>NW_028270167.1:78989642-79589642 GCF_037043375.1 Chiloscyllium plagiosum
CTTCATTGAGATGCCACCCTGCCTCTCACGCAGTGTCTAGAGGGGCTACAAGTTCCTGTTGTCTCAGAATATTTAAATTAATCCACCTTCTCCCTGGAACCAGTCTATTGGTCTATTGGATTCTGTTTTGCTGTCAGCAACTCAGCTCTGGTATGTTATTGGCGATAAATGATCTGGGATGACAGCCAGTATCAGTATGGTGCTCACAGGGTGCGGCACCAGACAAAGGGCTTACAGTCTGTGAGAGTTTCTAAGAAATGTTTCTATGTATTTCTCCTCATGCTGTCTCCTAATCTAACATCACATTCGTCTGACAACCCTTGCTCTCACTCACTCTGTCGCTCCTTTTTTCACTCTGTATATCTCACTTCACTGTCTATCTCTCTGTTTATTTCTCTCCCTCTCAGTCTCGCTCCGATCATTCCCTCTATTTCAAGTTGTCAAGTTGGAGAACTCATGGACGCAGGGTGGGCTGAATGGCCTCCTTCTGTGTTGTATTAATTCTGAAGTTCCCCTCTAGAAGTGTCTGTGTGTCTGTGTGTGTGTCTGTGTGTGTGTGTCACGTTTTGGTGCCTGGAGAGACAAGCTGGTCCAGTGAAGGACACAGTAGACAATTATACATCATCTCGTCCTTTTTTCTGACATGCAGCGACATCGATATATCTGTTCAAACAAACAGATTCCTCATATTAAAATCAGCACACTTCAGACTGGCAGGCTGTGTTCCGTCCCCTCTGTTTTTTTTTTGTTGGTCTTAGCTGTACTGGGATTAGTCTCCAACTCCTCCTCAGTTACTGGACCTGTCGACCTATCTGTGGTTCCACACACCCCACCCCCACCGCCGCCACACACTAGTTTAAACCCTTGTAAAGGACAATAGCAAACACACCTGCCAGGAGATTGCTGCCAGTTCAAAGCCATCCCGTCCATCTTGTTTATATCCTACTAACCCGGGAATCCCAATGATCCACATATCGGAGATTGTTATCAGTTCATGTGCATCCTGTCCTTTGCTATTCAATTGGATTCTAGTTCTTCTGTTCCTTTCAATGGCAGCGTCTTTACCCAGCATCCCTAGCGGAAAAGAAAGTTCCCAGTGTCGTTGTGTGCACAGTCCTGCGAAGACAGTATCCAGTGCCAGGCATTGGGGTGTGGGGAGTCCTAGGGGTGGCACAAGGAAAGGCTGCATGCAGTGACGATGGACTGAGGGAACAAAGGGAGATGGAATGGACCTCCAGGGGCACTGCACTCTGACAAGTGGCCGGGCAAGATTCCTAAACACCCAGAGGAACCCGCGAACAACGGCTGCTTTTACAAAAACCTGTCACATCTGTTGCATTTCTCCATCGAACAAAGGCAAAAATACTGTAGATGGTAGAAATCTGAAGCAAACAGAGACGTACTGTGGAGAGAGAAAAGAGTTAATGTTCCCAATTAAGCCACGGGAATAATGTATAAAGTCCACACAGACAGGGTCCAGAGATTGAAAATGAACCCAAGTGCTTAGTACTGTGAGGCAGCATTGCTGTGTCACCATGCAGCCCAATGATGGAACATTGGGGATAGTATCGTTAAAAGCATAGATTCTGCTCTCTGTGATCGGGATTAAGAGTTCTGAAGGTTGTGTTGCCTACATGGTGCTCGGGTTTGGGATATATCATCTGGGTTGCAGAACTTGCAACGGGAGGAAAATGATCCAGTGGTCAGGGTCTGTATTGGTACCAACACCTGGACTAACAAATGAAAATGAGAAGATCGACGGGTAATACAGGACTGAAATATTATATCAGAGTACATGCAGTATAAGGAATAAGGTGATTGAGCTTGTGACTCATCCATAAATTGGCAGGTACGACATAGTGGGCATTACAGTGACATCGCTGCAAGAGAATTAGGATTGGGAGCTGAATATTCAAGGATATGCATCCTGTCGAAAAGATAAGCAGGTGGGCAGAGAGATAGAGTTGTTTCAGTATTAAGAATGGAATTGAATCAATAATCAACAATAAGAAATAAGGTCAGATGGTGTAGAATCTGTGTCGGTAGAATTGAGGAATCAAAAAGGTGGAAAAATGCAGTTGGAGTTATATACAGGGAGCTGGGGTGTAAGATACACCAGGAGCTAGAAAGATCGGGAGGAAAGGCAAAGTTACAGTGAAAATGTGGGATTTTATTATACAGATGGACTGGGAATTCAGATTGAGGTTGGCAGGAAAAGGAATTTGTGGAATGTCTGGCTTTTGGAGCAGCTTGTGCAGGTAGACTAGATGAGGGGAGCTTAAAGTGACAGTGATCATAATGTGATTAAACTTACTCCGCAATTTCAGTTGGAGAAGTTAGAATCAGTAGTAGCGGTATTACAACTGAATAAAGGCCATTGCACTGACATGATTGAGGAGCTGGGTCGAATTGACTGGGAGACGGGCCCAGCAGGAAAGACAGTGCAACAGCAATGGCAAGAGATGTTTGGAGTAATACAGGATACAGCAGAGATTTATCCTAAGAAAAAAAAGAGGCGAGTATAGGGAGGATGGGACAACCATAGCTGACTAGGGAAGTAAGGTATAGCATAAAAGCAAAAGAGAAATGATATAATGTGGCAAAGTGCTGTGGGAAACCTGAGGATTGGAAAGCTTACAAAGACAAAACAGAGGGCAAACAAAATAAAATAAGGAGAGAGATTATTAAATATGGGGGTAAGCTAGCCAGTAAGATAAAGGCATAGTGTAACAGTTTCTTTCGATATATAAAGTATAAAAGAGCGGCAAAAGTGAACATTGGATTGCTGGAAAATGGTACTGGAGAGATAGCAGTGGGGAACGAGAAAATGGACAAGGAACTGAATAATTACTTTGCATCAGCTTTCATGGTGGAAGGCACGAGTAATACCTTAAACATTCAAGAGATTGAGGGGCCAGAGCTGAGTCTGGTGCCTCCCACCATGGAGTACATGCTAGAAAAAAATGTAATGGCCCGAAGGTGGGTAAGTAACCTTGACCAGATGGACTACATCTGAAAATGTGTTGCTGGAAAAGCGCAGCAGGTCAGGCAGCATCCAAGGAGCAGGAGAATCGAAGTTTCGGGCATGACCCCTTCTTCAGGAATGAGGCCCTCGGTCCTGGAGCGTCTTCAAAAGATTTTCACGAGAATTGTCATAGGAATGAAAAGCTTATTGCATGAGGAATGTTTGAGTACTCTGGGTTTACAGTTGATAAAGTTTGAAAGGATGAGAGGGAATGTAATTGAAATAGACAGGATACTGAATGGCCTGGATGTTGATAAGATGTGTCAATTGGATTAGAATCCGAGGGCACAGCATTATATGAATAGTGATAAGGAGGAAGTTATTGAACCATAGAATGGTGAATCTTTGAAATTTATTTCCACAGAAGGCTGTGGGGTCAGGTCATTATATATATTTGGCACGGAGATAGATAGTTTTTGATTATCCAGGGGATGAAGCTCGGAGAATTGGTTTGAGAAACCTATCAGCGATGATTGAATGACGGAGCAGACCCGACGGGCTAACTGTCCTAATTTATGCTCCAATGTCTTATAGTCTTCTGGTCTAAAACTTAAGGAAGTACCTTGCAACTCTGAGAAGATAGAATCATGTTCTTCATGAATGTCAGTAGCTGGTGGGAATAGTGAAGTGTTTTAGAATGAAGATACTGTGGCTGCTGTCGGGGTGGTGGATAATGTGACATTCAGTGCAGGATCACACACCAACTGCACTGTATTAATGTGGGGAGAGTTTATTCAAAACTTGGACCTCTCCGTCTCTCTCAATGGGGAGTAGGGGTTGCGGTGGGTGAGCGTAACGTCCATCCAGGCACTTAAACTATCCCGAATCATGCATCCTGAGTGAAACAGCAGTCATGAATTTATCACCTTCCCATTGTCTGTTTCGAATATAAGGAGTGATTGTCCATCCCACTCAGGGTTCAATGCAACCACCTCTTACTCTCTCACAGCGCGACAGATCAACCTTCTCTCACTCCTCATGGTGCCATCATCCCAGAGATTAATCTGGTGGAACTCCTCTTCACTCTCTCTGTGGTAAGGAGATCACTCCATATAAAGGAAAGAAAATCTGTCCACAATACCCCAAATACTGCTTCAACAGATTTCATCACAATATTTCCTTTCACTCACTTAGCTGGCTCAATTTCTTTCGTGTGACACAGGAAACAATTCATTTACAATGCACTGCCACTGATGTAGAATTTAAAAACATCCTCACGTCTGTAGGTCAGCATCAATGACGCCAGCACCAGAGGTGCCCATGGAGATGGACATCACTCTTGGAAGAGACTCAATCACAAATAATACATCTAAAACAGTGAATGGCTACCTACCTGAATGGAAATGAGCCGTTGGAATATGGGATACAGGCAAAGGAAGTGAGCTACCTTTCCTTTTGTTCTGCCCTCACGGGATGTGTGCAGCCATGGTCAGACCAGCGTGTTATGCCGATCTTGAACTGAGTGGCTGTTTCAGCTGTTCCACAGGACAATATATAGTAAAACAAATTGTCGTGGGTTTGCAGTTAAACAGAGACTTGACCAGAGAAGGATGACCCACTGCCTTCTCTAATGGACATAAGGCAAGCCAATATCAACAGATTATTATTCTGTGGTTCTAGAATACGAGCCAATGACGTGACCCACCGTACACTATCTTCCCATCTTTCAGATTTTGTGCAGAGAACAAGTTAAACATCTCAAGTG
This sequence comes from Chiloscyllium plagiosum, assembly GCF_037043375.1. Classification (NCBI taxonomy): domain Eukaryota; kingdom Metazoa; phylum Chordata; class Chondrichthyes; order Orectolobiformes; family Hemiscylliidae; genus Chiloscyllium; species Chiloscyllium plagiosum. The sequence continues at coordinate 78,994,373 of NW_028270167.1, forward strand.
CAATTATTTTTCAATTGACACGTGGTTAGAAGGGACCTGAAACAGATGCATCTGGAATTAACAAAGGCACAAACGATGATTTATTCAGGAATTGACCTGAGGCTGAGGAGCAGACTGGGACGTCTTAATGGTGGTACTGGACAGGACAGGTATGTGGGGAGGATATGGAGATGTACACTTTGCAGGAGATAACAAATCAAAGAGGTTGAGAACAGTGTGTTTTACCCTCGCGTATTGGTGAGTAATTTGTAAATAATAGTTTACTAGTTATAATTCTTAAGGAATGGAATCTTTGATTGGAGCTGAAAACATTGGCTTGCACCTTTCCAAAATCTGCATATCATGAGCATCGAATCCGTTCAGACCGTTTCACTAAACAGACAGAGTGACTTACCAGGAACACCAACTATACCAAGGATAGGATAGTAACCAGCTTGAATAACCATCAATACATCTTCAATCCGCGATGCTAATGATATTCAAGACTGTGAAAGCCAATAAACCGCTATCCATTGTTGGAACGTTCCAGTCTATTGTTCCCAGATTTTGATCCATTATTGGAACATTCCAGTCTAATGTTCCCAGATTTCCATCTCCCCTGCCCTTCTCTCTGAAGCTGCTAATGCCTCTTACTGCTGTTGGACATGCTACCGCTCACACTATGGGATAAAACACTGAAAGCATTCCCTTGTTGATAGAAGAGAGAAACTCCCTAGGGACGCATACGATCCATGGAGACTGACATAATTACAATCGCTGAACAAATAGCTCCAGTTAACCCCTTTGAATTCAATGCTACTTTATTAAAATTCAAAATAACGTTGAACATTTATGCATTCTAGGTGTGATATGCGTGTGTGACTGAAGGAAGGAATGTTGAAGATGGCAGATTGATTGTGTGTAATCATTCAGTCAGCCTTGGATATAGAAGTAATGCCATAAGTTTAACGGAACATAAATATTCTTCTCTGTTCATAAGTACAGAAATGAATCCCGTAACTACTGATCAGTCATTGCAATATCTGTAAAACATTGAGAAATCATCTGTCATCCATGATCTGACAGCAAAATGTGCCAAAACAAACCGTGGGTTACAAGAAACAAACGGCACGGATACGATAACAGAGAATTGCACATGGCCAACATAGTTCAGATTGTTATTCCAGGATCAGAGAGGGCAGCTGTGGGTCATGCTGTTGATATTATCGATGTTAAGGAACTGTCATGAAGTGTCATTTAATGGGCTTCAATTACATTGTGATTATGATATCGAGGAAAAGACAGAAGACGGAGAGGACTGGGGGATATAGCTGATTAGACTGGATGGAGGGACAGTGATGTTCCCCACTTACCAGAATTGGAATGTTACTCTTTATAACGCATATGAAGAACAGATTCAAGAATACACCTACAATGAAGAATTAGCAGAGACAATATTAATGAAATGCTTTTAAGCAATATAAAATACAGGAACAAAATGATTTTCTGCACACACCAATATATGCAAAGTACAAAGAGATAAGGTTGTTAAAATACTCCTGATATTGAGCTATATAAATTGAAATGTGAATTACATAACTAGGAAAGTGGTATGCAAACTTTATCAATCATTATTTCACCCACAGCTAAGATCGTGATTTCACCTCTGTCAGTGAATCCCCTCACTGAGATTCTCTGGCCTAGTCTCTCATACAGTATCGGTGTGGGCGGGGGTGAGGGTGGGGTTCGTGGTGGCGGGGTTGTGGTTATCATTTCCTGCTGCTCTTGGCACAATCTATTTAAAACCTCTGCTTTCTCCATGGAACCAATCTATTGGCCGAATGGGTTATGTTTAGCTGTCAGTAAGCCAGCTCTGTGATATTATTGGAAATAAATAATTTGGGATGACAGCCAGTATCAGCACAGTGCTCACAGTGTATAGAGCCCAGACAAAGAGCTTGCCGTCCAGATGAATTTCTAAATAAAGCTTCTAACTCCCGTCTGTCCATATATATCTACCGTAATGCAGTCTGCTGATCCATCTGACTTCACCCTCATCTAACACCTTTTCCTCTCACATTCAGTCAGTCACTCCCCTTTCAATCCTCTCTCAGTTTATCTCCCTTCACTTGCTTTCTCTCTGTTTATTTCTCTCTCACACAATCTCTCTTCACACACTCTCTCCATCTCCAATTGTGCAGTTGGAGAGATTGTGACTCCACGATGCGCCGAATGGCCTCCATCCATGTCATAATAATTGAGGTTCTCTGATCCACAATAAATACTTCCTGGACAGACATGCTGATCCGGTGACAGGTACAGTGCACAATTACCCATTATCTTTTCCTGCTCTTCTCTGGTGTACGGCTGCCTTGAAATGTCTGTTCAAACAAAACAGTCTGAATCAAATTAGAGCAATCGAGAAGGCGTTCCTGACTGTGTATTTCAATCAGGATTTAATGAAGGATGAGATTCCAGAATAACATAAGCAATGAATGAAAAACAAGGTAACACAAGAAATGGCAGCTGAGTACAACATGTGGTTCCAAGTAGGTCTCATGGTATTACGATAGATTGTCATTCCAGAAAAGTCAGCTCCTGTTCTTTGGATCCAGGTTGAAACCCGCCACTGCAGACGGTGGAAATTCAATTCAATAATGTAAAAATATCCCTGGAATTAAGAATCTACTGAGGAGAAGGAAATCATTGCCGATTGTCAGAAAAATCCATCTGGTTCACCAGTATCCAGCAATGAAGGAATCTTCCGTCCTCACCTGGTCTGGCTGACATGCAACTCCAGACCCAAAGCAACGTCATTGACTGTCAATCGCCCTCTGGAATCGTCTAATGAGTCATTCAGTTGTACCAATCGCTACAAAGTTACAAACAAATGAAACCACTTGGCATCGAAATGGGCACCGGAAAATTCGACATTAGAAACACCACCGTAGAACCTGTCAAGTCTTCCTTACTAACATCTGAGGTCTCGTGCCAACATTGGAACAACTGCCTTACAGACTAGTTAAGCAACAGCCTGACATAGCCATACTCACGGAATCATACCTTACAGAAATAACAGAAATTAAACATGGACAAAGGAGTCTCTTACTGATTACCACGTAATGTCGTTCCTCAGCTGAATCAGTCCTCCACCATGTTAAACAACTTTTTCAAAGAGCAGATACGACGTGTCCATGATATGTATGTACCTATCAGGCAGGAAAGAAATGGTCGTGTGAGGGAGCCTTGGTTGACGAGAGAGGTTGAATGTCTGGTAAAGAGGAAGAAGGAGGCTTACATAAGGTTGAGGAAACAAGATTCAGACAGAGCAGTGGAGGGATACAGGATAGCCAGAAGGGACCTGAAGAAAGGGATTAGGAGAGCTAAGAGAGGGCATGAAAAATCGTTGGCGGATAGGATCAAGGATAACCCCAAGGCATTTTATGCGTCTGTGAGAAACCTGAGAATGACGAGAACGAGGGTAGGTCCGATCAAGGACAGTAGTGGGAGACTGTGTATTGAGTCGGAAGTGATAGGAGAGGTCTTGAACAAGTACTTCTCTTAAGTATTTACGAACGAGAGGGACCGTATTGTAGAAGAGGAGAGTGTGAAATGGACTGGTAAGCTAGAAGAGATATCTGTTAGGAAGGAAGATGTGTTGGACATTTTGAACAACTTGAGGATAGACAAGTCCCCCGGGCCTGACGGGATATATCCTAGGATTATGTGGGAAGCAAGAGAGGAAATTGCAGTACCGTTGGCAATGATCTTCTCGTCTTCACTAGCAACGGGGGTGGTACCAGGGGACTGGAGAGTAGCGAATGTTGTGCCCCTGTTCAAAAAAGGGAATAGGGATAACCCCGGGAATTACAGGCCTGTTAGTCTTACTTCTGTGGTAGGCAAAGTAATGGAAAGGGTACTGAGGGATAGGATTTATGAGTATCTGGAAAGACACTGCTTGATTAGGGACAGCCAGCACGGATTTGTGAAGGGTAGGTCTTGCCTTACAAGTCTTATTGAATTCTTCGAGGAGGTGACCAAGCATGTGGATGAGGGTGGAGCAGTGGATGTAGTGTACATGGATTTTAGTAAGGCATTTGATAAGGTTCCCCATGGTAGGCTTATGCGGAAAGTCAGGAGGCATGGGATAGAGGGAAATTTGGCCAATTGGATAGAAAACTGGCTAACCGGTCGAAGGCAGAGAGTGGTGGTAGATGGTAAATATTCAGCCTGGAGCCCAGTTACAAGTGGAGTTCCGCAGGGATCAGTTCTGGGTCCTCTACTGTTTGTAATTTTTATTAATGACTTAGATGAGGGAGTCGAAGGGTGGGTCAGTAAATTTGCAGATGATACGAAGATAGGTGGAGTTGTGGACAGTGAGGAGGGCTGTTGTCGGCTGCAGAGGGACTTAGATATGATGCAGAGCTGGGCTGAGGAGTGGCAGATGGAGTTCAACCCTGTCAAGTGTGAGGTTGTCCATTTTGGAAGAACAAATAAGAATGCGGAATACAGGGTTAATGGTAGGGTTCTTAGTCAGGTGGAGGAACAGAGGGATCTTGGGGTCTATGTACATAGATCTTTGAAGGTTGCCACTCAGGTGGATAGAGTTTGTAAGAAGGCCTATGGAGTATTATCGTTCATTAGCAGAGGGATTGAATTCAAGAGTCGTGAAGTGATGTTGCAGCTGTACAGGACTTTGGTTCGGCCACAGTTGGAGTACTGTGTGCAGTTCTGGTCGCCTCACTTTAGGAAAGATGTGGAAGCTTTGGAGAGGGTGCAGAGAAGATTTACCAGGATGTTGCCTGGAATGGAGAGGAAGTCGTACGAGGATAGGTTGAGAGTTCTCGGCCTTTTCTCGTTGGAACGGCGAAGGATGAGGGATGACTTGATAGAGGTTTATAAGATGATCAGAGGAATAGATAGAGTAGACAGTCAGAAACTTTTTCCCCGGGTACAACAGAGTGTTACAAGGGGACATAAATTTAAGGTGAAGGGTGGAAGGTATAGGGGAGATGTCAGTGGTGGGTTCTTTACCCAGAGAGTGGTGGGGGCATGGAATGCGCTGCCCGTGGGAGTGGTAGAGTCGGAATCATTGGCGACCTTTAAGTGGCATTTGGATAGGTACCTGGATGGGTACTTAATCTAGGTTAGAAGTTCGGCACAACATCGTGGGCCGAAGGGCCTGTTCTGTGCTGTATTGTTCTATGTTCTATGTTCTATGTAACACTTGGAGAAAGCATTGACTGTGGCAAGGGCACAAAGTGTATTCTGGCTGGGGGATTTCAAAGCCGACTGTCAAGAGTGGTTTGGCAGCAGTACTACTGATCATGCTGGTCGGCTCCGAAGGACATAGCTACTAGATTGGGTCTGCAGAAGGTGGTGACGGAATGAACGAGAGGGTAAAAAAGCATACCTGACCTCATCCTTACCAATCTACCAACTGCAGATGTATGTGTCCATGACAGCATCGGTAAAAGTGACCACCACACTGTCCGAGTGCAGACGAAGTCTATTGTCTCCATAAACTCTGTTGTGTTGTGTGGCACTATCACCATGCTAAATGGCACAAAATGTTAGAAGGTCTAGCAAGTCAAGACTGACCGTCCATAAGACACTGTGGACCATCAATAGCAGCAGAATTATACTCCAGCAAAATCTGTAACGTCACGGCCCAGCATGTCCCCCACTCCATCATTACCATCAAACCAGAGGATTAACCCTGGTTCAATGGAGAATGCAGGAGGGCATGCCAGGAGCAGAACCAGGGATATATAAAGATAAAATGTTCATCTGCTGAAGCTTCCAAACAGAAATACTTGCGTGCCAGATAGCATAAACAGCAAGGGACAGACAGAGCTTAGCGATTCCAGAACCAATGCATCAGAATTAAGCTATGCAGTCTTGCCAATCCGATCGTAAATGGTGGCGGACAATTGAACAACTCACCGGAGTAGGAGTCTCCACTAATATCTCCAACCTCAATGATGGAAAACTCCAGCACATCAGTGCAAAATATAAGGCTGAAGCTTTCGTTGCAATCTTCAGTCAGGAGTTTTGAGTGGATGATCCATTTCGGCCTCCTCCCGTGGTCCCCATCATTACAGATAGCAGCCTTCAGCAAATTCGATTAACTGATATCAAGAAACGATTGAAGGCACTGGATACCGCAAAGGCTGTGGGCCCTGATAACATGCCGACAATAGTCCTGAAGACTTGTACTCCAGAACTTCCCGCTTCCCTAGCCAAGCTGTTCCAGTATGTTTACAAACCGACAATGGGGAAAAACTGCTCAGCTATGTTCTGTACATAAAACGCAGGACAAATTCGAGCTGTCCAAATATCGCCTAACCAGTCTGCTCTCCACCATCAGTAAAATGATGGAAGGTGTCATCAAAACTGCTATCAAGCAGCACCTGCTCAAAACTAACCCGCTCAGTGACACCCAATTTGGGTTTTGCCAGGGTCACTCAGCTCCTGAACTCCTCACAGCCTTGGTTCAAACATAGAAAAAAGAAATGAATTCCAGCCCTTGACATCAAGGCTGCATTCTGCCAAATGTGACATCAAGGAGCCCAAGCAAAAACGGTATTGCGGGCCAACACTCCATTATTGGAGTCATACCTGACAGATAGGAAGATGGTCATTGTTTTCCGAGGTCAGTCATCTCAGCTACAGAACATATCCACAGTAGTCCCTTAGGCTAATGTCCTCAGTCCAAACATCTTCAGCTGTTTGAGCAATGACCTTCCTTCCATGATGAGGTCAGAAGTGGGGATATTCGATGATGACTGCACAATGTTCAGCACCATTCGCAAATGCTCAGATACAGAAGTAGTCCATGCCCAAAGCAATAATATCTGGGCAATATCCAGTCTTGGGCTGGCAAATGGTAAGTAACAGTTGCGCCACATAAATTCAGACAATGACTGTCATCAATAAGAAACAATATAACCACTTTGTATTCAGCAGCATTATCATCACTAAACTCCCCCATTATCAATATCCTGGAGGCGGTTTCATTGACCAGAAACTCAACTGGACTCGCCACATGAATGTAACAGCAGATCAGTAGCTAGGAATACTGCACGAGAAACTCACCTCCTGACTCCCCAAAGCCTGTCCATCACCTACAGGGCACAAGTGAGGAATGAGATGGAATATCCTCACTTGACTGAATGGGTGCAGCCCCAACAACGCTAAAGAAGCTTGACACAATCCAGGACAAAACAGCCCATTTGATTTGCACCACATCCACAAGAATTCACTCCCTTCACCATGGTCACTCAGGAGCAGCAGTATGCACTATCTACAAGACACAATGGAGAAATTCCCCAAAGATCCTCAGACAGCTCTTTCCAATCTCTCGAACACTTCCATCTGGAATAACAAGGGTAGAAGATTTTTGGGAACATCACCACCTTCAAATTCCCATCCAAACCAGTCAACATCCTGATTTGGAAATGCATTGCCGTTCCTTCGCTGTTCCAGGGAACCCTGGAATTCCCTCTTTCGTCACTAGTGGGTCACCGCACAGCAGGTAGATTGCAGCGGTTCGTGAAGGCAGCTCAGCACCACCTTCTCAAGGGCAACTGCAGACGGGCAAGAAATGCAGGGCACATCCAGCGATGCCCACATCCAAAAAAAAATTAAAAAAATAGTTCCAAGTTGAGCATCGCGAAGGAACAGGCTATCTTATTTAACACGAACAGGAAAGCAGTGTTTCTCATATTAAACATTTTAGACTTTTCTGTTATTAAAGGGTGTTCAGTATTCGGTGAAATATTGTTGCTGAGTGCTGTGATAAATTGCACCTGCTTTGTTTAAATCAACAATACTGGCGTAACAGGATCAATCCTTCGAAAGTAACAGACAGAAAATGACAATCATCGTAGAGAGAATGTACTCCCGCCAGGTGAGACTCACTAATAGCAGCTCATATTCAATATATTAATGGAGTCCTGGCTGACACTGAATCCTCCCACCGTCTATATCACAGGGGTTAACATTGACCAGAACGTGAAGTCAAATCAGCATACAAATGCAAGGGCTACAAGAGCAGGTCAGACACTTACAAGTCTCTACTGAATAATTAACCCCATGACCTAAACGGCATGAGATATCGCAATAGATTTAGGCCATTCAGTCCATTCCTTCACTCTGATACTGTGCCATTTTTTCATTGTCTCTATGAAAAGTGGAAATATCTTCTATACACTGACTGTATCAATCTTTGCAGTAATCCATTAGTTTCAATCAGACACTCCCCCACCTCCTACAATTCTAAATTCCATGGAGTACACACTGCCGCTCAGATAACAAGCTGTCATCCCCAGGATGGATCACTCCAACACCAGCACACCCTTCTCCAGAGATAGTGTCCAAAACAGCTCACAATTGGCCAAATGCTGTCTGTCCATAGCCCATTACATTCTCAGCAGTATGTCTCCCGTCTTGCATTTTTGCTGTCTTGAAATGAATGAGCATTGCTTTAGCTTTCCTCACTGCCAACTGAACATGTACGTTAAACATAAGAGAGGACGAGTGCTCCATAATCCTTTTGGGCTTCAGATTTAATGGATCCTATTAGAACATAGTGTCTCGTCTATTCCGCCGAACAAAGTGAAAATTCTCACACGTTCCCATATTGTGTTCCATCAACCACGTGTTTTCCCACAGTCCTAAACTGTTCAAGTCTTTCTGCAGCTTCCCCACTTCTTCAATATCATCTGCAAACGTAGCAAAACTGCCCTCAAGTCCTTTGTTCAGTTTGTCGATATATAGTGGGCGGCACGGTCGCACAGTGGTTAGCACTGCTGCCTCACAGCGCCAGAGATCCGGGTTCAATTCCCGCCTCAGGCGACTGACTGTGTGGAGTTTGCACGTTCTCCCCACGTCTGCGTGGGTTTCCTCCGGGTGCTCCGGTTTCCTCCCACAGTCCAAAGATGTGCAGGGTCAGGTGAATTGGCCATACTAAATTGCCCGTAGTGTTACGTAAGGAGTAAATGTAGGGTTATGGGTGGGTTTCGCTACGGCGGGTCGGTGTGGACTTGTTGGGCCGAAGGGCCTGTTTCCACACTGTTATCTAATCTCATCTAATCTAATCTAATACATTTCCTGGCTCCCTCAGGACCGTCCACCATCTACAAGGCACAACAGTCAAGGTGCTTGACTCCATTCAGGTTGAAGCAGTGGCTTGACTTGAATTACACCTGGAAAGTCTTCACTCCTTGCACCACCATCTCAGTCGAAGCACACCCTACCCCCTTTTGTTGTGAGTTTACTTCATGATGGCGCACAATCCTAGTCCATTGATGTCACTCCGTCTCAACACTAACTGAGTGGTGTTCACACCAACCATGTCACAGCGTATTGATGACGATGGAGGGAGGTCGGCGAGGGGATATCTATGATGAATAACTGTGTGACTGCTAGGCTGAAACCTGCCCCGACAGCCACGGATGTACCTGTGCCCACTGTCACCGCTGCAGGCATGATCAGTCTTCCTGCAGGTCAAATCAAGGAAAGCAATGGACCTGGATAGTGTTCCCGGCTGAGCATTCAGATCCTGTGAGGACCAACTGGCAGAGGTACTCACATACAATTTCAGCCTTTCCCTCCCACAAGCTGAAGTCCCAACCTGGTTGAAGAAGACGAACATCAACCTTCATCGTTGTGCTACCAATTAAACCTGTTGGACTATAACCTGGTGTTATGTGATTTTTAACTTTGTACACCCCAGTCCAACACCGGCAGCTCCAAATCATAACATCAACCTTGTACGTGAGAAATCTCATGCTTTCATGACTTAATGATTACCGCCCAGTGGCTCTAACCTCAATAAACATGGAGTGATTGGAAAGGCTGGTTATGGCCCAGATCACCTCCAAACTCCCAGCCTGACTTGGGCACCTATAATATGCCGACTAACGTAACGGGTCCACAACAGATGCCATATCCCATAGACAACAAAGACACAACACCAGACTCCTGCTCATTGACGACAGCTCCACCTAAAACATCATTATCCCCTCCAGACTCATCTCAAAATTTTGTGACCTTAGTCGCGGCTCCACCCTCTGCAACTGGATCCCCCTGTTTCTGACCCACAGACCACAATTAGTGAAGATAGGTATCTGCACGTCCGCCACAATAGCACTCAACAGTGGTGATCTTAAAGGATGTGTCCTCAGCGCCCTACTGTACTCCCTTTACACACACGGCTGTGTCCGCAGCCCCCGACTGTATTCCCTGTACACACACGGCTGTGTCCTCAGCCCCCGACTGTATTCCCTGTACACACACGGCTGTGTCCTCAGCTCCCTAATGTACTCCCTGTACACACATGGCTGTGTCCCTCAGCTCGCTACTGTACTCGCTGTACACACACGGCTGTGTCTTCAGTCCCCTACGGTACTCCCTGTACACACAGGGCTGTGTCCTCAGTCTTCTGCTGTATTCCCTGTGCACGCACGGCTGTGTCCTCACCCACGACTGTACTCGCTGTGCACCAAGAGCTGTGCCCACAGCCCCCTACTGTACTCCCGGTACCTACACAGCTGTCTCCTCAGCCCCCGACTGTACTCTCTGTACACACACGGCTGTGTCCTCAGCCTCCTACTGTACTCTCTGTACATCCACGGCTGGGACCTCAGCTCCCTACTGTACTTCCTGTACACACATGGCTGTGTCCTCAGCCCCCTACTGTACTCCCTGTACACACACGGCTGTGTCCTCAGCCCCCTACTGTACTCCCTGTACACGCACTGTTTTGTCATCAGCCCCCTACTGTACTCGCTGTACACACACGGCTGTGTCCTCAGCCCCCTACTGTACTCCGGTGCACACGTGGCTGTGATGCCAAATTCCAAACAATGCCAACTGTACGCTTGCTGATGACATCATCAAAGCAGGAGGGGTATCAAACAACGATGAGTCTGAACACAGAAAGGAGATAGTGCGTTTGGTGGCATGATGGAATGATAATAAACTCCCTCTCAAATTCGGAAAGTTAAAGAACTGATCATTGACTTTCGAACGAAAGGAGGGGAACAAGCCACGATCTACATCAATGGTCGACATCATGCAGACCGTCAAGACCCTCGGAGTGATGATAACTGGCCACCTACCCTGGACTTCTCACATAGGTGTGACATTCAAGATGGTTCAAAAACGTCCCTCCTTCCTCACTTGGCTTAGGATATTTCGTATGCACTACTTCTACAGATGCACTGTTGCGAACGTGTTCCGGGTGCGTAATGGCCTGGTACCGCAACACTCTGCCCCCCCCCCCCCACCAGGACCATCAGAAACTACAGAAGATTGTGCTCACAGCCCAGAATACGAGGGTCTCCAATCTCCCAACCACTGATTCTATTTACACGGCTTGTTTCCGCAGAAAGGCTGCCAGCATCTATTCAAGATTACTGAGGAAGGGAGAGAGGAAATAGCTGGGGCCTTTACAGATATCTTTGTTACATTCATGAACACAACTGAGGACCCGGAGGACTAGAAAGTTTCTAATCCCCTTGTTTCAGAAGGGTAGCATGAATAATCCAGTTAATTATAGACCGATGAGCCTGATGTCTGGAGTAGAGAAGCTGCGAGAGAAGATACTGAGGGATAGGATCTATTCTCATTTGGATGAAAATGGGCTTATCAGTGATAGGCAACATGGTTTAGTGCAGGGAAGGTCATGTCTTACCAACATAATAGAATTATTTGAGGAAGTGACAAAGTTGATTGATGAGGGAGAGGCTGTAGATGTCATGTACACGGACTTCAGGAAGACATTTAATAAGGTTTCCCATGGTCGTGTTATGGAGAAAGTGAAGTCACATGGTGTCCAGGGTGTGCGAGCTACATGGATAAAGAACTGGCTGGGCAACAGGGTACAGAGCGCAGTAGGGGACGGGAGTTTCTCAAAGTGGAGAACTGTGACCAGTGGTGCGCCATTTAAGATGTTTCGGGAAATATACATCAATGGGCAGGGAGCATAGGGATACAGACCTTTAGAAAATAGGAGACAAGTTGAGATGGAGGATTTGGATTGGCGCGGGCTTGGCCCGCCGAATGGCCTGTTCCTGTACTGGAATGTTCATTGTTCGAACATTGCCAAAGACCCATCACATGCTTGTAAAGATCTCCAACAATCTCTTCCATCAGGCTAAAAGATACAGACGCTTGAACACACAGAAACAGCTTCTTCCTAGCTGTTATTAGACTTTTAAATGGACTCTCTAATCTCAGATAATGCTGATATTGTTCATTTGACCTCGCCTCGCGCACGCCCTGTGCAGCGTAACCTATATGCCTCTCAGACATGTTTTGCAGCCATCGCTCAGTACATCTATGCTTACCATGATCTTCCTGCACATCTTGGCACAGGACAAAATAAATCCTCACCTCTCTAACACCATCTTCGTCCAGTGCTCACGCCCAGGTCTCTCCAGTCCTCACCCCCAGCTCCTCCCAGTCCTCCCAGCTCCCCTTGACACTGTCCCCAGCTCCCACTGTCACTCACACTGTCTAGTTCCCTGTGTTTTCCTTTTCCCTGTCTTCTGTTTCTTTCTCTGAACCTATTATCTTCCCTTCTCCCTGCACATGCGACGGTTTGTTTCCTTGTTTTGTTTCCTTTCCCTCTTTGACTGACTGTCCATCTGTTTCCCTCGGTGTGTTCTTTCTCCCCTTCCCTTTGTTTCTGTCTCTTTCTCCTTCGTTGTGATGGTGATGGCTTCTCTATTCGTTTGAAGCAGGTGATGGCTCATTGGTTCGATGTTGGCAATACAATGCACTCAACAAGGTTTGGGTATAGAAGACATAATTTAAAATTATCAGTTACATTTCAATTGTTGTCAAAACAGCAAACAGAACGTGGTTATCCATTTAACAGTCAAATGTTGCATCTAACTATTTTGAAACCGCCCGTCTCCCAGTGCTCTGTATACTGGCAACTCAAAGCACTCTATTCGGGTGCATAATGGTCTCACATGGTAACTGCTCTGCCTCGGACCATAAGAAACTACAGACGGTTGTGTGCACAGTCCAGACCGTCGTGGAAGACAACCTTCCATCCATTTGTACTTGTCATTGTCGCAGAAAGGCTGGCAACATCAAAGATCTCCCTCCCAAAATGGTAATGATTTCCTACAACCTCTTCCAACAGGGAGGAGACACAGGGGCTTGAAAACAGGACCAGCATGCTCAGGAACACTTCCTTCCCTGCCATTATTAGATTTCTTTACCGAAGGTGATCAGTGAAAGATGAAGGTTTTCAGACAAAATGTTGTTTTTATGTTTGTTTTTTGTTAAATTCACTTTTATTTCAATTCTTATCATTTCTTTTAAGTTCTGTCATCAGCTGTGGTGGACTTGAAACAAATCACTTGAAACAATATCTTTCGTTTAATAAGCTTTGCTCCTGAATTGCATCCAGCGACATTCCTACATTCATACATTGTCCTAATCATGAAGTAACGTCCGAGACAAGAGCAATTTTGTGATTGAAATATTTGTAATTGGAAAAGTGGTCAGAATTCATGGGTAATGAATAGAGACTGCAATTGAAACTGAAGGCAATAGTTTCTTTCTCTGACAAATATAGATAACGAAATTGTAACGAAGTTCAAACTTGTTTATGGGATTAATGAATAGACAAAGGTAGAGAACACGAACAATAGCGAGAATCGGTAAGCAGCACACCCTCCACCCCGCCCAGAATAATCATCAGCACTGCTGATATCCGACATGATAGAAATCCCCAAGAGGGGGAAATCTTGAAAAGACTCAAGGAAAACCTCCTCTCCATTGTTGTAATGTTCCAGTCCGCTATTCTCCAATTCAGATCTATGCAGCTGAAGATCTCTGTTACTGTTGGAGCTGATGCATCTGTTACTACAGTGGGATAGCGCACTATGCTTTAACTATCTCGCCAAAAATCCTTCCACCACCACCCCCACCTCCCACAATCAGGATGTTGTTACTGTGCTGATCTCTCCTCCACGGGAACAAACGCGAGCGAACAGACTGTCATTGGGCATAGCCGCCCTGAGCATAGACAGGAAGTGTGGACTTCTCTGAATGTTCCTCTCACTGCTCGAATAAGACAACTTTGGAACTTCCATAGGGAATATGCTTCAGTAATTTATTTATATAAATTGACAGACTTCTAAATGCAGTTTTATTTGCTGTAAACTGTATTTTTTACGCATTTTTCCCTGAGTCCAAAACTTAAAGTGATAATTACAATGAACATCTTCATTAGGACTTATGAATTAATGAATCAGGTTCGAATGAACTTGATATTGGCTGGGAGGTAGGCGGAATGGGGGCAGTGGCTGTGGAGACTGCACGGGGAGTGCAATGATGGTCCCCAGTCATCATCCCTCTTTCTGATCGACAGAATAAAATCCAATGCATAACAAGGAAACAGCCAATATTTGGGAGGTGCAATGCTGAATGATAATGTGAACTAAAAGGGTAATATTAAATGTGATAAAGTGAACTATATTGTTTATACACACCATTTAATCATTGGGAATACAGATTGAGTAAGATCACCGGACCTGAAACATTAACTTTGATTTCTCTTCACAGATACTGCCAGACCTGCTGAGCTTGCCCTCTAAGTTCTGTTAATCTTTTTGTTTGAGATTGATCATATTGTTCATATCTGGCAGGATACTTAAAATTAAAAGCAGACACTAATAACAAAATGTGAAGTGCATTGGGGGCAATACAGGAGACTAACAGTAGAGATATAGTCATTCCAAGCTTGCAGAGACAATGGGCTGAGTTTCCCCCACTTTTACTGTAAATAATTCTGTGATATGTAATAAAAGCCTTTGGAGAGGGGGTACACAAGCTAGTTCAACGAATGTCACAGAGTGCTCCACCATCAGTAATCTATTCCTATTATCTCATGAAATTTCAGCTGCTTCTAAAATATCTTTTCAAACAAAGTGGAGTTCCTGAGATTTACAGGATAATCAGAAAAATATTCTTTTTTTTCTTTTGAATCTGAAAGAAGAAACAGATTTCGGCCGTAACACAGGTGTCACAGACACACCAACGATAATAGGAAAAGGAAAGGACTACATTGTCCATATAGAAACCAAATTCAGCATGTAACCCTGTCAAGAAGCATGAAATAGAGTGATATAGAAACATGAAACACAAATAAAAAATGATGGAGAAGCGCAACAGATGAGGAAGCATCTGCAGAGAGAAACTGAGTTAACATATCGAATATGATGTGACACTGTTCTGAAAAAGTCATATTGAAATCAAAGGTAATTCTGCGTATCTCTGCTCAGAGGGTGCCAGACCTGCTGAGTCTCCCTCAATCGATTACTTTTTCTTTCTGAACTGTGACAAATTGACTGATATGAACGATATAAGCAAAGCTGCTATCTCAATTGAATCTCGAGTATTTTTTATGGACATTAAATGAGAAATTACAAAGTTCCTATGTTTGACAGAGCTCTAAATATCCAAGACGTATTGCATTGTGAGACAAAACCATCGTGCGACATTGTTGAAACAAAAGCCGAAGTTGCAGCATCTGTACAGAGAAATCAGAATTAACGTTTCTAGTTCAGTGGCCTTTCCTCAGAATGAATGGTCGCACTGAAAATGTTGATTAATATACAACAGAGGCTGAATACCTGTTAATGGAGACTGTTAGTAGCTAACAATAGGGGGTGAGTAATGGAAGGCCACGTGAGAACTGGACCTGGTGTATGGGTAGGGGGCATTGAGGAGCTCAGTCCCTAAAATTATTGCACATTATTTTGGGTCTGAATGGCTGCAGAGTCCACCCACGGAAAATGAGGTGTTGTTCTTCCAGCTTGCGTTGAAATGTCCGGGAACTCTGCAGCAAGCCTGACGCAGAGATATTAGCCAGAGAACAGGATGGGGTATTAAACTGGCAGACAACTGGAAACTCAGGGTCTTTTGCATAGGTACAGCTTGGATATTCTGTGAAGTAGTCACCCAGTCCACTTCTAGTTTCCCCAATGTAGAGCAGACCACAATGTGAGCAACGAATGTTGTAGACCGGTTTGTGGGAAATGTTGGTAGGATGATGCTTTACCTGGAAGGTATGTTTGGGCCCTTGAATAGTGAGGAGGGAGGAGGTAAATGGGAAGGTGTTACACCTCCGACAGGGGAAAGTGAAATGGACCTGTGGTGGGGTGGTAGGGGGGCGGTGTGGGAGGAGGTGTGGGCAGTGAAGAACGAGCGGACCAGGGTGTCCTGGAGGAAATAGTCACTTCAGAAGGCAGAAAAAGGAGAGGAGTCTGGTGGTGGCATCTCGCTGGAGGTGGGGGAAATGCAGACTAATGATCTTCTGCATGTGAATGCTGGTGGGATGGTAGGTAAGGACAAGGAGAACTATTAACGCTGTTGCAGGAGGGAGGAGAGAGGGTGAGGGTAGAAGTGCAGCAGGTTGGTCAGAACTAGTTGGGAGCTCTGTCGACAACAGTGCTGGGGAATTCTCGGTTGAGGAAGAAAGTGGACATTTCAGAGGCCACATTTCTGAAGTTGACATCATCAGAAGCAATGCGGTGGAGACGGAGGAACTGGGGGAATGGAATGGAGCCTTTGTAGGAAACAGGGTGTGAGGATGTATACTCCAGGTAGCTGTGGGAGTCGGTGTGTTAATACTCGATATCAGTGACCGGTCTATCCCCTGAAATAGAAGCACAGATGTCGAGGAAAGGAAAGGTGGAGTCAGAGATAGACCAGGTGAAAGTGATGGAGGGGTGCAAATTGGAAACGATAAGCTTGTCCATTTCTGGACAATAGAGAGGAGCAGCAGCTATGATATCATCTACGTATCGGAGAAAATGTTGTGGATGGGGGGTGGAAAGAAGTGGAACAAGGAATGGTCTACGTACCCCATGAAGGAACAGATATAACTTGAGCCCACGTGTGTATCCATGCGCACCCCTCTGTGTGGCAGGAGCAGGCTGAAGAAATGGGTTGCCCAGGCAGTTCTGTTTGTGGATTTTCAGGCGAATATAAAAGCGAGCTCTGCTATCAGAGGACCATCAGCGTCGGGACTGTTAGGTGGGGACAAGTGGGTGGGAATCTCCATATGAAATGTAGTCAGATTTAATTAATAAAATGGCCTGATGTGCCATGGAAATGTTATGGACCAGCAGGTGATATGTGGAGGTATCCAAGAGCTGGAACCCAGCCTCTGAAATGGAGAAGTGAGTCCACCACCCTTATCGACACAGGATGAATAACACAGTCAGATTTGGATCGAAGCACACAGCGTACAGCCTGTTCAGAGGGTGATAGGTTGGATAGGGTAAGGGGGATGCAGAGACATTAAGTGCATGAGTGTCACATGGAAAGTTCTCAATGAACAGATTGAGTTCAAGTAAACGCCAGAAGAATGTGCCCAGGTGGAGGGACAGTGATGGAACTGAGTGAAGGGTCTGTTGGATGGGGAGTGGGCTCATGTCCAAAGAAATGGACACTGAGGAGAAGATGGTGAAAGAGGATTTCAACATTATGTCGTTCCTGAAATTAATTAAAGTGGGCGCACAGCGGGATAAAGCTGAGAACTTTGCTAAGTACAGAACATTCAGCATTAGAGCGTGGAAGTTTAGGAGGGATGGTGAATACACAACAGGAGGTGGGCTTGGGAGAAGGGATGGACTCAGATGAAATGTGAGAAGGAGAGATTCAGATGTGCATCATCTAGGTCCCCAAACGTGAGAAATGTGAAAAGGAGAGGGGCTGGACTCAGAGCACAGGGCATAAGTGGGGTGGCAGGTTCCAGAGGCTCATAGGCATCTCTAAGTTACTCCAACTTGTGGGCCTCGTATATCTGGCGAAGATGGCAAATGGGCTGGAGAATGAAGAAGATTTGGAGAATGTTGCAGCCTTGAGCCAATGTGATGAGACGCTGTTGGACAGAGAAAATGTTGATCTCAGTGGCACTGACATCGTACGATCAGTCCTCAGAACGTAAGTGGTTGAAAATAATCGGAATCGTTATCTTATTGTAATGCTCTGATTTCATTGGGGTGATACTAAGCCAGCAAGGTCTTACTTTTCTGAGACTTCCGACGAAACTGTGAAAACAGATGTATTTGATGTTAGTAATAAGACAAATCCATCCATGGTTTTGGAAGGCACTAGCAAAGGCTGAGTTTATTTGTCATTCCCAATAGCTCGAGGGAAGGTGTCATTTTTCAATGAGGAAGTTACCAGCACAGAATTTCCTCTGATTCCCATTAAAGACAGTTTGTTGGGGTGTAATGATGCCACATGAGTCAAATATTACTTTGATGCAAGGGAAGTTACTCTGATCTCACTTCAAATTACATTGGAAAATCAGTTAAAATGGTAAAGAGCAAAATGATCGAACACGGCTTGTTTGAACAATGTGGTCACTGTCCTCACAACGTTTTAGGAAAAGCTGATGCATGGACTTCTGATTCTGAGGAGAGGTTTGTCCTATTTGTGATGAGGCTGTTTGCTTAAGCGCTGTGACACAGAGACAGAAAAAAGTTCCACTCTGTAGGGGTAACAGAACCATCCTTTTCATGTTGTATTGGACAGTGACAGACACACACTATTGCCTGTTCCTATTGGACATTGATCATCCCAATCTCATTGTTGACTGATGACCAATAGCAGCATGAAACCCGCAGTTCCCATCTCCCTAGTTGGAAAGCAAAAAGAGCAAGGGATGGGCAGTGGAAATGGGAGTAACTAGGGAACTGGTGTAACTTACAGTGGGAGTGGGAGAAGAAAGACGTGAAGAGATATCATCAGTGGAAGAGTATGTAGCAGCAGAAATGGCAATACAAGGGAAGTAGGAGTGTAAAAAAGGAGTAGGAAGCGGAGGAAGAATGGCTAATGAAGTTTTAGTGACTTGGAAAAACTTGCTTTTGCAAAAGTGAGGTTGGGTGGAAAACATCACTGTTCAGGAAAATTGGGATCTGGTTCCATTGAAAATTATGATTTGATGTATTTCTTTTTCTTTCACTTGATTCTTGTTCAGATTGCACATTCACTCTGTATTTCTGCATCTCCATTAAAAGCAGATGACATGTTTTTCTTTTTCCCCCTGGTATGGTGTCTCAACATTTTTGATTTTTTTTTAACAGTATGTATTTGCTTCCAATTCAAGGTATACATGAGCATATGGTTTGATCTCCTGCAGTTTGTCCATAACGTAGAAGTTAATTGAGTATTTATCCTCATCACATTAGCTGATTCAAGCAATGAGTTTGCATCCATTCTGCAGATGAAAAATTCTTCAGTTCTGACAATGTTACAAAGAACAGTGCCACACAAAAGGCGAATGTTCCAGTGCAAGATGCCAAACTATAGTTCATTCTAAATTATGTACACGCTTTATGAATAAGACATGCTGAGGGGTAGAGTGTAAAAGGTGAATTCAACTCTGTGTCGAAAATGCTATTTGCAGCGCCCTCATAATAGATGTTAATTACATCACTTTGTAAATTCCCCAAAATAAGAACAGCAAGAGACTGGAATTCTTAATTCGTCTTCTGTGAATAACATCTGGAGAATAGGAAGGAAATCAAGATTTGTTTGTGATATTCATAAATGATGATGGTGAGAATGTGGAAGATGGACGGCAGTGGAATGATAACTAATGTTGGGGATGACACAAAGATTAGCTGGGTGGTTCACAGTGAGGAGGAAAGGGTTAGGCTACAGGACGATATAAACAGATGATTTCTATATCCAGATTAATGGCTGATGAAGTTTAACACTGATAAATGTGAGATGATACACATCTGAATTAACAAGACAAGTGAGTACTCAAACTGTGAAGGGCGAGGGCTAAATTTGCTCCTTTTTTCATTGGAACAGGGAAGGTTGAGGAGGGAAGCTGGTACAGGTGTACAAGAGCATAAGGGGAATGGAGAGGATGAACAGACAACAGCTTACTCAAAGGGTCAAAAACAACGGGATACATATTTAAACTGAAAGGCAGAGGATTCAGAGAGGATTTGTGAGTCTGTTTTGAATTGAGAGGGTGGCACAGGCATAGAATATAAAATCACGACTGTGCAGAAATAGGCTCTTTTGCCCAACCAATACACACTGACCCTTCAAAGAGTAACCCACACAAACACGTTCCTCCTATATTTACCCATGACTAATGCACCTAACCTACACATCCCTGAACACTATGGGCAATTAAGCATGGCCAATTCACCTAAGCTGCACATCATCGTATTGTGGGAGGAAACTGGATTACCTCGAGGAAACCACGCAGACACAGGGAGAATGCGCAAAATCCATACAGGAAGTCACCCGAGACTGGAATCAAACCTGGGTCCACAGGGCTCGAAGGCAGGATTGCTAACCACTGATCCGCCGTTCTGCCCCTGGTGACATGTGTCTTGAATGCATTTCCTAGGTGGGTGATTGAGCAGGTAATCTCACAAACTTTCAAAAAAGCCTTTGGATATGCAATTGGTGGTGCAGGCTCGCATTTTCATTCAATGATTCTATGTGGTGGCAGCCATGAGCACTCTGATATATTCTGAAGCAATAGCTAATGGCAGTTCCTGGTTTGTTCCATTGACTGTACTCAGTAAGTGAGCCTCCAGTGAAGTGCTGGTGTTATCTTCCACTTTCGATTCAAGTGTTTCGGTTTCCTTGGGTTGGTATTGTAATTTCCTGTGTC
This sequence comes from Chiloscyllium plagiosum, assembly GCF_037043375.1. NCBI lineage: Eukaryota > Metazoa > Chordata > Chondrichthyes > Orectolobiformes > Hemiscylliidae > Chiloscyllium > Chiloscyllium plagiosum. Next base: position 79,015,038 of record NW_028270167.1, read on the forward strand.
GATGATGTCATTTTCGGCCCTTTTCTCTCAGAGGTGGTAGATGGAGTCAAAATTGATGTGTTTGTTGATGGAGTTCCGAAATGCCATGTTTCTAGGAATTCTTGTGCTTGTCCCTGTTTGGCCTGTCCTAGGATGGATATGCAGACCTACTTACTCATCAGTACATAAGAAATTAGCGTTGGGATCATGTTTTTTGTAGCTAGTTGATGTTCATATATCCTGGTGACTAGTTTTCCGCTTGTTTTTCCGTTGTAGTGTTTGTTACAGTTCTTGCAAGGCTTATTGTTCCTGGACCAGAACAGACAAAGATGTGAATTTATTGCGGTGCTCAAAAGTATGAAAAATGTCGCAGAGTAGGAAAAGAATACTCTATTAGTTGGCATTACAGCATCAAGGAATTCTAATTTCAAGGTTGTCAGCAAAAGAGCTAGGAGTGAACTGAGGAAAAATGTCTTATTTAGAGAGTTGTTAGGAATTGGAATTGACTGGCTGGGAAAGTTATGGATGAAGATTCCAAAGAGAACTGGATATATATTTGGAAATTATGGATTTAACAGGCAATAGAAAGAGGGCTAGCAAATGGGAGGTGCTTGGGGTACATTTTTGGAGCTGATTCATACCTAATGGCCAATGGCGTCCTCCTGTACTTTAAATGGATACCGTGTTAGGGAGCTGGAGCTGGGTGGCACGGTCGCTCAGTGGTTAGCACTGCTGCCTCACAGCACCAGGGACCAGTGTCCAAAACCTGCCTCGGTCTGTGTGGAGCTTGCACATATTCCCCGTGTCTGTGTGGGTTTCCTCTGGGTGTCGCAGTTTCCTCCCACAGTCCAAAGATGTGTAGGTTAGGTGAATTGGTCATGCTAAAGTGCTCATAGCGTTGGGTGTAGAGGAGTGGGTCTGGGTGGGTTGTTCTTCAGTGGGTAGGTGCGGACTTGTTGGGCCGAAGGGCCTGTTTCCACACTGTAGGTAATCTAATCTAGGATGCATGCAGGGTCATCTGAGATACTGAGAACTTCATAGATAAGTGCTTTAGTGTGGTGGCCACAGCCAAGATACGCCCCTAGTTATGTTTCTTTAATGACTGTAATATTCCAGTCTAACGTTCATCGCCCTGAGTTCATTAGCCTTATCTGTCAGTCCTGTAGTATTTAAATAAACACAATTTAATCCAACAGGCGTTTCTTGCTTCCTGTCGTGTTCCAGGCAGAGAGTAGATGGGCGACCACCGGGAATGGCAAAGGGAGGAGGCAGCAAGTGCAGGAATCCCCTGTGGCCATTCCCCTCGAAAACAAGTAGACCATTTTGGATTGTTGGGGGCGATGACCGTTCAGGGGAAAGCAGCAGTAGCCAGGTTGGTGGTACTACCACTGGCTCTGGGGCACAGCGGGAAAGATTAAAATTAATCAGGACGTTAAAGATGGGAGGATCGATTGTTAGAGGGACAGATTGGCGATTCTGTGGTCGCAAACGGGAATCCAGGATGGTGGGTTACCTCCCAGGTGCTAGGGTCCAAGATGACTCCAAGTGGCTGCAGAACATTCTCAAGGGGGAGGGGGAGCAGCCAGAAATCATTATGCACGTTAGCACAAATAATACCCGTAGAAATAGGGACGTGTTCCTGCAGCGTGTTTACAGAGAGCTAGGAGAAACATTTTAAAAAAACGTTGACAGTGGTAACCTCCTCAGAGGGAGATTACCGTCAGAGACTTGCACTGGAGGGGACACCAATATCTTGGCGGCCAGTTTTGCTCGTGTTACAAGGGAGTGTTTAAAATAGATTGGCAGGGGGTGGTACCCTCAAGAGCAGGGAGGCCAGTGCGAGGCTGGAAGGAGATACAGTAATCAGAAATCAGTAAGATTAGGCTGGAAAACGGCAAAGAGAAAGTACTGCCTTTTGGATTAAATTGCATCTGTTTCAATGCAAGAAGGCCTACAGGTAAGGCCGATGAACTCAGGGCGTGAATACGTAGGTGGAACTGGTATATTATAGCCAGTACAGAAACATGGCTAAGTGATGGATAGGAGTGACAGCTTAATGTACCAGGGTAAATGTGTTTTAAACAAGACAAAGATGGCGGAAGGAGGAGAGGGGAATTGCATTTCTGATTAAGGGGAGTACAACAGCAGTAATCAGAGATAAAATAACTGATGGATCACCCAATGAGGCTTTGTGGGTGGTGATAAGAAATAGGAAGGGGATGGTGACGTGATTGGGGTTGTACTATACGCCCCCAAATCATCAATAGGAATGAGAGTAACAAATATGCAGGGAGAGAGGGGAGACCTGCAGGAGCAATAGGGTTATCACAATAGGGGATTTTATTTTTTCTAACATAGACTGGAACTGCCTGAGTGTTAAGGGATTGATGAGATAAAATCTGTAAATGCGTCAGGAAAGTTTCCTCAAGTGGCAGAAAGAGTGTTCAACTCGGGATGTGGCAAAACTCAAAATGTTCTTAGGAATAGGGCAGGACAGGCGACTGAGTTAATAGTGGGGAGCACTTTGGGACAGTAACCACAGTTCTATTCATCTTCAAATAGTTATGGAGAGGGACAAAACAGGTCCACAGGTTCATGTTCAAACTTGGGGCGTGGTTCAGGTACAAGCAGCTGGAAACAAGGGAATCCCTGGATGTATGTAAGAGATACCGGAGTCTATGGAAGAAGGAAATCAGTAGGGTGAAAAGGGGGCAAGAAAGAGCCTTGGCTGAGAAGATTAGAATGAATCCAAAAAGGTACTTTAAATATACTAAAAGAAAAAGCAATAGCTGCAGTGAAAATAGGACCCCTCGAAGATCAAAGTGGACAAGTAGGTGTCAAACCATAAGAGATGGGTGAACTCCTCAATGAATATTGCTACACTATGTTTACCGTGGAGAAATACATGAATACTTGGGAACTTGAGGAAGTTAGTAGTGATATCTCAGGGACAAGCAATATCATAGCAGAGAAGATTTTGGACGCAATTTCTCTTTCATGCGCAATTCATTATAGAACTCGATTCTCTGATGTGTCAAAATCCATTGACACCCACTCGCACCCCCCAAACATTCCAGTGATGTAGCCTCCCCTAACTGTCTGATCCCAGCCGTCACTATCCTCTGAGAGAAGGAAACACTCCCCACATATATACCTTGGCCAATTGACATGAAGAAAAGATGTGAACACACCGTCAGTGTGATTGGCCCTGATATCACGGCAGTGACTGAGCAAGGTGTCAAGGAGACTGAACAAAATTGAACTTGATGGAAATCAGTTGTAAACTCCCCACTGGTTGGATCATTCAGAACATAATGTGGCTGGTGGACATCAATCCTCTCAGTCCCTGGATATCTCTGTGGACAATCGCAGGGTAGCTTCTTCGGCTCAAACATCTTCAGATGCTTCATCAATGTCTTTCCCTCTGTCATACGATCAGAGGTGGGGATGTTCTGTGAAGATTATATAATGTTCAGAAGAATGAGTCACCTCCTCGAGTATTAAAGTATCAAATCTGGGCAACATTCAAGCTGGTGCTGTTAATGTATCGGTAACATTAATCAAAAGCACTGCTGGGAACTAAACATTTCCACGGTTAAAAAGAAGGAACCCCCTTTAGCAACTCTAGCTGGTTTTACAGTAATATAAGAAAGCCATTTAGCCCATCAAAAACTGTTGGATAAGAACAGGTGCAACGCATTCCCTCACTCCTGCCTATTCCACAAGAAGACAATTAAAAAATACAGCAGCAATTGGATTCCAAAATATACACGCAGGAGGCTGGAAGAACAGAATAAGCAAGGCAGCGTCAAGTCGTTGAGCAGTCAACGCCTAGGATATAATCCTTCATCAGGATTGTGGTTAGGAGTAAGGGGGTGTATAGAATAAAGGGCGGCAGAGAGAGGAGGAGGCAGAGTGGCGAGATGGGCATAAGTGAACACAGATAAAGGGTATCAGCCGGTTGGTGATGGGAGAACTGAATTCAGTTGGTAGCTGAATCAAGTGTTGATCAAAGGAAGGCAAGGAGGGGAAGGCCTGGGAAGCAATACGTAGGATTAGAAGGGAGGTTATTTGAAATTGGAGATTTCAATTCGATGTGGGCGGCACGGTGGCACAGTGGTTAGCACAGCTGCCTCACAGCGATAGAGACTCGGGTTCAATTCCCTCCTCAGGCGACTCTCTGTGTGGAGTTTGAACATTCTCCCCGTTTCTGTGTGGGTGTGCTCCGGTTTCCTCCCACAATCCAAAAATGTGCAGGTTAGGTGAAGTGGCCATGCTCAATTGCCCATAGTGTTAGGTGAAGGGGTAAATGTAGGGGAATAGGTTTGGGTGGGTTACGTTTCGGCGGGTGGGTGTGGACTTGTTGCGCCGAAGGGCCTGTTTCCACACTGTAGGTAATCTAATCTAATCAATGTTGAGTCCCCGGGGTGTAGGCTGCACAGGTGACATATGAGGACTTGTTCCTTCAATTTATGATTTGGTTCATTGTGGCAATGGAGGAGGCCAAGGATGGCCATGTCAGAAAGGGATGGGGGGGGAGGGGGAAGAATTGAAGTACGAAGGGATTGGGAGGTCAGGTCAGCCCTTAGAAGCCTGACTGCAAATCTCAGCAAATCATTCACTTCATTTACATTTGGTCTTCCTGATACAGTGAAGACCACATCGGGTGCACCAGATGCAGTAAACTGGGTTTGGATTCCACCAACTGGCACATCTCCCACAAAACTGTTCCCTTCGTTATCGTGCCACACTCCCCACCAATCTACCCCATAATCCCCAGGTACCTTCTCCTACAACTGCAAAAGATGCATCACTTGCTGGCACGCCACCTCCTCCACCTCCTTATAGGGCTTCAATCAGCACTTGCAGGTCAGATAGAGGTTCACCTGCCTCTTTTCCAACCGAGTCTACTGTATTAGATGCCCCCGATGTGGTCTTTTCTACATTGGGGAGACCGAACATAAACTAAGGGCACATTTCACCGAGCATCACAGCCGGGCCTGCAGGGGCCAACCTGACCTCCCAGTCACCGCCCATTTGAATTCCCCTTCCCACTCCCTTTCTGACATAACCATCGCTGGCCTCCTCTGTTGCCTTGGTGAGGCAGACCGCAAATTGGAGGAACAACAGCTCATCTGCCTGGCAAGCCTACCACCTGGAAGATGTAACATTGAATTCTCCAATTTGAAATAACCTTACTACCCATACCCTTACTCCATTTTCTGCCCGTACTCCTCCCTTCCATTCCACCTAACGACTCCGCCTTCCAGCTCCCAAGTGGATTCATCCCTCCCATCGCCCAACCAGGTTGCATCCACCACTTGTGTCCACGTATCCGTACCTCACCATCCCGCTGCTCCCCTCAAGCCAACCACTCTCTTCCCTTTTTATCTGCAGCTCCCACTACCTCCCTTCCCAGTCCTGAAGAATTGTTATACCTTAAATTTTGACTTTCATACCTCATGATGCTGCTTGGCTTGCTGTGTTCTTCCCGCCTCCTGTTTGTCTCCTATAACTCAGGAAGATAGATTCGAGTCAGCACAACATGCTGGTAGGTAGGAACCATCGGTTGCCCATTGAAGTTCTTGAACCTCTGCCCTTGGGCCAGGAGTAAGACAATTAGTCCCTCGAGACACTGACTCGTGAGCAGATGAGGCCATTCAGTCCCTCCCCACTGTTACACTGAAATACGAGGATGTCGTTGATCCTGCAACACGTCAAACCAATGAGGCATAGACTGCAAAGACAGACTGCTCCATGTTTTTCCTTTTGGGCTCCATTGCTGTTGTGTTATTTTAACATGGTATGCTGACCATGAGGAGGGAAAGTGATTGGTTTGTACCAAGTCCCAAGGAGGCATCTTCCATCTTCAAGATATTATGGACAAACCTAGATCACTCAGAACATTCTTAAGCAAGCAGCCCAGAGCATAACATTGAAATTTTTGCCGTTAAGTGTACAATGAAAATTACCCAGAGTACTTTAACTAGGTTGACTACCAGATTTTAAAAAGGACAAAAACTTGATTCATAAAATTAAACAATGAAACTCAAACAGAATTCAACCTATTCAGCTAGACTTAATTATGGTATTCCGAATATACAGAACTGTCCCAATAAGCAAACTCCCAATAAAAACCAGTATAAATGGAACACATGCTTCCAGGTTGAAGTTGAAGGTCAGAAAATAGAAACAGTTTCCACATAGTTCCCTGTTGAGCTTCCCAGTTCCAGACTCAGCTGAAAACTGCTCAGTTCAGCTCAGCTTGTTCAGCTAAAAGAGCTCACCACTCCTTCGTTCATTATACAAGTCACTTATAAAGCACGACCACTTTGGCCTGAAGTCTCATCTGTTTACATTTTCTGGCAATAGTCCCTCAGGAGTGCATATCTCCTCCTTCCTCAGCATTACAGACTGAGAAGATCCTGTGCCCCTTAATATTAGAACCTCCTTACCAAATACTCCTGGCCGATGTGAATAAACTTTACCCTTGCATGTATATTTGTTAAGCAGATCTGTCACGTCTTCCTTGATCAACTTCTCATCATCCTGTACACTCTGAGGAAGTTGTCTAACTTCCCTTATGTTTTTTATGACTTTCCAACAAAACTCCCAGGCTTGGCTGGTTTTCCTACATCTGGTTTTCTCCTAACCCACCAACACTGTGATTTTGTGTCGTCCACTTTATTACAAGGAAAACACCGAAGCCTTTAAACTGCTTTGTCCCCATCAAGAGTTTCTTTTTTGACCCTGTGGTAAATTATCCTAATGATCTTCACTGTGATCTACTTTTCCCTTTCCACGTGAGGATATCTCTTTGCTCCAATTTGTATTCATCTTGGACTGAAATCGAGTCTGGAAGCCAAGCCGAGTTTATGGACTAGTTCATAATCATCAGCCACGTCAGCTGCGAACCTTGATGTTATCACTCTCTGCTCTTCCACAGGAGTTCTCAATACTTCAGGCAGTGAATTTTTGAAATCATCCAGAATGCTTTCCTCTCTAAGGGCATCATAGGTTTGCATGATTTTTAAAGCTCTTATCCATCTCTCGAAATTACTCGGTTAGATCCATTCAAACTCAACCTAGGCTTTACCAGGAACCCTCTTTAGATTCCTGAAAGGTTGCCTATAAGCTTTTGGTACAAGCTCAGTTAAAATGGCCTTTTTTCACCTCCTCATACTCCCCAGATACCTCCTCTGATCGAGATGCAAATACCTCACTAGCTCTACCTTCATGTTTCGTTTAGATAATTAAACCCACATTGACTCTGGCCACTGCATTTTTTTAGCCACCTTGTCAAATGATTTGAAAAAGACTTCCACATCCTTCTCTTCAGATTTAGGCACTGCTAGAACATACTTAAACAGCTTATAACTATGCTTCTGACTACCAGTGTCTTGGTCATCCTCACTCTCTTATTGACGAAGTATCTCAGCCTTTAACTCCAGCCTTTTACGCTGACTTTCCATTTAAGTGTTAGTTTTGTTTGCTGTCCAAAAGCTCTGTCTTTCTTTCTCCTATGCTGCTCTCTCTTTTTGTCTCTCTTCTGCTGTTCTCTTTTTTTTCTCTGTTCTGCTGCTCTCTCTTTTTGTCTCTCTTCTGCTGCTCTCTTTTTTCTTTGTTCTGCTGCTATCTCTTTTCCCCCCTCTTCTACTTTTAACCGTAATTCAAACTGTTTCATTTCTGCTGTCCTTTCCTTATCCCTCGCCGCTAACTCATGCTGCTTCATTTGCAATTGAATTCTTGCTAGCTCTGTAGATTCTTCAGCAAGTTTAATTGATTATCTCCTGCTGTAATTATCTCTTCTTTCCTCACACACGCATTCAGTTCCAATTCCAGCTTCGCTGCTAATTCTTGCAACTTTGTCTCATTCACCTATTGTAAAACTTCCAAAGTCACTGCGCCCACATCCAGAAAACTTTTGGCGAGTGAAAGAACCAATTACTATCCCAAGCTTTGTCTTCTCAACGAATCCAATACCCGAAATAAAGACACAAGCACCTACCACTCGCTGTTTAAAATACCGCAAAGAGCCCCCAATATGTTATGGAGTCGACTAGACCACTTAAAACATTCATAAGCAGACAGCTAACAGCATAACTTTGCAATTTGCTTTGGTACGTTTCAATGAAAATTACCCAGAGTAAAATAGCTAGGTTATATACTATATTATAAAACAGACAAAACCTTTATATTCACAAAATTATACAATGAAACACAAAGAACAGAATAAAGAACCCCGACAAAATTCAACCTAACAAGCTAGGCATAATTATACTGTTCAGAATACACACAGCAGTCCCAATAAGCAAATTCCCTTTCAAACCCAGTAGACATGGAAGACATGCTTGCAGTTTGAAGTTGAAGAGCAGAAAAGAGAGAGGGTTTCCACACAGCTCCCTGTTGAACTTCCCACTCAACACACAACTGAAAACTGCTCAGCACCGCTAGTTCAGCTGAAAGAGCTGACCACTCCTCTTTCGTTATCTCGGTCCCTTCAAACGCATAACCAATTTGGCCTAAAGTCTCTTCTGTTTACATGTAAACAGAAGGCCTCTGGAAATCCTTTTCATATATGTACCAAACCAGACTGACCGGAGTTAGGTCCTGTTTTATTGCCCCTCTGAAAGAAGACAAGAACACTGTCTCCTTGAGCCAAGGAACACCTTTTACAAAAAAAAAACTAGCTTTGTGATGGAGAAGACAGGGTAGTGTTCTGTATGGAGGTCAGAAGCTGGTGGGGATGGTTTACAGTATCAGAGGGTGGCTACTGACAGATTTGTGAATAACATCACGTTCAATACAGGGGCACACATCAACTGCACTTTGAGACGATGAGAGTTCATTCAGAACCTGGAGCTCTCTCGCAACTAACATGGGGGCTCCACAGAGCTACATAAACCATCATAATTTCATAGAATCCTACAGCATGGAGACAGGCCCTTAAGCCCAAACTGGTTCATGTTGACCAAAATGTTCATCCATGCTCACCCCGCTTCCCTGCACCTGGCCCATATACTTCTAAACCTTTCCTATCTATATATTGCCAAATGTAAAGACATGCATCGCGGAAAACATGTTGTATTTGTTTTGGAAATAATGAATGTTGGTCCATAACGCTCAAGTTTTAATGCAACCAGTTTTTACTCTTTTGTAGCATTATAGATTAAACACTCATTTCCTTCACACTCTACTCATGGTATCATCACTGCAGGGATTAGTGTGATGTAAATCCTTTAAACTGTCTCTCTGTCGCAAGGAGATCGTTCATTATAATGGAGAGAAAATCTGTTCACAGTGACCAAAGTAATGTCTCAATAACACTCTACAACTGCAGGAAGGTGTCTTCACTGTTATACTTTAATCTCTTTGCATGAAGGACACCACACATTTACTGTGCTGATTACTTACTGCTCCGTATGAATTCTGTCAGTGACTGATGACCAAGAACATCCACCTCCTTCTCACCAAGAGCACTTCCCAAATTCTCGCCTTCTCATAAATACAAAGTGAGAAGGATGGTATGTTTTGTCAATTTATTTTTTTGCCTTATGAAGCAAAGCCACAACAAAGGCAACATCACTATTGCCAGCGGAGACGGTTGGAGATGCTGAGGAGGTGATGGTCAAGCTGTCTTGTCCCTGGAATATTAATCCCGGGACCCAGGTGATGACTCAGACCCCGGATTCGAATCCCACCACAGAAAATATTAGAATTTGAATTCAATAGAATATCAGGAATTAAGATTCAAATAAAACAATGAAAACGTTGTGAATTGTCGTACCTGGCACCGTCATTCCCTTCAGGGAAGGAAATCTACCATCTTCACCTGGGCATGCCTACGTGTGACTCCAGACCCGCAGCAATATGATTAACACTCAGTTGCAGTTTGAAATGGCCAAGCCAGCCACTCAGTTGTATCACTCACTATAAACTCTCAAAGGAATGTAACCAGTCAGAAGTAAGCACTGACTACTCACAGCCCACAGATACTGGTTCATGTTGACCAGTGTCAATACCTTGTCAAGGACAATGAAGAAAGGGAATTAAATACTGTCTCTGCATCCATTAGTGAATAAACGTTGATTATCACACACAGTGAAGACAGACAAAAGGACATAACTCACTTTAAACAGTGACTTTGATGCATACCTTACATGGTCAGGATTTGCAGCAATATGGGAACAGGAGAAAAATAAATAAGATTAATCTCGTGTTTTTATTTCCATACCAGCTGATCATCAACAATCTCTTTGTTTGCTTCTTTCTCTATCTCTCTTTCTCAATCTGTTCAACAGTGTCCTTCTCCCCTTCACAACAGATATCACTGTCACCAACATCAATTACACTATTTCCCAGCTGTGTTTCGTTCTGATGTGTGGCCATTGGACACAAAATGCCAATTCTGTTTCTCTCCCGACCCGAGGCTTCCAAATCTGCTCAGTTTTTTTTGGCACTTTCACTTTCTTTTTGTTTCCAATCTCGAGCATCATTCTTTGTTTTATTTAACCTTTAATGTTGTTATTACATGGGATGTCCGGATCACTGACAGCGGGCATCATTTGTTGACCACACTAAATACCCTTTACTGTGAGGTCATTCTTTCAGACATTATACAGCCAAGCACATTGCTGTTGGTCTGATGTCAGTCTTAAACCAGACCAGGTAATAATGCTGGATTTATTTACCAAAGGAGATCATTGAGATAGATAAACGTATTGATAAAGTGCTGGTGATGTTATGGTTGATATTAGTGAAATTCGCTTTTATTTCCAATTCCTGTCATTTGTATTCACGTTCTGACGTCATCTGTGGTAGGACGTGAAACAGTGCCTTTTCTGTAATAGCCTGTGCCTCTGAATGACATGGCCAGCAACATTACTATTCTAACTCAGTTTCCATATCAAGAATTTGCTTTAGAGTCCCGAACAAGTTTGTAATGGAAATATTTGCAACTGAGACAGTGTTTGGAAGAGAGCTGGAAACATGAAATCTGAATGTTACCAAGGCAGAGATAATGGTTTATTTAGCAACAGTACTGAAGCCAAGATGGGGATATTATGGAGCGGGTAGTGGATAGGTTTGGTGATGGAGAGAATACAGAGACATAAAACAATTCAGAGCAAAATGGGAAATCATTACTGTGAACATTCTTGTTCTCAGATATTTGTGAGAATGGAGGTCGGGGCGGGGGCAGTGGTGGAATTCTGATGATGAGTGGAGTGTGCAATTGATACTGAAAACATTAGCTTCCGTATTTGCAAACTATAGATAACAGAAATAGCAATGAATTCACCATGGTTTATGAGATTAATACTTGCATAGAGATGGGGAGACTTACCAGGTACACCAACAGTAGCGAGCACGGGATAGTAACCTGCCTGAATAATCAACAGTACACCTAATATCCACCACAGTAATGATGTCGAAGGCGCGTAGAGATAGTAAAGACCCCAGAATATACTCCTGTCCATTGTTGTAACATTCCAGTCAATTGTTCGCAGACTCAGATCCATTGTTGTAACATTCCAGTCTAATGTTCGCAGATTCTGATCCATTATTGTAAAATTCCTGTCTATGGTTCTCAGATTCTGATCTCTCCTCTCCCTGTCTCTATAGCTGTTGATCACTGGTAGTCTCGGAGTTCATGCATCTGCTGCTACAATGGAATACACATTTAAAGTATACCCTTACTAATAGGAGAGGGAAATCCTGTAGTGACATAATTAGAATCCATGTCGACTGACATCAATCATAGTCACTGAACATACAGTTCTAGTTAACCCCTTTAGGTATGGTAACTGGACTGGATTGAATGCTGACATCACTGGGATTGGTCGCATCTCCCATCATGGATTGTTCTTAATAAGTCAGTTGTGAGGGAGATTGATGGATGTTTTCTTAGTGCAGGGTAGATAATTCTGCTGTGTTGTTTGTTTGCCATACTGTAACCACCTGAACCCCACATCCCTGCACCCACCAAAAAACACAATCAAGACGTTGTTACGGTGCTGATCTCTCCTCCACTAGAATAGGCACCAACCAATAGATTTCCAATGGGTATATTTGCACTCCAATACACAAGAAGTATGGATTTGCCTGGGCATTTCTCTCGTTGCAATAATAAGGCAATTTTGTATCTTCAACACACAATGCGTTTCTGCACTGCTTTATATAAATTAACAAACACTTTAATACACTTTTTTGGCTTCATTCAGTAAGTCTGACATTTTTTGAATTCAATCCAAAGCCAAATGTGACATGTTGTCACAAAGCCGTCCCTTCACAAGGTTTTGTTGTCCTTGATTTTCTTTTCCCAGAGACGTTCTAAATGATCCAAGTTTCCAACATGCCTGAATTTTGAATGTTTCACTGGGGGCCCTTTTGTTTATACCTAACAGATAATTCCTCAGGCAGAAGGCTTTCAAGTCTTTAAAGTAAAACTGATACAATGAAGGGCGCGTCGCCAGCTCTCTGGTTGAGCAGGTCAGTTCAGTTCAGGGGTTAGTTGAGTCAGGGTCACTGTTGAAACTGGACGCTATCCCTCTCCTTCTGTCCTTCCGATTTTGTAACATGTAAGCGTTTTGAGTCATTTTTACTCTTTGTGCTAAGGGGGTTTGCTTTTTGGGATTGTTGCATGTACGTTGGAACAGCATCCTTCAGTGGGGATAGCCTGTGGGGTTCGGATAGGATGAGTTGTTCGGTATGCTGCTTTCGGTTCATTTTGTTTCATGCCGTAATTTCGTAAATAAATGCTGTTTGTTTAAAACTCGGCAGTGTGACAGCTAATTCCCTCATTGAATATGCACTGTGCACTTAGCTTCAAATACCACAGTTACTGTCTGGGTTACGTGCTTAAAAATGTTTGAGGGATCAGGCCTTGTCCTTAACAATGTACAAAAACCTTGTTCATTAAAACCCAAGGATTAATGAGTCAGGGATGGAACGAATCTGATATTGGCTGGGAGGCAGAAAGGACTGGAACCAGTGGCTGAGCAGACTTGTGGGGAGTACAGTAACATTCCCAGTCAACCCTCACTCTTTCTCACAAATGGAATGAAATGCAATGCAGAGTGATAGAAAAGATGACATTTGGGAGATGGAATGCTGAACGACAATGTGAATAGAAAAGGCAATTTTAAACGTGATGGATGGAATTATAATTTACAGATAGAGTATTCAATCATAGGCTATAGAGGTTGATAAGATTGTTGATCTCAACAGGGTATTCAGAATTAAAAACAGACACATAACACCATGAGTGAGGTTACAGGGAGTTACAACAGAATAAGAATTGGTATATTGCTCATTCCGAACTGGTATTGAGATAATAGGCTGACTGACCACCACCTTTGCTGTAATTAATCTGCAAAATGTATTTAAAAGCTTTCAGAGCATGTGGGGACAAGCTTATTAATAAAGGACACAAATGATGTTATCATCAATAATCTATTCCTGTTGTTTCATAATGTGTGGAAGTGAGGACTGCAGATGCTGGAGATCAGAGCCTAAAAATGTGTTGCTGGAAAAGGGCTTATGCCTGAAAGGTCGATTCCACTGTTCTTTTGATGCTGGCTGACCTGCTGCGCTTTTCCAGCGACACATTTTTACTTTCATGATGTGTAGCTATCTCTAAAATGTCTTTCAAATCAAAATAAATGTGTTGAGATTCGCGCATTTAAGTGGACCTTGGCAAAAAAAGTTATTTTTAAATCTTGAAGAAGAAACAGAGTCCAGTTTAATACGAGTGTCACCGGCACACGTCACGGGAACAGGAATGGAGCAAATTGTTCACATATAACATCTAGACCCATCCAGAAAAGCAACACATTAGAGATAATGGAAATCAGACAGACAAGCACAAAATGGTAGAGAAGTGCAACAGATAAGGCAGGATATGGAGAGAGAAACAATGTTAACATATTGAGGCTGATACGAACCTGTCCTGAGCAAGTCATACTGAACTCAAGATAGTTAATTTTGTTTCTCTCTGTTCCAATGCTGCCAGAACTGCTGAGTCTATCTCCAACAACTTCAATTGGTATAATAACAGGCCACAGAGAGTAATGGTGGGTGGTTGGTTTTCAGACTGAGGCATGTGACCAGCAGTGTTCCACAGAGGTTCATTCTGGGTTTTCATTGTTTGTTCATTTATGTAAATGCTTTGGATGAGGATATAAAAAACATGGTTAGTAAGTTTGCGGATGACACCAAAACTGGTGGCACAGTGGACAATGAAGAAGCCTTTCTAAGATTACAAAAGGATCTTGATCAGATGGGTCAATAGGCTGCCAAATAGCAGAAAGAGTTCAAACTGGATGATTGCGAGGTGAAGACAATCGTGTGTGTTTGCCGCTGTCTGATGCACTGGGAACGAAATGATTTTATTCCCCATCTGTTGTGATACCACACAAAGATGTCCTCCTTCGTCTTTAAGAGGCCTTGCCCTCTCCCTGGTTACCCTCTTGCTCTTAATGTATTTGTACATTCTCTTTAGATTATTCTGAACCTTATCTGTCCATGCTATCTCATGTCCCCTTTTTGTTTTCCTCATTTCTCTCTAAGTAATGACCAACACGCTTTATATTGTTTAAGAGATTCGATTGATTAAAGTTGTCTATATCTAAATTAAGATTCCCTTTTATTCTTGAGTAGAGCCTCAATAACTTGGCATGTGTTCATGCCTCTCAGTTCTCATCATCATCCCTTTGAATGCCTTCCACTAGTCACACGTTCGCTTCATTTGCTAACAATCTCCTTCAATCAAACTTGGAAGGTCCTTGTCTCATGCCATTAAAGTTTATGGTACTCCAATTAAAAAGATAATATTAATGGAAGGCTTATCCTTTTCCATAACCATTCTGAAATTATTAGAGTTATGATCGCAACAGCCTGTGTATTCCCCCACTTTTACTTCAGTCACTTGCCCTGATATTGCACAAAATAAGGTCTAGTTTTGTTCCTTCTCTAGTAGGAGCAACCACATATTGATAAAGAAAATTTTCTTGAACACATTTGACAAATTCTTCATCGTCCAAACTTTAACACGAAGGTAGTAACGGTCAAGGTTTGGAAATTTAAAATCCCCCATTATTTCAATCTTATTAAGTTTACATATATCTGAGATCTCCCTACATATTTGTTCCTAATTTCTTCCTTACTATTGGGGAGCATAGAGTACAATTCCATCAATGTGTTCTTTTCTTTCTGACTTTTAATTTCTCCCAATATATTTGCACCGGATGATTTGTCACAAACGAACATGTGGCACAGTCTCTTCGAAGTGTTCTTTACTTTCTCATCTTTAATTTCTACCCATACATTTTAACTGGACGCATTTTTAGTAATACTTTCCCTAGTTCGAGCAATAATTTATTCCTTAATCAAAATTGCCAGCCCTGCCCACCCACTGCTCCTCCATCCGATGTCTCCTTTTCTATCCTTTCTATAGCATCTAACACCTGGAAGATTGAATTACCACTCTTAGAACAAAAAGCATAGAACAGAGAACAATACAGCGCAGAATCGGCCATTAGGCCCTCTATGATGCGCCGTCCTTTGAAGTGTTCTCAGCTCGTCCCCTACACTATCCCAAAATCATCCATGTGCTGATCTAATGATGGTTTAAATCCCCCTGATGTGGCTGAGTTGACTACATTAGCAGGTAGAGCATTCCACACCCTTACATCTCTCTGTGAAACGAACCTGTCTGAAATCTTTCACCCCTCAATTTGTAGCTATGCCCCCTCGTATATACTGACGTCAACATCCTAGCAAAAAGACTTTAACTGTCCACCCATCTCATCCTTTGATCATCTTGCAAGTCTCTGACAAATTCCCTCTTAGCCTTCTTCTTTCCAATGAGAACAGACCCAACTCTCTCAGCCTTTCCTCATCCGACCTTCCCTCCAGACCAGGCAGCATCCTGATAAATCTCCTCTCCACATTTTCCAATGCTTCCACATCCTTTTTGTAATGGGGCGACCAGAACTGTACACAATATTCCAAGTATTGCCGCACCAGCATTTTGTATAGTTGCAGCATGATATTGTGCCTCCGGAACTCAATCTCTCTACGAATGAAACTTAACAAACCGTATGCCGCCTTAACAGCAGTATCAACCTGGTTGGCAACTTTCAGGGATCTATGTACATGGACTCCAAGATCACTTTGCACATCCACACTACCAAGAATCTTTCCATTGACCCAGTACTCTGCCTTTCTGTTATTCTTCCCAAAGTGCATCACCTCACATTTAGCTGGATTGAACTCCATTTGCCACCTCTCAGCCCAATTCTGCTGTTTATCCAAGTCCCCTGCAACCTGTAATATTCTTCCAAACTGCCCACAACTTCACCGACTTTATTGTCCTCGGCAAATTTACTAATTCATTCACCTGTGCCTGCGTCTAAGTCCCAAAACAGACTCTTGTGGCACACCACTAGTCATCGGACTCCAGGCTGAATGTTTTCCATCAACCGCCACTCGCTGCCTTCTTTCAGAAATCTAGTTTCAAATCCAAACTGCTAAATCACCGTAAATTCCACGCCTCGGCATTTTCTCCAACAGCCTACCATGTGGAACCTTATCAAAGGCTTTACTGAAGTCCATGTATACGATGTCAACTGCCCTACCTTCATCGACATGCTTCGTCACCTTCTTAAAAAAATCAATGAGATTTGTGAGACATGACCTGCGTTTGACGAAACCAGATTGATTATCTGAAATCAAATTGTTGCTTGCTAGATGATTATAAATCTTATCTCTTATAATCCTTTTCAAAACTTTTCCTACAACAGAAGCAAGGCTTACTGGTCTATAATTGCTTGGGTCATCTCTACTACCCTTCTTGAACAAGGGCACAACATTTGCAATCCTCCAGTCCTCGGGTACTAAACCTGTAGACAATGATGACTCAAATATCAAAGCCAAAGGCTCTGCTATCTCCTCCCTAGCTTCCCAAAGAATCCTTGGATAAATCCCATTCGGTCCAGGGGGACTCCCTACTTTCACTCCTTCCAGAATTGTTAACACCTGTTCGTAACTAACCTCGATCCTTTCTAGTCTAATATCTCGTACCTCATTCTTCTCCTCTACAATATTCTCCTTTTCCTGAGTGAAAACCGATGAGAAATGTTCAATTAGCAACTCTCTGATCTCCACAAGGTCCACACTCAATCTCCTGCTTCTGTCTTTCACTGACCCTATTCCTACCCTAATCATCATTTTCTTCCTCGCATACCTCTAGAAAGCTTTAGGGTTCTCCACTATTCTATTTGCTAAAGACTGCTAGAGTCCTCTCTATTCTCTTCTTAGCTGCCTCTTTAAATCCTTCCTAGATGATCTGTAACTCTCCATCGCCTCATCTGAACCATCTTGCCTCATCACACATAAGCCTCCTTCTTCTTCTTAACAAGAGATGCAATTTGTGTTGTAAACCACGGTTCCTTACCTTATCACTTCTTCCCTGTATGACAGGGACATACCTATCAAGTACACACAATAACTGTTCCAGAATAATTTTGCTAATTCTCTCTTCCACCTCCCTGGAGTTCTGCGGAGGCTATAAAAAAATTCCAAGCAGTGTGACCTCTCTTCTCCTGTTTCTAACCTCAGCCCACACTACATCAATAGACGAGTCCTCAACAAAAGTTCTCAGAGCCAGCGTTATACTATCCTTGGCTAAAAAGACCACACCTCCTCCTCTTTTACCGTCTTGCCTGTTTTTATTGAAAGATCTTGAACATCCTTCACCCAAGTTCCTATAATACCTATGATGTCCCAATCCCATGTTCTGAAACATGCGCTGAATAGATTAGCCTTCCCTGTAAAACCCATTGCACTGAAGTAAATGCATTTTAGTTCTTCAGAATTACTATATACTCTGATTCTCTCATCTTTCTTTTCCAACTGGCATGTTCTCATCATACTCAGTTATTTCTCCATCCATACTACAATTTACACTGCTACTTAGAGTACCTTCACTTGCCTCGTCTGTCAATGTAAAGTCTGCCTTTATAGGGTGAGCAAATCTCCCTGCTAAGATATCGGTGGCTTTTCCATTTAGATTAGACCAATCCTTTTGGAACGGGCCTTTTCTTTTCCAAACGACATCACAATCTCCCAAAAATCTGAATCTGTCAACAACACAGCAGCTCTTCATGCCATTGATTTTTCTCCTTTAACCTTTTTTCCCCTTCTCTGCTTGAATTTGTCATTGGGAGCAAACAAGAAATTGCTATTTTATGGTTTTCTTTTTAATCCTCTACATCACCTCTTTAATTCCCTCCGGACTGTTTTAATCTTTTCCCTCAAAATGTCATTCATACCAATATATACAATAATTTCTGGCTTCTAAATAACACCTTTAACAATATGAATGAGACTTTCGGAGACGTTCTTAATACTAGTACCAGGAAACCAATAAACTATCCTAAATGTTCGCTCACTGCCACAGGATCTCCTGTTTATGCACCTGACAGGAGAGATACCTGTCCCCATAATTATACAAAATCTTCTCAATCGCTGCCTAACATAAGAATTTTTCCAACAGTCCAATAACCGATGGCTCTTCCATTTTCCTCAGAGAGACTAACCCCTTCATCATTTCCAAAAGCTGGACATCTGTTTGATAGAGTAATAGCCACCGGAGATTGTTGACCTACCCTCTTACGTGTCCTGACAATCACCCATCTATCTGACTGATTTTGCTGCATAACAACTTACAGCTATCTCCCTCTCTAACTTATGTATATGGCCTTAATATTATTATGCCTATAAACTGAATTCTTCATCACATTAAATTAGAAAATACATCCGTATACTTATCAAACATATAAAAAATAAAATCAACCATTTGGAAAACTAACTCAACAAAAATATTCCTCTTCAATAAATTTCTCGAAGAAAAAAGTCTTCTCCAGAGCTGAACGCGTGTAGGACTCTCCAGTATAACGGCACATCTTCCTATTTAAAAATAGTTTTTGAAACAAAAAAAAAACTTTTGCATTTAAAACTAAGAAGAACACTTTTGAAACATATGTAGACTTTTCTAATTTGTTTTGTAGTTCCCCACCCCATCCGGCTCTTTGAAACACTCGTCAGAATAATGTTCTTTCGAATAAAAGATTATTTTCCTTGGTTTTTTTTTGGTTTGGTTTTGAATTTTAATAAAAGAAAATGGAAAAATAATCTTATATTAATAATCAATATGAACTACATTAAATTGAATAAAAAAGCTATAATTAATCTTTAACTATGCTTGCAATCCCACGAGGGGCTGTAAGATTTATACTGCTCTAAGAACACGTATTAAACTTGTTTTTACAATTTAAAGAAGAGTGGGCATTTGTTGTAATAATTTGTTTCAAATGCAAGGTCGACTTGGCGATATGATTTGATCTCCTACCGTGTGTATATGTGCAGCATTTAATTGAAACTTTATCCTCATCTCTCCAGCTCTTTCAAGCAATTATATGACCCTGTGCCCATCCTGCAGATGAAAAATTCCTTCAGCTCTGAGTATTGCAGGGAATGTTACAAAGGACATTATCCAGGTCCACGTAAAATACAAATGTTGCAGACGTAGTAAGCCCGACCTAGTCCAATATTAAACACATGCAGGCATTATGAATAAAACATACAGAGAAGAATAGTATAAAAGGAGAATTCAGCTACATGTCCAAAACAAATCTGTGGCTCTCATAAAAAGACCTCAACTGCATCACGCTGTAAATTCACCAAAAATAGGAAGAACAAGAGACTGGAATTCTTAATTCTTCTCCTTTGAACAACATCTGAAGAACAGGAGAAATAAGACAAGTCTTATCTGTGAGCTTCAAAATTGATGATGATGAGAATGTGAGGGATGGATTTTGGGGGAATCACAAATAATGTTATGGATGACACAAAGGTTAGGTGGGTGGTTCACAGTGAGGAGGAACATGTTAGTTTAAAGATGATATAAATGGTTTGTTCAGGTGGCTAGATCAATGGCTGATGAGATTTGACTGATAAACGTGAGGTGATACATTTCAGAAGTAACAAGACAAGAGAGAGTACTCAAACTATGATGAGGGGTTAGATGTTTTTGAAGCAGAGAAGTTTGAGAGGGGTTCCTGCTTGAGGCATTTAAAAGCATGAGGTTTATGGACAGTTTGAACTCGAGTGCTCAATGTGAAGGAGACATGATTTTGAAGTGAAAGTGATCTCACTATTAATCTGTAAAGCTTAATTGTAGATTTATGTTGAATTTAGATTCCAGCATTTGTAGTGTCGGCATTTGAATCTGAGTTCCTAGAATATTATCTTGATCGCTGAATCAGCAGTTGGCGATAATACCACCAGGACATCACTTTCATCTTATCATAGTCTTCTTTGTTAAGGTATGAATGACGTTTTATCTTTTTTTACAATTCCTCTTCCACTCAGGAATAAACTTTAACTGATGTGTTTTTACTATGTTCCTAAGTATTTGCCATTGTTCTTCAAATATTCTGCCCTTCAATGTTATTTTTTCGAATCCACTCAGGCCAATCCTTCCACATAATTATCACTGCCCGATACTAAAACCCTTGTATCTTTGAATCTGAATGTGAAACTCCAGCATGTTACGGCCACTCTGTCTAGAGGATCCTCTACTATAAGATGATTTATCACTCCTTCCTCATTGTTCACACCAATTCTAAAAGCCAGTTTTCTGGTTTGTTGTTCTAAGAAATAATCCCTCATACATTCTGCGCATCGTTATTTGAAGCTCCCCTTGCCAAATTGATTAATTAAGCCAATATGCATCCACAGATTGCTCACTGTTGTGCCCTTCTCACAAGCCATTGTTATTCCATGATTTATGAAAGTATGTTTGGAGGATGGGAGTACTGTGGCATGAAATTACTCCTAGAAGCAGATTTGTTTCCATGTGCTTTATTTGGATCCAAACTGATTTGTCATTTTGGTCCCTTTTGCTAATGTCATTTTTAATGCAGCCTTGATATCATTCTTAATCAATGTAGCAATTCAACCTGCTGTACGTTCTTGTCTGAGTAATGAATACCCTTGGACATTTCACTTCCCAAGTTGAAACTTTATTGCTGGAACAGCACAGCAGGTCAGGCAGCATCCAGGGAACAGGAGATTCGACGTTTCGGGCACAGGCCCTGTGCCCGAAACGTCGAATCTCCTGTTCCCTGGATGCTGCCTGACCTGCTGTGCTGTTCCAGCAATAAAGTTTCAACTTTGATTTCCAGCATCTGCAGACCTCACTTTCTCCTCGAAGATTTCACTTCCCAACACTGGCCTTCCTGTAACCACCTTTCTGTAAGCCCCACCAGGCCGTATCTTTTTTAACTCTGTTTGTGCTGTCATTTTTTCCACATATTCCATGCATTTCGGTACAAGGCATTTACATAAGTTCTATTGGATTGGTTTATCTCCTTTAATACTTTTGGCGTACTCCACACACTCCATTCTTATTTTATGATCTCCAATAATACTGAACCTATCATTTCCACTCACATTTTTAAAATTGCTATGATTATTTTCCTCAGCATAGTCATTAGACTGGCCATGCCTGTCTATTCTATTAAACTCTAATTTCAGCTCACTTGCTGTCCTGCTGCTCTGGTTTTCAGTCTCCTGCATTATTCATTTAACTCCACCCAAGGTGCATCATCAAACCTCCCTGCCAGGATGTTGGTGTCCCTCCAGTTAAAATGGACCCTGTCCTTTTTTACAAGTCCCACCTGCCCTGGACAAAATCCCAACGAGCCATAAATCTGAAACCATCTTCAACCACATATTAAAGTTTTCTCTCTTCATCTCCCTTATCCCACTTCCACCTAGCACGAGGATAAACCCAAGATTATAACCCTGGATATCCTGCGTTTCCACTCAGGCCAATGTCCCTGCACTTTCCTTGCAGGATCTTGTCACATTTCCTGCCAATGTTATTGATACCAATGTGTACCACTGGCTGTAAACACTCCCCTTCAGTATGCCCTGAGCATTCTCGGAGACATCCCTGATCCTCGCACCAAAGACATTTTTTATGAAGAATGCATGGAATCGTCGAATCCATATATTGTGGAAATAGGCCATTTGGCCCAACATGCCCACACTGACCCTCCAAAGAGTAACCCACCCAGACCCATTAGCCTATTCTCATACTCTACATTTACCCCTGACTAATACACCTAACCTACACATCCCTGAACACTATGAGCGTAGTCACCTGGCCAGAGCCAGTCTCCTACCATATATTGATTCTGCTTTCGCACCATAGATACTGCCAGTACTTCTGAGCATTCCCAGCAACTTCTGGTTTTGTCTCCAATGATGATCACACACTGATCAAAACGTATCCATCTCAGATCTGAAAATAAACCCTGAATTTATTGTCTCAATAAAAATCCAAATATTTGGTCATTCAACAATCACAGCAAATATCCATCAAATTATTGTGCTACAAATTATGGTCCATGATTGTCATTTGTTCACTTTGCCAATCCATGAATAAAAGACATGTTTGCATGTTTTGTGCATTATATTTTGGGAGGAGTTAGAGAGAGGTGGGGGGGGGGGGGAGGGGCTGGGACCAGGGGGTTGCTGGGAAGGTTAATTTCCCACTAAAAACGGATTTACCTCCAGCATCAGGCCTCCATTTGCAGCAGCGGTGAGAGCGAGGAGCGGAGTGGGAGAGGACGAATTGTGCACTGGGAGGGTAAGTGATCTGACATATTTGGACAGCATTTGAACGAGAGACACTACACGTGTAATGTCTCTCACCCCGAACTCCTCATCCAACCAAAGCAAAAGAACTCTGGACTGTGTTGATAAGGTGCTTCTCTTCTTTTTTGTTAATCCTGTGATTGGTTAAAGAAAACCTTTTCCTTTTCCGTGTATCTAATTTAAGACCAAGTTAAACTTTAGAGTAAAAGCGACAGGAGATCTCAGAGCCATGTTATGTTCCACTTGCTCAATGTGGCAGCTCAGGGGCACAGCTGCTGTCCCTGTTCTCGTACCGGACCTGTGTCCATATTCCTGCACTCTCCTTGCAGGATCTTGTCACGTTTCCTGCCAATGTCATTGGTTCCAATGTGTACCACAGCCGCTGGCTGTTCAGCCTCCCCTTCAGTATGCCCTGAGCATGCTTGGAGACATCCCTGATCCTCTCACCAAAGACACTTCTTATGAAGAACGCATAGACGGGAAGATGGCTCTGGAGCGGCGGATGGAGTCACCTTGGAATACACACAATGCGGAGGAGGTTTTAGATAGCACATTCAGCGAACTGATCACATCGCAGATTAGGATTGCTGAAGGAGAAAGGGAATTGGTGGCCAAAAGCAGAGAAAGAGCAGGAAGGCATTGCAGGTGTCCCTGCAGTCACCTCCCTCCTTAGCAGGTATACTGTTTTGGATCCTGTTTGGAGAGATGGCTCACCAGGAGAAGACAGCAGTAGCCCCGTTAAAAGCACCGTGGTTGGCCCTGCTGTTCAGAAGGGCGGGAAAAATACTGGAAGGGCTAAGTCATAGGGGATTCAATTGTAAAAGGAGTAGATAAGCATTTTTTCTGTTCGAAGTCAAGACTCCAGAATGGTATGTTGCTTTCCAGGTGCAAGGGACAGTAATGCCTCTGATCGACTGCAGAAAATTCTGAAGGGGAAGGGTGAATATCCAGTTTTCATGGTGCATGTAGGCACCAATGGTATAGGTTTAAAAAATCAGGATGAGCTCGTACAAACAGAATTTAGGGAGTTCGGAGTCAAGTTAAGAAGTAGGACCTTAGAGGTTGTAATCTCAGGATTGCTACTAATGCCACGTGCTAGTCAGAGTAGAAATGAAAGAATAGAATTGCTTGAGAGATGGTGCAGGAGGAAGGAGTTCTGATTTTTGGGACATTAAGACCGGTTATCTGGGAGATGGGTTTATTACAAATTGGACAGCTTACACCTGAGCTGGAATGGAAACAATGTCCTTCGGGGTACTTTTGCTAATGCTGCTTCGGAGGGTTTAAACTAATGTTGTAGAGGGATGGGAACCAAATGAGGAGGTTAGTCGATATTAAGGAAATAGCAACTGCAGCCTGTAAGGAAATAGATAATGGAGTCAGCGTGAGTAAGGGGAAGAGTCGGCAGGGAGTAAATGATGAACACAAAGGCACAGGTTATCTGAGGTGCATGTTTTAATGCAATAAGTGTACTATGTGCAGACAAACACAGGGCTTAGATTAGTACCTTGGAGTTGATATTATCGCTATTACTGATAATTGCTTGAGAGAAGGGCATGATTGGCAAGCAAATATCCCAGGATATCAATGCTTCAGGGGGGTAAAAGGGGTATAGCAGTTGCATTACTGGTCAAAGAGGATACCACAGCTGTGCTGAAGGAGGGCACTATGGAGGACTCAAACAGTAAGGCAATAAGGGTAGATCTCAGAAGTAGGAAGGGTGCAGTAACAATGTTGGGGCCTCCCAACAGTGAGCGTGAGATGAATGTACAAATATGTAAACAGATTATGGAAAGATGTGGGAGCAACATGGTGGTGGTGAAAGGCGATTTTATTTTCGCAACATTGACTGGGGTTCACTTAATATTAGAGGACTGGATGGAGCAGAATTTGTAAGGAGCAGCCAGGAGGGTTTATTGAACAGTGTGTAAACAGTCCAACTCAGGAAGGGGCCATTTTTTTCTGATGCTGGGGATTGAGCCTGGCCAGGTGGTTGAAGTTTCAGTTGGGGATTGCTTGGGAACTATTGATCACAATTCCATACGTTATAGAATACGCAAGGACAAAGACAAGAGTTGTCCTAAAGTAAGAGTGCTAAATTGGGGGAAGGCCAACTATACCAAAATTCAGCAGAAGTTGAGGAATACAGATTGAGAGCAGTTGTTTGAAGGTAAATCCACATTTGATACGTGGGAAGCTTTTAAAGAGAGGTTGATTAGATTTGAGGTCAGATATGCTTCTGTGGAAATGAGGGGTAGGAATGGCAAGATTAGGGAACCATGGATGACAGGTGAAATTGTGAGACTCGCTTAGTGGAAAAAGGAAGATTACATAAGGTCTAGACGACTGAAGACAGACAAAGCTTGGGAAGAAATCGGGAATGTAGGACCAATCTGAAACAAGGAATTAAGAGGGCTAAAAGGGGTCATGAGATATATTTAGCAAACATGATTATGGAAAATCCCAAATACTTTAATTCGTATATAAGGAGCAAGAGGGTAACTCGAGGAAGGGTTGGACCACTCAAGGGGAAAGGAGGAAAGTTATGTGTGGAGTCAGAGAAAATGGGTGAGATTATTAATGAGCACTTTGTATCGGTATTCACCAAGAAGAAATGTTGAGATTAGGTATGGATGCTTGAATCCTCTAGGTCAAGTTGAAATAAGGAGAGAGGAAGTGTTGGTTATTCTAAAAGGCATTAAGGTGGCCAAGTTCCCAGGTCCGGATGGGATCTTGGATGAGAGAGGAAACAGGTGGGACCATAGCAGATATCTTTGCATCATTGTGAACACGGGTGAAATCCCGGAGTACTGGAAAATTGCTAAGGGAATTCTTAAACAAGGGGAAAGTTCCCTTGTTTAAGAATGGCGACGCTGACGTTAGTGGCAGTGAAGCTGCTGGAGAAAATACTGAGGGATAGGATGTATTCCCAGTTGGAAGAAAATGTGCTTATCAGTGATAGGCAACATTGTTTTGTGCAGGGAATGTCATGTCTTGCCAACTTAGCAGAATTATTTGAGGAAGTGACAAAGTTACTTCTTGAGTGACGATCATTAGATGTCATATATATGGACTTTAGTAAGGCGTTTGATCGAGTTCCCCATGGTACACTGATTGAGAAAGTGAAGTCCCATAGGGTCCAGGCTGTACTAGTTATATGGATAGAGAAGTGGCTGAGCCACAGGTCACGGAGATTAGTAGTGGAAGGGAGTTTCTGAAAATGGAGACCTGTGACCAGTGCTGTTCAACAGGGATCCGTGCTGGGAACACTGTTGTTTTCGATATACAGATGTGATCTGGACGAACGTATGGATAGCCTCATTAGCAAGTTTGCAGATGATACGAAGATTGGTGGAGTAGCAGATAGTGAAGGGGATTGTAAGAGAATAATGAACAATATAGATGGATTGTAGAGTTGGCAGAGAAATGGGAGATGAAATTCAATTCGAGCCAATGTGAGGTGATGCAATTTGGAAGATCTAATTCAAGAGCGAAATATACAGAAAATTGAAAAGTGCTGGGATTAATTGATGTTCAGTGATTTCTGGGTGTTCAGGTCCATTGTACCCTGAAGATGGAACAGTGTGGTCAAGTGGGCATATCGCATGCTTTCCTTCATTCAATGGGGTATTGAGTACAAGCGTTGGCAGGTCATGTTACAGTTGTATAAGATTTTTTGGACCCCACATTTGGAATACTGCCTACAGACCTGGTTGCCACATTACAAAAAGGATATGGATGCTATGGAGAGGGTGCAGAAGAGGTTCACCAGGTATGGTGGGTGCTCGCAATGAAGAAATTTTGAGTAGATCAGCGTTATTGTCATTAGAAAGATGGAGGTCGAGCGGGGAACCTGATTGAGCTCTACAAAATTACGAGAGATATAGATAGGATGGAGAGCAAGAATTGTTTTCCCCAGAGTGGGGACTCAATTACTAGGGGTCAGGAGTTCAAAGCAAGAGGGGAAAAGTCTGGAGTAGATATGCGTGGAAATTTCTTTGTGCAGAGGGTGATGGGTGTCTGGAACACGTTGCCAGCAGAGATGGTAGAGGCGGTCACGATAGCATCATTTAAGATGTATCTGGACAGATATATGAATGGACAGGGAGCAAAGGGATACAGACTCTTAGAAGATACGTGCCAGGTTTAGGTAGAGGATCTGGATCGGTGCAGGCTTGGAGGGCCGAAGGGCCTGTTCTTGTACTATAATTTTGGTTGTTCTTTGATATCAGACAGCTTGGAGTCTTTGTACATTTCCTCAATCATATGGGAATTTCTCATTCTTTCATTCCACTTCAATTGCAAAGGATCCTACATAACACATGCATACACAGGTACACACCCAAAGAGGCAGACACAGATACACATGCATACAAACATAACCACAAAGACACACACACACACACACACGCAATGCATTACTTTGTCGAAGAATATCAATAACATTATCAATAATTAGAATCATAACTGGAATTCAGGATAAAGGAATGATGAGAGAAATTGTCTTATTCTATTTGAAAAGACCATTATCTGAAGTTACTAAGGTAAACATCATACAACACCAGGTTATATTCCAACAGGTTTATTTGGAAGCACTAGCTTTCAATGCGCTGCTCCTTCATCGGGTGTTTGTGGAGTGTAAGATCGTACGATACAAAATTTAGAGCAAAATATTAGAGTGCCATGCAACTGAAATAGTATATTGAACAAACTTGGATTTTTAAGTCTTTCATCTTTTAGAATGGGTTGCAGTTTTCGCTTCATTAATATGTAAATCCAAGATCATAATTTAAGTCATCTTCTCAGGATAACTTAAGGTTTTACAACAAAAGGTGACATCTCAGCTCGGACAATGCATTAAAGATGTGAAGTCAGAGTCTGTCTGTGTCCCAGTCTTGAGTTAGACTTGTTCTATTTCTAAAGCGGAATTAATAAAATATTTAATGCAATGACTGCCTGCTTTGACTGCCTGCAGTGTGGGCATTTTTGAGCAAAACAGAATGTATCTGCAAATATATGTCTGCAAATATATTGATATTAAACTGATGTGATGGTTAATATAGCTTGTAAATTTTCCAATGCCTCCTGGCACTATTCAGTCCAATGAAATTCCATGTTCTTCTTTAATAAATCTGTCAGTAGTGCCCCCATGCTGCTGAAATTTGGAACAAACTTCCTGTCGAATCTGCTCAGTCCCAAACGTCGAAGCACCTATTTCTCCATGCTCAAGGAAATTCCTCCATTGCTTTCGTCCACGTATTCCTTGGAATCATCCTTCCATGTTCGATGTTATGTCCCAAGAATGTCACAAATTATGTTTTTTTTAATGTTTATTTCCAGCTTTGTTTTTAGGAATCACTCAAAACATTTTTCCAACTATCACATGTGATTTTTCCATGAATGGCTAAAGATCACCACATCATCAGGTTATTTCTTAATCTGGCCACAAGTTTGTTCATGAGTCTTTGGAATGTGGCTGGTGTGCTCCTCATTCCAAAGGGTATTATTTTGAATTGATACAGTCCATTTGGGTTAACAAATGCAGAAACTTCTTTCGCTTTCTCTATTAAAGATGCCTGTTTGTAACAATGCAGTAAATCAACTTTGTGATGCAACTGGCTTTTCCAAATTTCTCTGCACAGTCCTCCAAACTCAGTCTTGGCTATGAGATCGATTTTGTTACGTCGTTGACCTTCCAAAGAAAATTGTTGAGTTCCATCAGCTATGGGAACTAACAAGATCAGCGAACTCCACTCCACTCTGCCTCGATTCGATGGTGTCTTCATTGAGTATCACATTCACTTCCTTCTGGACCTTTTGGGTTTTGAAAGGATTAAGCCAGTAAAGGTATTGTTTTATTGGAACAGCATTCCCGACTTTCACCTCATGCACACTGGTGTTAGTCCTCCTATTTTATTCCTGCATATGTCCTCATAATTCTGCAACAAACCTTTCGATTGTGTTCTTTGCTCCTGAGACAGATAGCTAATTCTCTCACCCCATACTTTAAGGACTTCCTCATTATTTAACGCACTTTGAGGCACATTAAACTCCATTACATCTGGATCTGATCTGTCACTCGGCAGAGCAATAAATATAACCTGCTTCACCAATTCCCTGTCGCTATTATAGTAAAGTTTCAACATATTCAGATGGCAGGCCCAATACAGCTTCTTTTCTGTCCAGCATCTTTATCAGATAGCTTGCCTGACTCAACTTTGTCTCAATTTGATAGGGACCACTAAACCTGCCTTTGAAGGTATCTCCTACTACTGGAAAAAATACTAATGCATCATTTATTTGGGAAAACGTCTGAATTTTATAGTTTCTATCTGCCAACTGCTTCATTCTACGCTGTGCCCTATTCAAGTGCTGTTTAGTTAACTCATCTTCCCGATTTAATTGTTCCATCACCACTGCTACATAATCCAAGTGTGAGATCTCTGACTTCGATCCTAAAAATTATTTAGTTTCAAGGGCCCTCTCATTTCCTGTCTAAATATTAACTCAAAGGTAGTAAACTGAGTAGATTCATTTGGGGGATCTCTCATGGCAATCCATACAAGTTCGATACCTTGATCCAATCATTCAGTGTATCCTGAATGTATATTGTCTTCAGGGTCAATGCCACCTTTCCAAGGCTCCCTGGGATTTTGGATGGTACGGACCTGGTTTAAAGTGTTGTAGATTAGAGTGCTGCTGGAAAAGCACAGCACTTCATGCAGCATCCGAGGAGTAGAAAAATCGACGTTTCGGGCATAAGCTCTTCTGATGAAGAGCCTTTGCCCGAAACGTCGATTTTCCTGCTCCTCGATTGCTGCATGAGCTGTTGTGCTTTTCCAGCACCACTCTAATCTAGACTCTGGTTTTCAGCATCTGCAGTCCTTGTTTTTATGTAGTTTAACGTGTTGTATGCTATCCAAGACTTCCTTAAAAGTCTCAGCAGTATAATGGGACCCTTGGCCTGACTGAATCTCTCCAAGTAGCCCATAACGGGAAAAGAAAGCTACCAACTCCTGACCATCCTTTTTTTCTTAATACTCCGTTATGGAATTGCCTCCGAAATCTAGTAGACGTATGCATGATGGTTAGCAAGTGCTGATTCCCAAATTACTGGTAGGGAGGGGACCTCCACAATCAATCATAACCCGTGTGAAAGATTCTTCAAATGCGGGAATTGGCAACAAAGCTACTGATTTTATTACTGCCTGTGGCATACCTACCATTCGGCATGTAATAACATGTGTGGCAATATTCAATCACATTCCTGTGCATGCCAGGCCAATGGAAGTGCTTTTGAACATTAGCCTGAGTTCTCCTTACACCTAGGTGACCTCCTTCTGGTAATTCATGTTCTACCCATAACACTTCCTGTCTGTATGCTACAGGCAACACAATCTGGTGCACCTCTGCCCATTTCTCCTCTGCACGAGCTTGATGGGGTCTCCACTTTTGTTTTAGGCTTCTATCCTTAAGATAATAACCCTCAGGAATATATTCTGATTCCGTTTCTGAGTTGGCGTCATAATATATATCTTCTCATCTTTCTGTTGCACGTCTCTTAGCCTTTCTGGACGAAACGCTTCTGTCTGACCCATTGCCTGTTAAGGGTTTTCCTGTACCATTACATCATACAGGGTGTCAGCTAACTGAATCTCAACTTCTTCGTCTTTCCTTCTTGCTGTATCTTATGACAGTGCCTTCTTACTACGACACAGTCTGGAAAACTTCCATGGTATTCTTCTTGTAACTCCTTAGTTCCCTGATCTTCTGTTGGCTTCTGCACTACAAGGAGTGTTACTCCCACCTTGGATCCTGCTAAATAATTCCCAAGAACAAATTGTATTCCTGAAACTGACATTCTGTCAATCACTCCTACAGTTACTTCCCCAGTCTTGATTTGGCTCTCCAACCTGATCTTACACAAGGGAATGCTAACTTTCTGCCTATCTACTCAACAGATTATTACCGTCTCGGGTAACATGTCGGAAAGCGTGAAAATACTTTCATCTCTTACTATCAGAGACTGACCAGATCCCATACCTCATGAAATAAAAACTTATTTCCTGTCTCTTCCTGATCTTCCTGAGTAAACTTTTCCCACAGAGATAAAGTCTTTACAGAGATCAGCAACTAACTCAATATCCCACCCCTGCCAAGGCTGTGCACTCTCCTGCAGCTCCTTGGCTTTTCTTTGGATCTCCTTTACTACTTTCCCTAATACCATTGGATTAGTCTCTTTTGCCACATCTTTTCCCACAATGTCATTCTTCCACGACCAGCACTGTGACTTTTCGTGTCTCATCTTACCACCGTGGAAACACCTTTCATTTTCTTGGAATTCTTTTTATCACCAATGAAGAACTATTCTAAGTGTGCTAGACTCTTTGTTTGATAGTGAAGGATCTCACCTGCTTCCAATTTTTATCCCTCACACGGATGAAATTCGTGTCAGAAACTAAATTTCGCGTCATGCATCAATGCACATTTCTCAGTCATCTCTGCTGCTCTTCTCACTTCTTGAAGTTTCTGTTCATCACGTACGTTATCTGGAAATGCGTTTGTGGATCCCTCCAGCACAATAAACTCTCTTGACTTCATTTCCATCCTCTGAACTTGATTTTCCTAACTAATTTGCAACTACTGAAGTTCACACTCTCTCCCTTTCTCTTTCTCCTTCATCTCTCTTTTTGCTGAGTGAAGAAACCTCTCTCCTTTTCTCTCTCTCGCTTTCAGTCTTTTACTCCCTCTCTTCTCAGTCTCTTTTTCTCTCTCTCTTCTTTCTTCTCTCTCTCTTTTTGCTCAGCTAATATCCTTCTCTCCCTTTCTTTTTCTTGTCTTCTGTTTGGCTCATACACAATTTACGTTTTTCTAACTCTGCTGCTCTTCTGTTACTCTGATATACCTCAGTGTTTGACCAAGTCAATTTCAATTTACTTATGTCCCCAGTTAAAACCAATTCTAATCTGTTTGCTAATTCCAAAAGAATATCTATCCTCTGTCTTTCTAACCTTCCTTGGCAAAGTTGGGAAGCATCTTCAAACCTCAGAACCTCATTAGCAATGTTAAGAGCCATTTCCCTCTCTTTTAATTTAATTTAATGACAACATGTAATCAAAATGAAACAAATTATCTCACCTATGTTTTATTTAAAGATTTACGACACAGATCACCAAGTGTTTAAATCTGCTGGGAGCTTTGGTACCCCAAATCTGTTCAAACCTGCCCAATACCAGACGAACCCTAAATCTGTTAAAATGCAGATTTCGAACCACTGCTAAATGAAGCTAAACACGCAGAAACGCTCGCCTCACCTTGGCATCTGTTGGAAGTGTGAAAGACTAAAAGGGAGCACGTAATTGCCAGCTTTTTAAAGAAAAGTAGCAATTTTCTTTCCGAACAAAACTATTAAGAAACTGAACATTGCTTCCCTTAACTGAACACAACCCTATTGACATGCTGTTCCAGTAACACACAATAAATATTGCATTAACTTAATCACATGTCTACACAGTCTCTACCTTCTCTGCTGTATTCAATCTCTTACCCACTGATTTCACTGGGTCATCTTATTCCTTTTTACTAAGCGAAAGATAGAACCTCAGATGCTCGATATTAGAGTCAAGAGCGTTGTGCTGATGAAGGGCTCTTGCCCGAAATGTTGATACTGCTGCTTCTCGGATGCTACCTGACCTGCTGTGCTTTTCCAGCACCATACTCTCGACTTATTTCTTTTTACTCCGAATATGTTTTCCAGCAAAGCGTATCTTTTTGATACACTGCTTTCTGATTTATTTGAGAGCAAGATTTTAGATAGGCAGTTAGCTCTTCGACTCTACAGCAGTTGCTCTGTTGTTCGGTGTCAGTTGCTCTAAACAATTTTCAAAATGTCCACTCTTTTTATAGCCCCAACATCGTTCCCTTTCACTGGTCTGATGTCATCAAAACAATAAATTCAAACTCGATTGGGTTTTAGTATCCCAGGCATAGCTTAAACTAATTGGTTAAATTTGAATTGTTGTCAAAACAGCAACCAAATTTCAAGTATCCATTTAACTGCCAATTGTTGCATGTATCCATTTTGTAACATCTCATCTCCCAGCCCTTCCATGTGGGCATCTGAGCCTGCAACTTGTATTTACTTCAATATTCAGAAAACAATGTTCGTTTTAAATTGGATCTACGTGCTTTGGCTTCGTAATAAATACCATTTAATAACACAAATCATTAACGAAGATTAATATTCGAAGTGCATATTGAATTGTCATTCTTAAATTATTTGCAATTAGCTAAAGCTCATACACTTCAGTGAAAAATTAAATTTGTTAATTATATTTTAATTCATAAGAACGCTAAATCTATTTGATTGTTGAATTGTTTGCTAACTGTGAATATGTAATGGTTTCGAGGCAAACAACTTTCGAAATGTTAGAATGAGAATGTATTCATTTGAATACTGACATTGAATATTTAATTGTGATCGGACAAAAAATGAGGCAAATATTCTCTGTTCAATATGTTCAACATGTAGTTTTCTTTTGTTTTTGTATCATAAAGTGTTGTAATGAGTATATATTTTAGTTCCCAACATATAGTAACAATGTAGTTGCTCTCAGAGATAATGCACGCCTTGTTATGTGAAATAGTCGGAGTTCACATGGTATTGTTGGCCCCAATTTCCAAAACACAGGTGATATTTTATTATTGTTCATACCGGGAAACTCATCACTTGCAATCACGACCTACATAATTAACAGATTCCAAAGGATCTGAATTCAGGCAGAGTGCTACTGGAACTCACAGCTGCCTGTCATACTGAGTGACACACTGGCCTGCTCCTCAATCTGTCCAGAGACGTTCCAACCTGCGTTAGGGCAGTCATTCAGACATACGTTCACAAGAAATAATTTGCAGCCAACCCTGGGCAAGTGAAAACTAATCAATAGCCTATCGCTGGTCTTAGTGTAGATACAAATGCTGTCCATATTCGGTATAATCTCTCACCAGCAAGCAGGTCTTATAAATTCATCTTCAGTGTCAGCCTGCTCCAGGGAGCAGATGTTTGGGCATGTCTCGCCAGAACACAACGCACAAGCCACTTGACAGCATCTGGCCTGCCTCTTAGATTCCAGATATTTGCACCTGCACCAGACCCAGTATGAAGTAATTCACAATTTGACTGTCTCCTGTAGCACACTGTGTCTCACAATGAACAGTATAAAGCCATAACCAACATATGTCACCTTCACACTAATCAGTGTCAAAATAAAATTGAACTTCTGTGTTCAATTTTCGATTCGTCATGCTAGAATTGTTAGGGTGCAGGAGGCCCAGTGTGCATTCACAGGCTCTTAAAATGCACATCATTACCTCCACCCAATATCCTGCCTTTCCTCTGCATCCTCCCTGACTCATCCTGAACACAATCTACTTATTTTATTCCATTCTGTGAAAAACAATCTAACTGTCTTTGTTGGAGAACGATCTCCACTGAGTAAATATTCTCAAGTGAAGAAAAGGCAATGAATGAAGTATATCACCTCGGCATTCAAATTGACCCTCAGCAGCCTTCTATAGTCAAGATTGAGTTGACACGTTTTAGGTTATCCACCCGACATCTGTCTTGTTCCCTGCTTTGGTTGGTATTGTTTAATTCTTTATTTACACCTTAATACCTGAGAAAGAAATCTTTTTGCAAAGTAAAAATCGTGACAGATTTGGGCCAAAGGCAGGTAAACGCAGTTACATAACAAATGTCCATAAATTGTGAAACAAGCGTAAAGGGTTCAACAACCTCATCCTATCCCTATCGTCTTGCGTTCCATGTTGCAATGGCATGGTGACCACGCAGCCAATTACAACTTCATTTCAACAGATAAATGTTTAATTAAATTATATGGAGTCACTGATTGTAACATAATGAATTTGTATTGCTAAAGAAATCTTGGAACATTCTGGATATGTTATGCTGTCCATGTATAAGGAAGGGTGCATTTGCTGTCCACCTTGTTTGCCACAAAATCCACAACATTTACTGCCTCCAACATCAACTTTCAATGGAAGCAGAGTATCCAACAAGATACATCGTAGATATTTACCACAGTTCATTTGACAGCACCTTCCAATCCATGACCATCTGCAATATCAAGGGTAACAAATCCATGGAAACACCACCCCCTGCAAGTTACACATAAAATCAATGACTGTCCTGACATGGAAATACATCTCTATTCCATGGGTTTCACTTGATGAATACCCTGGCTGTCTTTCCCTCACATTATTGTGGGTGCCCATGCACCAAACTGACTGCAAATGCTCAGATAGGCAGCGCACCGCCACCTTGTCCAGAACAACAGTCTATGTGTAATAAATGATGGCCCAGCCAGCAATGGCTTATACCTGTTACTGAATAATACACTAATGTTTCACAGCTTGCAATCTGGGTGTGACTTTCGGAATAAATTTCGTCTATATTCTTGAGTTTCAGGAAATGGATTCATGATTTGATTTAAATATAAAAGATTTTGAATTCCAAGTGCTTGATTGGGCAGATGCTGAAAAATTATTTCAGTGGGTCAGGGAGTCCAAAACACGATAACAGAATCTCGGGATATCAGGCAATTTATGTGGGTCTGAGACGTTGTGAAATAATTTCAATCAAAGGGTATTAGCGTGTTTAGTATTCACCATCTTAAGAATTGTCGATGCATTGTGAATGAAAACAATGTAAAGTTCACAGAGATATGGAGAAGCTCAGGGTTAGAGGAGATTACAGAAATAGGGAGGTAAAGGTGCAGGAGAATGTTACTGATATAGGGAAGCTGTAACAGGACACAAATATTGCCTGGAGAGTGATGGGTTTACGGGCTGGATGTTAGAGAAGGCTGTAGGTGCTGGAAGAGTTTACAACAATGGGGAGGACTGGAGGAGCTTGAGGTGTTAATAGTGTTAGGGAGGTATGTAATTTCGAGAGTGGGTTCCAGTCCTGTGGAGCAACGTACGTGCTGGAGGAATCCTCAGTTACAGGAAGAGGTGTAGATGCTGGAGATCAGTTGTGGTGGAGGGGTAGAAATATTACAGAGATAGGGAGGTGCATAGTGACTGGAGGAGATTACAGAGATAGGGAGCGTTGTTGTGGCGGGACGAGATTCCAGAGATAGGGAGAGTTGTAAGGGGCTGGAGTATGATACAGAGATTGGGAAATGTGTCGGGTCTTGACTGGGATACAGAAATTGGGAGGTGTGTAGGGTCTGTAGGAGTGGACAGAGATAGGCAGGTGTGTTTTGGATGGAGTGACATTTTTGCCATCAGGGATATGGTTGAAGGAGATCAGGACTGGCAACTTAATAATCTGTAGTACAGGAACTATAGGCTGGACATGATTTGGTTTTATTAATTAAGGAGTCAATTACTGCAGTAAATAGGGATGATGTTGTGGAAGGGCCTTCAAATTGAGGCCTCGTGGATAGAGACTGGAATACAAAGATGACAGATACATTGGTAGGGTCATATTAAGACGCCCAGTTAGAAGAAAATACAGGAGCTATTGCGTAACCAATCACTGTCGTGTATAAAACAATAAGAGGGTAATTCTATTTATGCTTTTCAATATCCAACATTTATTGGGGTAGTCATGTGCTTTTAAGAGGGGACAAATATGTTGAAATTTATTGCTGAGAGAAACTCATATCAACATGTAGAAGACACAACAAGGGATAGCGCATTGCTGGGCCTTATAGTGGAGAATGAAGCCAGTCATATGTTCGAGGCAGGATTGGGAGAGAAGGTTAGAACCAATGACCATAATATCATATATTTTAAGTTCCTTAAGGAAAAGGCAAAAAAACGTTTTTAAAACATAAAGTTTTTGGATTGGGGAGACAGAGTTTATTAGAAAATAGGATCTGGCCAAAGTAGTCTGGGGACATTTACTTCTGGGTAACGCTGTCGTCGAATAGCGTGGATTAGGGAGGATTGTCCATGCTCAAAATGGAATTCGTGAGAGTATGGGCCCAATATGTTATAATCTACGATCAACTTTACGAAAACAAGCCCAGAGACACTCCAACGTATACAAATATCCAGAGCTGAATAACAAACTAAAAAGTAACTTCAAGCAGCTATAAAGTGAGCAGATCAATGGAATCCCTCTAAGAATGTAGAAAGTGCAGCGCTGAAGTTTTGGAAGTTAGTAGAAGAGAATAAAGGAGGTGTGATAAAACATTAGCGGGTAAGATTAGTAAGAAGTCCGAGATATTACATCCACATATCGGGGGAAGAGGATAACAAGGAAAAGAATGGGGAATAGGAGGGATCAAGAAGGCAGCCTGTGCACACAGCCAGAAAATACGTGAAACAGGTATTTCATATCCGTCTTCACTTGGGCGAAGGAGTTCCTGGATTCATGGAGGGTGACTGTGTGACCCTTTAACAGATTGATAGCGACCGGATGGAAGAACTGGACGTTTTGGCCGGATAAAAACTGGACAAATAACCAGATCTGTGAGCTGTATCTTAAATTAATATGAAAAGAAAGGGAGAAAATAACAGGCTCTGAGCTTTATTTATTTATTGTACTTTTGAACCGAGTGGAGGTGCGATGGAGAGGTCGGCATCTAATTTCGTTTCAACAAACTACGATAGAAATAAACAACGGAAGTAAAGACAACCAAGTCTCACATCAGTGAGGGAAACAATTTCCGAAGATTTTGAAAATATCTTCAAGGCTGAGAAATACGTTTTTATTTAGTCAGTGAATCATAGGTGACGGGGAATGTGCAGGAAAGTGGAGTTGATTACTATCAGAACAAGCATCATTGACCTGAAAGGCAAAACATACACGGAGAGCTGCTGGAAATATTACTGTCCCTATGCCTTATGGTATCCAGTCTGCTACTATTCCTGTGTTTGGAGTGAGACACAGTTCGGAATACAACTGAATTTATAAATGGTACACAAATAGCCAGAAATTATTTAGAAGCAGGAATGCAATCAGTATTCTGTAACTTCCAAGGAAAATAATGTTTATTCCTTGAAACACTGGGAAACACAGGCCAAGTTTCTCATGGACACCTTTGATAGCATTGTCCTTGGTAGAAGCCTATTGAACCTTCCTTTTCCTCTCTCTATGGCAATAAAATATATACTGAGAAAAAACAAAACTGCACAGAGTCCTCCGGGTGCAGTCTGACCAAGCTCCAATTCAACTGAAGCAAGACGTCTCTCCCCTTGTGCTTACATCCTCTGACAATAAAGGTTCTCATTCCACTGTCTTTCCAAATAGCCTGCTGCACCTGCAAGTTAGACATCAGCAGCGTATAGACAAGGACACTTTGGGTTTTGTTTATATCTGTACTTTTCAACGTTTCACAATTTATGAAATATAATGTCTATTAATTTCTCCAATAAAGTAGATAAATTCACGTTTCTGCATCATATGTCATTTGCAATGACCTTGCCCATGTGGAGGCCCGTTCAATTTTCATAAATATTTCCATCTTCCTCACAGAATACATTTCCACACAAAAACTAACTGTAAATACTTCACTCTGTTTCCTGTCTTTTCATGAGTACTTAATCCATCCATTCATAATTATAGTTTGTTCGAGTGAAGGAGGCCCATACTGTTCTCACTGGCACTTCAAATGAGCATTATTACCTCCACCCAATTTCCCAATTTTACTATTCAACCTCCTTGACGCATGCAAAACAGAATCTGTTTCTTCCTTTGAAAAGCTGAAGAAGTGTCTTTGTTGAAGAAACTATTCGCAACAGAAGTAAAGGCAATGAGAGAAGGACATTACCCCATCATTCAAATTGTCCCTCTACAGCCTTCTGTAGTCAACGCTGAGTTGGCACTTTTCAGGTTATCCATTCAACATCCATCTTGTTCCCTGTTTTGGTTGGTATTGTTTCGTTCTGTGTTTGCACCTGAATACCTGAGAGAGAAACTATTTTGTGAAGGAAGGGTCGTGACCGATTTGGGCCAAAAGTAGGTCAAAGGAGTTATGTAACAAATCAGTTATAATCTCCTTAAATTATGGAACAGACGCAAAGCGCTGAACAACCACATCCTGTCCTGATCGTATTGTGTTCCATGTGGCAATGGCACGGCGACCATGCAGCCAATTACAAACTCATTTCAGCAGATAATTGTTCAATTAAATTACATGGAGTCACTGATTGTAACAAATTGAAGTCGTATTTCCCAAAAGTAGCTAAGACCATATCTCCAGCTCGATTGCCACAACATCCACAACATTCACTATTTCCACTATCAACCTTCAATGGAGTTAGTGTGTTCCAGATATAAGGTTCATTGCAGATATTTATCAAAGTCCATTCGACAGCACCTTTTCAGCCTTAATCATCTGAAGTAGCAAGGGCAAGAGATCGACGGAAACACTAACCCTGCAATTTGCCCATACAGTCAATGACTATCTTGACTGGGAAAAATATATATCCTGCCTTTCATTCCCTAACATTATTGTTGGGTGACCCTGCTGCATGGACAGCAAACACACACACTTTGTCCAGAACAAAAGTGTATGGGCAACAAATGATGGGCCACCCAGCAATGTCTGATACCTATCAATGAATAATACACAAATGTTTCACTGTTTTGCATCTTAGTGTCCCTTGCTGCATTTGTGAATAGATTTAATCGATATTTTTGAGTCTCAGGAAATGGAGAAGTGATTTGTTTGAGGAGCAAAAGCTTCTGAGTGGAAAGAGCTTTATAGGGCCGATGCTGAGAAATTATTTCTGTGGATCTGGGGATCCAAAATATGATGACAGGATCTCAGGATAAGGAGAACGTGAGGTCTGCAGATGCTGGAGATCAGAGCTGGAAATGTGTTGCTGGAAAAGCGCAGCAGGTCAGGCAGCATCCAGGGAACAGGAGAATCGGCGTTTCGCTTCTCCTGAAGAAGGGCTTATGCCTGAAACGTCGATTCTCCTGTTCCCTGGATGCTGCCTGACCTGCTGCGCTTTTCCAGCAACACATTTCCAGCTCAGGATAAGGGGCAACTTATCTGGGACTAAGATGATGTGAAATTATACCCCTCCACGAGTCTCAGATTATTTAGTATTCACCATCTCAAAGATTGTGGATGCATATTAATGAATACAGTGAAAAGTTCACAGAGATATGGAGGAGCTTCGGGTTAAATAAAGTTACAGTGATATGGAAGTATAAGTTCAGGAGGGTGTTACATATGGGTGGAAGCTGCAATAGAACAGACAGATTACCGAGATACGGACCGGTGTGTGTGCTAGAAGACTTTACAAAATTAGAGAAGGCTGTAGGGGCTGTAAGTGTTTCCAAAGGGAGGGAGGAATGGAGGAGCTTGTGAAGTTTATAGCGAGAGGGTAGTATGTAATTGTTAGAGTGGGTCCAGAGATATGGAAGGATGTATGTGATGAAGGAAACCACAGTGATAGGAAGGACTGAAGATACTGCAGGAGATTACAGAGATCAGTAGGGTTTGGAGGGCTGGAAGATGTATGTGTTGGTGGAGGTTATACAGATAAGAATAGGTTTAGATGTTGGAGGATGTCAGCGATATGGAGAGGTGTGGAGAGGCTGGAGGAGGAGACAGAGGTCAGGAAGACCATCAATGATGAATGAAGTTCACAGAGGTGGGGAGGGGTAGTGAGGCTGGAGGAATTTACGGAGATAGAGAAGAATGAAGTGGGTGGAGGAGGTACAGAGTTGAAGAGGGCTGTCGTGACTGCGTGTGGTTACTGAAGTGGGGAAGATGTACGGGTTTATAGAACATAGAACAATACAGCGCAGAACATGCCTTTTGCCCTCGATGTTGCACTGACCTGTGAACTAATCTAAGCTAATCCCCCGACACTGCCCCATCATCATCCATGTGCTTATCCAAGGATTGTATAAATTCCTCTAACGTGGCTGAGTTAAGTACATAGGCAGGCAAGGCATTCCACGCTCTTACCACTCTCTGAGTAACGAACCTGCCTCTGACATCAGTCTTAAACCTGTCACCCCTCAATTTGTAGCTATGCCCCTTCGTACAAGCTGATGTCACCATCTGAGGAAAAAGGCTTGAACTGTCTATCCTATCTAATGTTCTGATCACATTGTATGCCTCTATCAAATCCCCTCTTAGCCTTCTTCTCTCCAATGGGAACAGACCCGAGTTTCTCAGCCTTTCCTTATTAGACCCTCCCTCCAGACCAGGCAACATCCTGGTAAATCTCCACTGCACCTTTTCCAATGCTTCCATACCCTTCCTGTAATGGGGCGACCAGAACTGCACACAATATTCCAAGTGTGACCGCATTGGCATTTTGCTCAGTTGCAGAATGACATTACGGCTCTAGACCTCAATACCTCTACCAATACAACCTAACTCACCGTATGCCTTCTTAACAGTACAATCAACCTAGGTAACTACATTCAGGGATCTATGTACATGGAAACCAAGATCCATCTGCACATCCACATTACCAAGAATCTTTCCATTGACCAAGTATTCTGCCTTCCTAATATTCTTCCCACAAGGAATCACCTCATAGTTAGCTGCATTGAAACTCCATTTGCCACCTCTCAGCCCAATTCTGCAGTTTGTCCAAGTGCCCCTTCAACCTGCAAAATATTTCCACACTGTTCAGTACTCCTCCGATTTTCGTGTCATCTGTAGACTTACTAATCCATCCACCTATGTATGCATCTAAGTCATTTATAAAAATGACAAACAGTAATCGTCCCAAAATAGATCCTTGTGGCTCACCATAGTTAGCAGACTCCATGCTGACTACTACTCGCTGCCTTTTACAGAAAGCCAGTTTCTAATCCAAACTGCTAAATCACCCTCAATCCCACGCTTCTGCATTTTCTCCAACAGTCTACCATGTGGAATCCTATCAAATGATTTACTGAGATCCATGTACAGATCAGAAATGGAAAGGTAGGGCACCATACCTCTACAGGGTGATTCTCTCCTTAGATAGAGAAAACTGGCGGTAGTTTAGCAGGACAGTCATCATGCCTCAAGTGTAGGAGAACTTGATTAGGACAACCCTTTTCCGACACCTCAGTCAATGCATGAATTGAACCCACACTGTTGGCATTAATCTGCATTACAAACCATACGGCCAACTGACTGAGCTAATCAAGTCCTCACGCAGTCCCTGTGGTAGGTATTGAAATATTATTCCATTCAGATATGTTGTTAGACACCTCTGGAGCAGGTGGAACTAGAAGACAGCTTCCTAGCTCAGAGAGAGGGACAGCATCAGTGATCTTTAAGAGTGCTGTCTGCCCTAGGTCCAATAATTTCCAGTTGTTTCATAAATGACCATCCTTACACTGTAAAGTCACAACTGGGGATGTTTGCCAATGATTAGACAATGTTCAACACCATTTGTGATTTACTCAGATACTGAAGCAATCCTTATCCAAATGCAACAAGGACCTGGAAATATGAAGGTGTGTGCTTAACAGTGACAAGTACAATTTCCATTTCGCACATGCCAGACAACGATTACCTCGAACAATTGAAAATGGAAACATAACCTCTAACGTTCAATGCCACCACCATCACTGAAGTCACAAACGACCAAAGCAATAACCAGAACTGGACTGACCATATAATTTCATTACCCATTCCTGGAAATGGCTTATGCTAAAACGTTGACTCTCCTGTACGTCAGATGTTGCCTGACCTGTTGTGCATTTTCAGCGCCACACTTTGACGCATATTAATAAATTGGCGACAAAATAGCTCAAGGGCTAGGAATCCTGCAGAAATAACATACCTCATGATTTCCAAAAGCCTGTACATCATCTATAAGATACACATTGAATGTTTGTGTGATGAAATACCCGCCCCTCCCACATTTTCCCTGTGAATGCAGCTTCACCCCTAATTCACTGACACTGAGGAGCAGCAATACCTGCCATCTACACGGTGCTCTGCAGAAATTTAACAAGGCTTCTTACAACGTACCTCTGAAACAATGACCGTCAAGAAGGACAAGGGAAACAGATGCATGGGATCATCACTATGTTCGCTTTCCCTTCCAAGCCACCCACCATCCTGATTGGGAAGTATATTGTCATTCCTTCAGTGTCACTGTTTCAAGTTCCCTCCCGTATGTTATTGTAAGTCTTATTACAGAACATTGACTGCAGTGGTTCAATGTGGCAGCTCACCCCCGCCTTCTCAAGGGCAACAAGGGATGGGCAATAAATACTGGCCCAATCATATTCCATGAATAAATGAAAAATGAAAATATTGCCCATTCCTGCCCAATGCTGGACACTGTGCTTTGGGATTTGTGAGCTCAGGCTGTTAGGGTCCAGGCAGGAACCTGTTTGTTGTAAACAGCTGAAGGGATGTGCTGTTTTAAACAATCTGTCAATCTCTCAGAGGCATGGCCTACATACCGAGCATCACACAGACACTGCCATTCACATCTCACATTACTGAGCTCTGAGATAGACAGAAGCAATTCAAAATGTACTTATATCTGACTGTAACATGTTTAAACACGCAGTGATATTGTTGCCGTGAAAATGATTCTGAGTGAGTATTAGCAGGGAGAAAGTAAGGACTGCAGATGCTCATGATCAGAGACAAAAATTGTGGTTCTGAAATAAACACAGCCGTTCAGGTGCATCTGATGTGCAGAGGAATCGAGTTCACAATATTAATACAAGGGAAAATAAATGTATATTTTCAATATCATTGTACTTAATAATAATGTGGTCTTGGGTGTGGGAATGAGATTCATCATTTCAATGCTCCTTACTGTGAGTTGAACACTGTTTTCATCATGTTGTTGTTATAAAAGTGAACTGAATAAATGGGGTATATAATGCTTATTGTACAATCTAAAAGTTGGTATTATGAAAGGATGGAGGACCTTCAGTAAAGGGACTTTGCTGTTAATGATTAGAACAATGCTGCAAACATGTACACAGAGATTTCCAGCTCAAGTCACACACAAGGATGTTGGGTTGGGATCATACTGACCATCAATGGAGCTGCACAATTCTGTTTCGATACTGACATTGTGGGGCTAACATACACTGGATATGGTTTATGAGGGATTCAATGTAAGATGCCATGTGCTGCAGGAGCCCATAACATTTATAACACCTTCATTCAGGATCGGGGCTAAGGTGCAGAATTACAGAGTTTAGGTGGCATACCAAAAGGGATATATTTGCAAGACATGGCTGTTTACAGGCCATTGTTACAAATGTTGTACTGCGCCATGTGCAAGTACATTGACCAGTCTGCCCCACACACATCTCCCCGTTGTTCAGGTATATCCCTAACCAGTCTATTGTGTGAGTAATTGCCCAGCTCCAGTTTGGAAGCTCTCTGGACAGAGGTTGTAGATGATCAGTGTTTTGGAGATCATGGTGAGGGCAGTAACACTGTGTCTCAATTCAGGCTTTTCCTCAAAGTCATTTCCAACAGCTTTGCTGTCTGCAAAATGGTGTGTTCATTGATCTGAACATGAATCGGCTGTTTACTACAGTCACTGAAATGTGTAATAGTCAAGTGTGCGCTCTGGTATTTCAATTGTTGTTCACTTCAATTATTTTCAACTGAAAAATATTGATGTTTGGTTTATTTTAAAATATGTAAAAAACAAAGTGATATTAACACTTCATTATACAAAATGTAAAAAGGACCTGTTGTATATTTCCCACGGACTAATCATAAAACAGTCAGATATTGCCTGTAAAGCAGGATTCTGTGAACAGGGCTCTGTCCATGGAAACTTCACCACCCTGTCTGGTAGCTTCTGTCCCACTGACAGGACATAGCCAGGCTGAGGGGGCAGTTTTGGCATATTGTCAATACAATGCTCAGCATTGATGTGGGATCCTGTGGCTGCGAGACTGCTCTGTGGCAGGTTATGAGGGAATCAGTAAAAGGGAAACATATAATTGACCACATCGTCACCGATCTGCCTGCTGCAGATACACCTCTCCATTTCATATATCGGTAAGAATTTTCACTTCACAGTCTTTATGGGAAGCAAGGGCTACCATCACATTTTGCAGACCCTCCTCACCATGATATGTGTTCCTAATGGGAGAGACGTTAAACAGATTGAGATACTAATGATGATGCATCTATGAGGTGCAATGGGCCATCAGCAGCAGCAGATTCATACTCTGTACAACTCAGACTGCAACCTCACAACCGACATACATGCCACTGTACAGTAACCGTCATAGCCAAACATACCTCCCACTGTATAGTAAC
This sequence comes from Chiloscyllium plagiosum, assembly GCF_037043375.1. Lineage (NCBI taxonomy): Eukaryota > Metazoa > Chordata > Chondrichthyes > Orectolobiformes > Hemiscylliidae > Chiloscyllium > Chiloscyllium plagiosum. The sequence continues at coordinate 79,060,001 of NW_028270167.1, forward strand.
CGTCACGGCCAGACATATCTCCCACTGTACAGGAAACATCACCTCCCACTGTACAGTCATTGTACAGCCTGACACTGTACAGCCTGATACTGTACAGCCTGACACACCTCCCCTGAAAAAGGGCTCATTGCCGGAAAGTCGATTCTCCTGCTCCTTGGATGCTGCCTGACCTTGTGCGCTTTTCCAGCAACACATTTTCAGCTCCCACTGTACAGTAACCATCACACCCCGACATACCTCCCACTATGCAATAAACATCACGGCCCGACATATCTCCCACTGTAGAGTAACCGTCACGGCCCGACATACCTCCCACTGTACAGTAACCATCACAGCCCGACATGCCTCCCACTATACAGTAACCATCACGGCCCGACATCCCTCCCACTGTACAGTAACCGTCACAGCCCGACATACCTCCCACTGTACAGTAACCCTCACAGCCCGACATACCTCCCACTATACAATAACCATCACGGCCCGACATCCCTCCCACTGTACAGTAACCGTCACAGCCCGACATACCTCCCACTGTACAGTAACCCTCACAGCCCGACATACCTCCCACTGTATCAAGAGCTCAGTGCTTAGCACTGCTGCCTCACAGCACCAAAGTCCCAGGTTCCATTCCGGCCTTGTGTGACTGTCTGTGTGGAGTTTGCACATTCTCCCCGTGTCTGCGTGGGATTCATCTGCGTGCTCCGGTTTCCTCCCACAGTCCAAAGATGTGCAGTTCAGGTGAATTGGCCATACTAAATTGCCCATATTGTTAGGTGCATTAGCCAGGGTAAAATATAGGGCAGGGGAATGGGTCTGGGTGGCTTACTCTTCTGAGGGTTGGTGTGGACTGGTTTGGTCGAAGGGCCTGTTTCCACACTATAGGGAGTCTAATCTCGCCTCCAATGTTCAAGTCAGGAATGTATGGAATAAACACTTGCCTGAATGAGTGCAGCTCCAACAGTATTCCAACAGTGTTCAGTATTCCAACAGTACTGGCAACAGGGAACACAGTTGTGTGGGGAATATCATGTCTCACAAACGTGATTGATTATTTTAAGGAAGTGACAAAATTGATTGATGAGGGTGTGGGTGGAAATGGTGCTGAAGAAAACTGATGGCATATTTGCAGACATGCATTAGAACATGCAGTATAAAAATTAGCAGGTCATATTGCAGCTGTATAGAAACTTAGTTCGGGCACATTTAGAATATTGTGTACAGTACTGGTTGCCACACCAGCAGAACCATGTGGAAGTGGTGGAGAGGGTATGGAAAGATTTTACCAGGATGTTGTTTGGTTTGGAGGGTATTAGCCAGAAGGTGAAATTGAACAACCATGGTTTGTTTCCAACTGGGTATCATTGGCTATGGGTCTACCTGATAGATATTTTTAAAAATATCAGAGGCATAGATAGACATTCAGTTCGAAGCTTTCTTTCCCAGAATAGAACTCTCAATTACTCAGGACAGTAAGTTTAGGTAAAAGGGAGAAAGTTTAGGAGATATGATCGGCAAGGTTTATTTTTATTTTCCCAGACAGAATGTGCAATTCCCTGGAATGCACTGATAGACGAGAAGAAGCTAATAAAGCAAGGTGTAAGAGGGATCTTGTCACAAATATGAGTAAGTAGGGAACAGAATGACATAGAGGATATCAGAGCAAAATCTTTCTTTTTAACTTTAGAACGGCATCATGTGTCAGTGCGGGTTTGCTAGGCTGAAGGGCGTGTTCCTGTGCCAGACTGTTCTTTAAAACAAGATTTTGAGTGCAGGAGTGGCAAGATGTTGACTGAATCATTACTGATGATCAACAGCCACATTCAGTAGATCTCTCCTCAACAACTTGCAGTTTCATATCCTCCCTCCCACATCAGCGGAACTCAATATGGAAAATTTGACGTGAAAGTCCGAGCTGGTAACTGATGACTCCACCTCTCCCCTCGCTCCTGCGGCCTTTTATCTTGGACACCAACATTTTGGGAGACACTGCACAGACAGATGCTGCATGTACTCCACACCCTCCAATGTTGGCATCTGTCATATGCCAGCCTCACCATGCCATTCCAGCACATCCCCGACCCACTGACAGTCCGCTTCTATACTTTAATGCTGCAGCTCAGGGTGCACTGACAACTCTCATTGCAATGCTGCTGCAAGGACACTGTGCTCAGGGCCACACACACCCAGCTCATGGTCTGTCACTCTGGGTTGATCACTCCGTGTGTGTACACACTCAATGCTGCTGCAAGGACACTGTCCTCAGGGACATACACCCATCTCATGGCCTGTCCCTCTGGGCTGCTCACTCGGTGTTTGTACACACTCAATGCTTCTGCAAGAACATTGCGCTCAGGGACACACACCCATCTCATGGCCTGTCCCTCTGGGCTGCTCACTCGGTGTTTGTACACACTCACTTTGAAATGACTTGAATGCTCACAGAATTATTGCCTTGCCTTACCCTGCCCTCAGCAGTGTTTCCCCTCAGCCCGAGCTACCAGGCTCACACGCCTGCTGTATTGTCTTTGTGTTCAGCACAGACACAAACCCAGGAAGCTTGATATCATTGTCCACAGTCAGTCATGGTGCCCAGTGCAGTGAGACAAGGGGTGTCTCAGATCTCAGTCCGGGAGCTTGGACACGGTCACTCAGCCTTTCGTGGTTGTTAGGGTCAGGATCCTTCCCCTGTGATGGGGTGAGGAGCTGAATGTTAAGGAGCCCCCTTTCCCTCTTGGCTCTTTCTCTCCTATAGTGGGATGGTTCCTTCTGGGATGTGAAAATTAGCAAGAGGTATTAAGAGAGATTGAAGTGGATGGTACAGCTATTTGTGCTGGGACAGCTGAGGGAAAGGTGGCGAGGTGGCCTGAGTGAGTGAATAGGCAGCACAGACACCAGGCAGCGTTAGCTATGGCCAGAGATGAGATTCGAGAGACTGAGAGAAGGTGCTGCATTCAGTGAGGGTGGGTAGGTCACATGCAGTTACAGGTGTGTGGGTGGGTGAACATGAGCCTTGGTGAGATGTGGTTGCAGAAACAGAGAGAGAGAGAGAGAGAGAGAGCGTGAGGTCACAAAGTGCAGATGGTGGCACATACCTTGGTGGAGTGGCGCAGGTCGCTGACCTCCTTCCTACACTGCCGGCCATTCAACCAGAAGGTTGGCACCTCACTGACCCAGTGGTCAGCCTCGGACCAAGCTGGCAGGGCCTGGTGTCATGGACTCTCCTACCAGTCCTGGAGGAAGATAATGTCCCTCTTCTACAGCATGGTATCCACTAGAAGCTCTGAGTGTTAGCCGTTCTCCAGGCCACAAAGTGAGGCCCCAGTCTTACCTCCTCTGCCATGTCCAGACAGTTTCGGATTGACAATCCAAGAGTGTAATGACATTTTAAAGATGGCCCCTGTAACAGGCAGGGCAGTTCATTCTGGGATATCTGAGCAGTTGTTATGATGAAGGGAAAAATCATTGCATGAATGTCAGGTGAGAGGAAGAACACGCAGGCAGGGAGGGCATTTAATGAGACAGATTGGTCATGGTATCATGAGAAAATGCACTTACCATTGTGGAGAGAAACCCTCCATGAAACTCGATTAAAATGAGACTTGACCAAACCATAAGATGGGTTAGGCCTCTGACTGACTGAATCAAAATAGGGATGCAGTGCGAAATATTGCGAGCAACAAACTTGGAGCAGAGAATTATAAAGGAGATTCAAATCCTGAAAAAAAGGGGTAACGCAATGGTCCAGACTGTAAAATGAAGCCGGGGAAAATCCCTGCCTCATAATTATCTGCATTATCCAATCCTCACTGGATGCAGAGATGGTGCCGGAGGCCTGGAGAACGGCTAACACCGTTATTTTGTTTAATGTGGAATATGGGACTGACTGAATAGGTTGCGGCTGCAAAACTGAGACAATGGATAAACAGTCACTAAGGAAGTCCCAGGGAATCAAGGACGGTCGGTCTGGATTTGTTCAAGGAAGATCGTGTGCAATTCATCTGACTGTGTCGGTTTGAGGCAGTAACTTGTAACTGGATGTGACTTATTTGGAGTTGATGAGAGATTCCATGGCAGACTGTTTAAAAACAAAAACTATGGCGTCCAGGTGAATGGAGCAAACAACCCCGAGAAGTGCAAGTCAAGACATTTGGGGACATCAACAATAGAGAGGAATACACAATAAATGGGAGTGTGGTCAGTGTGGGCAGGTAAATGAAGATAGCTGGAAACATCAATAACTTCGTTAATGTAGCAAATTGCATCATTTCCTCTATCAGCCAAAGTGCTGAATTTCAGTGCAGGAAGCTTATGCTGGAACTGTCTAAATAATGAGTTCAGTCACAGCTTGTGGACCGTGTGCAGTTTTGGTCACCCCATCACATGGAAAGATGGAATTGGATTGGAGAGGGTACAGAGGAGATTCGTCACTCTGTGAAAGTGCAAGAGCAGTTATGAGGCAAGATTGGAATGGAGAATGCTGAGAGGAGATTTGATTGGAGTGGACAGGTTGTGATAGACCTGGGTAGAGAGGGAGAGAACATCTATTTCCTGTTGGAGAGCTCAGTTACCAGCGGCGAATATTTAATGTAATTGGATGAAACATTAGCGAAGTGCTGAGGAAGTTTGTTATTTCACCCAGAGTATGGTCGGGATCTGGGAGTCACACATGGAAGTGGAGTCGAGGCAGAAACTCTCAAAACATTTTGAAAAGGTGACAGGATCTGCACCTGAAGCCTTATCATCTCTGGGGAGAGAGAACAAGAGTTAGCAAGGTTTGAGAAGATTTGTAGCTCAGACTGAGGTTTTGGATGTAGGTTTGCTCGCTGAGCTGAAAGTCTCATTTCCAGACGTTTCGAGAAGGTACTAAATAACATTTTTAGTGGACCTCATGCAAACTAATGCTGAAAATTCATGTTTTCTATTTATGTTTGGGTTTCTTTTCTTTGGGTTCCTAGAACAAGAGTTTTAAATAAAACATTACTTCTTGTCCAATGCAGACAGTGTTCAGAGTTATCTCCTCTATACTGTGCTACTTTCTGAATTTTTCAAAGGTTACCAATATCTGCTAGGATCAATACACGGGGATGAAGTGAGAGGGCAGGAAAGAGCAGTGTGTAAGCTGATTAGCATCACAATAATACTGATCCCATCATTTATTAAGCTATTTCCCTCTGTTGGCCTATTTATCCTTCCTGTAGAAAGGGGGAAAACCGTCGATTACCCAGTTCTCAGTCGTGGTCACACTGCAGCCGCATCTCCATAATCCCAGCTACATCTGACTATTTAAAGCTACCATTTCATTGGCTTTGTTGAAACGTTAGGAAGGAATTCATGGATGGCAGCAAGTGCGAGAGCCCAGGATGGCTGTTGGCTTCAGGGCAGGTTACAGAGATAGGAAGGTGTGTGAAGGCTGGGGATATTACAGGGGTATGGGTTGTTCTAGGGGCTGAAGGAGATTACAAAGACACGAATAGTTTTAGTTTTTTTTTAAAGTTAAACTGGAGCTGGAGCAGCCAAAGCAATGTTTTTATCTACAATCTCCTGAAACCTGATGAAAAGTTTACCTGGACAATGTATCACATGATTTCGCTTTCGGTGTCTGTCTGCATCAGAAATAAACATTGTCTACTGTGCCTCAAAACTGCCAGTCTCCCGAATATCCTTCAAGTTCCATTACCCTTCACACTTCTGTGAACCCACTAGTTTCCGCAAACATTCCTATTTCTGTAAAGTTCTCCATGTCCTATGAAGCTCCCTGCTTCGAAACTTCCTTCCTCCTTATGGAGAAGGTCACATACAAACGGCAGATCGAGTTTTTGGAAGCGGTTATAGATTAGTCAGAGACATTCTGGGTGGAGGATTTGAGGTAAAAACAATGACTGTAGATGCTGGAAACCAGAGTGTAGATTAGAGTTGGGCTGGAAAACCCACGCTCCCATCCTGGCACCTTCCCCTGCCACCGCAGGAATTGCAAAACCTGCGCCCACACCTCCTCTCTCCTCTCTATTCAAGGCCCTAAAGGAGCCTTCCACATCCATCAGAGTTTTACCTGCACATCCATCAATATCAGTTATTGAATCCATTGCTCCCGATGCGGTCTCCTCTACATTGGGGAGACTGGATGCCTTCTAGCAGAGCCCTTTAGGGAACATCTCTGGGACACCTGCACCAATCAACTGCAACGCCCTGTGGCCCAACATTTCCACTCCCCCTCCCACTCTGCCAAGGACATGGAGGTCCTGGGCCTCCTTCACCACCGTTCCCTCACCACCAGACGCTTGGAGGAAGAACGCCTCATCTTCCGCCTGGGAACAGTTCAACCCCAGGGCATCAATGTGGACTTCAACAGTATCCTCATTTCCTCTTCCCCAACTCACCCCACTACCAAACTTCCAGCTCAGCACTGCCCCCAAGACTTGTCATACCTGCCTATCTTCTTTTCCACCTATCCACTCTCCCCTCCCCCGTAACCTGCCCTCTTCATCCCCTCCTCCACGCACCTTTTGTACTCTATGCTACTTTCTCCCCACCCCCACCTTCCCCTCACTTATTTCTCCACCCTTCAGGCTCTCTGCCTATATTTCTGATGAAGGGCTTTTGCCCAAAACATCGATTTTACCGCTCCTCGGATGCTGCCTGAACTGCTGTGCTTTTCCAGCCAACACAGTGAAGTAGCTTTGTGAATAAATGTTGGGATCAGTATTATTGTGATGCTAATCAGCTTACACGCTGCTCTTTCCTGCCCTCTCACTTCACACCTGTAGCTACGCCCTCACTGAATGCAGGACCTTCTCTGCGTCTCGCGAACCTAATCTCTGCCCCTCTAGCCAACTCTGCCTGGTGTCTGTGCTGGCTATTCACTCACTCAGACCTCGGCACCTTTCCCTCAGTTGTCCCAGCACAAAAAGCTTTACCGTTCACTTCTATCTCCCTTCATACCTCTTGATAATTTTAATATCCCAGAAGGAACCATCCCACTGTAGGAGAGAAAGAGCCAAGAAGGACAGGAGTCTCCCTGACATTCAGCTTCTCACCCCATCACAGGGGAAGGATCCGGACCCTAGCAACCACGAAAGGCTGACTGACTGTGTCCAAGCTCCCGGACTGGGATCTGAGACACCTCTTGTCTCACTCTGCTGGGCACCGTGACTGAGTGTGGACAATGATATCAAACTTCCTGGGTATGTGTCTGTGCTAAACACCAAGACAATACAGCAGGGGGGAGTGCCTATTAGCTCTGGCTGAGGGGAAACACTGCTGAAGGCAGGGCAAGGCAAGGCAATAATTCTGTGAGCATTCAGGTCAGTTCAATGTGAGTGTGTACAAACACCGAGTGAGCAGCGCAGAGGGACAGGACATGAGATGGGTGTGTGTCCCTGAGCACAGTGACCTTGCAGAAGCACTGCGTGTGTACAAACACGGAGTGAGAAGCCCAGAGGGACAGCCCATGAGCTGGGTGTGTGTCCCTGAGTACAGTGTCCTTGCAGCAGCATTGAGTATGTACAAATACGGAGTGAGCAGCCCAGACGGGCAGCCCATGAGCTGGGTGTGTGACCCTGAGCACACTGTTCTTGCAGCAGCATTGAGTGTGTACAAACACAGAGTGAGCAGCCTGGAGTGCCAATCCATGAGCTGGGTGTGTGTCCCTGAGCACACTGTCCTTCCAGCAGTATTGAGTGTGTATAAACACGGAGTGAGGAGCCCAGAGGGCCAGGCCATGAGCTTGGTGTGTGTTCCTGAGCACAGTGTCCTTGCAGTAGCATTGCAATGAGAGTTGTTAGTGCACCCTGAGCTGCAGCATTGAAGTACAGAAGCGTACTATCAGTGGGTCAGAGATTGCTGGGATGGAATGGCGAGCTTGGCATGTGACAGATGCCAGCATTGGAGCGTGTGGAGTACATGCAGCTTTTGTCTGTGCAGTGACCATGAGACGTTGTTGTCCAAGATAGAAGGCTACAGGGGCGAGGGGCGAGATGGAGTCACCATTTGCCAGCTTGGATTTTCACGTCCAATTCTCCATATTGAGTTTCCCTGCTGTGGGAGGCAGGGTATGAAGCTTCAAGTTGTTTACGAGAGATCCACTGAATGTGGCTGTTGATCAGCAGTAATCATTCAGTCAGCATCTCACCAGTCCTGCACTCAAATCTTGTTTTAAAGAACTGTCAGGCACAGGAACACACCCTTCAGCCCAGCAAGCCCGCACTGACACATGATGCAGTTATAAAGTTAAAAAAGAAATTTTTGCTCCGACACCCTCTATGTCATTCTGTTCCCTGCTTACTCATATTTGTGACAAGATCCCTCTTAAACCTTGCTATATGAGCTTCTTCTCCTCTATCAGTGCATTCCAGGGAATTGCACATTCTTTCTGGAAAAGCAAAAAAGAAACTTGCCGATCATATCTCCTAAACTTTCTCCCTTTTATCAAAAACCTACGGTCCTGAGTAATTGATATTTCTACTCTGGGAACAAAAGACTCTAACTGTCCTTCTCTCTATGTCTCTGATAATTTTGAAAATATCTATCAGGTAGCCCCATAGCCAATGACACCCAGGTGCAAACAAACCATGTTTGTACAATTTCTCCTTCTGGCTGAGACCCAATTAATCAGACAACATCCTGGTAAAACCTTTCCATACCCTCTCCAATACTTCCACATCGTTCGGCTGATTTGGCAACAAGCACTGTACACAATATTCTAAATGTGCCCAAGCTAAGTTTCTCTACAGTTGCACTATGACCTGCTAATTTTCATACTGCATGCTCTGATGCATGTCTGCACGTTTACCATCAGTCTTCTTGATCACCCTCTCCACCCGTGTTGCTACTTTCCGCGAACTGTGGAGCTGTTCACCAAGATCCCTTCGGATGTTGATGCAGCCAGTAGTATTTCCATCCACTTTTTACTTATCTCGTGCATTTGACCTTCTACAATGCATCACGTTGCAACTGTCCAGATAAAGTTACATCGGTGTTTTCTCTGTCCAAGTCTGCAGCTGACCTATCTGCTGCATTCTTGCTGGCAATCATCGTCACAATCTGCAACTCCACCAATTTATTTACAGATCTCCTAAAAAAGTACTGTTCCACCACTACTCGATCTTCAATGGCAAAGCAGTTCGCTATCCATCTTACTAACTGACCACTGATCCCACTTCCCTTCACCTTCAGTATGAGCCTGCCATAAGGAATCATAGCAAAGGCCTTGCTAAGGTCCAATTGGCCAACATGCAGACCCACGCACTGATCAATCAATTTTGTCACGTCCTCAAAATAATCAATCAACTTTGTGAGACAGATTCATCCCCACACAACTGTATTGCCTATTGCTAGTAAGTCAATATTAGAGTTCTGTTGGAGCTGCACTCATTCAGAGAAGCGATTATTCCATCATATTCCTGACTTGAACCTTGGAGGTGAGATTAGACTCCCTACAGTGTGGAAACAGGCCCTTCAGCCCAACCAGTCCGCACCAATCCTCAGAAGAGTAACCGAACCAGACCTATTCCTCTGCCCTATATTTTACCATGACGAATGCACCTAACACTATGGGCAATTTAGTATGGCCAATTCACCTGAACTTCACATCTTTGGACTGTGGGAGGAAACCGGAGCACCCAGTGGAAACCCACGCAGACACGGTGAGAATGTGCAAACTCTACACAGAAGTCACCCAAGGCCGGAATAGAACCTAGGTCTTTGGTGCTGTGAGGCAGCAGTGCTAAGCACTGAGCTCTGGATGGTTACTGTACAGTGGGAGGTATGTCGGGCCATAAAGGTTGCTGTACAGTGGGAGGTATGTCGGGACATGTTGGTTACTGTACAATGGGAGGTAGGTTGGGCGGTGATGTTTGCTGTACAGTGAGAGGTATGTCCGGCCGTGATGGTTACTGTACAGTGGGAGGTATGTCAGGCCATGATGGTTAATGGACAGTGGGAGGTGTGTCAGGCCATGATGGTTACTGTAGAGTGGGGGGTATGTCGGAAAATGATGGTTACTGTACAGTGGGAGGTATGTCAGGCCATGATGGTTAATGGACAGTGGGAGGTGTGTCAGGCCATGATGGTTACTGTAGAGTGGGGGGTATGTCGGAAAATGATGGTTACTGTACAGTGGGAGGTATGTCGGGCCATAATAGTTACTGTACAATGGGTGGTATGCCGGGCCATAATGATTACTGTACAGTGGGAGGTATGTCGGGCCGTGATGGTTGCTGTACACTGGGAGGTATGTCGGGCCATGTTGGTTACTGTACAGTGGGAGGTATATCGGGCCGTCATGGTCACTGTACAGTGGGAGGTATGTTGGAACGTGATGATTGCTGTTCAGTGGGAGGTTTGTCGGGCCGTAAAGGTTACTTTGCTGTGGGAGGTATATCGGGGTACAGTAACCATCACGGCCAGACATACCTCCCACTGTACAGTAACCATCACAGACCGACATACCTCCCACTGTACAGTAACCATTATGGCACGACATCCCTCCCACTGTACAGTAACCATCATTTTCCGATATACCCCCCACTGTACAGTAACCATCATGGCCTGACATAACTTACACTGTACAGTAACCATCACGGCGCGACATAACTTCCACTGTACAGTAACCATCACGACCCGACATACCTCCCACTGTACTGTCACCATCACGGCCCGGCATACCTCCCTCTGTACAGTAACCGTCACCACACGTCACACCTCCCAATGTACAGTAACCATCACGGCCCAACATACCTCACACTATACAATAACAATCACACCCTGACACAACTACCACTGCACAGTAACCATTATTTGCCGACATCACGGACCGACAAACCTCCCACTGTACAGTTACCATTATTTGACGACATACTTCCCACTGTACAGTAGCCATCACGGCCCGATATACCTCCCACTGTACAGTAAGCATCACGGCCCGACATCCCTCCCACTGTACAGTAACCGTCACGGACCGGCGTACCTCCCACTGTACAGTAAACATCACGGCCCGACATATCTCCCACTGTACAGTAACCATCATTTTCTGACATACCTCCCACTGTAAAGTAACCATCCCGGCCCGACAAACCTCCCACTGTACTGCAACTGTCACGGTCCAACATACCTCCCACTGTACAGTAACCATCACGGCTCGACACCACTCTCACTGTACAGTAACCATTACTGCCCGACATACCTCCCACTGTACAGCAACCACCACGGTCCGACATACCTCCCACTGTACAGTCACCGGCACGATCCAACGTACCTCTCATGTACAGTAACCATCATGGTCCGACACATCTCCCACTGTACAGTTACCGTCACGTCCACTGTACAGTAACCATCATGGACCGACATACCTCCCACTGTACAGTACCCGTCACGATCCGACATACCTCCCACTGTACAGTCACCGTCACGGCCCGACATACCTCCCACTGTACAGTAACCGTCACAGCCCGACATACCTCCCGCTGTACAGTAACCATCACGGCCCGACATACGTCCCACTGTACAGTAACCATCACGACCCGACCTACCTCACACTGTACTGAAACCGTCACAGTCCGGCATACCTCCCACTATACAGCAACCGTCACGGCCCGGCACACATCCCACTGTACAGTAACCGTCACGGACCTACATACCTCCGACTGTCCAGTAAGCATCATGGCCCGACATACCTCCCAATGTACAGTAACCATCACGGCCCGATATACCTCCCACTGTTCAGAAACCATCACGGCCCGACATCCCTCCCACTGTACAGTAACCATCACACCCCGGCATATCTCTCACTGTACAGTAACCATCACTGCCCGACATACAACCCACTCTACAGTAACCATCATTTTCCGACATACCTCCCACTGTACAGTAACCGTCACGGCCGGACATCCCTCCCACTGTACAGTAACCGTCACGATCCGACATACCTCCCACTGTACAGTAACCGTCATGGCCTGACATACCTCCCACTGTACAGTAACCATCACGACCCGACATACCTCCCACTGTACAGTAACCATCACGGCCCGACATACCTTCCACTGTACAGTAACTATCACGGACCGACATACCTCCCACTGTACAGTAACCGTCACGGACCGACAAACCACCCACTGTACAGTATCCATCATTTTCCGACAAACCTCCCACTGTGCAGTATCCATCTCAGGCTGGCATACCTCCCACTGTACAATAACCATCACGGCCCGACATACCTCCCACTGGACAGTAACCATCATTTTCCGACATACCTCCCACTCTACAGTAACCATCTCACCCCGATATACCTCCCACAGCAAACTAACCTTTATGGCCCGACAAACCTCCCACTGTACAGCAACCATCACGTTCCAACATACCTCCCACTGTACAGTATACATCACGGCCAGACATACCTCGCACTGTACAGTAACCAACACGACCCGACATACCTCCCAGTGTACAGCAACCATCACGGCCCGACATACCTCCCACTGTACAGTAATCATTATGGCCCGGCATACCTCCCATTGTACAGTAACTATTATGGCCCGACATACCTCCCACTGTACAGTAACCATCATTTTCCGACATACCCCCCACTCTACAGTAACCATCATGGCCTGACACACCTCCCACTGTCCATGAACCATCATGGCCTGACATACCTCTGGTTACTGTACAGTGGGAGGGATGTCGGCAAATGATGGTTACTGTACATTGGGAGGTATGTCGGGCCGTGATGGTTACTGGACAGTGGGAGGTATGTAGGTCGGTGACGGTTACTGCACAGTGGGAGGTATGTCGTGCCGAGATGGTTACTGTACAGTGGGAAGTGTGTCATGGTGGGATTGTTATTGTACAGAGGGAGATATGTTGGGGCGTGATGGTTACTGTACAGTGGGATGTGTGCCGGGCCGTGACGGTTACTGTACAGTGGGAGGTATGTCGGGTCGTGATGGTAACTGCACAGTGGGAGGTAAGTCGCGCCGTGATGGTTACTGTACAGGGTTAGGTATGTCAGGCCATGATGGTTAATGGACAGTGGGAGGTGTGTCAGGCCATGATGGTTACTGTACAGTGGGGGGTATGTCGGAAAATGATGGTTACTGTACAATGGGAGGTATTTCGGGCCGGGACGGTTACTTTACAGTGGGAGGTATGTCGGAAAATGATGGTTACTGTACAGTGGGAGATATGTCGGGCCGTGATGGTTACTGTACAGTGAGAGGGATTCGGGCCGTGATGGTTACTGTACAGTGGGAGGTATGCCGGGCCGTGATGGTTACTGTACAGTGGGAGGTATGCCGGGCCGTGATAGTTACTGTACAGTGGGAGGGACGTCGGACCGTGATGGTTACTGTAAAGTGGGAGGTATGTCGGCAAATGATGGTTACTGTACAGTGGGAGGTATGTCGGTCCGTGATGGTTACTGTACAGTGGGAGGGTTGTCGGGCCGTGATGGTTACTGTACAATGGGAGGTATGTCGGAAAATGATGGATACTGTACAGTGGGTGGTTTGTCGGTCCGTGACGGTTACTGTACAGTGGGAGGTATGTCGGGCCGTGATGGTTACTGTACATTGGGAGGTGTGTCAGGGTGTGATGGTTACTGTACAGTGTGAGGTTTGTCGGTCCGTGATGGTTACTGTAAAGTGGGAGGATTGTCGGTCCGTGATTGTTACTGTACAGTGGGAGGTATGTCGGGCCGTGACGGTGACTGTACAGTGGGAGGTATGTCGGATCGTGACGGGTACTGTACAGTGGGAGGTATGTCGGACCATGATGGTTACTGTACAGTGGACGTGACAGTAACTGTACAGTGGGAGGTGTGTCGGGCCATGATAGTTACTGTACGCTGGGAGGTACGTTGGATCGTGACGGTGACTGTACAGTGGGAGGTATGTCGGACCGTGACGGTTACTGTACATGGGAGGTATGTCAGTCCGAGATGGTTGCTGTACACTGGGAGGTATGTCGGGCAGTAATGGTTACTGTACAGTGGGAGGTATGTCGGGCCGTGATGGTTACTGTACAGTGGGAGGTATGTTGGACCGTGACAGTTGCAGTACAGTGGGATGTTTGTCGGGCCGGGATGGTTACTTTACAGTGGGAGGTATGTCGGAAAATGATGGTTACTGTACAGTGGGAGATATGTCGGGCCGTGATGGTTACTGTACAGTGGGAGGGATGTCGGGCCGTGATGCTTACTGTACAGTGGGAGGTATATCGGTCGTGATGGTTACTGTACAGTGGGAAGTATGTCAGCAAATAATGGTTACTGTACAGTGGGAGGTTTGTCGGTCCGTGATGTCGGCAAATAATGGTTACTGTGCAGTGGGAGGTGTGTCAGGGTGTGATTGTTATTGTATAGTGGGAGGTATGCCGGGCCGTGATGGTTACAGTACAGTGGGAGGTATGTCGGGTCGTGATGGTTACTGTACAGTGTGAGGTATGTCGTGCCCTGATGGTTACTGTACAGTGTGAGGTATGTCGCGCCATGATGGTTAATGGACAGTGGGAGGTATGTCGGGCCGTGACGGTTACTGTACAGTGGGAGGTATGCCGGACCGTGATGGTTACAATACAGTGGGAGGTATGTCGGGTCGTGGTGGTTACTGTACAGTGGGAGGTATGTCGGGACGTATGGTTACCGTACAGTGGGACGTATGTCAAGCCATGATGTTTACTGTACACTGGGAGGTATGTCGGATCATGACGGTTACTGTACAGTGAGAGGTATGTCCGGCCGTGACGGTTACTGTACAGTGGGAGGAATGTCGGGCCGTGATAGTTACTGTACAGTGGGAGGTATGTCGGTAAATGATGGTTACTGTACAGTGGGAGGTAAGTCGGTTCGTGATGGTTACTGTACAGTGGGAGGTGTGCCGGGCCGTGATGGTTACTGTACAGTGGGAGGTATGTTGCACCGTGACGGTTACTGTACAGTGAGAGGGATGTCGGGCCGTGATGTATGCTGTACAGTGGGAGGTCTGTTGGAACGTGATGGTTGCTGTACAGTGGAAGGTTTGTCGGGCCGAAAAGGTTACTTTGCTGTGGGAGGTATGTCGGGTTGTGATGGTTACTGTAAAGTGGGAGGTCCGTCGGAAAATGATGGTTACTGTACAGTGGCAGGTATGCCGGCCCGTGATGGTTACTGTACAGTGGGAGGTATGTCGGGCCGTGATGGCTACTGTACAGTGGGAGGGATGTCGGGCCGTGTTGATTACTGTGCAGTGGGAGGTATGTCGGGTCGTGATGGTTACTGTACAGTGGGAGGTATGTCGGGCCGTGACGGTTACTGTACAGTGGGAGGTATGTCGGGCCGTGATAGTTACTGTACAGTGGGAGGTATGTCGGTAAATGATGGTTACTGTACAGTGGGAGGTAAGTCGGCAAATGATGGTTACAATACAGTGGGAGGTATGTCGGGACGTGATGGTTACCGTACAGTGGGAGGTATGTTGGGCCGTGAAGGTTACTCTACTGTGGGAGGTATGCCGGATCGTGACGGTTACTGTACAGTGAGAGAGATGTCAGGCTGCGATGGTTACTGTACAGTGGGATTTATGTCGTACCGTGACGGTTACTGTTCAGTGGGAAGTATGTCGGGCTGTGATGGTTACTGTTCAGTGGGAAGTATGTCGGGCTGTGATGGTTACTGTACAGTGGGAGGTATGTCGGACCGTGACGGTTACTGTACAGTGGGAGGTATGTCGGGCCGTGATGGTTACTGTACAGTGGGAGGTATGTCAGGGTGTGATTGTTATTGTACAGTGGGAGGTATGTTGGGCCGTGATGGTTACTGTACAGAGGGAGGTATGTTGGGCCGTGATGGTTATTGTACAGTGGGAGGTGTGCCGGGCCGTGATGGTTACTGTACATTGGCAGGTATGTTGGACCGTGACGGTTACTGTACAGTGGGAGGTATGTCGGGCCGTGATGTTTGCTGTATACTGGGAGGTATGTCGGGCCGTGTTGGTTACTGTACAGTAGGAGGTATGTCGGGCCGTGATGCTTACTGTACAGTGGGAGGTATGTCAGGCCGTGACGGTTACTGTACAGTGGGAGGTATATCGGTTTGTGATGGTTACTTTTCCGTGGGTGGTATGTCGGGGTGTGATGGTTACTGTACAATGGGAGGTATTTCAGGCCGTGTTGGTTAATGGACAGTGGGAGGTATGTCGGTCCGTGATTGTTGCTGTACTGTAGGAGTTATGTCGGTCCAGGAAGTTGCGGACTGTATGCATTGTACAGAATATGATTCTGCCTCTGCCGATGGGCCATTGTACCTCATGGATGCATCGTGAGTGATTGCTTAAACTGTTCAAATTCTGTACCGTTCATTAAATGTCATGGTGAGGTGGGTCTGCAAAATGTGAAGTTAGCCCTTGCTCCCCATAAGGACTGTACAGTGAATATTGTTACCGATATATGAAATGGAGGGGTGTATCTGCAGCAGGCAGATCGGTGATGATGTGGTCAATTATAGGTTTCCCTTTTATTGGTTCCCCACAACCTGCCGCCACCACAGGATCTAGCATCAATGCTGAGCACTACCATTATATTAGATTCCCTACAGTGTTGGAACTGACCCTTCAGCCTAACTAGTCCACACCAACCCTCCGAGGAGCAACGCACGACCATGGCCAATTCACCTGAGCTGCATTTCTTGGGACTGTGGGAGGAAACCCACGCAGACATGGGGAGAATGTGCAAATTCCACACAGGCAGTTGCCCAAGGCTGGAATCAAACCTGGGTCACTGGTGCTGTGAGGCAGCAGTGCTAACCAGAGAACCACAATGACGCCCTATATTGGCTATATGCGAAGGAGCTGCCCTCTTCTGCCTGGCTGTGTCCTTTCAGTGGGACAGAACCTGCCAGAGAGGATGCTGATGTTGCCTGGGACATAGTCTTTTTCACATAATCTTTCTTTCCAGACAATATCTGATTGTTGCTTGATTCGTTTGTGGAAAATATACAATAGGTCACTTTAACATTCTATATAATGAAGAGTTAATATCACTGTATTTCTTACATATTTTAAGATAAACCAAACATCATTTTTTTTTAGTTGAAAGCAATTGAAGTGAGCAATAATTGATTTTCCAGAGTGCACACCTAACGATTAAAGTTCAGTGATTGTAGTAAATAACCAATTCATGTTCACTTCAGTTAACACACCATCTTGCAGGCAGCAAAGCTGTTGGAAATGACATTGAGAAAAAATCTACATTCAGACACAGTTTTACTGGCCCTCACCACGACCTCCAAAACACTGATCCTTTCCAAAATCTGTTCAGAGAGCTTCATAACTTGAGCTGGACAGTTACTCACACAATCCATCAGAATAGAATGGTTAAAGACATGCCTGAACAACAGGGAGATGTGTGTGGGGCAGACTATCAATGGACTAGCACATGGCGCTGGTCCAGATGAGTTCAAAATTTGTAACAATGACCTGTAAATAACCATTTCTTGCAAGTATATCCCTTCTGGTGATGCCACCTCAACTCTGTAATTCTGTACCTTGAACCCAATCCAGAATGAATGCGTTATTAAGGTAAAGGATTCCAGCAGCACAAAGCATCTTACATTGAATCCCTCATAAACCATATCCATTGTATGTTATCCCCACAATATCAGTATCCAAACGAATTGTGCAACTCCGTTGATGACCGGCATCAGCCCAGCCCAACATCCTTGTGTGTGATTTGAGCTGGAAATCTCTGTGTAAATGTTTGCATCATTGTTCTAAACATTAACAGCAAAGTCTCCATTTGTGGGCGGCACGGTGGCACAGTAGTTAGCACTGCTGCCTCACAGCGCCTGAGACCCGGGTTCAATTTCCGCCTCAGGCGACTGACTGTGTGGAGTTTGCACGTTCTCCCCGTGTCTGCGTGGGTTTCCTCCGGGTGCTCCGGTTTCCTCTCACAGTCCAAAAGATGTGCAGGGTCAGGTGAATTGGCCATGCTAAATTGCCCGTAGTGTTACGTAAGGGGTAAATGTAGGGGTATGGGTGGGTTTCGCTTCGGCGGGTCGGTGTGGACTTGTTGGGCCGAAGGGCCTGTTTCCACACTGTAATGTAATCTAATCTAATCTTATTACTGAAGGTCCGAAAACCTTTCGCAATACCAACTTTTAGTTTGTCCAATAAACACAACACCCCCCCCCCTTTATTCAGTTTATTTTTATAACAATGTGATGAAAACAGTGCACAACTCACAGTATGTAGCATTGAAATGATGGATCTCATTTCCACACCCAAGACAAGTGATTATTAAGTGCAAGGACTTAGAAAATAGAACATAGAACAGTACATCACAGAACAGGCCCTTCAGCCAAGATGTTGTGCCGACCATTGATCCTTAAGTATGCACCCTCACATTTCTGTGACCATATGCATGTCCAGCAGTCTCTTAAATGTCCCCAATGACCTTGCTTCCACAACTGCTGCTGGCAATGCATTCCATGCTCTCACAACTCTCTGTGTAAAGAACCCACCTCTGACATCCCCTCTATGCTTTCGTCCAACCAGCTTAAAACTATGACCCCTCGTGTTAGCCATTTCTGCCCTGGGTAATAGCCTTTGGCTTTTGACTCACTCTATGCCTGTCATTATCTTGTATACCTCAATTAGGTCCCCTCTCCTCCTTCTTTTCTCCAATGAAAAAAGTCCGAGGTCAGTCAACCTCTCTTCATAAGATAAACCCTCCAGTCCAGGCAGTATCCTGGTAAACCTCCTCTGAACCCTCTCCAAAGCATCCACATCTTTCCTATAATAGGGCGACCAGAATTGGACGCAATATTCCAAGTGCGGTCTAACTAAAGTCTTATACAGCTGCAACAAGATCTCACGACTCTTAAACTCAATACCCCTGTTAATGCAAGCCAAACCACCATATGCTTTCTTAACAACCATGTCCAATTGGGTGGCCATTTTAAGGGATCTATGTATCTGCACACCAAGATCCCTCTGTTCCTCCACACTGCCAAGAATCCTATCCTTAATCCTGTACTCAGCTTTCAAATTCGACCTTCCAAAATGCATCACCTCGTATTTCTCCAGATTGAACTCCATCTGTCACCTCTCAGCCCATCCCTGTATCCTGACAATGTCCAGCTGCAGCCTGCAACAGCCCTCTATACTGTCAACGACACTCCAACCTTTGTGTCGTCAGCAAACTTGCTGACCCATCCTTGAATCCCCTCATCCAAGTCATTAATAAAAATTACAAAGAGTAGAGGCCCAAGGACAGAGCCCTGTGGAACACCACTCACCACAGACTTTCAGGCAGAATATTTCCCTTCCACTACCACTCGCAATCTTCTGCCAATTCTGTAGCCAGACAGCTAAGTTCCCCAGTGTTCCATTCCTCCTGACCTTCTGAATGAGCCTACCATGGGGAACCTTATCAAATGCCTTGCTGAAATCCATATACACCACATCCGCAGCTCGATCCTCATCATGACCTGCCCCTCACAAAGCCCTGTTGACTGCATTTAATCAAGTCATGCTCTTCCAGATGGTCATAAATCCTGTCCCTCAGAATCCTTTCTAACACCTTGCAGAAGACAGAGGTGAGACTTACTGGTCTGTAATTGCCGGAGATCTCCCTATTTCCTTTCTTGAAGAGAGGAATTACATTTGCCTCTCTCCAGTCCTCAGGTACTACTCCAGTGGAGAGGGAGGATGCAAAGATCTTCACAAGTGGCGAAGCAATCACATTTTTCATTTCCCAAAGCAGCCGAGGACAAATCTGATCCGGGCCTGGCGACTTGTCAATCTTAATGTTGCTCTTCAGAAGGTCTGTGTTGACTTGTTGGACCGAAGGGCCTGGTTCCACACTGTAAACTAAAATGTGCTAAAAAGCAGTGTGTCTGTCATCATTTTAATTCAAACCTCGACCCACAAAGCCTCATTTGAAGATCCTTCCAGGATATTGTCCATCCTTTGAGCAATAACTGACTTGTTAATTAATAATGCAACACCACCTCATTTTTAAAACCCTGAACCGGCCTGCCTATAGCTCCAGTAGAACAGAGTATTGAGTTGTTAGCCCTGACCTCCCTCAAATGCGCCTCTGTGATGGTAAAAATGTCACACCTCCACATGTCAACTCATTCTCTTATCACATCTGTCTGATAATACTCTCAGCATTAATGTAAGCTGGAATATAATACCTGGAATACACTGTACCTCGGAGTTCTTCAGTCATTTCCTGTTTTTTATCAAAGCTGCTCAAACCATGAACCACAACTCTAACTCTGGCACTGAATGAATATCTGTGGAATTATAATTTCTTTATTTTTAAAGAAATGTATTCATCAAGTGCAACCTTCCAGAACTGAGCAGTCAGTTCCAGATACAATGAGTTTCTGATGGTTAATTCCCCCGTCAGTGTGCAGAGGGGACAGCCCTCAGTAATGGATAAAGTGAGGACTGCAGTTGATGGAGATCAGAGTCAAAAAGTGTGGTGCTGGAAAAGCACATCAGGTCAGGCAGCATCCGAGGGGCCAGAGAGTCGATGTTTCCTTCATAAACTCTTCATCAGGAAGGCATTGGTGCATTCCTTTATTTGTTCATTCCATGATTCAGAGAATGTTGTGAACTGTATTCCTCAGGGAGGCAGCGCTGTCTCCTGCACTGAAATGGAAAGCAGTCAATCGGTTGGTTGGACAGTGTGTAGAAAAGTTGAAGGGAAGTATACACTGATTGATTGAATTACAAACGTAAGGATAGGTAAATCCCCTGAGCCTGGTGGGGTTACCCAAGGTTCCTCCAGGAAGTGACGGGAGAGATTGATGTGCCTTTGGCGATGATCTTTGTGTCCTCACCGTCCACTGGAGCAGTGCCAGCCAGATGATTGGAGGGTGACAAATGTTATTCCCTTGTTCAGGAAGGGAATAGGGATAACTCTGGGAATGACCGAACAGTCATTCTTACATCAGTGGTTCGCAAAGTATTGCAGACGTTTCTGTGAGACCGTATTTACAATTATTTAGAAAATGATAAAGATAAAAGATAGTCAGCATGGCTTTGTGAGGATCAGGTCATGCCTCAGAAACCTTATTGAGTTCTTTGAAGATGTAAAAAACACGTTGATGAAGGTAGACCAGTAGATGTGGTGAACAATAATTTTCCAAATTTCACTCAGCTTGTGGATTTTCATCAGTTGGTGAATGTGTGAGGGAGTGAGGTGTGTGAGGGAGTGAGGTGTGTGAGGTCAGGAAGGTGGGGAGGGGCGTTAGACCAAGACTTCCAGTTTTGATGTAATTATTACATTCACCTGAGTGTCAGCACAATATGTGTGGTTAGCAAGACCAGACAAAATTCACCAAGTTCAGTTATTAAAATGATTTTTGGCTTTGCCCTTTGCTCCTGGTTTCTTCAGATACCTTCTGCTGGGTGACCTATGAATTAGTATCTAGAGCACGTACAGGCATGTATAATTTTATTCTGAAACTGTTGAATGTGAAGGTACATTTATTGGATATAGTTTCAGAGAGTTCACTGTGAGACACAAAATGCTGCAATAGACTGTCAATTGTGAACGTTTTCACCCAGTGTCTGGTCCAGAGGGCAAATGTATGGAGTCTGGGGGACATGCCAGATGTTAAATAAGTAATTTGTGCGATGTTTTTTCTGGCACTTCATGTCCATACATCTGCTCCATGGGCCAGGCTCTGACTGAGGGTGAATTTGAAAGGCATGGTTCCTCGTCAGTCACTGGTATATAATTCAGACAGCATTTATGCCTACACTGAGAGCAGTGACAGCCTGTTGGCTAGTTTCGTCCTGCTCAAGGTGGATTCCAAATGATTCTCTGTGAGGGAATGTTTGAATGACTGCCCTGACCCAGGTTGGAAACTCTCTTCACAGATTCAGGACCAGGCCAGTGTCTCTCTGAGTGCTACATGCAGCTGTGAGGTCCAATAGCACTGTACCCGAATTCACCCTTTTGGAGTCCAGTTTTAATGTCGGTCATGATGCAAAGTGATGGGTTTTCTGAACTGCGCAATAATCAGGAGTTTTCCATGTTTGTGAATTGTGCAACAATAAGATATGAGCTACAATTATTCAACTGAACAATAACTGCATCATCTCTGAAGACATTAAAATTGATTCTATGTTGATGGAATTAAAATGTAAACACCGAACGACCTTTTACTATACAAAAGTAAGGAATGCACATATTGTTTTGTATCGAAAAAGAACATGTTGTCTGACTATGCTGGTGATCACAATTACACATTGAATCTCAATATTCAAATGCATACATTGTGGGTCTATCATTTGCAAAATGGTTGACATCTGACAGATTGAATATTCAGAGTGAGCATTTGATTGAACAATCAAATAGAATTATAACATTTAAATATAATCAATCGATTTAATTTCTCACCTGAAATTTGTGAGCTTCAGTTATTTGCAAACAATTCTATTAGTTTTAAAACAATGATGGAAAAGGATAGACTAGATCTAAAAGTTGAAGTTCTAAATTGGAGAAAGGCCAATTTTGACGGTAGTAGGCAAGATCTTTCAAAAGCTGATGGCGGCAAATGATCGCAGGTAAGCAGACGGCTAGAAAATGGGAAGCTTTCAGAAATTAGATAGCCGGAGTCCAGAGACAGTATAATTTTGTTAGGGTAAAAGGAAAGGCTGGTACGTAGAGAGAGCGCTGAATAACTAAAGGCATTGATGGGCTGGTTAAGAAGAAGAAGGAAGGATATGACAGGTACAGACAGGATAGATTGAGTGAATCCTTAGAAGAGTATAAAGGCAGGAGGAGTATTCTAAAGAGGGAAATCAGGAAGGCAAAAATGGGACATGGGATAGCTTTGGCAAATAGAGTTAAGGAGAATCCAAAAGGATTTTACAAATACATTGAGAACAAAAGGGTAAACAGGGAGAGAAAAGAGCCCTCAAAGATCAGCAAGGCGGCCTTTGTGTTGAGCCGCAGGAGATGGGAGAGATACTAAACGAGTATTTGTATCAGTGTTTACTCAGGAAAAGGAAATGGGGGATGTAGATATCATGGTGATATCATGATAGATGTTGATATCATGAAATATGTCCATTTTACAGAGGAAGAGGTGCTGGATGTCTTGAAACGCATGAAGATGCAAAAATCCCGGGGACCTGATCGATGAGGTGAAACTTGAAAGGGTTCAGAAAAGATTTACGTGCATGTTGCCAAGGTTGGAGGGTTTGAGCTATAGCTTGAGGTTGAACAGGCTGGTGCTGTTTTCCCTGGAACGCTGGATTTTGAGGGGTGACCTTATAGAGGTTTAAATAATCATGAGGGGCATGGATAGGGTAAATAGACAACGTCTTTTCCCTGGGGTGGGGGAGTCCAGAACTGGAGGGCAAAGGTTTCGGTTAGGAAGGGAAAAATGTTAAAGAGATGTAAGGGGCATTTTTTCACTCAGAGGGTTGTACGTGCGTGGAATGAACTGCCAGAGGAAGTGATGGTGGTTAGTACAATTGCAACATTTAGATGGCGTCGGATGGGTATATGAATAGAAAGTGTTTAGAGGGATATGGGCTGAGTGCTGGCAAGGGCGACTACATTGGGTTGGGATATTTGGTCGGCATGGACAAGTTGGACCGAAGGGTCAGTTTCCATGCTGTGCATCTCTTTGACCCTGTGACTGTAATTTAGAAATGCCAATAATTTAACATGCACTATCAAATAAATAACTCGTTTACATTATTAAATTGTAGCATACGATAAGTTGAAAACTTGCTATTTTTAGAATGAATAATAAAGAACAAAGAACATTCCAACACAGGAACAGACCCTTCGGCCCTCCCAGCCTGTGCTGATCCAGATCCTCCTATTTTCTAAACCTGCCACCTATTTCCTAAGGGTCTGTATTCCTCTGCTCCCTCCCCATTCATGTTTCTGTCTAAATACATCTTAGATAAAGCAATCGTTCCTGCCCCTACCACCTCTGCTAGCCACACGTTCCAGGCTGCCACCGCCCTATGTGGATAGAACTTCCCACATATATCTGCCTTAAACCTTTTCCTTCTTACTTTGAACTCATGACCCCGAGTAATTGAGTTCCTCAAACTGGGGAAAAAGCTTCTTGCTATCCACCCTGTGTATATCTGTCTTGATTTTGTAGACCTCAACTTTCGACTTTGTAATGAAAATAGTCCTAATCAATCAATCTTTCTTCATAACCAGCACCGTCCAACCCAGGCAGCATCCTGGTGAACCTATTCTGTACCCTATTCACAGCATGCACATCCTTTTGTTAATGTGGTGACCAGAACTATATGCAGTATTCCAAATGCGGCCAAACCAAAGTCTTATGCAACTGTAACATGACCTGCCAGCGTTTGTACTCAACAACTGATCCAATGAAGGAAGCAAGCCATGTGCCGCTTTGACCCTTTATTCACCTGTGTTGGCATCTTCAGGGAACAATGGACCCAAACACCCAGATCTCGCTGTAAGTCAATTTTCCCCAGGACTTTTCTGTTCACTGTATTGTTCACTCTTGAACTGGATCTTTCAAAGTGCATCACCTCGCATTTGCACAGATTGACCTCCATCTGCCATTTCTGTGCCTATCTCTCCAATCTATCTATATTCTGCAGTATTCTCTGACAGTCCCCTTCACTAACTGCTACTCCAACAATCTTGGTGTCATCTGCAAACTTGCTAATCAGGCAACCGATACCTTCTTCCAAATCATTGATATATATCACAAACAACAGTGGTCTCAGCACAGATCGCTGTTGCACACCACTGGGCATAGGTCTCCATTTTGAGAAATCCCCTTCCACTATTAATCTCTGTCTCCTGTTGCCCAGCAAGTTCTCTATCCATCTAGATATACCACTTTGGACCCCATGCGACTTCACCTTCTCCATCGGCCGACCATAGGGAACCTAATAAAACGCCTTCCTCAAGTCCCTCAGTATCTTCTCCAGCAGCTTCCCGACTACTGATGTCAGGCTCGCCGGTCTACAATTACCTGGATTATCCCCGCTATCCTTCTTAAACTAGGGGACAATATTAGCAATTCTTCAGTCCTCCGGGACCTCACCCATGTTCAATCATCTTGCAAAGATATATGTTAAAGCCCCAGTTATTTCGACACTCACATCCCTCAGTAACCTGTGGTTGATCCCATCCGGACTTGGGGGCTTGTCTACCTTAATACCTTTTAGAGTATCCAAAACTTCCTCACTCTTTATGTCGACTTGAACCAGAGTACTCAGAGATTTATCCCTAAACTCAACATCTGTCAAGTCCCTCTCCTTGGTGAATACAGATGCAAAGTACTCGCTAGGTATCTCACCCGTTGTCTCTGACTCCATGCATAGCTTT
Organism: Chiloscyllium plagiosum; assembly: GCF_037043375.1. Lineage (NCBI taxonomy): Eukaryota > Metazoa > Chordata > Chondrichthyes > Orectolobiformes > Hemiscylliidae > Chiloscyllium > Chiloscyllium plagiosum. The sequence goes on from NW_028270167.1 coordinate 79,085,324, forward strand.
CTTCCTTTGCCCTTGTGTGGGCCAAACATTTCTCTAGTTACCCTCTTGCTCCTTGTATATGAAAATAAGTCTTTGGGATTTTCCTCAACCCAGTTTGCTATCAATATCTCATGACTATTTTTAGCCCTCTTAAATCGTCGATATTTACTGTGAAATGAAGCTAGTGAAAAGAAAATAAACATTTGTTCGTGCGAGTGGGAACTCAGACCATTTCAAAGTGTTTTCTGCCAAAAAAAAAATTGAAATCCGTCTCAGTGCAAATAAAAAGCAAGAGAAGAAGCCTCTTGGGAAGAGTAATTTTGAGCCATTGTCCCCCCAAAGTACTTCTGAGGTAGAAAAGAGTGAGGGTTTGTAACCAGGGCACAACAGAAACTATGGGTGGTGTGAACATGCAAATTGGCTCAATTAATCAACTTGACAGTGATCTCCTTGAATAAAGATTCGTAGAGTGCATGAGAGATCATTTCTGAGAGCATGATGTCATGGAAACAACCAAAGAATGGGCCGGCATGGTGGTTCAGTGATTAGCACAACACCAAGGCCCCAGGTTCGATTCCAGCCTCGGGGGACTGTCTGCGTGTAGTTTGCACATTGTCCCCCTGTCTGCGTGGGTTTCCTCCCACAGTCCAAAGATGTGCAGGTCAGGTGAATTGGCCATGCTAAATTGCTCATAGAGTTACGTACAGTACTCAGAGGGAAATGGGACTGGGTGGGTTAACCTTCGGAGGGTCGGTGCGGATTTGTTGGGCCGAAGGGCCTGTTTCCATACTGGAGGGAATTTAATCTAATTTAGATTTGATTTTATGTAACAAGGAAGGATTGGTGGATGAGCTTTGCCTTGGAATAACCACAACATGCTGGAGTTTCACATTCAGATTGAAAGAGTGAAGACTGAGTCATACATGAGAGTTTTAGTGTTCGGCAATGATAATTATACTGGCCTAAGGAAGGATTTGGCTGTGGTGGTCTGGGGGGAGAAAAGAACAGTCAAAGGCAGGACAGCTGAAGAAATTTGGCAAACAATTAGGGAGATACTAAAGACCGAAGAGAAATTTCATTATGGAGAAAAATCATCCATATCTTGATAAGGAAATCAAGGATAACATGAAGGCAAATCCCAGTGCATGTCATCCTGCACATGTTAGTCACACTGTGGAGAATTGGGCAAGTCAGTGCCCTTGTGGTGTTATCATGAATTCTGATATGATAAACCCAGATAATGTTCGAGTGACCTTGGGTTCAAATCCTGCCACAGCAAGTGGCGGAGCTTAAATTCAAATCATGAATTAAGAGACTGATGGTGGTTATGAATCGATTGCCAAGAAAAAATCACCTGGTTCACTAATGCCCTTTAGGGAAGGAAACTGCCATTCTACCATAGATTCACCACTCTCAGGCTGAAGACGTTTCTCCTTAGGTCCGTGCTAAAGATTTTCTCGTGACTCTCGGGCTATGTCCTTGAGTCCTTTCTGTCCTAACTGTGGAAGCATCTTCCAAACGTCTACCCTGACCAGGCAACCAGTATTCTGTATGGTTCTATTAGATCCACCTTCATCCTTATAAACTGCAGCAAGTATAGACCCAAAGATCTCATATGTTAAGCTTTTCATTCCGAGGACCATTCTTATGAAGCCCTTTTAAAATGCTCCGGGGCGGTACATCCTTCCTGAGTTATGGGTCCGAAAACGGTACACAACACACCAAATGTGGTCTGACCAGAGTTTTATAGAGCCTCAGAAATCCATCGCTGCTGTAGTATTCAATTCTTCTGAAAATAAATGCCATCACTGTATTTGCCTTTCTGACCAGATTGACCACCTAAAATAATAATCTTACGATGGACAATAATAAATTTACCATGGAGTTACAAAAATGAACAATGATTAACGCATGCTGGGAAGTAGAACCCAGCCTTGACCAAAGTCTGTGTGCTCATCCACATGCTGCAGAATCTAGACAGGAGGCAGCTACCCACAAATGGTTGCAAAGAAACTTGATAGTGGAATGTCGCCCTTGGGCCATCAATGTGACAACACCTGGTTGAGTCCGATTGATCAGGGTAAATGAACCTGATCATTTCATTGGCAGATCCTCCACACCCTCCCAAAAGGCGTGAAGACTTGGAAGAATAAGAATCACCGTAAAACCCCTCAGAGAGTGGTAACTCGAGAATAACCACTGAAAGAGAAGACACCTCCAAGTCTATCAGAAGAACAAGAAGACTTCATCACGTGGAAAGCGGTCAACTTCTCGTGGGTTGGTATGTGATCATCCAAAGTTAAGTTAAAACATAAGATAATTTGTAGTGTTTTACATTACGTTATTATACGTTTTATTTTTCTAATATTAATTGTGTTCAATAAATAAATATTATTGTTTATAAGAGTTGACTCAGTTCTTTTGATGAACATAAGATTTCAAACATAGTGTGCGGCAGATACACCACCTTCCTAACTACTGACTCAACTTGCACGATTACCTTGAGACAATCCTGGACTGGAACTCGCAACACTCTTTGTTCTTCAGACTTCTGAATTTTCTCCCCAGGTATAAAATAGTCCATGCCTCTCTTCTTCCTACTAAAGTGCATCACCGCGCACTTACCCAGGTTGTACTCTATCTGCCACTTCTTTGCCCACTCTCCTACCCTGTTTAAATCTTTCTGCAGCCTCCCTACCTCCTCAATGATACCTGTCCCACTACCTACCTTTGCATCATCTAAAAGTCTCGCCGAAGTGCCCTCAGTTCCTTCATCGAGATTGTTAATGTACAAAGTAAAAGGTTTTGTTTCCCTTGTGGAACACCAGTTGTCATCGGCTGCTATCCACAGAAGGACCCTTTTATTCCCACTGTCTACTTTCTACCAGACAGTCAAGCTTCTATACTCGTTAGTAATTTGACCCTGACACCATGGGCCCTTATCTTACTCAGCATCCTCCTGTTAGGCACCTTGTCAATGTCCTTCTTGATGTGCAGATAGATAACTTCCATTAGCTCTCCTTGGTCTAACCTGCTTGTTATATCCTCAAACAATTCTAACAGAATCATTAGCATGACCTCCCCTTGACTTTGCCCTACTTTTCCATGCACTGGCAATTATTCAGAAATCTCATCTTTCACAGTGGATTCCAGGAACTTACCCACGACCGGGGTTAGGCTAATCACTTTATAATTTTCTGTCTTTTGCCTTATTCACTTTTTATGCAGGGTGTAAGCGAGATCCAAGATGGCGGCGACCCAGTTGGAATGAGTCTGCCCTGCTCTGCCCAAGACTCAGGCAAATTGGGGTACCCACCCTCACCTCACCTGTTAAATTATTTAAAATAGTTGTTACCCAGAAGCTTTGGCCATTCTACATCAGACTTTAGAATTTGACGCTTGAAAATGACCAAAGGCAAAGATTCTTGCAGTTCACAACAGGCAGGGGCCCCTGCCCACCCCTCACACCCACCCCCCAACCTGGCAGCAAGGCAGACGTCTGCGGCCGCCGTGGGGGACTCACCCGCAGAGGCGAGCCTGATCTTGGAGCTCGTTACACTCCGAGAGAAGAATGATGAGTCCATTGAAGAGACCCAGTCTAGGTGGGAGTCAATCTCGGTCATTTTGCAGAAACATGACGGAGAGATCAAGAAACTCGGGCAGCGTGTCGGAGATGCAGAGCAATGGAGCACGGCTTCCGAAACCACTGCTGAGTTATCCATGGGTCAGGTCTGGACTCTGGAACATCGAATCCCGACTTTAGAGGAACATATTGACGACCTCGAAAATGGAGGTCATTGGAAAAAATATTCGGTTACTGGGCCTTCCCGAACGGGAGGAGGAAGCCCAGTGTTTTGCTTTCCTGAAGCAATGGCTCCCACAGCTGCTGAAAGTGGAGTCCGAGCTGGGCCGGGTGCGGGTTGAACGGGAACAACGGGTTGCTGTGCGCCGGCCCGGGTCGGACCAGCGCCCCCGCCCAGTCCTAGTTCAACTTCAACATTACAGGGAAAAACAGATGCTGCTCGAGTCCAAGAGAGTGTTGGGGAAGGATCCCAATGTCATGATATACACGGGTTCCAGGATAATGTCGTCCGAAAAAGGAAGACATTTGATGAGGCGAAGATGGTGTGTGTGGGGGGGGGGATGATGTTAGCTCCCACTATTTTAACCTCTGTCTTATAAGATATTGGAATTTATTTACGCTAGTTTGTAATGCCTGGACCGAGGGCATGGTTCTGGCTGGGAGATGTTATGGCGGGATTATTGGAAGCTAGTAGTGCCCCTTGTGAACAAGGGGGAAAGTCTCATTTTAAATATGTTTTATGCTATTTGTTTTTAGGAGTAGTTCTCAGTTGTTTTGATTTCGCTGTTTAAAGAGTGTTTTCACGTGTGAATCGTTTTTGGGTTTTAGTCAATGTCTTTTGGTTGGATTCTTCCTCCTGGCGGGTCTCGGGCTTGTTTGGACGATCATGGCTAGCCATTCGTTTAGGTGGTGCACAGGGAATGTCAAAGACAGCCACTCACCAATCAAAAGGAAAATATATTATCAAGTCTTAAAAAAGAAAGGGTGGATGCAGCCTTTCTACAGGAGACACATTTACTTGATAAGGAGAATTCGAGGCTGAAATAGAGTGGATTTGGACAGGCGTTCTTTTCATCTTTGAGCACAAAAAGTAGGGGAGTAGCCATTCTTATCCAGACGAATCTTCCCTTCCAAATGCTAAGCCAATAAAAGATGAGTCTGGATGGTATACAGTAATTAAAACCCTAATATATGGAAAGGAATATGGGATTTTGAATCTCTATTGCCCCCTGGCGCACGCTTTTAAATTTGTGATGGAAGCGTTCTCCAAGTTAATGGCTCTCTGGGTGCACCACACAATTATATGGGGAGATTGTAATTGTACCATCAACCTAGGGCTGGACAGAATACCTAAGATCTCTGCGGACACATCTTTGAGATCTCGGCATTTGGCGGATCTGAGTAGGGATTTGGGACTGGTAGATGTGTGGAGGTGTCTTCACCCTGAGGGTAAAGACTTTACTTTTTATTCTAATCCACACAAGTGCCATGCTAGAATCGATATGCATCTGTCTCCTCGACACTTTTGAACTCAATATTGTTTTGTAAAGTATGTATTATAACTATTTCCGACCATGCTGCAGTATATATGGAGGTTAAGACTAGTGATGATGAGATAGCTTCCCGACATTGGTGTATGGACCCTTTCCTATTGAAGGATGGTAAGTTCATAAAATAGTTCTGGCAGGAATTTAAAACCTTTTGGGATATCAACTCCAACACGGCCAGTAACCCTTCGGTGATTTGGGAGACTGCTAAGGCATATGTGTGAGGCTTGGTTATCTCATATTCTGTGACCCGGAAAAGACAAAAGGGAGAACAGTAGGGTTTGCTCGAGGCTCGCTTGAAGGCGGCTGAGATAGCGTATGTGGATACACCCCCCATTACTAAACTACAGCGGATCACAGCCCTTAGAGCAACTTTGAATCCCACACTTACTCAAAAAGCAAAGAGGGAGCTATTACTTGCGAAGCAGAGATTATTTGAATACGGTGACAAGCCTGGCAGGTATCTTGCCAGAAAGTAAAAGGCTTCCCAAGCCATTACATCTTTCGAAAGAGTGCTGGTACCTGACGTGATCGTAAAAAGATCAATGCAGACTTTAGAAAGTTCTATTTCGAATTGTATAGGTCACGGGGCTGTGAGGATAGGACAAGGAAGAGAGAGTATTTGTATTTTAAAAAAACCTTGCCCTCCCGGGCCTAACCTGGTAGCAGGTGTTGTTCTTGAATGCTCCTCTAGCAACCCAGGAAATACAGGAGGCAGTGAGGCAGCTCCAGAGTTGCAAAGCGCCCGGACCAGATGGATTCCAGGCTGAGTTCTATAAAGAATTGATTGGGGAATTAGTCGGGTCACTTATAAATATGTATAATTATTCACATAGTCAGGGCTGCCTCTCGGTTTCTCTGAGAGAAGCAAATGTTTGTCTCATTCTTAACAAGGAAAAGGCCCCAGATGACTGCTCTTCACATAGACCTGTATCCTTGTTGAATGTGGATTTTAAAATTCTCTCAAAAGTGTTGTCATTAAGACTGGAGAGGGTTTTGCCATTCATTATTAAAGAAGGCCAGATGGGGTTTATAAAGGGTCGTAGATCAACTAATAACGTTAGAAGATGCCTTCAATATGGTACAAACCTGCCAGCAGGGAGCGATACCGGGATTAGTTGTCTCCCAAGAGGCAGAGAAGTCATTCGATTGGGTAGAATGGCCATATCTCGTTTATATGCTGGAACGGTTTGGTGTTGGAGAGGTCTTTACTAAATGGGTTACAGTATTATATAATGATCCCAAAGCAGTGGTGATCACCAACAGTTTAAGTTCAGATAGCTTTCGCGTTGGCAGAGATTTTCGTCAGGAATGCCTTCTCTCACCATTATTATTTATGCTAGTGATTGAGCCGTTGGCGGAATCTGTACGAGCTGACCTTAATATAATGGCTCCGGAGGTTGGCTCGGGTAAGCACAAAATTACTCTCTATGCATTTGATGTCCTCCTTTTCTTAAATGATCCATTGACATCTGTGCCCCGCTTAATTCAAGTGGTTAAATTATTTGGCATGTTCTCAGGTTATAAATCAACTTGTGAAATCAGAGGCCATGCCGCTGGAAGGTCTTGCCAGTATATCCAAATTTCCGGATGAAACCCGTTTTGCCTTTCGGTGGTCACTGGGAGTTTTTCTTTACTTAGGTATTTTTAATACTCCGGCATTTGGTCAGCTATATAAAGTAAATTATACACATTTATTGGAGAAATTATGAATATCCTACCTGGCCTTTTATACGCTATGAGAATGCTCCCCTTGATGTTGCCGAGACAGGCGCTGCGTAAGCTTTATTTGGCTCCTTTATTTGGAGTCATAGACGGCCCATTATTAAATTAGAAAAGCTGCAGCTTCCACAAGTAATGGGTGGCTGGATTTTCCAGATTTCAGGAGGTACAAATTGAGCTCTCTATTATCTTACGTAGCTGAATGGGTCTCTTTTGACCCACAATAATTCTGGTTAGATATTGAGACCTCCTAAGCAAAATATCCCCTCATCAATCTACTATTTACGGACAAGGTGAGAGTTATTACGGATCATTGTACAAATCCTACTGGATAAATACAATCAAAGCCTGGACGATAATGCGACAGGATGAGGGTAACCTACAAAAATCCTCCCCCTATACACCTATAGTGCGAATGTTGGGATTCCAGCCAGGGCTGAGTGATGCTGTATTCAGATCCTGGAAGTCCAGAGGTATCTCCTGTTTGGGAAACCTGTTCGATGGGGAGGGCATGATGTCCTTCAAACAGCTGCGTCAGAAGTTTGGGCTGCATAGCAAAGATGTTTTTCAATATTTTCGAAAAGGAGACTTTATACAAAAGAAGACTATGTTGATAATTGATCCTTATAAATCGGATAGGGAAAGGAGAGTGCTTCGGCCGATGGGTCCGCCCATGGTCAGTACTCTCTATCACAAACTATTTAATAAGGTATCAAATGACATGGAACGGTTATATAAAACCTAGAGTCAAGAATTGGGGATGGAAATCTGCTTAGAGATGTGGGAGGACGTCCTGGAAAAAGTCAGGAAGATGTCTATCTGAAACAGAACTCAGGCTATCCAATTGAAGATACTTCATTGGGCTCACATGACACCTGAGTGACTTGCAAAGTTCAAGGCAGGGGCATCTCCAATGTGTCCTACATGCAAAACAGAAGTTAGTACTCTCACGAATTGTCTGAGGACATGCCGTAAGATCCGCATGTATTCGGACAGAGTAGGTAATGCCTTAGCAAAGATTTTTGGTACTGAGATTGGTTGGGACCCAGTGCCTCTAATTTTGGGCTCCCCAAATTTCCCTTTTTTGGATGTATACGCGAGGAAATTATTCATTATCCTTTTCTTTTGTCCGGGCAAAAACATTTTAATGAATTGGATATTCGAAGGTCCCCCAGGACTTTCAAATTGGCACAGGATAGTCATGGAATATATCCCACTTGACATCCTTATGAATATGGTGAACCAAAAGACGGAATTATTTTATAGAAGATGGCAGATCTTTTTGAACTACATTGGCACAGATATATCAGCCACATTGTTCAGTGCCTTTGCTTAGCCGTGGGGATAGTTCTGGCTGGTTCGGGGGCTCCTGGGACGAGGAATCCTGTATCAATACGGGTTCTGCTATGACTTAATATAATTTTAAAAACATATGTATCTAGTTATTTATTTACTTATTTATTTTCTTTTCTCCTTTTGTTTAGTTTTAGTAATTTAGGATATCCTATTTTATGGTTTGCTAGCTTGGAGAATAGATTAGTAGTTTGTTTTTAAATTCTCTATTGGGGTTGTTATTATATTGTAAAGCAGAATACACTAGTTTGTACTATTTTTGTAATTTTGTAAAAAAAAATGCAAAAATCTTCTTTTCATTAAAAACAAACAGGGTGTCACGTTCGTAATTTTCTCGTCTTCTGGGACCCTCCCTGATTCCAAAGACTTCTGGAATATCACCATTAATGTCTCCATCCAGGTTATTTATCCATTTAGTTTTTCGAGCAACTTCTCCTAATCAGCTCTGCCTCCTCACTATCTTGAATTTTTCGGATATCATTCATGTCTTCCGCCGTGAAGTCAGACGTGAAATAATTATTCAGTTTCTCATCTATTATTTGTTCCACACTACTATCACTCCAGCATCATTTTCCAGTGTCCCAATATCCACTTCTGCTTCCCGTTTTTGCCGTGAATATATCTAAAGAGGCTCTTGCAGTCATCAGTTCTATCACTGGATAGCTTAACTTCATATCTAATCTTCCCCCTCGTTATTTCTTATTTTGTTGCCCTCTGTTCCTCTTTGTACGCTTCCCAATCCTCTGGTTTCCCATTGCTATTTGCCATGCTAACTGCTTTCTCTTTTGTTTTTACCCTATCCATGCTTTCCCAGTCATCCATGGATGTCTCATCATCCCTGTACAATGCATCTGTTACCTCGTGATGAATCTCTGCTGTGACTCCTAAATTGCTCCGAAAAACTCCCGCCATTACTCTTCCACTGTCTTTCCTGCTCGGCTCCTCTCCCAGTCAATTCTCCCCGCCGCCTCCCTCATGTCTTTGTAGGTGCCTTTATTCAGCTGTAATATTAACTCCGATTCTACTTTCTCCGTCTCAAATTGAAGTTGAGGTTCAATCATATTAGGATCACCTCCTCCGAAGGGTTCCTTCGCCTTAACCCTTCTTCTCACGTCTGACTCACTGCGCAACACTAAATCCAGTATTGCCCGTTCCCTTGTTGCTTGCACATAAGCTGCTCCAAAAAAACATCTTGTAGATATTCCACAAATTCCTTTCCTTGCAAACCACTACCAGTCTGATTTTCCAAATCCACCTGCATATTGAAGTCCCCCCACTCACTGTAACTTTGCATTTCCTACATATAATTTCTTTCTCATGGTCTATCATGCGCTCCAGGTCCTGACTATGATTCAAAGGCCTGTACATTACTCCAACTATGGTTTTACACATTTGTGGTTCCTCAATTCTACCCACACACATTCAACACCATCTGACCCTACATTGAGTAATTGGGAACTGAGTGATAGGACTGCAACACACTTCAGCTTTGTCTCAAATTTATAGTTTCGACATGGAGTAAAAATATTTCATTGTGTTTCACAGTGTGTTTCTTTGGCGAAATATTCTGTCTGTATTAAGGAAGAGTACAAAATGTTGAAACTGTTGGAGAAGGAAGATATAAAGAGGACATGAGTCTATAAAGAGACATAGTTTGGGTCAAGTGAACAGGCAAATATTGGTGTGTGGAACATATTAGGAAAAATGTGTCTGTGCTCAAAGATATTAGCGGGTTGAATGGAAACGTAGTGTATTCTTTCACTGGAGAGATTGGCTTTAGGCACAAAGGAACCAGGCACTTGGGTTACAAAATAAGAACTTTACGTGTACATCAAACTTTTAGGGAGCTAAGATAAATGTTGAAACTTTCTGAAACAGAAAACATTTAAAAGTAGGGGCAATTTTCTACAGATCTACATGTTAATGGTGTTAGCACATCAAGAGAGCGATGACCACAATGATATGAAATGCAATCCATAGAAGATTCACTCAGCTGCATATATTTCTGGAGGAAATCTTGAATTGACTGGCTCTGGACCTGCTGGGCATTAGGCGAACAACATGTGATATTGTTTAACCCCAGAATATTCCATTTAGTCTTTCAAGTTGAATTCTGAAACAATGTTTCAGCTTGTATGAGAGATTGCCATGATTGGATGGATTATAAAACTGAAGAATGTCTCTGTTAAGAAGTTGGTGATTTGGTGTAATCATTTCATTGTGTTGTACCTTTGTGGAATTCTCTTCCCAGATAGCGTTGGAGAATAAGACATTGAATATTCCTAAAGCAGAGGCAGGCAGATTATTGATTAAGAATGACGCACTAACATTGTAAGGACAAAGGAGGATTGTGTGATTGAGGTCACAATCAGATCATCCACGACCTTATCGCATTTCGGAGCTGTTTTGATTCCTTACTCCTGATGCTAGTTTCTACATTTCTGTTGTCTTCAGATATTGAAAAAAATATGACACGTTTCTCATGAACATGAATACTTTTCCTTTCAGATTATTGGGCACAGCTTTCCATGCGTGAGTTTTAAACAGCACTGCAAAGCACTCAGGAAAGTTTCATGATGTTGTAGCGAAGTCAGGAGCACAGGACAAAGGGAAAGCCTCGCTTGAAACTGCTTTAGAAATCAGATTGCGTCGAATGGATAACTTTAACAATGCAGATTCCTTTCAGTTGTTCTTGTGAGGTGTGTTTCATTCCCAAGGCCAGCATTCTGTTGCCTGTATTTAATTTCTGATCAGAATATGGTGATAGACCCCAGGGGTTCTTGTGGTGCAGGAATACTAACTGGTATGTGACAAAGAGAGAAACGGGGTTCTTAACAATTTGATAGTGAGGATCCTGTGTACCCTTGGAGATTGTGTTCCTCACTATTTGATGCTCACAAGCTATGGAAATAGTGAGACCACATTCTCTGTTCCCAACAATTAAAGTGACAGTCATTCAGCATACAAACCGACCCTTCAGCCCAATGCAATTACATCAGCCAGAAACCACCAAACTACCTTATTTCCAGTTACCTGAAGATCTATAGCCTACGATTCCCCGGCTTTTTGCGTTTAAATGCTGTGTTACCGTGTATCTGTGACCTGAGCTTTTATTCTTTCAATTTATGCACGAAATTGTTTCACAGAAATAGATCACACAACTTCAATGACAGTGACAAACTCGTTGGATCAATAAGATGTCCTCATTGTTTAATAATTATTAGAAAATAAAATTTTCTTTTTAGTTCAACCCTGTCAAGTGTGAGGTTGTCCATTTTGGAAGGAAAAATAAGAATGCGGAATACAGGGTTAACGGTAGGGTTCTTAGTAAAGTGGAGGAGCAGAGGGAACTTGGGGTCTATGTTCATAGCTCTTTGAAAGTTGCCACTCAGGTGGGTAGAGCTTGTAAGAAGGCCTATGGTTTATTAGCGTTCATTAGCAGAGGGATTGAATTCAAGAGTCGTGAGGTGATGTTGCAGCTGTACAGAACCTTGGTAAGGCCACATTTGAAGTACTGTGTGCAGTTCTAGTCGCCTCATTTTAGGAAAGATGTGGAAGCTTTGGAGAGGGTTCAGATGAGATTTACCAGGATGTTGCCTGGAATGGAGAATAGGTCGTACGAGGATAGGTTGAGAGTGCTAGGCCTTTTCTCATTGGAACTGCGAAGGATGAGGGGTGACTTGATAGGGGTTTATAAGATGATCAGGGGAATAGATAGAGTAGACAGTCAGAGACTTTTTTCCCCGGGTTCAACAGAGTGTTATAAGGGGACATAAATTTAAGGTGAAGGGTGGAAGGTATGGGGGGATGTCAGGGGTAGGTTCTTTACGCAGAGAGTGGTGGGGGCATGGAATGCGCTGCCTATGGGAGTGGCAGAGTCAGAATCATTGGTGACCTTTAAGCGGCAATTGGATAGGTACATGGATAGGTGCTCAAGCTTGGACAAATGTTCGGCACAACATCGTGGGCCGAAGGGCCTGTTCTGTGTGTGCTGTATTGTTCTATGTTCTATGTTCTATGTTCATTTGCGATGTTAATGGAACTCGACCAGCATTAATTGCCGTTGAGACGTTCCAGTCCAGTTGGTGTTGGTCCATTCAAGTGGCTGTTGAGAAAGAGTGCCAGCTGTGCATCTTATGTACCGGTTTAACTAGGAGTAAATATTACTGCTGATGGATGGAGTGTTACACAAGTCGCTCGTAGGAAACGAACTCTTTGTCAATGCGAATATATGAGAAGGAATGTATTATTCTTCAGAGAAATAACAACCTTACACGAGAAGTCTATATAATAGTGAAGCAAAGTCTGTTTCTATGTTATTGGTGTCCTTAAAATAATGGTGTCAAACAGTTGAAATAATGGCGATGCTGTCGTTGGACGATTCTTGTGCTGAGCATGTGAATTAACATGGATGTTTTAAGAGATGTCTGGGCTTTCCTAGATTGAGTAAGTACTGATACTCCATGGGATGATGCTAGTTTGTAATCTCGCCACTTACTGAGCACAGTTCGATGGAACAAACCAACAAGTCTCATTCGTTGCTGCTTCAGGATATATCAGAGCTTTCATGGCTGCCACCACATGAAATCTTGTATGAAAGACAAGACCCATCGAGTCTGCACCATCCAATGCTGACACAAGTGCTTTATAAAGTTTGTGAGGTTTCCTTTCTTATCCACCCCCTCCGGCAATGCATCCTAGACACAAACCATCTTCTGCGTTCAAAACAGATTCCACAAATCCTCTCTGCATGTCTTGACTTTCATTTTAAACGTGATCCTCCTTGTTTTTGACCCTTTGACTAAAGGGAACATCTGCTGTCTGTTCACTCTGATCATACCTCCCATGCTCTTATACACCTCTGTCAGGTTCAGTTTCCTCCCACAATGTACACGGGTTCAGTAGATAGACTATGCTAAATTACCCATCATGTGCAGCTAGGTGTGTTAGCTATGGGAGACGCAGCGACAGGGTAGGAGTCGGGTGAACCATGGGATATGCAAGAATAGGATATGAGGTGGGTCTGGGTGCAGTGCTCTGCAGAGGGTCAGTGTGGACTCGATGGGCCAATGTCCCATACAATAACAAAAATAAAGGTTAAATCAAACAAAGAAAGATACTTAGGTTCTGAATAGAAAGGAAACAGAGTGCTGGTGAAACGGAGTAGGTTTGGCAGCCTCTGTCGAGAGAAAAACATAGTTAGTATTTTGAGTCCACTCACCATGCATCAGTCATGAAAGCAGCTGGGAAATAGTGTAATATTATTGTAGATGCATTGTGTTGAATATATGGAGAAATTGAGACATCGAAAAATATAAACAAAGGGACTGTGGATAATAAGCTGGTATGGAAATAAATTGGGAGATCATTTTCATTTATTTTTCACCTTTTCCGTTATTCCTGAGTATCATGCCCATGTAGATATATATATCCAAGTGCCTGTTTCAAGGGAGTTCTATCCCCTCTATCCCTCCATCCTGGGTGTGGTCATCTTCTTTTCTTCATTGATGGGCCATGGGTGTTGGCTGGGCCAGCATTTATTTCACTTTCCGAGTTGATTTGAGAAAGTGCTGGGGAATTGCATCGCTGAACCACTGCACTTCTACGTGCTGTAGACTGGCCGTGCTCAGGTCTGTCTGGTTTCACTTCTTTGAGACCTTGAAGTGTATAACTGAATATCAGACTTGACCATTGCAAAGAGCATTTGAGAGTCTACCACTGCTGGTGGTCTGTAATCACATGTACGTCAGACCAGTGAAGATAGCAAATTTCCTTCCCTGAAGGACACTAGTGAGCCAGACGTTCTTAGTATTTACACCCATCAATATTTCATTAGATTGTTAATTCCAAATATTTTATTGAATTCAAATTCCAGCGTCTGATATGGCGGGAATGATGGCCGGGTTTGGGTCATTACCTGGGAAAGGTATACCATTGGGAAATATTTGTGGAAATCTCAGAATTTATAGTCTAGAGAAAATACTGTTTGACCATCACCTCCCCAGCATCTCCACCATCAATAGAGTTGTTGCTGTTATTGTGACTGAGGTACAGAAAATTGTGCAGCGACATTGTCAACAATTTCCATGGAGAGAAGAACTATTCTTATTATTCAGGGACTGCACAGAAATGTAACAGTTTATCAACCAGGAATAGAGCAGAGGAGAAGCAGGCATTTTATACATTGAGTGGGTGCTCCATATATGTAAGTATTGACTTGCTCCTGACCTTAGAAAGTCAGTGTTGGTTCTCTGGATGGTTTTCCTGGATTTGTGTTGTCAGCTGCTGCATGCATTCAGGGAGACCAGAGAACCTGGTGTTCCTACTCTGTGCAAGGTATGGGGATAGATTTTACAGTGTATCTGGGTCTACAGAGACTGCATAGGGAGGACCAGAGCACTGCACTGTCCTTACTGAGATTTCCACAAATATTTCCCAATGGTATACCGTTCCCAGGTGCAAATAGTGAAGCCAGTTAATTTCAACAATGAAGAGATCACAAAGCTGTGCAGTCTCACACTAGGGAGAGGACTGTACTCAAAATGTCCATCAAACATTTTGATTCTGGAACTTGCCAGGTATGGGGGACATATCCATTATGCCAGAGTCTCACGTACTCACGAGGTGACAGAAGCCATCTCTGTCCAGTCAGGTGAACATATTGGTTCTGTCCAAACAGAAGACGCAACAGAAAATCTTTTTGGAAGTACTAGAGAACAGGGTGACTGCGAAAGCGAGGAACTTCAGGAAATTTAGAATTAGTAATGTTGAAGTACTGGGAAAAACTCATTGTGTTGAAGGTTGGTAAGCTGCTGGAGAAGATGAGTGATGAATTTAGAGGGCTACAGAGATAGCGTTGGAGAATTGAGCTTGCTGGATAGCTTGCTTAATTATATGAGGGTGGTCAAAGCTCTATAGATTCTGTAAAGGATCCTGCTTACTAGAAAGCAGCTATTATGACCACACATATTTACAACAGAACGGAGGGTGAAAACAGAAAACCAACTGGGGGATAGGTTTACGTCACTAGTGAGGAAGCTTTGAGCATGTTTTGTAATTAATCATAAATAGAACATTGGAGAACAATGATATGATTGAGCAGCGTCAACCTAGATTCAGGACAGGAAATCTGTCTTTGAAAAACGTACTGGGGTTTATGGAGGATATTGGTTGTGACATCGACGAGTGAGAACGAGTGGGAACGGTGTATTTGGATTTTCAGAAGAAGGTTGACACGGTTGCACACAGGTGAGTGAAAAAAGTTACAGTCCTTGGGTAAGAGGGATATCCTACATGTATTGAGAATTGGATGATGGAGAGAACAGAGACGAGGGTCCTCCTTTGGACAGAAGGTCACGACTGATTGGGTATCATATGCATCCTTGGAACACCGCTATTTGTAACACAAAGAAGTGATTTGACTGTGAACAACACGTACAGTCCTTTTCATGTAATTATTAGAAGGTGAGAGGTTGGGAAGTGCTATTGGCAATAAAGGACCTGGATATCCTTGGTCATAAGTCACGAGCAGGTTCATGCAGGGCATCCATTAATCAGGACAAAAAATGACATGGCAGCCTTCATTACAAAATGAATCATGTGTAGGAGTTGTGGAGTATTGTTGAGGCAG
The DNA here is from genome assembly GCF_037043375.1 of Chiloscyllium plagiosum. Taxonomy (NCBI): domain Eukaryota; kingdom Metazoa; phylum Chordata; class Chondrichthyes; order Orectolobiformes; family Hemiscylliidae; genus Chiloscyllium; species Chiloscyllium plagiosum. Next base: position 79,101,138 of record NW_028270167.1, read on the forward strand.
TATTTGGGCTATTGTGGACAGAATTTCTCTCCTTTATAAATCAATAATCGCTGGGATGATGGTAGCATGAAGAGAGCATGAAGGAAATGGATGTTTAATTTGTAGCACGGTGAGAGAATAAGAGTCTACTACATTGAAACTTGAAGATCATGGACGAACACACATTATTTTCATTTAAAGACATTGCTGGCATGAGAAATTGCATTTTCCCCATGATACGTGTTTCTGGGAACTTTATGTCGTTCTGTGGAGCTCCCATGTTGGTTGAGAGACTGCTTCAGGCTCTGACTGAAGTCTTACCACCTCAATCTGCAAATGGCATGTGGCCCTGCACTGAGCGTCACATTGTTCACAACTCTGTCAGCAGCGACAATGCCTTACTTCTGAAAGAGTTAGCCATTCACAATAGCTTCTGCCCTCCATAGAGAACACCAGTCTACCTTCTCAGAGATGAAAGATGCTTCCTTGAGACTTCACATGAAACATTTGTCTTCTCTCGTCACCATCAGCAAACCAAATTGATGTATCAGTTGTGTACAATTAGCAATGGAGCCAGGAGGAACAACATGGAGCAGTGTATCCATGCAGTCTCTTCTCTTCATTAATTTATCATGTGGGGGTGTCTATAACATCCTCCTATTTCTGTACAAGCGGCTTGAGGGGCTGAATGGCCGCCTCCTGGTGTCATTGGAGAAGCTCAAGGGCCTGATTGGGCAATCCCTGGTTCCTGTTTAACAGCTCAATGTGTTTGACTGGGCTCCCTCTCTTCCTGTGTAATAGGCAGGAGGGATTGAATATGCTATCCCAATTCTTATCCAATAGTGTTGATGGACTGAATGAGCTTCTCACATTCCTGTGAAGCGATCTTGAGGTGCTGAATGAGCTCTTCCCTTTACTGTAGTAATGCACAGTGTCCAGCAGTACTGTTACATGAATGTTACCGACTTTTTAACAGCACAAGCCTGAATGATGCCCGGGTCTTGCTGCACGTGTTCACAGGTGCTGAGGGAGGACACATAATTCTGAACATTGTGTGATCTCCATTGACCTTCCCCACTTCTGAGCTTATGATGGGGGGAAAGACATTGAGGAGAAACTGAGGAAGATTGTGCTGTGCATCTCCTGCAGAGATGTCCCGGGGCTGAGGTGGTGGATGTCCAAGAACCACAGCTATCTTCTTTGTGCTGAATCACTCCAACCGGTGGGGAGAATCCTCCTAACATCCATTAAGTTACATTTTCTTCAGGTTCTTTGATTCAATCATCAGTCAAATACTGCCTTGTTATCAGGGCCATTCATTCTTTCCCGGTATTCATATATTTCGTTGACGTCAAAAGGCCACGCTGTATGTGTGCAGTGTGTTTCCTTCTCACAGAGGGGAGTGACCGTCGGCATGTCTCTATTCCAGAGAGGTCGGGTAGATAGATTACTGAGATACTTGAAAGACAGGGATGGACGGATGTTTGACACATCAGGCACTGCAGGAGCTGGGGCCGAGAGCAGATCAGCCATGACCCTATTAAAGGGAAAGGCGGGCTGTAGGAGCTGAATGATCTATCCTGCTTCTTTTGTTCTTGCATTCTGTTATTGGAAGTTTCATCGTTGTTATTTTTCTGGAAGTCCTGTGAAGGAATGTTATAGTCAGAGAGACCAGAAGATTTTGTGATCACTATCTGGGTACAGTATGAGGGCATTAGTCACTTTGAATCTAGGTATATAACATGAACAATAAATAGAACCAGGAAAACTTCTGTAAAGAGAGAGGAGGGGACTGTTTCACAGTAACACCCACTCTTTTTACAAGAGCGTTTTCCAATCCACACCAGATCATGTCTGACTGTATTCAGGAGCTGAATGGTCACCTCGGTTTCTGTGCACCAGGTAGTAGGATTAAGTAGTCTCCAACTGCTCTTGAGTAGCAGATTGAGGGGCTGAATGGAATGGAGCAAAGTCGAACTGAGAAACAGGTGTGGGTCCCTGCCCCACCAGGAACTAAGATTGTGACTGATCAGATTGCGGTTCCAGTCCCACGTTCCCAACTGCAGATCATTATCTTTGAGTCACTTTCCCGTCAAATATTTAACGAACACATCTTTAAGTAAACGCAAACACACAGATACCACAAGCCTGTGGGGCAGAGAATTCCCACTCAAATGGCCTTTTGAGAATTCCTCCTTATCCCTGTTCCTACCAAGATTAGAGATTCATTGTTTCTGTTTCTAGTCCCAGTCCTCCAGAGGTCACGAAAAATTATCAGTGTAACTAAGTGTGATATTGTAAATGATATCCGTCTCAGACTGGGTCAGGTTCAACGTTAGGAACAAGCCAGATAGGTTTCCTCAATTTTTAAAAATATCTAATCTAAAACCAAAGCAACGTTACTCGAATTACGATGGATACACACAAAAGATATACAATTTGAACATTGACAATATGTACATCAACATTTATTTTGTATAAATCTGAGAAAGGGAAACATGCTCACAAAGACAATGATCTATCCTGCTTCTTTTGTTCTTGCATTCTGTTATTGGAAGTTTCATCGTTGTTATTTTTCTGGAAGTCCTGTGAAGGAATGTTGTAGTCAGAGAGACTAGAAGATTTTGTGATCACTATCTGGGTACAGTATGAGGACATTATTCACTTTGAATCTAGGTCTATAACATGAACAATAAATATAACCAGGAGAACTTCTGTAAAGAGAGAGGAGGGGACACACAGACACACACACACATCTGAAGGCAGAACAGAAAAAAAAATGAAACTGCAGAATATTAGGTCGGAAGAGCTTTGTCCAAATTACAGTTAATTTCATGACAAAAGCAAAATTGAAACTGTTGCAATTGTGATTCTGCCTCTGAAGTTATTCTGCCTCACAGAAGCTGCTAGCTCTGGGCTCTCTCCTGGAATAGTTGGATATGGCTGAATTCCCTTTGCTGCAGTCAGTGGTAAGATCACATTGAATCCTCAGCAGTAACCCTCAAAAAGTGCTAAAGATGTCTGATTGGTTTTTAGCTCTCATATGTTGCAAGTACAAGTAGAGAAGTACAAGTAGAGATGGAGCAATGGCTGTTTATTTCTACGACAGATTGCATTTTCTCCCTCTCTGATCGGAAACATGCAATAATGTGACCCGAACATCAACCTGCTCTCTATCAGGTCTGGTTGAGCATTTCCCTGATTGCATGACTCCATCCCTGTTATCTGCTCCATTTTGAAATGATTTGTAATTTATAATTTGAAGACATGTGTATATGTGTCTGCATAATTTTTGAACAATAAATTTATGTCTTCATAGTACTGTATTAAAATGAGCATGTTGTTTTCTAAAACAGAATCCTTAGTTTTATTCTCTCATCCATTAGCTACGCCCCAATAAACTCTCCTCACGGGCTTATGTGGTTTAATATGAACATCTCTCATTCTCAAGCATGAAGAGGTCCGACCTTGTAGAGGCCATGAGGGGCTTAGAGGCGGGGTTATTTTCCAAGGCCGGAGGAGACAAAACCACAGGGTACAGATTTAAGGTGGGAAGGGCAAAATTGTAAAGATACCTGAAGGGTAACATTTTTATGCAGAGGGTAGTGTGTGCATGGAATGAGCTGGCAGCGAAAATGGTGGAGGCTGGTACAATAACAACATTTAAGAGACAATGAATGGTGTATGAATAATAAGGGTTTATAGCACTATGGTCTAATGTTGGCAAATTGTACTACATCAGAATGGAATATCTCGTCGGTACAGATGAGCTGGACTGAAGGGTCTGTTTTCGTGCTGTATGAAACTATAATTCCATTTGGCCTTCATGCTAGCAAAGAGTAAAGTGAAACATCTGTAAAAAGCTTCTGAAACAATTTTTCTTTCAGTTTAGGGTTTCATTACTACACACAATATATCCGATGTAGTCTCAGCATTGTCTTGTCCACATGCAGTAAAACATCCCGATGATTATACCCAATAACCTTTGCATGAAACAGCATCATTCGCTACACTTTCCTAATCACTTGCTGAATCTGCTGAGAGATGTAGCTTTATGTGGTTCATGTACCAGGACGTCCAAATGTCTCTGTACCAATGAGTCCATAGATGTTTCTCCATTTAAGTAGGTTACTGTTATTTTAGCTTTTCAACACAAGACTGGCTTCCTTTAACCCACATTATACTGTTTTCTGCCAAAGATTTGCTCACTAACGTCCCCTGTTGTATCCCATTGCAGAGTCTCCATGTCCAGTTAAATGACTGTCTTGGTGAATGAGCTAATTGAGCTCCAAGCAAATCAGTCCTCTCATCCAAGTCATTGGTGTAGATTGTAAATAGTTGAAAATCTCACTCTGATCCCTGAGACACTCCACCAAGTTACAACTTTACAACCTGAAAATAATCATCTATCCCGAATGTTTATTCCCAGATAGTTAACCGGGTTTCTCTTGTTGCTGGGCAGAAGGCTGGAAAGGTTGGATGACCTCATCTTACACTGTGTAATGTACTTAGCGGGCTGAATGACTTCAATGTATTCCTGCATAAATCCTTAGAGGGCAGAATGGTCTCCTCCTGTCTCATTATAATTATGCTGACTGGCTGAATGAGATCTTTCTTTACCCCTGTAAGATTACGGAGCGCTTGAGAGATCAACAAATGGGTTAGAAGCAACAGCTGGCTATTCAGCCCCTCGCACCTGCTGCACCATTCAGAATGTGCATTGTTGATGTGATTGTAAGTAAACATCCCCTTCCTGTCTGTTCCGAATAAACATGGATTATCTTGTTCATCAAAGGTCTATGGAACTCAGCCTTGAGTTTTTTCAGTAACCCAGTCTTCACTGCTCCTTGGGCACGAGAACACCACAGATCACACAACCCGAAAGAGAAACAAACATCCCTATCTCAGTCAGAAATGGGAATGCCCTTATTCTAAAAAAGGGTTCCCCTCAAACCAATCACCATTTTTTTGATATATAAGGAGTCGACAATGAGAAACAGATATCAACCACTCAGCCCCTCAAACTTGGCCACACTCCCATTAAATCTCCTAAATCAAATACTTAGCCAATTCAGCCTCCACTGGCCTCGTGGAAAGACAATCCCAGGTTCCACAAGATCAAATGAGCAATGAACCCTGCAGCATAATTAGACCATTCAGCCCATCTTGTCTTCCATGGCATTTGATCGCGGCTAAAATATTTCTGAATCCCATTCTCCTGCCTTCTCCGACTGACCCTTGATAACGTATTAATAAAAAAAGTATATATCTCTGTATTAAGGGCAGTCTGTGCCTCTATATGGGGTAATGTTCGTGTGTTTGTGTGTAAATGTCCATATCTATGTGCGTATCTCTGTGGGCATATGTTATGCGTGTGAGTGTCAGTATCTCAGTTTGTGTGTACCTCTGTCTGCATCTCTGTGCAGTGTTGTTTTTGAAGTAAATAGATTGAAATTGGAATCAAAGTCTCCCTCCTCCTCTCTCTCTGTCTGTCCCTGTTGTTCATAGAGATCACCGAATCGCTACAGTGTGGAAACAGACCCATTGACCCAACGCATCCACACTGACCCTTCGAAGAGTAACCCACCCAGACCCATTTCCCAACTATCCTACGTCTACCCCGATTAACGCCCCTAACCTACACATCCCTGGGCACTATGGACAATTTATCTTGGCCAATTCACCTAATTTCCACATCGTTGGACTGTGGGTGGAAACCAGAGTACCCGGTGGAAACCCAGGCAAACATGGCGAGAATGTGAAACTCCACACAGACAGTCGCCCGAGGGTGGAATCGAGCCTGGGTGCCTGGCACCATGAGGCACCAGTGCAAAACACTGAATTGTATGATTAGATTCTTACAATACCTCCCTCTGCTGGCCTCCCCGCACCACTACATCAGTGGCACAGTTTTTTACTCTCTGAGAAGATAATAAATCCATTCCTGTGAATCTCTCAAATTGCACGGCCGTTTGATTTTTCAAATAATACCTTTGTCTGATACAAAGCAATTTTGTCTGATACAAAGCAGTTTTGTTCCTGCGTCATTAACAACACCACTGCGCCTTTTTCGCGACTTTTCAATACTTTCTCACGTAATTTTTAAGTATTGAAAGTCACAGAATAAGAAACAAATTCACCTCATCCCCTGAGAAAATGGTTCACTCAGGGGTGAGCATTTCCATTCTGACAGGCCCAAGTATATTTGCAACCCTCCAGTTACCAGCATTGTGTGTGTGTGTGTGTGTTGGGGTGGGGGTGGGGCCGTTGGGGGGAGGTGTCTGTGTTGAAGGTGCTGTCAGTTTGGATGGTGATGTGAGCTGCTGCCCTCTATACCCTCCCAGACTGAATCTTCGAAGGTTATCACCTTCTGCCACTGTCACTGCATTAGGGTGTGGAGGCCAGCTGAGGGAGAGATTGCGTCATTTTAAACACTGCAGACACTGTCAGACCTGAACAATTGTATAGATACTCACAGAGTGAAATGCAGACACACAGGTAAATTGGGAGCGGGGGTGGGGTGGGGTGCTCCACCACACGGCTTCGCTCTTTTAATCCTATTCCAAGCTGTTTTCCTGGAATAAGAGACGGTGTAGGTGGTGGTGGTGGTGGGGGGTGGGGGTGGGGGGGGGGGGTGGGCGTGGGAGATGGTGCCGTGTTCAGAGGGAGTCAGCCAACAGTGTTGTATCCATGTGGCTCGAATAGTGAAGGAACTGTAGTAGAGTGGAAAGAGAGTGAGAGATAGAGAGAGAGGGGGAAGGTGCTGCATACTGGGTGGTGAGCCCAGACCATGATCGTTGGGAAGAGAATGGTTCCCCTCTGTACTAGACCATCCAGCAGGACCTCTGTGCCCCTGTCGACAAACCGTAGTGTAATTGCCCCTTATCTGCCATGCTCAGGGTAAATTGTGCAGGGCAGCTCTAACCTGAGTAAACTCAACCATGTGCCTATTGGCCTTTTAAAGATGGCACCAGTGCCAAAGGTCACGGAAGACCAAGGGGCATGTGGGTGATGGTGAGTACCTCCAACCTTGATGGGTGGGAGAATCGGGCTGGTATTGAAGGAGAGGGACACCATGGGGTGGGGTGGGTAGCGAATGAGGTGAGTCCGATAAGATAGCACAGGAAACTAGCTCAGCCTCGTGCAGACAATCCCTCTGTCACACTCAATGAAAATGGCACTGAGACAAATTATTTTTAGATTCAAACCAATGAGTCGAAGATTCTGCTGACCCCAATCCCAGTTACAAGTCTGCAGCTGCATGACCAATTCTCTCGATCACAGAGAAGGAGCTAAACGTCACCTTACCTTTGGTAAATAAGGCAGTGGGGAGGGGTGCCATAAAGTGGGGGAACACTTTATGGCAAGTCATCATAATTCTATCAGTTTTAAAATAGAGATGGAAAGGGATGAAGCAGGTCAGAATTTAAAGATCTAAATTGTTGAAAACCAAGTTTGATGATATTAACTAAGAATTTTCCAAAGTCGATTGGGACAGATATTCGCAGAGAAGGGGAGTCAGTTGGGAAGTAGCAAGCCTTCAAAAATGAGATGTCAGGAGTACAGAGACATTATGTCCCTGTTAGGGTGAAGGGTAAGGCTGGTACGTGTAAGGCATGCTGGAGGGTTGGAGAAGTTAAGGTTCTGATCACAGATAATAGGGAAGCATATGTCAGGTATAGACAGCAGGAATTGAAGTTTTTTTTTCTTAATTCATTCACACAATGAGGGCGTCTCTGGCTAGGCAAGCATCTATTACCCATCCCTAATTTCCCAGAGGGCAGTTAGCAGTCAACCACATTGCTGTGGGTCTGGAATCACTTGTAGGCCAAACCAGATAAGAATGACAGTTTGTTTCCGTAAAGGGTGTCAGTGATATAGATGGATTTTTCCGACAATCGGAATGGTCATCATTAGCCTCTTAATTCCTGATTTAATGTGAATCACTAGAAGATTCTGAAGACAACAAGAGTATACTTAAGAGGGTTGAAACTTTATTGCTGGAACAGCACAGCAGGTCAGGCAGCATCCAGGGAACAGGAGATTCGACGTTTCGGGCACAGGCCCTTCTTCAGGAATGAGCAGAGAGTGTTCAGCAGGAGAAGATAAAAGGTAGGGAGGAGGGACTTGGAGGAGGGGCGTTGGAAATGTGATAGGTGGAAAGAGGTCAAGCTGAGGGTGATAGGTCGGAGTAGGATGGAGGCGGAGAGGTCAAGAAGAAGACTGCAGGTCAGGAAGGCGGTGCCGGGCTGGAGAGATTCGGCTGAGACAAGGTGGGGGGAGGGGGGATGAAGAAACTGGTGAAGTCCAAGTTCATCCCCTGTGGTTGGAGGGTTCCCAGTCGGAAGATAAGACGCTCCTCCTCCGACCTTCGCGTTGTTGTGGTTTGGCGGTGGATGAGTCCAATGACCTGCATATCCTCGGTGGAGTGGGAGGGGGAGTTGAAATGCTGTGCTACAGGGTGGTTGGGTTGGTTCGTCCGGGTGGCCCAGAGGTGCTCTCTGAATCGCTCCGCAAGTAGGCGGCCTGTCTCCCCAATATAGAGGAGGCCACACCGGCTGCAGCGGATGCAGTAGATGATGTGGGTGGAGGTGCAAGTGAATCTGTGGCGGATATGGAAGTTTCCTTTGGGGCCTTGGAGAGAAGTGAGGGGGGAGGTGTGGGCGCAAGTGTTGCACCTCCTGCGGTTGCAAGGGAAGGTGCCGGGAGTGGAGGTTGGGTCGGTGGGGGGTGTGGATCTGACAAGGGGGTCGCGGAGGGAGTGGTCTCTACGGAAAGCTGATAGGGGAGGGGAGGGAAATATATCCTTGGTGCTGGGGTCTGTTTGGAGGTGGCGGAAGTGACGGCGGATGATGCGCTGTACATGGAGATTGGTGGGGTGGTAGGTGAGGACCAGTGGGGTTCTGTCCTGGTGGCAGTTGGAGGGGCGGGGCTCAAGGGCGGAGGAGCGGGAAGTGGAGGAGATGCGGTGGAGGGCACCGTTGACCACGTCGGGGGGGAAATTGCGGTCCTTGAGGAAGGAGGCCATCTGTGTTGTACGTATTTTGAACTGGTCCTCCTGGGAGCAGATGCGGCGGAGACGAAGGAATTGGGAGAATGGGATGGCGTTTTTACAGGGGGCAGGATGGGAGGAGGTGTAGTCCAGGTAGCTGTGGGAGTCGGTTGGTTTGTAGTAGATGTCCGTGTTGATTCGGTCGCCTGAGATAGAAACAGAAAGGTCTAGGAAGGGGAGGGAGGAGTCCGAGACTGTCCAGGTGAATTTGAGGTCGGGGTGGAAGGTGTTAGTGTCGTGGATGAACTGTTCAACCTCCTCGTGGGAGCACGAGGTAGCGCCGATACAGTCATCAATGTAGCGAAGGAAAAGATGGGGGGTGGGGCCAGTGTAGTTGCGGAAGATGGATTGTTCCACATACCCTACGAAGAGGCAGGCATAGCTGGGGCCCATGCGGGTGCCCATGGCTACTCCTTTTGTTTGGAGAAAGTGGGAGGATTGGAAAGAAAAGTTGTTCAGGGTGAGGACCAGTTCGGTCAGTCGAAGGAGGGTGTCGGTGGAAGGGTACTGGGTGGTACGGCGGGAAAGGAAGAAGCGGAGTGCTTTGAGTCCACATACCCTACAGAGTCCACATACTCCGCCGCATCTGCTCCCAGGAGGACCAGTTCAAAATACGTAGAAATTGAGGAATAAGTAGTGTTATTAGGAAATTGTCTGCATTACAGCGGAGCTACTCGAGGTCTTAAAACATGCAAAGGGAGGAAAATGTCCTGGCTTTTATTGGATGTACGCTAGAACTCTGTGGGAAGATATGGAAGTGATTGCTGGGCCCCTTGCTATCATCAATAGCCACAGGTAAAGTGCCGGAAGACTGGAGGTTGTGTAACGTGGTGCCAACTACTTAAAGGATTTAGAAGGGTAATAAGGAAAAGCTAGTGACCGTGACGTCAGTGGTGGGTTAGTTGTTGGAAGGGATTATGAGTCATCGGATTTTCACAGATTTTGAAAGGTTCCGACTGATTAGGGATATCCAACATAACTTAGTGCAAGCAATATTGTGTCTCACTGACTTGACTGAGATTGTTTTGAAGAAGCGATTAAAAAGATTAATTAAGATAGATTGGTGCACATTGTCGATATGGACTTCAGTAAGGCGTTGAATAACATTGTGCATCGTCATCTGTTTAACAAGGTTGGTTCATTTGAAAGTCATTTGGTTGCAAAACTGGCTCAAAGGTAGGAGGCAGAGGGTAGTGGTAGAGGATGGCAATATCCTGGAAAAGGTTTGCAATGCACCTCATGTTGTACAGATAGTCCAGTTTATGGAGTAATCATCTAGCACGGCTTGCACAGCTCTCCATCGTAGCTGTTACCTTACCCCAGTTTATGGTGTCTGGGCTGGTTCTCTGAAGCAGATTCAGGATTTGAGGCAATGGACCATTCCAGCAGATCTGGCAATGCCTTTATTCTTTGTTTGCATTCTTGTGAATTGGCCCAGTGTTGCCTCATTTATCAGTTATTCCAATCCCCCCATCTCCTTATCCATATTTTCAGCAAGTTATCAGTTAATGAGCTATTTGTTTTTTTCTGTATCTTCCCTGGCCTTAGTTTTTGACTCCTTCCTGTATCGATTGCTGGCACTGTGAAGCTCAGAAACAGTGAAATAGTGTATGGCAGGCTGTTGTTCCCGTCCCGATGTGTCCCATGTGGTTCTCCATGGACAAGAGTGTTCCAGCAGCTTTGACTCACGTGTTTGAAACTTGATATGCGCCTGCTCACGGAACGTCTGTTTGTCTCTCTCAGTTGATCGTGCAGTCAGTAACACGAGGAAAATTCTGGAGTATAATTGTAAAGGAACAGGCATCTAACTTGGAGCTGAGGGGCTTCTGACTGACTCCTGTTATTGAAAAGATAGTGGGGTGGCTGGGGATGGTTTGCTGGAGGTTGTGCTGTGTGCTGTGAGCTGCGTCAGACATTCAGGGAGACCTTAGGATTTGCTGACCCAACTCTGGATGGAGCATGGGGACTGTAGTTCCTGCTTCTTGGTGTGTAACATGAACAACAAATGGATCATAGGCTGCAGAGAGGGGAAGCTCTGAAACCACGCAGTAGGTGTGTGGGGGGAAAGAGATTTGCTGTATCTGTGTTTTCGCCTGGACAAGCACATACTCTCAGTCTCCCCGTTGCATACACTGATGCACACTCTCCCTATCTGCTCCACATACACTCTCCCTCTCTCACATGCACACACGCGCAATCCATTCTGTCACACGCACGCATGCACTCTCTCCCTCCCACACTCTCACACACACACTCCTCACTCTCTCTCTCATGAACATGGAATGTCTCTCTCTCTCTCTCTCTCCCCCCCCCCCTTCACACAGACACGCCCCACTCTCCTACATACGCACGCACACGTATGCACATATAAATCTGCGGGGTGAATTTGCATTTGACCATTTGCATTTGCAGATGCATTTTATTTTCTTCCAAAAACATACAATTTGTGGACAGTCAGTCAATGTGATATTTTGCAAACTCCTACTTTGTAAATAAAACCAGTCTGACTCCAGATGAAGGCACAGACAGCGTCCAAACAAGGTCTCACACTTAGAATACATTGTCTGACCGCATGTGTTACTTGCGGCACGGTGGCACAGTGGTTAGCACTGCTGCCTCAATTCCCGCCTCAGGCGACTGACTGTGTGGAGTTTGCACTTTCTCCCCGTGTCTGCGTGGGTTTCCTCCGGGTTCTCCGGTTTCCTCCCATAGTCTAAAGATGTGCAGGTCAGGTGAATTGGCCATGCTAAATTGCCCGTAGTGTTAGGTTAGGGGTAAATGTAGGGGTATGGGTGGGTTGCGCTTTGGCGGGGCGGTGTGGACTTGTTAGGCCGAAGGGTCTGTTTCCACACTGTAAGTAATCTAATCTAATGTTAATATTTCAAGAGTGACTTGAAATAAATTCTGCAATTTGCATATTAATCAATCAAATTTGCATCTCCATTCTAACTGATTAAGTATTTAAGCGCCATCTTAGGTGTGTACAATTCATGTGCATAAGTTGTACAACCCTTTGATCTTCTCTTATAACTTCTGTGTTTAAGGTCTTCCTCTCTCTTACACCTGATGAAGGAGCAGTGCAAGGAAACCTTGTGTTTACAAATAAACCTATTGGTCTCTAACCTGGCGTCGTTTGATTTTTGACCTTGTCCAATCCAGTCCAAAACCAGAGACTCCATATCATGGTTTTTACTGGTTAGCTAATCTCCCCTGGCAAGTAAACTGTTCCTAACCCCATGTGTCCTTGTCTTCCATATTAATATTTTGCGAGACACGTTATGAACTGATATCTGGAAGTCCAGATATAATACATCTATATGATCCCCATTATCCAACTAGCTTGTTATGTATTATTTAAAGAAAGGTAGTCAAATCATTCAAACATGATTTATCCTTCGTATAACGATGTTGACTGTGCTGGATTGTGTCTTGACTTGGAAATCTCCTGTTATTAATTCCTTCATATAGGATTCTAAAAATCTGTCTTCAATCCCAATAGTTTTCTCCCTACTTTTCATCCCCCAGTGAAGCTGATTATTCGATGTCCTTCCCTTCTATAACCTCTATGTTCCCTTTCACAATTCCTGTGTAACAGGCACAAGGCTGTAAAAGAACTGCTCGAATTGCCATGTAAGAGGCATGAGTGGCTTATTGGACTCATTCTGTTTCTGCTTTACACACCCACTTTGCTGAATGTCCTCCTGCTGTTCCGACATTATAGTCTCAATGGACTTGCAAGTCCTGCTCCTGTTTCTGGCCAAGCCGCTCAAGATCTCAATGTCCACCTCCTGTTGATCAATAACAGGTTTGAGGACTTATGGAATCTCGGTGGTCAAATGTCACTTTTCAAGGGCTGAAATATTTAGGAAAGTTGTGTTGCCCACAATGGGTAGCTCGGTGGTTAGCACTGATGCCTCACTGTACCAGAGAGCTCAGTTCAATTTCAGTCTCCAGCTTCCTCCCACTGTCCCAAGATGTGCATGTTAGGTGGATTGGCCAAGCTAAATTACCCATAATGCACGGGGATGTGGAGGCTAGGGGCATCAGTCTTGGAAAATGCCAGATTATAAAGATTGGATGGGGATTGAATGGGATGGTCTTCGGAGGATCAGTGTGAGTCGATGGGCCAAAAGGATGTGGTTCCACTCGAGGGGTGCAGTGGAGATTCACGAGGATGGTCTCTGGTTTGGAGCATATCACCTGTGGAGAGAAGCTGGAAAAGCCTGGTTTGTTTACTCTGGAGCAGAGAAGACTGAGGGGGGTGTGATTCAGAAGGATAAGATTACGAGGGGCATGGACAGAGAGCAGTTGTTCCTTTTAGTCAAAGGGGCAAAACCAGGGAAACACACTTTTAAAGTGAAGGGCTTGAGGATTTGAGATTTGATTTTCATCCAGAGGGTGTTCGGTTCTGGAATACACCTCCTGAGAGGGGAGCTATTGTGGTAACCACATAACAGCTAAATAGGTCTTGGACGAGCTCTTGAAGTTTCATAACATTCCCGGCTACAGGCCTCAAGTAGGGATTTAGACCGTGCTGTAGACCGATGACGGTACAAAGACTATGCCAGGTTATAAAGATTGGGTGGGAATTGGATGGGATGGTCTTCGGAGGATCAGTGTGGAGTCGATGGGCCAAAAGGATGTATTTCCACTGGAGGGGTACAGTGGAGATTCACCAGGATGGTCCCTGGGTTGGAGCATAAATAATGGCAAAGACCAGTGGGAAACTAGACGATTGGGAAAGCTATAAAGATTAAAAGAAAGCAACAAAACATAAAGCCTGTCCAGAAACATAAAAGTGCATGTATGGTATGAGCTGCCAGAGGATGTGGTGGAGGCTGGTACAATTGAAACATTTAAGAGGCATTTGGATGCGTATATGAATAGAAAGAGTTTGGAGCGATATGGGCTGGGTGCTGGCAGGTGGGACAAGATCGGGTTGGGTTATCTGGTCGGCATGGACGGGTTGGACTGAAGGGTCTGTTTCCATGCTGTACATCTCTATGACTCTATGACTCTATAAGATAGATAGATTATGAGAGCAAACTACCTCAGAATATAAAGATAGATATCAAAAGATTCTAAAAATACATAAAGCAAAAAGAATGGCTAAGGTAAGCATTCGTCCTTTAGAGGGTGAGGAAATGGCCGAGGAATTGAATATATATTTGATCAGTCTTCACAGTGAAGGACACTAATAAGATGCCATAATTGTCAAAGAGAGGAAGGTAGGTGAGGACCTGGAAACAGCCATTCCCATGAGAGAGATCGTGTTGGGCAAGTTCATCGATCTAAAGTTAGATAAGTCTCCTGGCCCTGATGGAATGCATCCCAGGGTATTATTAGAGGTGGTGGAAGAAATAGCAAATACATTTGTTTTCTAAATTCACTGGACTCTGGTACAGTTCTAGCAGAGTAGAAAACAGGAAATCAGACACCACTGTTTGAAAAGGGTAGAAACAAAGTGGGAATGATAGACCAGTTAGCCTAACATGTGTAGTGGGGAAAATACTTCAAGCTGAAATCAAGGAAAGAAATAGCAATTCATTTAGATTGAAATTGTTCCGTTGGATAGACAAAGCATCAGTTCATGAAAGGCAGGTCATAATTAACTAATTTACTGGAAAGCTATGCAGACATTATGACCACGGGGACCCAGTAGATGTGGTGTACCGAGATTTACAAATGGCATTCGACGCAGAGCCGCCAAAAAAGCTGCTGCATAAGGTAAAGATGTGTGGCGTTACGGGTAATGTATTCACATGGGTAGAGGATTGGTTAACTAACGGGAAGCAGAGAGTGGGAATAAATGAGTGAGTTTCTGGTTGTTGATCAGTGACTAGTGGTGTGCCTCTGGGATCATGCTGGAACTGCAATTATTCACAGCTTAGATGGACGATTTGGAATTGGTGACCACGTGTAATATTTCAAAGATTGTAGATGATACGGAAATCAGTGGCAGAGCAAATGTGCAGAGGACTGATAAACTTTTCAAAGCAACAAAAATAGTTTATGTGAGTGGGCAAAGGTCTGGCAGAAGGAGTACAATTATAATATATGTGATTTCATCCATTTTGGTAGGAAGAACAGTTAAAAAAGGCTATTATTTGCATGTTAAAAATGCAGCATGCGTCTCTGCAGAGGGACCTGGGTGTCCTTGTGCATGAATCACAGAAGGTGCTCTGCAGATGCAGCAGATCATTAACAAGGCAAATGGAATTGTGTTCTTTATTGCTAAAAGGATTGAGTTTAAACATACGGAGGTTATGTTGCTGCTGTACAGGGTGCTGGGAGGTCACACCTGCAATACTGTGTGCAGTTTTGGTCTCCCTACTTGAGAAAGTATGTCTTGGTACTACAGTGGATGCAGAGGGGTTTGCTAGGTTCCGGAGTTGAGGCAGTTGGCTTATGAGGAGAGACTAAGTAGACTGTAATTATATGTTGATTGGAATTTGAAAGAATGAAGGAGAATCTGGTAGAAACAGGTATGAATATGAAGGGAATAGATAAGATAAAAATAGAGAGGATGTATTCAGTAGCAGGTGAGAATAGGATAAGAGGACAAAATCTCAAAATTAGATGGAGCAGATTTAGAACTGAATTGAGAAGGAACCTCTTGACCAAGAACGTTGTGAATCTGTGGAATTCCCTGCCCAGTGAAATAGTTGAAGCTTTATCATTGAATGCCTTTAAATGTCAGATAGATTTTTTTTGAGCAGTCAAGGATCAAAGGGTTGTGGTGAAGGGCAGGTAAGTGGAGCTGAGGCCAAGAAATGATCGGCCATGATCTTATTGATGCTCCTAGTGCTTATGTAATGTGTCAACATGAAATGGAAATCATATTTAAGAAACTGACTGGTTGATTCATAAGGAGAAGCAATGGATGCAATGCATTTGGATTTTCAGAAAGCTCTTGGTAAAGACTCTGGCCTAGTGTGCAAAGTCAAATGTTACAGGATTAGGGTTAAAATATGAACATAGTTTTAGAATAGGAGAGCTGACAGGAAACAATTAACAGGAATAAAGCATTCTTTTTTGAAGTACAAGGATAACTGGGTGTCGCAGGGATTGCTGCTTGGGCCCCAGCGTTTCCCAATGCATGTCAAACGTTTAGTTAAGGGAATCAAATGCAATATTTCGCAACCTGCTGACAACACTAAACGAGGTTGGATTGTGAGTGAGCGAGGAGGATGTTAAAAAGCTCCAAGGTGGTTGAGGCAAGTGGAGTGAATGGGCAAATACCTGGCAGATTGAGAGCAATGGGGTGGGTGTGATGGTATGTACTTTTGTGGGAACAGTAGAACAGCAAACTATCATTTGAAAAGAGATTAGTTGAAACATGTTGATCTTTAAAGGGATTTATGGTCTTACTTTGTTTCTTCTCTGCAGACCTCCAATGTCAATGCAGGGCAGTAATTTCTGAACCTAGAGGTCAATAGTGGGAATGGCATTGGCACGCTGCCAACATACGCAGACCCACCAAGTGGGAAGCTGTAACATTGAAAAGGATTTGGATCTCCTTATACACCAGTCATTGAAAGCAATATTGCAGGACGGAAAGCAGTTCGGAAGATAAGTGATGGATTGACCTTTATTGCAGGGAAATTTGAGTACAGGAGTAAGGGTATCTTAATGCAGCTGTACAGGGCCTTGGTGAGATCACATCTCAAACATTGCGCTGTATTGTGTCCAGTTTTGGTTTCCCTACTTAATAAAAGACAAACATGTCAATGAGGAAGTACAGTGAAGGATAACCAGACTGATCTCTGGGATGAGAAGTTTGTTGTGGGAGCGGAGTTTTGGGTGATTGGACCCGTATTCCATGCGCTTTAGGAAAATTAGTGAAGATCTCAGTGACATATATAAAACTCTGACAGGGGGAGACAGATTGGAAGCAGGGATGATAATTCCTCTGGCTGGGACATCTAAAACATTGGGCAACAGTATTAGGTATGGGCAGGTCACTCTGCATTGAGATGAGAATAAATGTCTGTATTCCGAAACTGGTAAACCTGGGGCGTTCTCTCCCACATAAGGGAGAACGCCCTGAGGGTGCCAGGACACTAAATATAAGAAGGATTTCCGGACACTAAAGGGATCAGGAGACAGCTGGAGTACAGCTGTCACATGCTCTCAGATGTGAGGAAGGAGATCTCTGCAGTGTCAACAGGACTGTGTTTCCCATTCCCTTTTCCAATATCGAGTTTTGTGTCGGTTTTATCCATCCAAACCTCGGAGCAGTTTGATGTATTTGAGTGCCTTGCTTGACCGTTTCAGAGATCACTGAATAGTTTATCACATGTCTGTGTATCTGCAGTCACTTTTAGGACAGACCAGGAAAACACGGGAGATTCACTTCCTGGACGTACATTGGGGAAGGAAATTGATGTTTACAGTCAACATTGGGTTTAATGTGAGTATTACTGGCACCAGATTTTACAGCTCGATATTTTTAACATTGTTTTTAAATTCCACCAGCTGCCAGAGCATTAGCCTGGTCTGGATTAGTAATCCAGTAACATTACCACAACAGCACCATCTCCACTTGGAGACCAATCGGAAACCACACTGAGCAGTTTATTTCTGAGCTGCTTGACAGCTCTGTCAGAGAAACGACCACTAATTTGCGTTTTGTGATGGCACTGAGGGTATGGTAATTGGTCAGATTGCATCTATTCCTCTCTTTGGGAACTGGAGATAGCTGAGTAATTTTACACAGTGCCCGGGAGATGTCAGAGTTGTCAGCTTGGTGGTAGTGCTAGTCTGAGGGATTATCCCATTCAAAAAGTTGCATATTGTCCTTGAATATAATACTGCTTCTGCTGATGTTACTGCTGTGATCTACAGCACCACATCAATGTCAGGAATTCTGTATTTAAGAAAGTTCAAATATTTATATCACTGAAAGTATTTACAGAGGACGTTTGACTTGGAAATGAATTGAGGGCAATGAAGAATTAATAGACTCTTACCCTCATACGTTATGAAAACAGAGCCTTTGACCCAACTCATCCATGCTCACCAAGTTTTCTAAACTGAACGAGTTCTATTTTTCTGTTTTTAGCACATACCCCTCGAAAGCGTTCCTGTTCATGTACACATCAAATTGCCTTTTAATTGTTGTAATTGCACTCACCAATACCACTTCCTCCGACAGCTCGCTTCATGTCATTGGGAACCTCCATCCTGGGGAAAAGACTTTGGCTATTCATCCTATTAATGCCCCTCATAATTTTATAAACCCCAATATGTTCACCCCTCAGCCTCCAAAGCAAAAGGACAAAATCACAGCCTATCCTTATACCTCAAAACCTCCAATCTTCCTCATATCATTTAAAATATTTTGTCCCCATTCAAGTTTATAACATCCTTCCTTTAGCACGGCGACAAGAATTGTACTCAGTACTCCAAATGTGGCCTTACCATTCTCTTGTACAGCCACAACATGATATCCCAATTCCTATAATCAATGCTCTGACTGATGAAGGTAAGCGTGCCTAACGCCTTCTTCACCACCATGTCTACCTATGACTCCACTTTCAAGGAACTATGTACCTGCACCCTGGATCTCTCTGTTTGACAGCACTCCCCAATGCCCTACCGTTAACTGTATAAATCCTGTCCTGGCTTACAAAATGCAACATCTCACATTTATCTGCATGAAGCTCTATCTGCCAATCATCAGCCCACTTTCTCAGTTGGTCAAGATCTTATTGTTCTCCAAGATAACCTTCTTCACTGTTCACTATTAACAGCAATTTTAGGGTTTCATCTATGAACTTACTATCCATGGTTCCTATATTATGATCCGAATCATTTACAAAAACGATGAACAGCAGCAGCCTGGTCCTTGTGGCAACCACTGGTCACAGGCCTCCAATTGCAACAACAAATCTCTCCCAGCATCATCTACCTCCTACTGTCATGCCAATTTTGTATCTAATGGGATAGCTCTCCCTGATCCCCTGTGATGTAACCTTATTAAACAGTCTACCACGTGGAACCTGTTGGTCCTCACTATATTCACGTAGACAATGTATGCTGCTTTACCTTCATCTATTTTCTTCGTCTACTCTTCAAAACTGCAATCTAATTTGTGAGACGTGGCTTCCCAGACACAAAGTCATGCTGAATATCACTAACCAATCCTTGCCTTTCCAAATGCATGTAAATCCTGCCTCTCAGAATCTCCTACAAAGACTTACCCACGCTTGACATCAAACTCACTGGTCTGCAGCTCCCTGGCTTTTCCTTGCAGCCTTGTTACAAATAATGTAACAACATTAGCTGTCCTCCTGTCCTCCAGGACCTCAACCGTGGCTGTCAATGATTCACATAAGAAAGTCAAGAGAACTGCAGAATTCGTAAACCTGAAACAATGACAGAACGTGCTGGAAAAGCTCAACAGGTTTGGCAGCATTTGTGCAGAGAATTCAGACTTAATGTGTTACAACACGGGGTAAATCCCTCCCCCCCCCCCCCCCCCCCCGCCCCCGCTAATTTAAACCTGCAACACAGAAAAGGCTTAACCTGTGCTGTAATCTGTTAAAACTCGGGAGGCCAAGAGCCATCCTAAAGGTCACTATTTAAAATAAAAATTAACAACTCTTCTTTTTTTAAAAAAGTCTAACAGAGAAGAATTAACTAACAACTATTTGCAACTCCTTTAGAACATAGAACATAGAAGAATACAGCGCAGTACAGGCCCTTTGGCCCTCGATGTTGCGCCGATCCAAGCCCACTTAACCTACACTAGCCCACTATCCTCCATATGCCTATCCAATGCCCGCTTAAATGCCCATAAAGAGGGAGAGTCCACCACTGCTGCTGGCAGGGCATTTCATGAACTCACGACTCGCTGAGTAAAGAACCTACCCCTAACATCTGTCCTATACCTACCACCCCTTAATTTAAAGCTATGCCCCCTCATAATAGCTGACTCAATACGTGGAAAAAGGTTCTCACGGTCAACCCTATCTAAACCTGTAATCATCTTTCTCTGACCTATCTTTTATTTTCCCTTCTACAATACTGGTCCAATGAAAAAAAACCCAATTAAGATTTACTAAAACATTCAAATTTCAGAACCAGACCGCTTCTCTTTGTATTTTCCTCTGTCATCTTTTCTTCTCCTTTGGGTTTCTGTTTCACAGGTCAGTAACAAATAAAGGCATATTTAGGAGAGCTATTCTCTGGGCAATCTGCAGATATTGGTGGCTTGGTAGTTCTCCCCCAACTGTTCTTTTTTTTTGGTTTTATACCTCAAAGCATCGGGTCATTTCATTTTTTTCTTTTAACATTGTCAAAATGCAAAATTCAAACTTGATTGGAGTTTAGAATCTTGGGACATAATGTAAACTGATTGATCGAATTTCATTTTATTTTTGTCTCATAGCTATCCAGGTACTGCCAGCTTCTGGACCAAATGTTACATTATAAATTTTCCAGAACTCGCTATGCTTGTAAATCCTTCAACTCTCTTAAAGGTACAATATCCTTTTCACCTTCATAACACCTTCCCTCTCAAAAATGAACCATCATAATGAAAACATGGTCTTATTTATTTTTGTATTCTTTAAACAGATTACTATAACATACTGATAACCCAAATCCAAGTTCACCTTAACTTCTTCCCACATATCTATATTTAACATTGGATAAATACAAATCTCATCTAAACTTTATTAGTTAAATCCGTGAGAACGCCTCTGCAATTACATTTTTATGACACGCTGCATGTACAATTTTAAAATTAAAAGTCTGTAACATAGTCTCCAATGAAATAATCTTTAAAGCGTTCTAATAATGTAAATAGATTGGGATCCGTGTACACAATTGTCTCCAATGCATTATTCGTGACATACATATTAAAATACCATAAGGCTAGTACTAAACTCAATAGTTCTGACTCAATCATGGAATGTTTCCTCTCGTGGCTGAGGAGTTTCTTTGAAAAGTACAACTCCATCTCATCGTCCTGTAGCAATACAGCTCCTACTCCTATGTCACTAGCATAGATTGCAGCTTTGAAAGGTTTCGTAATGTTTGGTGTATCTAAAACTGGGTTGGTGATTAATATTTCTTTTTAATAGTCGAGGGCCTCCTGGCATTGTTCTTTACACCAAAACTTTGTGTTCTTTTTCAGCAAATCGATTAACGTTGCCACTACACTGCTGAAGTTTGGAACAAACCTCTGAATGAATCCGCTGAGTCCGAAGAAATTAAGTACTTTTTTCTTTGAGGTTGGTCGTGGAAATTCCTCGGTAGCTTTTGTCCTTGCATTCCATGGAGTCAAGAACATGTCCCAAGAACATCACGTGTGCTTTCACAAATTCAGTTTGATTTAATTTTACTACCAGTTTTGTTTCTTGTATTCGTTCAAAGGGCTCTGCCATCTGTACCAAGTGATCTTTCCAGGACTTACTAAAGATCACTACGTCATCCAAATGGACTGCACAGTTTGTTAAACCAGCCATACATCTGTTCTTGAGTTTTTGGAATGTGTTGGGTGCGTTCTTCATTCCAAAGGGCATTAGTTTTAATTGATACAGCTGATTTGGCGTTACAATTCAGAAATTAATTTCCCCCTCTCTGATAAAGGTACCTGCCAGTAACCACGCATTAAATCCAACTTGGTGATGTAACTGACTTGTCCAACTTTCTCGATACAGTCCTCCAATGTTGTTATTGGATATTTCTGAATTTGTAACAGTGTTGACCTTCCAAGAAAAAATATTGATTCCTGTCCGGTTTGGGACGATTGGCGAGCTCCACTCGCTCTGGCTTGGTTTGATGATGTCGTCATTGAACATGGCCTCCACCTCCTTCTGGACCTGTCTGGCTTTGAGAGGATTAAGCCAATATGGATGCTGTTTTATCGGAACAGTGTTCCCGACGTCTACCTCATGTACAATAGCATTAGTTCTCCCCATATGATTCTTACATAAGTCCTCATACTGCAATAACAAACATTTCAACTTTGTTCTATGTTCCTGAGACAGACAGTTTACGAACCTTTCCGACTGCTCAAGGACTTCTGCATTTTTAACATACTTTGAGGCACATCAAAATCCACAAGATTTGGATTTGATTCCTCACTCTGCGCGGCAGTAACTGACACCTGTTTCTCCAGTTCTTCTTTTCCTCTACTTTACAAGAGGGGACCTATACAATCATTTATAACCCACATGAAGGGGTTTTCGAATGCGGGAATTGGCAACAGAGGTGTTAGTTTCATTACTGCCTTTGGCCTACCTACCATTTGGCATGTATGACATGTATGTCAAAAGTTAACCAAAAGTTAGTCAATAAAAATGTTTTTTTCCTTAGCCTGAATCTTTCGTACCCCTAGGTGACCTCCTATAGGTAGTTCATCTGCTACCCATAACACTTCCTGTCTGTATGCTATCGCAAACACAATCTGGTGCACTTTGGCACATTTCTCCTCTGCACTAACTTGACGTGGTCTCCATTTCTGTCTTAAAATTCGACTTTTCAGATAATAACCCTCACGAATATCCTCTGCCTCCTTTTCAGAATACTCATCCATATATAAATGTTTTATCATCTTGTCTGTTTGTTGCAAATCCGTTCGTCTTTCAGGACTAAACACCTCTGTCTGATCCACTGCCTGTTCAAGTTTTCCTTGCATCATTATGGCAAACAGGGTGTCCGGTGACTGAACATCAACTCCTTCATCTTTGTCTTTAGCAGTGCTGCGTGCTGTGACTTATGATAGCGGGATCTGGTTACTGTACAGCCTGGGGAAATACCAGGATATTTCTGATTTAACTCCTCAGTTTCTTGTTCTTTCTTGTGCTTCTCCACAACCCAGGGGTACCACTCTCAACTTGGACCCTGCTAAATCATTCTTAAGAACAAACTGGATTGCTGGAACTGACTCTCTGTTAATCATTACAACTGTAACATCCCCAGTCATCAGTAGGCATTCCAATCGGATCTTCCATAGGGGAATGCTAAATTTCTGTCCATCTATTCCACAAATCACTACACTCTCGGGTAACAGATCAGAAAGATTGCAAATTTGCTCATCCCTTACTATTAGAGACTGGCTAAATCCTGTATCTCTCAAAATTATAACTTCTTGCCCTTCTCCCCCTGTTATTTCTGAGAAAACGTTACTCACAGAGGTGAATTCTTTATAGATATCAGATACTAACTCCACACCCAGCCCCTGCCTAGGCTGTGCACTTCCCTGCAGCTCCTCAGCTCGTGTTGGTGTCTCCTTTAAAACTTCCACTAATGCCACTGGCTTAGCTTCTTTTACCACATATTTTCCCACAGTGTCTTTCTTAACGACCAGCACTGTGATCATACGTTTCCCTCCTTATGGCAGTAAAAACATCATTTTCCTAGTGCCCTTCTGAAATCACCGACACTGTAATTTTCTGTGTCCCATTCCATTACAGTGAAAACACCTGAGGCCTTTCGCTTCCTTTCCACTCTCTTGAGCATCTTCTTTAACCTGTGGTAATCTCTTATTCTCTACACTTTCTTTTATATTCTAGAATCTCCCCTTCTCCCAAATTCTATCCCTCACAGGACGTAATTCTGGCTGGGAGCTTGTCTTATGCAGCAACATGTATTCATCTGCTAATTCTCCTGCTCTTCTCAATTCCTGAACTTTCTGTTCATCCACCTGAATTCTTATCATTTCTGCAAGTGAGTTTTGAAGAATAATCTCCCTTAGAGCCTCATAGGTCTTAGCTATCTTTCAATCCCGCACCCATCTATCAAAATGCCTATGGTTAATTCTTTCGAACTCAACATAAGGCTGACCTGGTTCCTTCCTTAATTTTCTGAACTGCTATCTATATGCTTCCAGTACGTCAGTACTTAAAATATCTTGTTTGACGTCTTCATAATCTCCCGAACCCTCATCTGACAGCGCTGCAAATACCTCACTAGCCCTGTCTACCAGCTTAGTCCAAACTAGCATTACCCATAGATCCTTGGACAACTCCACCTGCCTAGCCAAATTTACAAATGAAATAAAGAAGGCTTCAGCACCTTTCTCATCAACACGTGGCAGTGTTTTGACACAGTTGTATATATCACTAACGCCCCTTTTAATCTCCATCCTGTTAACTTGACTTTGCTGACTAAATCGCAATTTCTCAAGTTCGAATTCTCTCTCTCTTTGCTCAGCTAAGAAATTTCTTTCTCTTTTTCTCCCTCTGTCTTCTCTGTTTGATCAGCTAAGAACCTTCTCCACTCTTTCTTCTCTCTCTTATTCTCTCCCTTTGTTTATCTTTAAACTGCATTTTCTTCAATTGTAATTTAAGCTTTTTTTCTAAATCTCCTGCACTTCTCTGTTTCTCTGACGCACCTTAGAGTCTCAGTAATTTCCTGACAATATCTGCTTTACTCTTGTTCTTGGTTAGACCCAAATCTAAGTTATTTGCTAATTCTTAACATTTGGCCTTTATCGTTCCTTATAAACGCCCTCGGCAAATGTGGGAATCATCTGCAAACTCCAGAACCTCTTTAACATTTTTAAGAGCCATTTCTCTCACTTTTAATTTAACCAACCACAGGTCACCGAAACTTAACAAACTGTCTAACCGACGTTTTATTTAAAGCTCTCGGACAATAATGTGCAAATAATTAAACCTACTGTGTGTTTTTCACAGCCCAAACCTATTTAAATCTGCCCAAATCTCAGACTGGATCTGTCTAAACCTATTCAAATCGCAAACGAAAGCCCTCTCTCCTAATTTAGACCCCTCTCCTAATAGACCCCTCTCCTAATTTAAACCAGACACAGAGAAAACGTTCACCTCATGCTGGAATCATGATTGGATTGGATTTCAGTGTATTCGGGCATAATTTAAACTGATTGGCCCAATTTCAATTTGTTTTTGTTCCATGGCAACTCCAGCTCATTGTTGATTTCACAGTCAAATTTTATACTTTAACTCCTTTCAGAACAATGTACACCTCTACACCTTCATAACAATATATTTGGTTTTCTGTAAATTTGATGATCTTAGTAAGTTCACATAATAGCATATTCTGTTCCATAAAAAGACCGGTTTACTGTCATCCTTCCTTTGTCTAAATCCTTCTTTCCAGTTATGATTCCAGTTACTAACGATGTCACTGGTATTCTTCAACAAAGTAATACATTGTGTGTGTGTGTCTGTTTGCGTGTCTGTGTGCGTGTGTTTTGTGATTAATCCGCTATAATTAAACTGACATGAAAGAATGAGATGCAATCACATTCCCAGAAGAAGAAGTAAGTGTGCAACGTTTCCGAGTTTTCTGATATTAAAAAGGTGAAAAAACTCTTTATTCAGGATAGAAAAGTGAGCACACGACGTTCATTTACAGGACGGAAGTAATTTAATGAACATTTACTGGGATTATTGAAAAACTAAATATTTAGGTTTCTCCTGAAAGTTTAAATTCGGCATTTTTCAAGTCTGAGTTGCACATGTTCTTATCAATATGCAATTGTGATCAGTGACAAAAGCAGAAGTTGCTGGAAATGCCCAGTAGTTCTGGCAGTATCTGTTGTGAGAAAGCAGATTCAACATAGGGTAACGGAATAGGTCTGGGATGTTTACTTTTCACCAATAGTGTTCAGCAATGTACCGGTTAGATGCATTAGTCAGGGTAAATGCAGAGTAACAGAGTAGGGGGATGGGTCTGGGTACGTTACTCTTTGGAGGGTCAGCGTGGTCATGCTGTGTGAAACGGCCTGCTTCCCCACCGTAGGGACTCTGTGATTCTATGTATTCTTCATACAAAGGGTAGTTCGTGCCAGGATCAAGAATGTCTCGCAGCATGTTCAGGGCATAGTGAACAGCCAGTGGTCGTGGTACACGTTGGTGCCAATGACATACGTAAGAAGAGTGAAAGGTCCTGCAAAAAAAGCTCAGGGAGCTCGGAGTGAGTTTAAAAGCAGGATCTCCAGTATTGTAATCTTGGGATTGCTCCCTGTGCCACCTGGAAGTGAGACAAGGAAGAGGAAGATAGTCGAGTTGAATATGTGGTAAACCTTTTAACTAAATGTGTGCAGTATTTGGAGTAAAATGAATGAGCTGACAGCTCAAACAAAGGTCAATGAGTATGGCCTTGTGGAGATTATTGAAACGTGGTTACAGAAAGGTCAGGACTGGGGTGTTAAATGTCCAAGGGGACTCTATTCAGACAAGAAGAAACAGCAGGTGGAGTGTCGATATTGATTAAGGATAATGTCAAGGCTGTATTAAGAATCATACTAGCACGTGGGACGATAATGACTGATCAATCTGGTTCAAAATAATACACATGGAAAGAAACCCATTGGGAGGAGCATTTCCAGCCCAAAAGCTCCCACCCCGGCACCCTACTTTCAAAGTAGCGAATAGCATAAAGCAGGGAATATTGTTGGCTTGAGACAAGGGCACAAGAGTAATCATGGGTTATTTGAACATTCATATTTACTGGACTAATCAATTTGGCAAGAGGAGCCTCAGAGAACGATTCACCAAATGTATGAAGGATTATTTCTTCGAGTAAAATGTAATCTAACCAAACAGAGAACTGGGTTTGGTATTACGTCATGAGGAAGGCATGATAAATCATATTGTAGTACTGGATTATTTTAGAAAGAGTGACCACAGGATGCCGGGGTTTCACATTCAGATTGAAACAGGAAAGACAGCGTCATCTCTGAGAGGTTTAATGTTGGACAATGATAATCTTACTGGCCTGAGGAAGGGGTTGGCTCTAGTGGACTTGGTAAAGCATTAAAGGGCAGGACAGTTGAAGAACAGTGGCAACTACTTAGGGAGATAATCAAAAAACCCCTCATTAAAGTGTAATCCTGAGTGGAACAGGCATTGTATAAAGGTGAAAAGTGATCCATGTCTTAACAAGGAAATCAATAATAACATGAAGGTGATAGCCTGGTCGTATTATCGCCGACTATTAATCCAGGTAATGTTCTGGGGACACGGCTTCAAATGCCACCATGGTAGATGGTGGAAGATAAATTAAACATAAACCTAGAATTAAGAGTCTATCAATGATAATGAATCCACTGCTCATTGTTGGATACACCGATCTGTTTCATGACTCTCCTTTCGGGACAGAAACCATCCTCCTTACCTGGTATGACCTACATGTGGCGTCAAACACACACAAATTTGGTTGACACTTAACTACCCTCTGGGTTCAAAGTCTGTGCGAAGATTTGTAGCTCGGGTGCTCGTTGTTGTGGTTCTGTTCGCCGAGCTGGAAGTTTTTGTTGCAAACGTTTCGTCCCCTGGCTAGGCGACATCATCAGTGCTTGGGAGCCTCCTGCGAAGCGCTTCTTTGATGTTTCCTCCGGTGTTTATAGTGGTCTGTCCCTGCCGCTTCCGGTTGTCAGTTTCAGCTGTCCGCTGTAGTAGTTGGTATATTGGGCCCAGGTCGATGTGTTTGTTGATGGAGTTTGTGGATGAATGCCATGCCTCTAGGAATTCCCTGGCTGTTCTTTGTCTGGCTTGCCCTATGATAGTAGTGTTGTCCCAGTCGAATTCATGTTGCTTGTTGTCTGCGTGTGTGGCTACTAAGGATAGCTGGTCGTGTCGTTTCGTGGCTAGTTGATGTTCATGTATGCGGATTGTTAGCTGTCTTCCTGTTTGTCCTATATAGTGTTTAGTGCAGTCATTGCATGGTATTTTGTACACCATGCTCCTGATGTATGGAACTGACTGCCAGACTATGCGACCCCTAGGACTCATAACGGCACACAAACCAACAGCCACGCTCAGACAACAACTCACCAGAACGAAGGACCCGATACCCAACATGAGCAACACGAATGTAATGTACAAAATACCATGCGAAGACTGCACTCAACACTATATAGGACAAACAGGAAGACAGCTAACAATCCGCATACATGATCATCAACTAGCCACGAAACGACACGACCAGCTATACTTGGTAGCCACACACGCAGACAAGAAGCAACACGAATTCGACTGGGACAACACTACTATCATAGGGCAGGCCAGACAAAGAACAGCCAGGGAATTCCTAGAGGCATGGCATTCATCCACAAACTCCATCAACAAACACATCGACCTGGGCCCGATATACCAACACTACAGCGAACAGCTGAAACGGACTACCGGAAGCGGCAGGGACAGACCACTATAAACACCGGAGGAAACATCAAAGAAGCGCTACGCAGGAGGCTCCCAAGCACTGATGATGTCGCCTAGCCAGGGGACGAAACGTTTGCAACAAAAACTTCCAACTCGGCGAACAGAACCACAACTACCCTCTTGGTAATTAGGGACGGACAATGAGTGCTGTGTAACCCAGCGACGCCATCATCCTGTGAATGAATTAAAGAAAATGCTTACATTGTCAGCAAATGGTTACTAAAATCAAAATCAAAATCAAACGAAGGAAAACGAGCAGAAATCATAAGAATTGATAAAGAACACTTCTCGGAGTAGACAATAAGGAAAAGAATGCTGTACCGAAATGTTGGTATTTTAGAGGATGAAAACGGCAAGGTAATACTGGGAAACTCAGAAGTGGCAGAGGCAAAACCAACATTACCTATTTTCACTGTGGAAGATAATTTCTTCCCAAAATGTACAACAATTGCAAAGGATCTTGATGGAAGTACAATGATGAGGAAGAAGATATTAAATACATTGATGGGATTAAAGTTAGGTCAGGCCCTCGGCCTGCATTCTATCATTTTAAACGAGGCAACAGCAGAGGTACTGGATGCGTTAGTTACGATATTCAAAACATCCCTGGATTCTAGAACAGTGCCGAAGTATTGGAAAATTAATAATGTGGCACTAGCATTCAAAACAGGAGATAGGCAAACAAATCATAAACTATAGACAAATCAATTTAACCTCTGCCGTGGGGAAGTTTCTTCAACAACCATAAAGTAAGAAATAACTGAACACTTGGAGAAACAAAAATCAATTTACCAGTGTCAGCAAGACAAATCTGTTGGAGTTCTTTAAGAATGTAACCAACAATGTGGATAATTGGGATGCAGTAACTGCTGTACATCTAAAATTCAGAAGGCATTTGACAAGATGTTGCATAAAGGACTGATCTAGAAGGTTAGATTCCAGGGCTTAAGTGTAGAGTATTGAATTGGATAGAGAATTGGCTGACTAATAGAAAGCAAAGCATTGGGGTATATCATCTTTTTTTGGCGAAGTGAAACTACTGAGGTGCTGCAGCATTCAGTTTTCGGACCTCAATTGTTTGCAATCTGCCCAAATGACCTGGAAGGAGAGACTGAGTGCAGTAACTGAATTCTCAGATGGTATAAAACTAGGTGGTAAAACAGGCTGTAATGAGGAGCTAAAGAGTTTACAGATGAATATTGATAGGCTTTGAAAATAAGGCAGATTGCTATATCTGGCCGATGGTGTTTAGTGTGGATAAGTGCATACTTGAATTTCCTACCGCCAGTCTTAACGTCTATCTTCTTGTGTTGCTCCATCTGTAGTTCTTTGGATTTTATTCATCGTTGGTTGCTGAGGAAACAGGAATCATGGGGTTTGGATGAGGGAGATGCAGGTTGCTCTGTGTGTGGGGAACATGACATTACTGTGGAGAAAATATCGCAGTCAGACCTTGTTGATTACCACAGCAGGCCTGGCAACCAGATCGCCTATCCTAGTTCGTAATAAACCAAATCACACTATTGCAGTCAGACAGTCAATCCATAATTAATATGCCCATTTCATAATAACGGGACAAATGGCCATTTAGATCAGAAGTAAAGATTTGGCAAGTCCTTTTAGATTTAATGGCTATTTGAAACTGCAGCTTGAAAAGTGGGTGACGGGACAACAAAACACTTTAGCATTGTTGCAACTTTATAGTTTAGATATTGAGTAAAAATATTACATTATCAACATTGTTGGAAAGTGTCTTATGAACAATATTTTGAATGTTTCATGGGAGAATACAAGCATTGAAATGGTTAGAAAACGAAAATGTGAAGAGGATATAAGTAATTTATAGAGGTCTGGGAATGTTAAGGGAACGGGTAAATATTGGACTTTGGATCATAGTTGGGAAAATGTGCCTGTTTTTGTGAACGTTGAAGAGTTGAATGGAAAAACAGTGCATTTTTCGGGAGGCAATATAAATCTTGAAATATTTTAAAAGCAAACACGTTTACAAATAGGAAAGTTTTTCTACAGTTTACATATTAATGATGAGACCAGTTTCACTTTATAGTTAAGTGTGTCTCCTTATTATTGAGCCTCGGAGTAAGGGGAAAAGCTGTTCTCTCTTCACCCTCTCCATACCCCACCTCCCCCCCACATGCTGTTAAACTCCTCCATCAGGAGCACACCTGATCCTTCTTTGGTTAAAAGTAAAATCATATAAATCGAGCCTCCCTTCAGTTTGAGTACTGTCTTGTCTTGTTACTTCTGAAATGTATCACATTTATCAATGAAAAATTTCATCAGCGATTGATCTGGCCATCTGAACAATAGGTTTATACCCTCCTGCACCCTTACACGTTCTTTCTGACTGTGAGTCACCATCTCATCTTTGTGTCATCAACAACACTAATTATCATTTCTCCCAAACTCCATCCTTCCAATTCTTATCATCATCTTTTATGAAGTTCATTATATGGCCTTGATTTTCTTCGTGTTCTTCAGATGTAGTTCACAGGGAAAGAATTAAGAATTCCATTCTCTTGTTTTTTTTTTTCCCCTATTTCGATGAATTTACAGCGTGATGCAGTTGAGGCTTTTTCTTATTTTGGTCAAATTTTATTTTGGACATGGAGCTCAATTCCCCTTTTATACTAAACGCCTCTGTATGTTTTATTCTTAAGGCTTGTACTTAATTATTATTGGATTAGGTTTAGGTGGTTTTCACTGCAGCATTTGTGTTTTATGTGGACCTGGATAATGTTATTTCTATCGTTCCCTGCAACAGTCAGAGTTGAAGGAACTTTCCGTCTGTACGATGGACACAGATTCATAATTTTGTTTGAAAGAGCTAGAGAGATGATGATAAAGATTCAATTAAATTCTACATATAAAGCCTTACGGCAGGAGATCAAATTATATCGTAAGTCATCTTGAATTGGAAATAACTTATTAAGACATACGCCCATTTTTCTTCATATTGTAAAAACAGGTCCGAAAAAATGTACTTAGAGCAGCATGGATCTTACAGCTGCTCCTGGGATTGCAGGCAGTCAAATATTTCATGTAGTCTTTTTTTGCAGTTGATATAGTTATCATAGTTTATTAATTTAACATTATTTTTTCTATTTTGTTTTATTAACATTCAAAAGCAAACAAAAAAAGCAAAACAACTCACTATTTTCTTTCAAACGAATATTTTTTAAAAATATCTTTTTAAGGTGGTTTAAAAAAATGAAATGTCTATTTATGTTTTAAAATGTTTCTTTTATTACGCAGCAATAGATGTTTTAGTTTTGAAAAGTTAATCAGTTTTTAAAGAAACAAAGGAGTTGTCCCTTCATTCCGGAGAGTTCTACAAATGCTCAGGTCCGGAGAAGACTTTTCTTCTCAGAATTTGTTGAAGGGGAATACTTTTATTGATTTAATTAGCTGAATGGCTGATTTCATTTAATTTTGTATGTTTGAAACGTATAAGTATATATTTTTCCATTGTCTGTAGGTAATGAAAGGTAACATAATGTGTAATAAAAATAAATCCTGCGTTTAAGGTCACATTTAAGGGACAGAGAGGATGGCTGGGAGATTTAGAAAAAAAAACATCCAGCAAATCAGTCAGATGTCAGGCAGAAAAGATAGGATTACAGTTCAAAATCCTCTTGTGCCTATTCATCTATCAAAATGATTTTCAGTTTTTAGAACTGCTGAAGGGAATTGTGTCTCTGAGGAAAATGGAAGAGCCATCAGTTATTGGACACTTGGAATGATTCTCATGTTCGGCAGCGTTTGACAAGATTTAGTAGAATTATTTCTACAGTGAGCTCTTCTGTCAGGGGCATCAACAGGATATTCTATGGCAGTGACAATAGATTAAGGATAGCTTGTTGCTTTCCCTGTGCTCGGATTAAGAACGTTCCTAAATTTTTCAAGCACATTCTTAAAGGTGAAATTGAGTAGCCAGAAATTATTGGACATAGTGGTAGGAACGATATTTTAGGGAAAGGTTAAAGCAGTACAGAATGATTTTAAGAGGGGAGGTCGAAGATTAAAAATAAAATCTTAAAAGTAGTTATTTCTGATATATTCCCAATGCCAACCCCAACCGGCAAGGAACACAAGGTTAAAGGAGAAAAATCAATGGCTGAAGAACTATTATGTAGTTGAGGGATTTCGATTTTTGGGAAAGATGAATCTATTTTAACAAAGGAGTTGACCCTTCATTCCGGAGAGTTCTACACATGCTCAGGTCCGGAGAAGACTTTTCTTCTCAGGATTTGTTGAAGGGGAATACTTTTATTGATTTAATTAGCTGAATGGCTGATTTCATTTAATTTTTGTATGTTTGAAACGTATAAGTATATATTTTTCCATTGTCTGTAGGTAATGAAAGGTAACATAATGTGTCGTAAAAAGAAATCCTGCTTTTAAGGTCACATTTAAGGGACAGAGAGGATGGCTGTTCAGAAAAGACCTGTTCAGAAAGGAATGGTCTAATCTAAACTGGAAAGCAACCAATATCTTAGCAGAGAAATTTGCTCATATATAGGGAGACTTTATATGGATAGAGACAGCAAGGGGGATCTTCCAAGTAGCATAACAAATTGTAGGATGGATGGAGAAGTTTATGAATGTGAGTATAGCATGTCAATTAGAAAAGAAAGACGAGAGAGTCAAGAGTGTACAGTAATTCTAAAGCACTCAATTGCATTTATTTAAATGTAAGGGGTCTGACAGGTAAGGCTGATGAACTCAGAGCATGTTTAAGAACATGGGAGCCGATGAAGGACTTTTGCCTGAAACGGCGATTTTGCTGCTCCTCAGATGCTGCCTGACCTGCTTAATTTTCCAGCCCCACATTCTCGACTCCAATCTCCAGCATCTGCAGTCCTCACTTTCTCATGAGAGATGTTCAAGACTGACAATTCAATGTTCCAGGTGTTAAGGGTCACAGAAAGGATAGAAAAATCATGCAGTTGGCTTTGAGGGGAGGTCTACCCTTTTTGATAAAGGAATACATTAATGTTGCAACTGAGAAAGATATTTCTGAAAAATCATCCAGTTAAAATATACGGGTAGCATTAAAAATAAGAAAGCAAAGATCTGTTTGAAGAGATTGCACTAAATTTGTGACAAATCGTCCAGTGAAAATATATTGGTAGAAATTAAAAATAAGAAAGGAAAGAGCACCTCAATGGTATTGTACCGAATGCTCTCCAACAGTAAGAAAGAAATTGAGAAACGAACATGTAGGGAGATCTCGGATATATGTAAGCTTAATAAAGTTGTAATACTGGGGGATTTTAATTTTCTAAAATTTGACTGGGACTACCACAGTATTATAGGGTTGGATGGTGAAAAATTTGTCAAATATGTTCACGAAAATTTTCTTCATCAATATGTAGATGATCCACAGGAAATGAGGAATAAAATCCCATTCCTGGTTCACAAGACAGCAACAAACAAACAAAATTGAGTGCACCTCATATTCATCCAGCTTGAACTCTACTTGTCCACTGTGCCACCAGTTTTGGTGTCATCTTCAAACTTACTAACCACGCCTTCGATATTCTCACGCAAATCATGTACATAAATGACAAACAATGAACACCCAGAACCTACCTCTGTGGAACACTGCTGGGCACAAGCCTTCAGTCCGAAAAGTAACCGCCCTCTCTGTCTCTTGCCATTGCACCCAATTGAAATTGCTGGAGAGAAACCCCACAGTTCTAGCAATATCAGGGCAGAGAAAAATGGAATTAACTTTTTTTGAGTCCAATATGACTTGTTGAGAACATGTTCATTTAAGACTTGATATGTTAACTGTGCCTCTGCCCAGATCTTGCGTCATCTGTTGCATTTATCCATCATTTTTCATTTGTATTTCAAATTTCCACTATCTCTAATATTTTTTTTATTGGTCTAGATGCTGAACCCTGTTATATTTGGACAATATGCTCCATTCCTGTTCTCATTACTTGTGCCAATGACGCATGTATTACACTAGATTCTGTTTCTTCTTTAAGCTCTGCAAATAAATGCGTGGATCTCATGAAAGTGATTTTGATTTAAAAGGCATTTTAGAGACAGCTACACTCGAAGAAAAGTAAGTAGAGTTCATTAATTATGACATAGTGCGTTTTATGACTCACATTGTCTCCTCAGTCGCTAAATATTTTGAAAAACGCCAACGCATTCTCCCAATTCCTTCGACTCTGCCGCATCTGCTCCAAGGAGGACCAGTTTCAAAAACGCACAACCCAGAAGGCCTCCTTCTTCAAGGACCGCAATTACCCCCCCCCCGACGTGGTCGACGATGCCCTCCACCGCATCTCTTCCACTTCCCGCTCCTCTGCCCTTGAGCCCCGCCCCTCCAACCGCCACCAGGACAGAACCCCACTGGTCCTCACCTACCACCCCACCAATCTCCATGTACAGCGCATCATTCGCCGTCATTTCCGCCACCTCCAAACGGACCCCACCACCAAGGATATATTTCCCTCCCCTCCCCTATCAGCATTCCATAAAGACCACTCCCTCCGTGACTCCCTCGTCAGATCCACACCCCCCACCAACCCAACCTCCACTCCCGGCACCTTCCCCTGCAACCGCAGGAGGTGCAAGACTTGCGCCCACACCTCCCCCCTCACCTCCCTCCAAGACCCCAAAGGAAACTTCCATATCCGCCACAGATTCACCTGCATCTCCACACACATCATCTATTGCATCCTCTGCACCCGATGTGGCCTCCTCTATATTGGGGAGACAGGCCGGCTACTTGCGGAGCGTTTCAGAGAACACCTCTGGGACACCCGGACCAACCAACCCAACCACCCTGTGGCTCAACATTTCAATTCCCCCTCCCACTCCACCAAGGATATGCAGTTCTTTGGACTCCTCCATCGCCAGACCACGACAAAACGACGGTTGGAGGAAGAGCGCCTCATCTTCCGCCTAGGAACCCTCCAACCACAAGGGATGAACTCGGATTTCACCAGTTTCCTCATTTCCCCTCCCCCCATCTTGTCTCAGTCAAATCCATCGAATTCAGCACCGCCTTCCTAACCTGCAATCTTCTTCCCGACCTCTCCGGCCTCACCCCAGTCTGACCTGACCTGCTGTGCTGTTCCAGCAATAAAGTTTCAACTTTGATCTCCAGCATCTGCAGACCTCACTTTCTCCAGTCTGACCTATCACCCTCACCTTGACCTCTTTCCACCTATCACATTTCCGACGCCCCTCCCCCAAGTCCCTCCTCCCTACCTTTTATCTTAGTCTGCTGGACAAACTTTCCTCATTCCTGAAGAAGGACTTATGCCCGAAACGTCGATTCTCCTGTTCCCTGGATGCTGCCTGACCTGCTGCGCTTTTCCAGTAACACATTTTCTGCTTATGTGCATTTTGTAAAACGCCCAAGCTCACTTTTTCCACCTCCAAAACAAGCTTGGTTCCTGCAAGAACCATCGCTATCTGAAGCTCTGTTTACTCGCCAACCAACACACGAAATAAGAGACACTAACACCGGCCACTCGCTATCTAAAGACGGCAAAGGGCTCACAGTCTGTTATGGGCCAAACCCGACCCCTCAAAACATTTTAAGCAGAAAGCCCAGACCATAACTTTGCTACTTGTTGAAGGTTAGTGTGTAGCTGATATTTCCAGAGTGAATCAGCTGGTGAGACTGCCGAGTTTTAAACACATAACATTTATTTACCAAATTACGAAATGGAACATAAGGAACCGAAAATAGAATACCTGAATAACGTATCGTATCTGAAACCAGCAGGCTATTCCGATTGAAGGATGCTGTTCCAGAATACTTGCAACAATCCCAATAAACAAACCCCTTGGCACCAAGTGTAAAACTGACACAACTGCTGACAGGTTACAAGGTCAGAAGCGCAGAAGGAGGCAGAGAGCGTCCAGTGACTTTGACTCAACTAACCCCATAACTGATTCAACCTGTCCAGCTAGGGAGCTGGACACGTCCTCTTGATTATACATGTTTCTTTTTAAAGACATGAAAGGCTTCTGGATGAGGCATTATCTGTTAAGGTATAAACGGAAGGGCACCAATGAACCTTTAAAAATTCTGACATATTAGAATCTTGGGTCGTTTAGAGCCTCTTTATAGAAATCAAGGACAATCAAGGACTGGTTTTGCGACAACATTCCAGATTTGGCTTTGGACTGAATTCCAAAAATGTAAGTCTTACTGCTTTGAAGTCAATAAAGTGTATTAAGGTGTTCGTGAGTTTACAGAAAACAATGCTTAATCGTATTGTGTGTTGAAGATTCAACATTGTCTTATTAGAGCAACGAGAGGAATGTCCAGGCATATCCGCACTTCCTGTGCATGTTCAGGGCAAATATGCCCACTGAAAATCTTTGCTTGGCACCTGTTCTAATCAAGGCGAAATCAGCATGTTAACAATATCTAGATTGTGTTTATTTTGGGTGGTCTTGGTGGAGCGTTCAGGCAGTTACAATATTGCAAATGGACAACACAGCAGAAGCATCGAGCCTGCAACAAGAAAGCATCCATCATTTTTCCTCACAACTAACTTCACGACAGTAATTGCTGATGAGAGATGTGACCATTAGCCAGCGATGTCAACATTCAATTGAATTCAATTGTTATTGTGAACTGAAGGTAGCATACTGAAAGGAGTTAACTGGATCTGTTTGTTCAGTGACTGTGATTGATGTCAGTCTTCATGGATCCTAATTATGTCACTGGATGGCTTTCCTCTTTTATATGTAAAGGGCTTCTTGCAATGCTTTATCCCATTATAGCTGCGGATACATCACCTCCCACACTAACAGGGATCAGCTGTAGAAGAGACAGGGAGAGGAGAGTTCAGAATCTGAGAACCATAGACTGGAATGTTCCAACAATGGATCATAATCTGAGAACAGTAGACTGGAATGTCGCACCAGCGGTTCAGAATCTAAGAAAAATAGAATGGAATGCTGGAAGAATGGACAGGAGTTTATCCTGGGGTCTTTACCTTGTTTCCTGGAATTGGCACATATTACCATATCGGATATATGGTGTACTGCTGATTATTCAGGGTGGTTTCTATCCCATGCTCGCTATTGTTGGCGTTCCTGGTAAGTCCCCCCATCTCTATCAATTTATTAATCCCACAAGCCATGGTGAACTTCAGTGATATTTCTGTTATCAATATTTAGTAAAGATCGAAACTTTTGTCTTCAGTTTCAAATGCAAATCCATTCATTCTCCACAAATTTCAGAACTGCCCACACCTCCGCCCTCACAAACATCTGAGAACAAGACTGTCACAATCCCTAAGTACCTATTTGCCCTGAATTGATTTATGTCTTGGTATTCTCTCCATCACCAAAGCTACCCACAACCAGCTCCATGACATCCCCAGACCCCATCTTGACGTCAGTGCGGGTGCGAAATAAACCATTATCTACACCTTGGTAAAATTCAGACTTTATGATTCCAGTTCTCTTCTAATCACTCTTTCCGTTACAAATGTTTCCATCACAATCTTGTTCTTGTCTGTAAAGTAAATTCATGACAGGGACACTGTGTCAGAGTAGTAATGTCGCTGTTCACGTAATTCAGTGGCCCAGGGTACTACACTCATGACACTGTTTCAAATCATATTTCAGAGAATGACAGAACTTAAATTCAAATGACATGAACGGGAAATAAAAGCAAATTTTACTAATATAATCCCACCAGTACTTCGTCAATAAGTTTATCTATTTCACTCTTGTCCTTTGTTAAAGATATCCAGCATTATTATCTGGTCTGGATTAAGACTGACGTCAGACCAACTGCCTTTAGGAATGGCCTCACAGTAAAAGGCATTTAGTGAGGTCAACAAGTGCTGCCCTTGCCAGTGATGCAGACATCCCATGTAATAACAACATGAAAGGTTGAAAAAAAAAACAAAGAATGATGCTAGAAATCAGAAAGAAAAAGAGCGAGGAAGTGCCAGAGAAACTGAAGAGATTTGACAGCCTCAGGTCGAGAGAAAAATAGAAATGACATTTCGAGTCCAACGACCAGACATCAAAACTGAACGCAACTGGGAAATAGTGTGACTGATGTTGGTGACAGGGATGTCTGTTGTGACGGGGAGAAGGAGGGAGTTGAATAGATAGAGAAAGAGAGAGATAGAGAGGAAGAAGCAAACAAAGGGATTGTTGATGATCAGCTGGAATGGCAATAAACATCCAGATTAATCTTATATATCTTTCTCATGTTCCCAAAGTATTGAAATTCATGCCCTTGTAAGGTGTACATCAAAGTCCCGGTTTGAAGTGTCCCTTTGTCTCTCTTCCGTGAGCGTGATCATCTTCCTTTATTCATTAATGGGATGTTGGGCCAGTAATTAATTTCCTTTCCTCATTGTCCTGAGAAGGTATTGGTGAGCTGCCTTCCTGATGCACTGCAGTCCATGGGCTGTAAGTAGTCAGTGCTGAGATCCGCCCGGTTTCATTTCTTTGTAGGCTTTGATGTAACTGAGTGGCTGGCTTGGCCATTTCAAATTGCAATTGTGTGTTAACCACAGTGCTATGAATCTGGAGTCACATGTAAGACCAACCAGGTAAAGATGGTAGATTTTCGTCCCTGAAGGGCATGAATGTGCCAGGTAGGACAAACACATTGGTTTCATTGTTTCATTTGATTCTCAATTTCTGATATTTTATTGAATTCAAATTCCAACATTTGCCGTGGAGAGATTCAATTCCGGGGTCTGGGTCATCACCTGTTCCCTGGGTTAATATTCCAGAGATAACACAGCTAGGCCATCACCTCCTCAGCATCTTCAACCATCTCCATGGCAATAGTGCTGTGCCATCGCGTGGCTGTGCTTAAAGCATAGTGCTTTGCAAGGCAATGAAATTATTTGGCAAAACATACCATCCTTCTTATTTTGTATTTATGAGAAGGAAAGATGATGGGAAGTGTTCCAAGTGAAAAGGATCTGGATGTCCTTGGTCATGAGCCACTGACAGAATTCATACGGAGGAATACGTAATCAGCTCTGAAAATGTTGGAAAAATGATGGAAGTATAGGAGTGAAGATACTTTATTGAAGTTGTACAGTGATATTGAGACAGGACTTGGGGCAATGTGAACAGATTTTCTCTCCTTCGTAAGGAATGATCTCCTTGCAACAATGAGACAGTGTAAATGTGTTACACCAGACTAATCCATGTGGTGATGGTACCATGGGGAGATTGTGAAGGAAGTGAGTGTGTAACTTGTAATGCGACAAAAGAATAAAATGTGATTGCAATAAAACTTGAGTGTTATTAACCAACATTCATTATTTCCAAAACAAAACATTGATATCGTGAAATATAACGTGTTTCCCGCAATATATATTTTCACATTTGGACAAATTTATGCTCGGAAACGTTTAGAATGATATGGGCCAAATGCAGGAAATGGAGTTAGCATGGATGAACATTTTAGTCGGAATGGATCAGTTTGGGCTAAAGGCCCTGTTGAACTCTATTACTCTATGATAGTTTACATATCTGTGTGGAGCCCCCATGTTGGTTGAGTCAGAGTTCCATGCTCTGAACAAACTCTCACCGTCTGAATGTACAGTTGGTGTGAGACGCTGCACTGAGCACCATGTTGTTCACAAACCTGTCAGCAGCCACACACTGATAGAGTTGGCCATTCTCAAAAACTTCTGACATTCGTGCAGAAGATTAGTCTGGTTTCTCAGAGATGGAAGATGCTTCCTTGAGACATCGCACAAACCATCCTTACCATCAGGAAACCACGTTCATGTAACGCACGTGAACCATTATCAAGGGAGCCAGGAGGAACAATATGGAGCAGTCTGTCTCTGCAGTCTCTATTTCGTTGGTTTGTCGTTTTGCAGCATCAATGACATTCTCCTATTTCACACTCCATCCACCTGGACACCGCGTGCTGGTCTATTACCGGCCCTCGATGTCTTCATATCCAACTGCCACCAAGACATTAACCATCACAACCTGTCTACCCCTTCCCCCACTCCAACCTGTCACCCTCACAACGTACAGCCCTCCACGCCCCCAGATCCAATCCAAACCTCACCATCAAGCCAGCAGATAAAGGGGGTGCAGTGGTAGTTTGGCGCACTGACCTTTACACTGCTGAAGCCAGAAGCTAACTCGAAGGCACCTCCTCCTACCGCCCCCTCGACCATGTCCGCACCCCCCAAAAATAAACCATGATCTCTCAGACCATACAGAACCTTATCACCTCAGGAGGAGATCTCCCACCCACAGCTTCCAACCTCATTGTCCGGGAACCCCGCAATGCCCGATTCTACCTCCTTCCCAAGATACACAAGCCTGACCACCCTGGCCGACCCATTGTCTCAGCATGCTCCTGCCCCACTGAACTCACCTCTACCTACCTCGACACTGTCCTATCCCCCCTATTCCAGGAACTTCCCACATACGTTCGAGTCACCACCCACGCCCTCCACCTCCTCCAAGAATTCTGTTTCCCCGGCCCCCAAAGCCTCATCTTCACCATGTATATCCAATCACTGCATACCTCCATCCGCCATGACCAGGGTCTCCAAGCCCTCCGTTTTTTTCCTCTCCCGACGTCCCCAACAGTACCCTTACGTCGACACTGTCATTCGTTTGGCTGAACTGGTCCTCACCCTTAACAATTTCTCCTTCAAATCCTCCCACTTCCTCCAGACCAAAGGGGTAGCCATGGGCACCCGTATGGGCCCGAGCTATGCCTGTCTCTTTGTTGGCGACGTAGAACAGTCCATCTTCCGTAATTAAACCGGCACCACTCCCCACCTCTTCCTCCGCTACATTGATGACTGCATTGGCGCCACCTCGTGCTCTCGCGAGGAGGTTGAGCAATTCATCAACTTAACCAACATATTCCACCCTGACCTTAAATTTACCTGGGCCATCTCTGACACCTCCCTCCCCTTCCTGGACCTGTCCATCTCCATTAATAACGACTGACTTGACAATGATACTTTTACCGAGTCCCATAGCTACCTGGACTATATCTCTTCCCGCCCTACCTGCTGCAAAAATTCCATCCCGCATTCCCAATTCTTCCACCTCCGCCGAATCTGCTCCCAGGAGGACCAGTTCCACCACAGAACACATCAGGTGGCCCTTCTTTAGAGACCGCAATTTTCGTTCCCTCATGGTTAAAGATGCCCTCATATGCATCTCATCCACATCCCGCACCTCCACCCTCAAACTCCATCCCTCTAACCATAACAAGGTCAGAACGCCCCTGGTGCTCACCTTCCATCCTACCAACCTTCGCATAAACCAAATCATCCAACGACATTTCTGCCACCTGCAAATGGACCCCACCACCAGAGCTATATTTCCCTCCTCAGCCATTTCTACTTTCCGCAAAGACCGTTCCCTCCGTGACTACCTGGTCAGATCTATGTCCCCCAAAAACCTACCCTCCCTTCCTGGCACCTTCCCCTGCCACCTGCGACCACCCCTCCTCTCTCATCTCCATCCAAGGCCCTAAAGGAACCTTGCATATCCATCAAAGTTTTATCTGCACATCCACATATATCATTCATTGCATCCGTTGCTCCTGAAGCGGTCTCCTCTACATTGGGGAGACTGGTCGCCTCATGGCAGAGCGCTTTAGGGAACATCTCCGGGACACCCGCACCAATAAACCACACCGCCCTGTGGCCCAACATTTCAACTCCCCCCCACTTTGCCGAGGACATGCAGGTCCTGGGCGTCCTCCACCACCGCTCCCTCACCACCAGACGCCTGGTGGAAGAACGCCTCATCTTCTGCCTCAGAACACTTCAACCCCAGGGCTTCAATTTGGACTTCACTAGTTTCCTCATTTCACCTTCCCCTACCTCACCCCATTGCCAACCTTCCAGCTCAGTACCATCCCCATGATCTGTCCTACCTGCCAATCCTCCTTTCCACCTAACCACTCCACCCTCTCCTCTGACCTAGCACTTTCATCCCCACGCA
The DNA here is from genome assembly GCF_037043375.1 of Chiloscyllium plagiosum. Lineage (NCBI taxonomy): Eukaryota > Metazoa > Chordata > Chondrichthyes > Orectolobiformes > Hemiscylliidae > Chiloscyllium > Chiloscyllium plagiosum. The sequence goes on from NW_028270167.1 coordinate 79,143,318, forward strand.
CATCACCCATTCGACTCTTTGCTATCTTCTCCCACTCTCCTCCCTGACCTATAAGCTCCATCCCCACCCCCATTTACCTATCGTACTGTATACTACTTTCTCCCCACCTCCACACCCTCTCATTTATCTCTGCACTCTGCAGGGACCCTGCCTCTGTTCCTGATGAAGGGCTTTTGCACGAAACGTCGATTTTCCTGCTCCTCGGATGCTGCCTGACCTGCCGTGCTTTTCCACCACCACTCTGATCTAGACTCTGGTTTCTAGCATCTGCAGACTTTGTTTTTACCCCATGACTGAACAAGGTGTCAAGGAGACTGAATAAAATTGAACCTAGTGGGAATCAGTTGTAAACTCTCCACTGGTTGGGCCATTCAGAACACAAAGTGGCTGGTGGAGATCAATCCTCTCAGTCCCAGGATATCTCTGTGGGCGATCTTCCGGGTAGCTTCTTCGGCACAAACACCTTCAGCTGCTTCAGCAACGTCTGACCCTCCATAGTTCGATCAGAAGTGAGGATGCTCAGAAAAGATCGCATAAAGCATCAAAACCTGGACAACATTCAAGCTGGTGCTGTTAACTTGTTACAGTACTACTGGAACCTGAACATTTCCACAGGACTATAAACAAGGAGCTCATTCGGCATCTAAAGCTGGTTTCACGGAAATATGAGAACGCAATTCAGCCCATCGCAGCTATTGGATAAGAAGAGGCACAGCTCGTTCACTCTCTATGACCTATTACACAAGAAGAGATTTTGGTTTAAAAATGCAAGTGTTGGAATGCAGGAGGCTAAAAGAACACAACAACCCAGGCAGCATCAGGAGAAGAAGTCCAAACCTTGGGTATAACCTTTCTTCAGGACTGGGGGTGCTTGTACAGATAAAGAGGCGAGGTGGGGAGTAGGAGGAGGTGGCATGGTGAGGTGGGGAATACAGGTAAATGATACCACCGAGTTGCTCAATGGTAGGAATGAATCCAGTTGACAGCTGGACGCTATGTCCATAACTTTTGCTCATGTCAATAGGCTAAGGTATATGTGTGGGGACTGTTTCCTTCTCTCAGAGGTAGCGACTGTTGGGGCTTCTCTATCCCAGACAGCTACACCTCTGAAATGATTTGGGGCACAGGGAGATCTTAATGGATTTTGAAACATCAGGGAATTGAGGGCTACAAAGAATTGAACATGAAAGAGAAATTGCGGTCGAGAGAAGGAAACACCAGAAGAGGATGAAGCTTTTTAGCCCCTGGAGCATGGTTACAGGAGGAATCCAATCAGTCCCTTGAGTTGATAGAACTAGACCCAGTTTAGATCATGCTGCAACAGTATCTGACTATTCAGCTACTTGAAGTCAGTAACACAGGAAATGGAAGATGCAACAAAGTGACTGGACTATGGGGTACACTGGAATAACACCAGGCTATATAGCCCCTCAAGCCCGCCCTTCCCTCCAGCTCCAGGGGCTGAAAAGCTTCATCCTGTTCTGGTGTAACTGAAATACACTTTCTCCAAGGGTCAACCACCCTTGGCGAAAGTGATCACTGCAGATGCTGGAGATCAGAGTCGAAAAGTGTGGCACTGGAAAAGCCCAGCAGGTCAAGCATCATCCGAGAAGCAGGAGTATCGATGTCTTGTACATTCCTTATGATGGAATTATGCCGGAAATGTCAATTTTCTTGCCCGTCGAATGCTGCCTTACCTGCTGTGCTTTTCCAGCACCACACGTTTTGACGTCTACCGGCCTGCCCTACTCGACCTTCCTGGTCAGGTCAGCAAAGAGTTTTAGGACATTCGTCAGGCATGAACTTCCACTCAAAACGCCTTGCCTATTATTCCTAATCAAACCCTGTTTTCCGAATGCATGCACATCTTATCCCTCAGAATCTTCTCAAGTAATTTACCTACCACAGATGTTAAGATGAATGGTCTGTCTTTCCCAGGCTTTATTTTTCAGTCCTTCCTTAATAAGTGCACAACATTTGCTATCCTTCAGTCTTCTGGGATCTAACCTGTGGTAACTGATCATCAAAATTATCAGCCAGGGCCCCCCCAAATTCTTCTCTAGCCCATTGCAGTGTACTTGGATATATCTGGTAAGGCCCATGAGATTTCTCCAACTTCAAACATTCTAGTACATCCAATACCTCCTCTACTGTGATATAGACTGTCCCCAAGACATCACCACTAATTTCCTCAAATTCCCATGTATTCATGTCTTTCCCCACTGTAAACACAGAGGAGAAATATTTGTTGAGGACATTTCCTATCTCTTACGGTACTACACATACATATCCACTTTGATCTTTGAGAGATCCTATTCTCTCTCTCTAGTTAATGCTTTTCCTATAATATACTTAAAGCGCCACTTTGGATTCACCCTGATCTTCTCAGGCAAGGTTACCTCATACCCCTTATTCGCCCTACTGATTTGCTTCTTCAGTAAGCTCCTGTATCCCCTGTACACCTCCAGGGATTTTCTTGATTCCAGCTGCCTCTACCTGACCCACGCCTCGACATTTTGTTTTGCCAAAACCTCAACATCTCTTGTCATTCAGGGTTCCTCATTCCTGTCAACTTTCCTTTCACCCTCACAGGAACATCTTAAACTCCCACTTGCTGGAGCTCCCTTTGCTTGCAAACAGACTACTCCAATCAACCCCTGCAAACTCCTATCTGAGTCCATCAAAATTAACCATGTCCCAATTTAGAACTTGAATCTGTGGACCATTTTTTTCCCCTCTCCACAGCTATTTTAAAATTAATAGAACTATGGTCACTGGTCCCAAAGTGCACATCTACTGTCACCTCACTCACCTGTCCTGACCTATTTTTTTTAGGTCAAATTTTGCCCCTTCCCGATTAGGACCCTCTATATACTGCTTGAGGAAAGTTTCCTGACGCACTTACTTGATTCCATCCCATCAAATCCCTTAATGCTCTGGCAGTTCCAGTCTGTGTTATAAAAATTAAAACCCATATTATGGCAACCCGAATGCTCCTGCACGTCTCCCCAATCTCTGTCTTTATTTTTGTTCCTGTAATTCCTGTTGACTATTTGGGGGCCTATAGTACAACCCCATTAATGTCACCATCCCCTTCTTTTTTCTTAGTTCCACCCACAAAGCCTCACTGGATGATTCATCGGTTATTTCTATCTCTGATCACTGCTGTGATACTCCCCTTAATCAGAACTGCAACTCCCCTCCCCTCTTTCCACCATCTCTGTCCCTCCTAATGCACTTTACCCTGTTACATTAAGCTGTCAGTCCTATCCATCTCTCAGCCATGTTGCTGTAATAGCTAATCTATCCAGCGACGATTACCTATCCACAACCTGAAATCATCGGCCTTACCTGTTAGTCCTTTTGCAGTGAAGTAAATGCAATTTAATCCATAGGCATTCCTTGCTCTCTATCGTATTCCAGCCTGATCTATCTCTTCAACGTACTATTCTGAATACTGTATCTCCTTCCAGCCTCACATTTGCCTCCCTGCTCTTGAGGATACCACCTCCTGCCAATCTCGTTTAAACACTCCCTTGTAGCACGAGCAAAACTGGCTGTGAAGATATTGGTTCTCCCCCCCCCCCCCCACCCCAGTGCATGTGCCACCAGTCCCCCTTGAACAGGTCAAATCTGTCACAGAAAAGCTCCCAATGATGTACAAATATGAATCCCTCCCCCTGTAACAATTCTTTAGTCACATATTTATTGCCATATCATCCTATTCTTACCTTCACTATCTCATGACCCTGGAAGTTATCATGAGACTACAACTGTCAAGGTCCTGGTTTTTAACTTTTCTCCTAGCTCTCAGTAATCACTCTGTAGGACCTCATTCCTATGTCTACCTGTGTCATTTATACCAACGTGCACAATGACTTCTAACAACTCACCCCCCCCCCCACACCCCGCCCAGCTCCATGGGAAGGTTCAGCAGCCACTCAGAGACATCCTGGACCCTGACACCTGAGAGGCCACACACCATCCTGGTTTCCCGTTTATGGCCGCAGAATCTCCGATCAGTCCCCCTGACAATCGAATCTCCTATCTCTAAGACCCTGTTTATCTTTATCCTATCCTGCTGCTTCCCAGAGGCAGTCGTAGTGCAACTAATCTGGCTACTGCTGCTTTCCCCTGAACGGTCATTTCCTGACACCCATCCCCATCTCCCACCACACACAAAATCAGTAACCAAAATGGTATACTTGTGTTTCGAGAGGAATGGCCACAGGGGATTCCTGCACTCCCTGCCTACTCCCTTCGCCATTCCTGGTGGTCGCCCAGCTACTCTCTGCCTCGAACACGACAGGAAGCAACGAACGAAAATAAATTCCGTTTATTTACATGCAACAGGGCTGACAGGTAATGCATATGAACTGAGGGCGTGGATCTTGACATGGGACTGGGATATTATAATTTTTACAGAAACATGGCTAAGGGGGGACATGGGCGTTACCACCTCACTAAAGCTCTTATCTATGAAGTTCTCAGTATCTTGGATGATCCGGAGAGCAGCCAGGTCCAGCTCCTGAACACGGTATCCCAGAAGCTGCAGCTGGTTGCACTGTCCACACGTGTAGTCATCAGGGACGATGGAAATCTCCCTGAGCTCCCACATCCCGCACGGGAAACATGCAACTGCCCTAGCTGCAATCTCAACTGCTGTCAGACTAGAGTTAAAAAGACTTTGTTTGAGCTTAACTGCACCTTTTGCTGAGCTGCTGTTCACTGAAGTCTCTGGAACCAGAGCATTACTACTTACTCTACAACTTACAGCACGTCAATAGACCACTCCACATTTACTTTTAGAGGAAGGCAATACAATGGTGTATTGTTTGGGCCTTCAGCGCTCATTAACACCAGGCCCATGCTTGGACTTGGAGGGGGTCTTGCTTCTAGTAGTGATGACTGCACTGATGCACATATTCAACCTGACAGCCAATCCGCATTGTCGCAGTCCTCTGGTCTTTTCTGTCTTTTATTACTGCATTCATGAATTCCTTGAGTCTATTGATTGCATTCCAAACTGTGTCTCACTCCTGAGGGACAGATTCTGATGTTCCAGTGAATACAGGCTATTAGAAAAGGTTTATCTTTATACATACGAGCGACAGTATGCAATTCCGCTCGCTGACTCTGCTTTTCCTTTCAATTAGGGTACATTTATTCAGATACCCTTCCATTCCATTATCCTGCGTTTTCCCTATAACCCTTGTTAAAAATCTGTCTATCTCAGCCTTGAAGATATTTAGTGATCATTCCTCACCAGCCATCACAAATTTGTAAAATTGTTTCCCTCCCATTGATGTGAGACTTGGTGGTGTTTAATCCCATGGCTTTTTTTCTAGCATACTGTGTGGAAGTTAAACCTACATTAGATGTTGTCCTGTTCGATCATACCACCTCTGTGGCCAAGGCAAAAGAAAAAAAATACACAAATTTTAAGAGCCTGTAATCTCCTCCCTCATCTTCCACATCAGTCTAAGATACAGTTCTACCGGATCTAAGGTCCACTTTTTATCCTGCGTCAACTTCCGATTCTTCCTCAGCTTCTGTGTCAATTTGCTCAAGGTCACACTGTCAGGAGCAGACATTGCATATAGAAACTGCTTCTCCAAAGTAAAGACCGGTATGTAGTATGTGTTTGACATATTTCCTGGCTCAATGCACAGGTTGCCTCCTCGGATCTTAATACTTCCTATATTTTCTCATGTTACCCTCTTACCCTTAATACACCGATGAAATATATTTAAATTCTTGAAAACATTGCCCACGAACGTTTTTATTACCGCCCCTCCCCCCCAATCCACCACCACCACTTTTGGTCTTCTACTTACTTTCTTGAGTTTAGCCCTGCACGTCTCTACTCTTCTGGGACCTCAATTGACCTGCTCACTTTATGCCTGCTTTAACCTCCTCTTTCATTTTTAATTCTATTCTGAATATTTGAAGATATCCAATGTTCTCCGGGCTTATTTTCCCACATTTCTTCTTTGTTGTAACATGCTGCAGTGACACGGTCATCAGTTCCATTGTGAGCATGAGATCCCCACCACCGCCACGCTGTTCTGTTACAGTTTCACCCAGAAGTAACGGTACTGTGGTCAGATCCTGTCTTTATTTTGAAAAGATCTGCCTCCCTCATCCAAATTATTTTTTATTTTTCTAACCTTTTTCTTTTGGTCTTTTCCTTAACACGCTAAAAATGCTTGAGTCACGGTCACTGGTCATGCAATGCTCTCCCAATCCTGCCTGCACCACCTAACTGGCTTCGTTCTCCACAGCGAGGCCCAGCACTGCCCCGCACATCGTTGTATCTGCTGCATGTTAATGTAAGGAGCTCTCTCGAATGAACGTCAAGACATCTTTCCCCTCTTAAAAAAATGTTATCACTGCCCTAATGAATGTTTAGAATTAAAATGCCTGACCATAATGATCCTATTATTGTATTTACTCACCTCAGTGAATTGGTTATATATCTGCTCCTGTATTTTCTTTTACCTAGAGTCTATACTATATCCCCAGGAGTGTGTCTGTCATTGTTTAGATCCTAACCTCAACCCAAAAAGCGTCATTTGAATACCCTTCAAAGATATCTTCCGTCCTTACTGCAGTCATTGACTCCATAATTAATAAAGCAACACCACCTTAATTTTACCCCTCTCCTGTGCTGCCTATAGTTCTTGTACTACAGAATATTGGGTTGTCAGCCCAGACCTCCCTCAAACACATCTACGTGATGGCAAAAATGTCCATTTCCCCGTGTCACCTCGTTCCCTTCTGAAATCTGTCGGTCCGATAATATTCTCAGCTTTAAGGTAAATGACATCCAGCCTGTAATATAGGACCTGGAATATTCTGTACCTCAGAGTTCTTCAGTCATTTACTTTTTGTTATCAGGCTGCCTTTTCATGAACTAAAAAATGTAACTGTCACTAAATGAATAATTGTAGAATTGTAATTTATTTTTTTAATTAATGTGTTAATCAAATGCAACTTTCCAGAACGGAACAGTCAGCTCCACATACAATGAATTCCTGCTGATTAGTTCCGTGCTCAGTGTGCAGAGGGGTCAGCCCTTAGTAATGGAGAAAGTGAGGACTGCAGATGCTGGAGATCAGATTCGAAAAGTGTGGTGCTTGTAAAGCACAGCGAGTCAAGCAGCATCTGAGGAGCAAGAGAGTGAAAGATTTGGGCTTAAGCTCTTCATCAGGAAGGCATTGGTGTGTTCACAATTTTTTCCATTCCATGAATCATTGAATATTTGGAACTGTACTTGCTCAGGAGGACAGCACTGTATATCGCCCTGAAATGGAAAGCAGTCAATCAGTTGGTTGTAAAGGGAGTAGACAAAGTGAGGTGAGGTACAGACTGATTGAAGTACAAACATAAGGATAGATAAGTCCCCTGAACCAGACAGGAAGCACCCGGGGTTACCAGAGGAAGTGAGGGAAGAGATTGCTGCGCCTTTGGCGATGATCTTTGTGTCCCCACTGTCCACTGAAGTACTGCTTAATGATCGGATGGTGGAAAAATTTATTCCCTTGTTCAGGAAAGGCAATAGGAATAATCCTCCGAAATGATGGCCAGTCAGTCTTACTTCTGTATTGGGCAAAGTATTGGAAAGGATTCTGAACGACAGAATTTATAATTACTTGGAAAATTATAGTGTGATTAGAGATAGTCAGAATGGCCTTTTGATGGGCAAGTCATGCCTCACACAACTTAGTGAATTCATTCAGGATGGAATCAAACACAGTGATGAAGATAGAGCAGTGGATGTGACGTACATGGATTTTAGCAAGGTGGTTGATAAGTCGGCTCATTTGAAAAGTGAGGAGACATGGGAAATAGGGAAATCTGTCGGTGCGGATACAAATTTGTCTGGCCTGTAGAAAACTGATGGTGGTAGTACATGGAAAGTTTACAGCCTGGAGCTTGGTGACCGGTGGTGTTCTTCAGGAATTGGTTCTGGGACTGCTGTTCCTTGTGATATTTAGAAATGACTTGGATGATAAAGTGAAAGGGTGTTTTAGTAAGTTTCACGATGTAACAAAGATGTTGGAGTTATGGATAGTGTGGAGGGCTGTTGTAGATTGTAATTGGACATTGACAGGATGCAGAACTGGGATGGTAAATGACAGATGGAGTTCAACCTGGATAAGTGTAAGTGATTCATTTTGGAACGTCGAATTTGAATGCAGAATGCAAGGTTAAAGACAGGATTATTGGCAGTGTGGAGGACAATAGGGATCAAGTGTTCCATATCATAGGACACTCAAAGTTGTAACCCAAGTTGATAAGGTTATTAAGATGTATGTTTTTTTCATTAGCCAGGGATTGAGTTTAAGAGCCGCAAGGTTATGCTGCAGCACCAAAAAGCTCTGGTGAGACTACAGTTAGAATATTGTGTTCAGTTCTGGTCCCCTCATTACTGCAAAGATGTTGAGTCTTTGGAGAGGGTGCCATGGAGAATAACCAGGATGCTGCCTGGACTGAAGAGCATGCCTTACAAAGAAAAGTTGAGGGAGCAAGGGCTTTTCTCCTTGGAGCAATGAAGAATAGGAGGTGACTTGATAGAGGTAAATAAGATGATGAGAGGCACAGAATGGGTAGCCAGAGACGTTCTCGCAGGGTGGAAACGGCTATCTCGAGCGGGCATAATTTTAAGGTGATTGGAAAAAAGTTTGAAGAGATGTCACAGGTAGGCTCTTTACACAGAGAGTGGTGGGTGCTTAGTAGAGTCAGCTGCATTAGGGATATTTAAGTGCATTGGATAGGCACATGAAGGGTATGTCAGTTAGTCTGGTCTTTGAGTAGGATAAAAGTTCAGCAGGACGTCAAGGGTTGAAGGGTCTGTACTGTGCTGTTCTGTTTTGTCTTTTGGATTCACCCAGCCTGTGGATTCTTATCAATTGTTGAATGTGTGAGGGAGTGATATGTGTGAGATTTGGAAGCAGAGGAGGGGCGTTAGTCCAAAACTACCAGTTATGTTGTTCATTATTCCATTCACCTGAATGCCATTACAATGTGTGTCGTGTCCGACACCAGGAAGGCTCCGCCAAGTGCAGTTATTAACTTGATTCTTGACTTGTCATTTGCTGCTGTTTTCTACAGATACAATCAGTTGGGTGACCCATGTATTGATCAGATGTTTGCTATGTTTCGTGAATTGGGCAAATTTCAGATGTCAACTATGATTATTCGACTGAACAATAATCTCTGAAAATAATTAGATTGATTCTATATTTATGGACCTATAATATAAACTCCTGTCAAGATTTTCTAACACAGAAATAAAGAATGTACATTTTATTTTGTATCGAATAAACAACATGGATGTAACTCTTTAGGTGATCAGAATTACATACGCAATGTCAGGATTCAAAAGCATTGTGACTCCAACGTTTTGAAAGTGGTTGGCTTCTGAATGATTACATGTTCAGGGTGAGCAAACGATTGAACAATCAAGTAGAATTAGCGTTATTATATATTTATATATAATCAATCAATTTAATTTCTCACTGAAATGTACAAGCTTCAGCTATTTGCCAACGAATTAGAAATAGCTATAATTCAACATGCCCTGTGAATATTAAACTAAATAAATGATTTGTGCTATCAAATTTTAGTGAACAATAATTTGAAAACTTTTACTTTTTAGAAAGAATGTTATTTAATATGAAATGTGGACAGTTATCAAAAGCGAGGAACATATTATTGTGTGAGTGAAAAGTCAGACCTTTTCAAAGAGACTTGTGCCAAAGCAACGACAGATTTGTTTTAATAATTGGAATACAACATTTAAAATATTCATGTTCTGAGCAATACTTAGACTATTTAATGATGCTGGCCTTGCAATACTTGCATTTTAAATGCTTATGCTGCACTAAATAATCAGATATTCGCGAGCATTTACAATGGGAAATAATCGGATACTGACTTTTATTCACATCAGACACATGATAGAGTGCAAAACTTCTAAATATAGGAGGAGGCCATTGGCCACTGTGTGTGCATCAACTCCAGGAATATCTCCCAAGCCCCTCTCATTTGCCAGCCTTATTTCTGCAGCCTGTTAAATTCACATTTCCAAATACATACCCAGTTAGAGTCATAGAGATGTATACCATGGAAACAGACCCTCCAGTCCAACCTGTCCATGCCGACAAGTTATCCCAACCCAATCTAATCCATCCTGCCATCACCCGTCCTATATCCCTCCAAATCCTTTCTATTCATATACCCATCCAAATGCCTCTTAAATATTGCAATTGTACCAGCCTCCACCACAACCTCTGGCAGCTCATTCCATTCACGTACCACCCTCTGTGTGAAAAAGTTGTCCCTTAGGTATCTTTTATATCTTTCCCCATTTACCCTAAACCTATGTCCCCTAGTTCTGAACTCCCTGACCCCAGGGAAAAGACGTTGCCTATTTATCCTATCCATGTCCCTCATAATTTTGCAAATCTATATCAGGTTACCCCTCAGCCTCCGACGATCCAGGAAAAACAGCCCCAGCCTGTTCAGACTCTCGCTGTAACTCAGATACTCCAACCATGGCAACATCCTTGTAAATCTTTTCTGAACCCTTTCAAGGTTCACAATATCTTTCCGATAGGAAGGAGACCAGAATTGCACGCAATATTCCAAGAGTGATCTCACCCATATCCTGTACAGCCGCAACATGACCTCCCAACTCCTGTACTCAATACTCTGTTCAATAACGGAAAGCATACCAAACGCCTTCTTCACTATCCTATTTACCTGCGACTCCAATTTCAAGGAGCTATGAACCTCCACTCCAAGGTCTCTTTGTTCAGCAACATTCCCTAGGACTTTACCATTAAGTGTATGGGGGATTTTAATATGCAGGTAGACTGGGAGAATCAGGATGGTATTGGGCCTCAAGAAAAAGACTTTGTGGAGTGCCTCAGAGATGGATTCTTAGAGCAGCTGGTGCTGGAGCCGACCAGGGAGAAGGCAATTCTGGATCTGGTATTGTGTAACGAGCCAGAATTGGTCAGAGACCTCGAAGTGAGGGAGCCATTGGGAAGTAGTGACCATAATACAATAAGCTTCAATCTGCAATTTTTAGGGAGAGGGTACAGTCGGAAGTGACAGTACTTCTGTTGAATAAAGGGAACTATGGAGCTATGAGGGAGGAGCTGACCAAAGTTCAATGTTGCAATACCTTAGCAGGGATGACCGTGGAGGAACAATGGCGGATATTCCTGTGTATAATGCAGAAGTTGCAGGATCAGTTCATTCCTAAAAGGAAGAAAGATCCCAGGAGGAGGCATGGGCGGTCGTGGTTGACCAGGGAAATAAAGAAACATATAAAGTTAAAAGAGAAAAAATATAACATAGCTAAGATAATTGGTAAAACTGAGGACTGGGAAGCTTTTAAAGAGCACAGAGGATTACTAAGAAGGAAATACGCAGAGGAAAAATGAGGTACGAGGGTAAACTGGCCAAGAATATTAAGGAGGATTTAAAAGATTTTTTAGGTATGTGCAAGGCAAAAAAATGGTTAGGACAAAAATTGGGCCCTTGAAGACAGAAACAGGGGAATATATTACGGGGTACAAAGAAATGGCAGAAAAATTCAATGGGTACTTCAGATCTGTGTTCACTGGGGAAGACACAAGCAATCTCCCTGAGGTAACAGTGGCTGAAGGACCTGAACGTAAGGGAATTTATATTTGCCAGGATTTGGTGTTGGAGAGACTGTTAGATCTGAAGGTTGATAAGTCTCTGGGGCCTGATGGTCTGCATCCCAGGGTACTGAAGGAGGTGGCTCGGGAAATCGTGGATGCGTTGGTGATTATTTACCAGAGTTCAATAGATTCGGGGTCGGTTCCTGAGGATTGGAGGGTGGCTAATGTTATACCACATTTTAAGAAAGGTGGGCGAGAGAAAGCAGGAAATTATAGACCAGTTAGTCTGACCTCAGTGGTGGTAAAGATGCTGGAGTCTATTATAAAGGATGAAATTACTGCACATCTGGATAGTAGTAACAGGATAGGACAGAGTCAGCATGGATTTATGAAGGGGAAATCATGCTTGACTAATCTTCTTGAATTTTTTGAGGATGTAACTATGAAGTTGGATGAGAGAAATCCAGTTGATGTAGTGTACCTGGACTTTCAGAAAGTTTTTGATAAAGTCCCACACAGGAGGTTAGTGAGTAAAATTAGGGCGCATGTTATTGGGGGCAAAGTACTAGATTGGATTGAAAATTGGTTGGCTAATAGGAAACAAAGGGTAGTGATAAACGGCTCCATTTTGGAATGGCAGGCAGTGACCAGTGGGATACCGCAGGGATCCGTGCTGGGACCGCAGCTTTTTAAAACATATGTTAATGATATAGAAGATGGTATCAGCAATAACATTAGCAAATTTGCTGATGATACAAAGCTGGGTGGCAGGGTGAAATGTGATGAGGATGTTAGGAGATTACAGGGTGACCTGGACAAATTAGGTGAGTGGGCAGATGCATGGCAGATGCAGTTTAATGTGGATAAATGTATGCTTATCCATTTTGGTAGCAAGAACAGGAAGGCAGACTACTACCTCAATGGAATCAATTTATGTAAAGGGGCAGTACAGAGAGATCTGGGTGTACACCAGTCAATGAAGGCAAGAATACAGGTACAGCAGGTAGTGAAGAAGGCTAATAGCATGTTGGCCTTCACAACAAGAGGAATTGAGTATAGAAGCAAAGAGGTGCTTCTGCCGCTGTACAGGGCCCTAGTGAGACCACACCTGGAGTACTGTGTGCAGTTCTGGTCTCCAAATTTGAGAAAAGACATTCTGGCTATTGAGGGAGTGCAGCGTAGGTTCACGAGGTCAATTCCTGGAATGGCAGGATTACCTTACACTGAAAGACTGAAGCGACTGGGCTTGTATACCCTTGAGTTTCGAAGATTGAGAGGGGATCTGATTGAGACGTATAAGGTTATGAAAGGATTGGACACTCTGGCAGTAGGAAACATATTTCCACTGATGGGTGAGTGCCGAACCAGAGGGCACAGCTTAAAAATACGGGGTAGACCATTTAGGACAGAGCTCAGGAGAAACTTCTTCACCCAGAGTGTGGTGGCTGTGTGGAATGCTCTGCTCCACAGGGCAGCGGAGGCACACTCTCTGGATTCATTTAAGAAAGAGTTGGATAGAGCTCTCAAGGATAGTGGAATCAAGGGGTTCTGGAGATAAGGCAGGAAGAGGATACTGATTAGGAATAATCAGCCATGATCATTTTGATTGGCGGTGCAGGCTCGAAGGGCTGAATGGCCTACTCCTGCACCTATTGTCTATTGTCTATTGTATAATTCCTGCTAAAATTTGGTTTCACAAAATGCAACACCTCGCATTTATCTGAATTAAACTCCATCTGCCACCTCCCAGCCCATTGGCCCATCTTGTCCAGATCCTGTTGTAATCTGAGGAAACCATCTTCGCTATCCACTACGCCTCCAATTTTGGTGTCATCTGCAAACTTACTGACTGTATCTCGTATGCTCACATCCAAATCATTTATATAAATGGCAAAGAGTAGATGGCCCAGCACCGATCGTTGTGGCACTCCCCTGGTCAGAGTTCTCCAAAATGAAAAACAACCCTCCACCACAACCCTCTGTCTTCTACCTTTGAGCCAGTTCTGTATCTAAATGGCTACTTCCTCCTGTCTTCCATGAGGTATTCCTGTACCTTGCTAATCAGTCTACCATGGGGAACCTTGTCGAACGTCTTAGTGAAGTCCATATAGATCACACCTACTGCTCTGCCCTCATCAGTCTTCTTTGTTACTTCTTCAAAAAACTCAATCAAGTTCGTGAGACATGATTTCCCAAGCGATGTTGACTATCCTTGCCTTTGCAAATACATGTACATCCTGTCCCTCAGGATTCCCTCCAACAAATTGCCCACCACAGAGATCTGGCTCATCCACAACTCTCCCAGGCAGTCCATTCCAAATCCGAACAACTCTCTCAATAAAGAAGATTTTCGTTATTTCACTCCTGGCTCTTTTCATGATAATCTTGAAATTAGAACTCTTTGATGCTGTAATGCCAACTAACGGAAACGGAATACTCCAGTTTTACATATTTTCATACTTTTAAGTACCGCAATAAGTTCACATATTTGTCTGTTCTGCTCCAGGTATAATAAGCCTTGCAAGAACTGTAACAAGCACTACATCGGAAAAAAAACAGGCAGAAAACTAGCCACCAGGATACATGAACAACAACTAGCCTTTTAGACTCATAATCAAGTTCAATAATTTTCGGGCCTGAACTCCCCAATGTCCTAGCCCCCTACCCATACACCAGGCCGAGTTGTCACACAGCCTTCCATTACTCACACCCTATTGTTAGCTACTAACTGTCTCCATTAAGATCTATCCAGTCTCTTCTGCATATAAACCAACATTTTCCGTGTTACTATCAGTTCTGAGGAAGGGGCACTGGACCTGAAACGTTAACTCTGATTTCTCTGCACTGACGCTGCCAGACCTGCTGAGCGTTTACAGCAACTTCTGTGTTGTTTCAACATTGTCATCGCAAGTTCTCACAATGCAATACGTCATCGATATTTAGAGCCCTGCCAAAGAGAGGAACTTTGTAATTTCTCATTTAATGTCCATAACAAATTACTCGAGATACAACTGAGATAACAGCTTTGCTGCTATCATTCAGATCAGACACTTTGTCACAGATCAGAAAGAAGAAAAAAATCAAAAGAGATGGAGCGAAACTCAGTCGATGTGACAACATCTGAGCAGAGATGCAAAAAATTAACCTTTGGTTCTAATATGACTTTTCAGAACAGTGTCACATCATATTACATATGTTAATTCTGTTGCTCTTTGCAGATACTTCTTCATCTTTTTCGTTTCTCCACCATTTTCTGTTTACATTTCATGTTTCCATTATCTCTATATTTCATGTTTCTTGACAGGTCTACACGTTGATGTTGGTAATATTTGGACAATGTGGTACTTTCATGTTTCTATTACAGTTGGTGTGTCTGTGACACCTGAATTACAGCCGAAATCTGTTTCTTCTTTAAGATAGAAAGTAAAAAGAAAATCTGAACATCTTGTAAATCTCAGGAAATCTATTTTGTTTGAAAGTACATTTTAGAGGCAGCTGAACTTCATGAAACAATAGGGATAGATTTTTGATGATGGAACACTCCGTGTCCTTCATTGAACTAGCTTGTCTCCCCAATCTCCAAAAGCTTTCAATGAATAACATAGAATTATTACAGCAAAGGTGGTGAAAACTCAGCCCATTGTCTCTTCCAATTTGGAATGAGCGATATTTCTACTATCATTCTCTTGTATTGTCCCCATACCCCTGTATATTTTGTTATTAGCATCTGCTTTTAATTGTAAGCATCCTGCCAGATATGAATAACATGATAAATCTCAAACAAAAACAGACGTTGGAGGGAAAGCTCAGCAGGTCTGGCTGTATCTGTGAAGAGACATCAAAGTCAATGCTTCAGATGCTGTGACGCTACTCAATCTGTATTCCCAATGATTAAATGGTGTGCATATAAAATATAGTTCTCTTTATCACATTTAAAATTATCCTGTTCTGTTCACATTGTCATTCAGTATTGCATCTCCCAAACGTTGGCTCGTTTCTTGTTGTGAACTATATTTAATTCTATCTGACATTAAGAGTGATGATGACTGGGGAATATCATTGTACTCCCCATGCAGTCTCCACAGCAACTACCCCCATTCGGCCCTATCTACAGCTAAACCTGACTTATTAATTCATAAGTAATAATGAATAAGTTCACTTTTGGTTTTGGACTGAGGGGGAAAAAGGTTAAAAATTCCTGCTTTACAGCAAATAAAACTGCATTAAGATGTTTGTCAATTTGTATAAATTAATTACTGAAGCATATTCTATATGGAAGGTCCAACGTTTCTTCATTAGAGCAATGAGAGGACCATTCAGAGAAGTCCACACTTCTTGTCTATGTTCAGGGCAATTGTGCCCAGTGACAGTGTGTTAGCTGGCGTTTGTTCCCGTGGAGGAGAGATCAGCACCAAACAACATCCTGATTGTGTTTCTTTTTTGTGGAGGGGCGGAGATTCGGGGTAAGATTGTGACTGCATTGCAAACGTACAACAGGGCAGAGTCATCTAGCCTGCGATAAGAAAACGTCCATCATTCTCCCTCACAACTGACTTCACTAGAGGAATTGGTGATGGGAGATGTGACCAATAGCCAGCAATGTCTGCATCAAGTCCAGTCCGGTCCAGATATATTGCGAACTGAATGTGCTGTATTGAAAGCTAAAGCTGTTTGCTCAGTGATTGCGATTGATGTCAGTCTCCATGCATTGTAACTGTGTCCTATTGGTGAGGGGCTTCACTCAGTGCGCTATCCCAGCTTAGGAGCAGATGCATCAGCTCCAACAGTAACAGAGATCAGCAGCTGCACAGACGTGGAGATGACAGATCTGAATTTGCGAATAATGGACTGGATAATTACACAACTGGAGAGGAGGCTTTCCTTGGGATTTTTCAACATTTTCCTCTATTGGAAATTTCTGCCTTATCGAATATTAGTGGTGCTTATTATTATTTTGGGCGGGATGGAGAGTGTGTTACTAACCTATGGTGGAGGAGCGTCGCTCCGAAAGCTCGTGTGCTTCCAATTAAATCTTTTGGACTATAACCTGGCTTGATTTTTAACTTTGTACACCCCGGTCCAACACCAGCATCTCCAAATCATAACCTATTCTAGCTGCTGTTGGTATTCTCTACCTCTGTCCATTCATTAATCACATAAACAATTTTGAACTTTATTGCAATTTCTGTTATCTATGTTTGCAAATGAAAGAAACCTTTATCTTCAATTTCAATTGCAGTTTCCATTCATCTGAATTGCAGACCACTCCCTTACAAACATCTGAGAACAAAACTGCACAACCTCGAGATCCCTTTTTGCCCTGAAATGATTTATGTCTCTTGTTCTCTCTGTCACGAACCTTGTCCACTACCATATCCCCAGTCTCCATCTCTGCGTCAGTGCTGTGGCTGAACAAACCATTGTCTGCACGTTGGTAAAATTCAGACTTTATGTTTCAAGTTCTCTTCTGGCCACTTTTCCAGTTACAAGTATTTCAATCACAAAATTGTTCTTGTCTCGGACGTTACTTCATGATTAGGACAATGTATCAGAATAGGAATGTCGCTGGATATAATTCAGGAGCAAAGCTTATTAAACGAAAGACATTCTTTCAAGCGATTTGTTTCAAGTCCAACCACAGCTGATGGCAGAACTTAAGTATAAATGATAAGAATTCGAATAAAAGTGAATTTCACCAAAACAACCATGAAACCCACATTTTGTCTGAAAATCTTCCTATTTCACTGATGACCTTCGGTAAAGAAATTTAATGTTACTACACGGTCTGGGTTATGTGTGACTTCAGACCCATATCAATGTGCTTGAATTTATATTGGCTTGTGGAATGGCGTCACAGTCAGGGCAATTAGTGATGATTAACAAATACTGCCCTTGGCAGAGATGCTAACTTCCCATGGAATAACAAATTTGAGGGTGAAACCAAATTAAAAATGATGCTGGAGATCTGAAATTGCATAAGAAATGCAAAGAAAAGAACAGAAAGTGCTGGGGAGCTTTTCTGAACTGAAAGCAGTTGGAAAATAGTGTGAATAATGCTGGTGACAGGGAAGTCTGCTTTGATTGGGAGGAGCAGTTAAATCGATAGAGAAAGAGAGAGAGAGAAGAAAAAGATCAAACAAAGGGAATGATGATCAGCTGGGATGGAAATAAAGTGTGAGATTCACCTCATTTATTTTTAACTTTTTTCATCTTCCTGAATATCATGCCCATGCCAATACATGTATCCCCCGCTTTTCAAAAATTCGCTTTTTGCCACTTCCATTTCCGAAAAACCTCCCTTAGGTCCTGTTTTCGCTAACCAAAAGAAATCCGAAAAGGGTTTTCACTTTTACCATGAAAGGTGATTTTGTTTCCCCCACATAAATTAATGTTACTTCGCTTTACGCCATATCAGCTTATGAAAGGTTTTGTAGGAACACTGTACTTTCAGATACCGAGGGAAATCTGTATATAGGTAAGATCATGTTTAAAGCGATTTGATCCCACCTGTCTGTCTTCCCTGAGTGTCGTCATCTTCTTACATTTATTAATGGGATATAGGTATCGCTGGCTGGGCCAGCATTAGTTCACTTTTCTGATTGCACTTGAGAAGACCTTGAGCCTCAATGGCACTTAGACAGAGTGAGGCATACAAGGTGACAGCTGCACAGGAGGTGTGCAAAGCAAGATCGATTTTAGCAACATTAATATTATGTGAAAAGTTAGAGATTCCAATTCGTCACTCTAATTACGGTAGGGAAGAAGGTGTTCCTGAGAATACTGGTCCATGTTTTCAAGCCTCTCTATCTCCTCCCTTTTGGAAGAGGTTGTAGGAGACCATTACCGGTTTTGGAGAGATATTTGATGTTGCCAGCCTTTCGCTGATAATGAGAAGTATAAATGGATGGAAGGTTGTCTTCCATGATAGTATGGGCTGTGCACAAAACCGTCCGTAGTTACTTATGATCCTGGGAGAGCATTTACCGTCACACTATTATGCACGGGAATAGAATGTATTCAGTTTCCAGTATACAGAGCATTGGGAAAAGGCAGTTCCAAAATATTTGGATGTAACAATTGTATTTTAAATGGATATCCAAGTTCTGGTTGCTGTTTTGACAACAATTGGAATTTCACAAATAAATTTAAATTATGCCCAAGATACCAATACACAATTGAATTTATTTTATTGCCAACATCCAACCAAAGAGCCATCACATGCTTCAAAAGAATAAAGAAGGCATCACCATCACAACACGTATAAGGAGAGAGAGAGAACACAGCGAGGGAAACAGAGGGATAGTCAGTTAAACAGAGAAAAGAAACAAAACAATAAACAGTAACGTGGACGGGAGAAGGGGAGATAGTAAGTTCAGGGAAAGAAATAGAAGACAGAGAAAAGGAAAACACAGGGAAACAGACAGTGTGAGAAAAATAGTGAGATACAAAGCACACAGTGAGCTGGGGATGGGGTCACAGTGAGCTAGGGATGAGGAGTGGGAGGAGATGGGGGTGAGGACCGGAGAGAGCTCGGAGTGAGCACTGGAGGGACCGGGGGGGAGGAAGGTGAGAATTTACTTTGACATGCACCAAGATGTACAGGCCAATCATATTAAGCAAGGATATGCAGAACAATGGCTGTAAAACATGTCTGAGAGGCATGTAGGTTACGCTACACAAGGCGTGTGCAAGGCGAGATCAACATGAACAAGATCAGCATTATCTGAGATTAAAGAGTACATTCATCAGTCTAATAACAGTCAGGAAGAAACTGCTCTGTGTTTTCAAGCTCCTGTACCTTTTAACCTGATGGAAGAGGTTATAGGAGAACATTACTGGGGTCTGATGGGTCTTTGATAGTGTTAGAACAAAGAGCATTCCAGCACAGAAACAGGCCATTCGGTGGTCCAACGCTGCGCCGATCCAAATCCTCTATCTAAACCTGTCGCCTATTTTCTAAGGATCTGCATCCCTTTGCTCCCTGCCCATTCATGTATCTTTCCAGAAACATCTTAAGTGAAACCGCTGGTCACAGTTCTCCATTTTGAGAAACTCCCTCCCCCTACTATTCTCTGCCTCCTGTTACCCAGCCAGTTCTTTATCCATGTAGCTAGCACACCATGTGACTTCACTTTCGCCATAACCCGACCATGGGGAAACATACCAAACGCCTTCCTGAAGTCCATGTGCATGACATCCACAGTCCCTCCCTCATCAATCAACTTTGTAACTTCCTTAAAGAATTCCATTGAGTTGGTAAGACATGACCTTTGCTGCACAGAACCATGTTGCATATCATTGATAAAAATATTTTCATTCAAATGAGAATAGATTCAATCCCTCAGTATATTCTCTAGCAGGTTCCCTACCCCTAACATCAGTCTCACTGGTCTATAAATGACTGGATTATCTCTACTACCTTTCTTAAACAAGGGGATTAACAATTGTCCAGTCTTTCGGGACCTCACAAGTGTTCAAGGATGCTACAAAGGTATCTGTTAATGCCCTAGCTCTTTCCTCTCTCCCTTCCCTCAGTAATCTGGGGTAGATGTTAGCAGCCTTTCTGATACAACGAGCCATGTAAATGGAATCAATGGCTGGGATGTTAGAATTCGTGATAGTCAGAGCTGTGTATCCAAACTTCTGTAGTGTCTCACGGTCCTGAGTAGAACAGTTGCCATACCAGGCTTTTATGCACCGGGACAGTACGCCCTCAATAGTGCATCTGTAGTAGTAGCACATGCTGAATGTCCTGAACAACCTGAGGAAGGAGAGGCTTCCCAGCCGTCGGACCTATGTGAGAAGTTCAGGACAGGTTGTCAGTTATCATCATACCGGGGACTTGATGCTCTGCACTCCCTTAAGAGGTTGATGTAGATGGGCTGTGTTCCCCTTCTTTCTTCCTAAAGTCAATGATCAGCCCTTTACGTTTGCCGAATTAGAGAGCGGGGTCATTATCATTACATCATGCCACCCAGCTCTCTATCTCCTTTGTACATTCTGACGCATTGTTGTTTGAAATCCGTACTTCTCTAGTGATGTCATCAGCGAACTTGTAGCTGGCGTTGTTTGGAATTTAGAAACTCTGCCGTGGCTGTACAGGTAGTACGTAGGCGGCTGATGACACAGCCGTGGGTGTACAGGGAGGACAGTAGAGGGCTGACGGCACAGCCGTGATTGTACAGGGAGGACAGTGGGGGGCTGAGGACACAGCCGTGGGTGTAACTGGAGTACAGTAGAGGGCTGAGGGCACAGACCTGGGTGTGCAAGGAGGACAGTGGGGGACTGAGGGCACATCTGTGGATGTACAGGCAGTACAGTAAGGGGCTGAGGACACATCCGTTGGTGTATAGGGAGGACAGTAAGGTGTTGAGGGTACAGCCGTGGGTGTATAGGGAGTATTGTCGGGTGTTGAGAACACATCCTTCAGCAGCTTGAGTGTTGAGTGTTATTGTGGAGGAGTTGATTTTACCGATCTTCATGATTACGGTCTGTGAGTCAGAAACCTGAGGATCCAGTTGCAGAGAGTCGAACCGAGACCAAGGTCGCTGAGTTTTGTGATTAGTCTGTAAGTGATAATGATTTTGATGGTGGAGCTTTAGTCAATGAGCCCTAGGTGCCCTTGTTGTTCAGATGTTCCAGGGATGCGAGCAGGACTCGGATATATTATCCGTTGTGAACCCGTTACATCAGTCAGCAAATTATGGGGCAGCAGGTCAGGCTGGGAGACTGGAGTTGGTGTAGACCATAACCAGCCTCTCAAAGCACTTCATAATTATTGAGGTCGGAGCCACTGGGTGGCTTTCTCACTTCCGAGGATGATGATGGCCTTCTTGAATCAGGTTGAGACTTCGGCTTCAGGAGGGAGAGTCTGAAGTTGTATGTGAATACCTCTGCTAGTTGGTACAAACAGGATCTAAGTGCTCAGCCGGGAACTCTCTCCAGGTCCATCACTTTCTTTGATTTGACTCACTGAAAGACTGACTATGCCTGCAGCGGTGACAACAGACACAAGTACATCTGGGGCTTTCGCGGCTGGTGTCAGCTCTCAGTGACAGTCACACAGTCATTTATGATCGAAATCCCCTCCCCCCACATCCCTCTATCGTCTTAAACATACAATGACATTGATTGGTGTGATTACCACCCAGTCAGCATTGAGACAGATTGCCATAAAAAGACTGGGATCATGCGCCATCAGGTTCTGTAGCACCACAATGGGATAAATTCATAATAAAATAGTGTGCAGGGTGCCAGAACCAGTGATGCAAATTGTGAAGACTTTGCAGGTGTAACTCCAGTCAAGCCACTGCTTCAATCTGAATGGTGTCAAGCATCTTCAGCATTGTGCCTTTTCATGGTGGACAGTCCTTAGGTAGTCAGGAAGATGCAATTTACGCGAACCATCTGACCTGACGGCAGTTTTACTAGGTTTGCAGATGATACAATGATGATTGGATGGGCAGGTGATATTGAGGAAGTGGGGAGGCTGCAGAAAGACTTGGACAGTTTAGTACACTGCGAAAACACATGGCCGTTGTGGTTCTGATCGCCGAGCTGGGAATTTGTGATGCAGACGTTTCGTCCCCTGTCTGGGTGACATCCTCAGTGCTTGGGAGCCTCCTGTGAAGCGCTTTTGTGATCTTTCCTCTGGCATTTGTAGTGGTTTGAATCTGTCGCTTTCGGTTGTCAGTTCCAGCTGTCCGTTGCAGTGGCCGGTATAATGGGTCCAGATCGATGTGCTTATTGATTGAACCTGTGGATGAGTGCCATGCCTCGAGGAATTCACTGGCTGTTCTCTGTTTGGCTTGTCCTATAATAGTACTGTTGTCCCAGTCGAATTCATGTTGCTTGTCATCTGCGTGTGTGGCTACTAAGGATAGCTGGTCGTGTCGTTTCGTGGCTAGTTGGTATTCATGGATGTGGATCATTAGCTGTTTTCCTGTTTGTCCTATGTAGTGTTTTGTGCAGTACTTGCATGGGATTTTGTACACTACATTGGTTTTGCTCATGCTGGGTATCGGGTCCTTCGTTCTGGTGAGTTCTTGTCTGAGAGTGGCTGTTTGTTTGTGTGCTATGATGAGTCCTAGTGGTCGCAGTAGTCTGGCTGTCAGTTTGGAAATGCTCTTGATGTATGGTAGTGTGGCTAGTCCTTTGGGTTGTGGTATGTCCTCGTTCCATTGTCTTTCCCTTAGGCATCTGTTGATGAAATTGCGCAGATATCCGGTTTTGGTGAAGACATTGTATAGGTGTTCTTCTTCCTCTACGGATGTTGGACATGATCTATCCTGGAAATGATGGCTTGGCATATAGACGCAGTTGCGAGCTCTATGTCTGTAATCAATGGAATTTAGAAGAATGGTGGGGGCGCATCTGATTGAAACTGATCGATACTGCAAAGATTGATCCAGTATAATATATAAGATAGTTCCACTCGTCTTAGTGACTATGACTAAATGGCACAGTTTCAGAGTGAAGAGATAGGCTGAATGGCCTAAATCTATTGCTATATCTCATGCCGTTATGGTCATACAGTCTATTATTCAGTGCAGAGTTGAAAGTCTCAGACCTGCTCTTGTAACCCTTGTATCTGTACGTTGATTTGACTTCACCTTCTGGTCAATGGTAACCCCAGCAATATGGACCGTGTGAGAATTCACTGCCAGCCAGTAGCGCAGCAAAATGTTGAATATAAGCTGTTATCTGTGAGTCTCATCTGGCAGGAGTACATTGACTCTACGATGATTGTCATTTTCAGTCTGGTATTTTTGAAGGATCGATCCTGCTACGCTAATATTGTTGAATTTAACAAAACAGGTGCAATTTATCACAGCGCTCAGCAACAATACATGATGGAACACTGAACACTTTTCCAATAACAGTAAGGTCTAAAATGTTCATCACCAGAAACACTACTTTCCTGTTTAAGTTCAAATCAGACAATCAAGGTGCTCAACTGGAACGTGTTCCATTTTTTTTCGGATATGAGAATCGCTGGATGGGCCCACCATTTCTTGTCCGTCCCTAGTTGCCCCCTTGAGAAGGTGGTGCTGAGCTGCCTTCTTGTACCGCTGCAGTCCACCTGCTGTGCATTGACCCACAATGCTCTGAGGGAGGGAATTACAGGGTTTCGACCCAGCAACAGTGAAAGAATTGTGATATATTTCCAACTCAGGATGTTTACTGGTTTTGCAGGGGAGTTTGAAGTTGGTGGTGTTCGCAAAAGCCTGTTGCCTTTGTCATTCTAGATGGAAGTGCTCGTAGGATTGGAAGGTGCTCTCTGAGGATCTCTGAAGAATTTCTGCAGTGCATCTTGTAGATAGTACACACTGCTGCTACTGATCGTTGGTGGTGAAGGGAGTGAATGCTTGTGGATGTAATGCCAATCAAATGGGCTGTTTTGTCCTGGATGGTGTCAACCTTCTTTAGTGTCGTTGTGGCTGCAGTCATTCGGGTAACTGGGGAGTATTCCATCTCACTCCTGACTTGTGCCTTGTAGTTGGTGAACATGCTTTGGGAAGACAGGAGGTGAGTTACTCACGCAGTAATCCTAGTCTCTGATCGGCTCTTATATTTATGTGGCGAGTCCAGTTGAATTTATGGTCAATGGTAACCCCAAGTGTAATGATGGGGGTGTGGGGGGGGGGGGGGGGGGGGGCGGGGAGGTGGCAGGGAATTTAGTGACAAATATGCTGCTGAATACCAAGTGTTTATATTGTTTCTTACTGTTGATGGCCATTGTCTGGCATTTGTGTGATGCGAATGATACTTGCCACTTGACAGCTCATTTCTGGAGATTGTCCAGATCTTGTTGCCTTTAGGCATGGACTGCTTCAGTATCTGAGCATTTGCGAATGGTGATGAACATTATGCAGTCATCGTCGACTATCCCCATTCTGAACTTAGATGGAGAGAAGGTAATTGATGAAGCCACTGAAGATGTTTGGATCTAGGTTTCATCCGGAGGACCACTGAAGATGTTACGCAATATGGTGATGAAATGTCTGTAAATGAACATTCCAGTTCATGGAGCAAACTGCATCCACATTATCCAAAGGGGCTACTGCAGAGATGTTCTGGAACTGAGATAACTGACCTCCAAAAACAATGACCATTTTCCTATCTGTCAGGTATGACTCCAATAACGGACTGTTTGCCCGCGATACCCTTTTTGCTGGGGTTCCTTGATGCCACATTTGAAAGAATGCAGCCTTGATGTCAAGGGCTGGAATTCGTTCCTATTTCTATGTTTGAACCAAGGCTGCGAATAGGTCAGGAGTTGAGTGTCTCTGGCAAAACCCATACGGGGCGTCACTGAGCAGGGTATTGCTGAGCAGGTACTGCTTGATAACACTTTTGATGACAATTTCCATCACTTTACTGATGATGGGGATTACACTGATGAGACAGTAGTTGGCCGGGTTGAATTTGTCCTGCGTTTTATGTACAGAACATACTTGAGCAGTTTTTTCCATTGTTGGTTTGTAACAATACTGGAACAGCTTGTCTTGGGAAGCGGGAAGTTCTGGAGTACAAGTCTTCAGGACTATTGCCAGCATGTTACCAGGGTCCATAGCCTTTGCAGTATCCAGTAACTTCAACTGTTTCCTGATATCAGCTAATCGAATTTGCTGAAGACTGCTATCTGTAATGATGGGGATCACGGGAGGAGACCGAAATGGATCATCTACTCGAAACTTCTGACTGAAGATTTCTGCGAAAGCTTCAAACTTATCTTTTGCACTGATGTGCTCGGCTCTTCCATCATTGAGGATGAGGATATTTGTGGAGACTCCTACTCTGGTGAGTTGGCTGATCGACCACCACCATCCATGATCGGATTGGAAGGATTGCAGAGCTTAAATCTGATGCATTGGTTGTGTGATAGCTCAGTTCTGTCTGTCCCTTGCTGTTTATGTTATTTGGCACGCAAGTATTTCTGTTTGGAAACTTCATCAGGTTAATATGTACCTTTGTATTTTCCTGGTTCTGCTCCTGGCATGCCCTACTGCACTCTCCATTGAACCAGAGTTGATCCTCTGCCTTGATGGTAATGGTTGAGTGGCGGATATGATGGGCCGTGACATTACAGTTTGTGCTTGAGTACAGTTCTGCTGCTATTAATGATCCACAGTGTCTTATGGACGCTCAATCTTGAGTTGACAGATCACTTCCAAATCTGTGCCATTTAGCATGTTGATAGTGCCACACAACACAATAGAGTTTATTCTGAATGTGACTGTGAGACTTTTACCGATACTGTCATGGACAGATACATCTGCAGTTGGTAGATTAGTAAGGATGAGGTCATGTATGATTTTTTTTTCACTCATCACCTGCTGCAGACCCAATCTAGTAGCTATGTCCTTTTGGACCCGACCAGCCTGATCAGCAGTACTGCTGCCAAACCATTCTTGGTGTTCGACTTTGAAATCTCCCAGCCAGAATACACTTTTTGCCCTTGCCACAGTCTGTGCTTTCTCCAAGTGTTGTTTAACATAGAGGAGCACTGATTCAGATGAAGAACGATGTTACGTGGTAATCAGTAAGAGAATTATTTGTCCATTTTTAATCTGAAGCCATGGGACTTCAATAGGTCTGGAGTCAATTTTGGGGCCTCCCAGAGCAACTACCTTCCGACTCTATCTCACTGAACTGCCCCCTCTGCTGGATCGGTCCTGCCTTTGGGGCAGGACATATCCAGGAATGGTAATGGTGGTGGCTGGCTTATTTTTGTAAGGTATGATTCCGTGAGTATGATTATGTCGGGCTGTTGCTTGACTAGTCTGTAAGGCAATTGTCCCAATTTTGGCACTATCCCTCAGATGATAGTAAGGAAGACTTTGGAGCTTCTACAGTGATGTTTCCAGTGTTGACTTTTCCAGTGCACAGTTTGATGCCAGGTGGTCCAGCCGGTTTCATTTCTTTGAAAATTTGCAACGATTGGGACAGCTGAAGGACACGCTAGACCATTTCAGGGGGCGATTGAGAGTCAATGACATTGCCTTGGGTCTGGAGTTGCATGTCAGCCAGACCAGGTGAGGATGGAAGATTCCTTAATTAAAGGATATTAGTGATCCAGATGGATTTTTCTTAAAATCGGCAATGTCTTTATTCGCATGTGTAGATTCTTAATTCCAAGATATTGTAAAATTATTGAATTGAATTTCCACCATCTGCAGTGGCGGGATTCGAACCTGGGCCCAAATAACAGGAGCCGATTTTCTGGATTGATAATCTATTTATAATACCATGAGGCCTACTTGGAACCACATGTTGTACTCAACTGCCATTTCTTGTATTGCCCTGTTTTTCATTCACTGCTTATGTTATTCTGGAATCTCATCCTTCATTAAATCCTGATTGAAATACAGAGTCATGAACATCCTCTCGACTGCTTGAATTTCATTCAATCTGTTTCGTTTGAACAGACATTTCAAGGCAGCTGCACATCAGAAAAGAACAGGAGGTAAGAATGGCGGACTGTGCATTGTACGTGTCACCGGACCAGCATGTCTGTCAAGGCACCCAAAGTATTTACTGTGGGTCAGAGAACCTCAGATTTATTAGAGCACAAATGGAGGCCATTCAGCCCATCGAGGAGTCACAAGCTCTCCAACAGCACCAACGGACATAGAGAGAGTGTGTGGAGATAGATGGTGCGTGAGAGAAGTAAACAGAGAGAAAGAAAGTGAAGGGCGATAAACTGAGAGAGGAAAGAAAGGGGAATGACTGACTGAGTGGGAGAGGTGTTAGATGAGGGTGAAGTTAGGTAGATCAGGAGACCGCATTAGGGTAGATAAATATGGACAGACAGATGTTAGAAGCTTTATTTAGAAATTCCTCTGGACTGTAAGCCTTTTGTCTGGGCGCCATATCCTGTGAGCACTATGTTGATACTGGCTGTTAGCCCAGAGTATTTATTTCCAATAATATCACAGAATTTACTGACAGCTAAACAGAACCCATTAGGCCAACAAATTGGTTCCATGCAGAAAGCAGAGTTTTTAAATAGACTGTGCCAAGAGCAGCAGGAAATGATGACCACTCCCCCCCCCCACCCCCCCCCCCCCCCCCCCGCCCCATGTGTGTGAGAGACTGGGCCAGAGAATCACAGTGAGGGGGGTCACTGACAGAGGGGAATCAACATCTCAGCTGTGGGTGAAATAATGATTGATAATGTTTGCACACCACTTACCTAGTTTTGTAATCCACATTTCAATGTATATAGCACAGTATCAGGAGTGCATTTTAAGAACCTTTTCTCTTTGTACTTTGCATATATTAGTATGTGCAGAAAATCATTTTGTTTCTGGATTTTATATTGCATGAATGCATTTCATTAATATTGTCTCTGCTAATTCCCCATTGTAAATGTATACTGGAATCTGTTCTTCATATGAGTTATAAAGAGTAACGTTCCAATACTGGTGACTGGAGAACATCACTGTCCCTCCACTCAGTCTAAATAACCATCTCACCCAGTCCTCTCCGTCTTCTCTCTTTCCCCAATGTCATAATAACAATGTAATTGAAGTCCATTAAATGTCACTTCATCATCGTTCGTTAACATGGATACCATCAACGACATGACCCACATCTGCCCTGTCTCATTCTGGAATAGCAATCTGAATTATGTTTGTCACGTACAATTCTCTGTTAACATATCCATGCCATTTGTTTGTTATAACCTACGTTTTCTTAGGCACATTTTGCCATCAGATCATGGACGAAAGATGTTGTCTCAATGTTTTACAGATATTGCAATGACTGATCTGTAGTTACAGGATTTATTTCTCTATTTATGAGCAGAGAAACATGTTTATGTTCCGTTAAACCTCTGGCATTACTTCTATATCCAAAGCAGACTGAAAGATTACACACAATCAATCTGCCATCTTCAACATTCCTTCCTTCAGTCACTTTCACATATCACACCCAGAATGTATAAACGTTCAAAGTTATTTTGAACTTTTATAAAACAGCATTGAAGGCTAATCGGTTAACTGGAGTTATTTGTTCAGCGATTGTGATTATGTCAGTCTCCATGGATCCTAAGCGTCCCTAGAGAGTTTCTCTCTTCTATCAATAAGGGAATGCTTTCAGGGTTTTATCCCATAGTATGAGCGGGAACATCACCCACACCAGTAAAAGGGATCAGCAGCTCCAAAGAGAGGTGCAGGAGAGGTCAGTCTGTGAGAACATTAGACTGCAATGTTCCAACAATGGGCATGAGTTTATCCTATGGTATTTACTGGCTTTCCCAGCCTTGGATGTCATTAGCATATCGGATTGAAGATGTTCTGCTGGTTATTCAAGTTGGTTACTATCCTATTCTTGCTATAGTTGGTGTTCCTAGTAAGTCACTCAGTCTGTCGATCGAACTGCATTGATACTGATGATATGTAAATTTTGGAAAGGTGCAAGTCAACTTTTTCAGTTCCAATCAAAGATTCCATTCCTTGGAAATAATAACGAGCAAAGTATTATTTACAAATTACTGCCCAATTTGCGGGGATCAAACACACTGTTCTCAACCATCTTGATTCATTTTCTCCTGCAAGGTTTTACATCTCCATATCCTCCCCACATGCCAATCCTGTCCAGAACAAACATTAAGACGCCCCAGTCTTCTCCTCAGCCTCAGTGCAACTCCTGAATAAACCATTGTTTGCGCCTTTGTTAATTCTGAACACATGTTTCAAGTCCCTTCTTACCACGTGTCCATTGCAAAATAATTGAACTTGAGATGACTAACTTGTTCTCTGTACAGAATCTGAAAGATCGGAGGATAGTGTATGGTGGTCACGTCATTGGCTCGTAATCTAGATGCAGAGAATAATAATCTGTTTATATCGACTTGCCTGATGCCCATTAGAGAAGGCAGTGGGTCATACTTCCCTGGTCAGGTCTCTGTTTAACTGCAAATTCACAGCAGTTTGTTTTACTATTTACTGTCCTGTGGAACAGCTGAACCAACCACTCATTTTAAGATCTGTATAACATGCTGGCCTGACCAGGGCTGCACACATCCCGTGTGGGAAAAACAAAAGTGAAGGCAGCTCCCTTCCTTTGCCTATTTCCCATAATCCAACAGCTGATTTCCATTCAAGGAGGTGACCATTCACGGTTTTAGGTGCATTCTGTGTGATTGAGTCTCTCCCCGAGTGTCGTTTCCATCTCGATATGCATCTCTGCTGCTGGCTTTATTGATGTTGATCTACAGATGTAAGGATGTTTTACATTCCACGTCAGTGGAAATGGATTGTAAATGAATGGTTTCCTTTGTCACATGAAGGAAATGGAGCCAGCTAAGTGAGAGAAAGGAATTATTGTGATCAAACCTGTGAGTGTTGTTGAGGCAGTATTTGGGGCATTGTGAGCAGATTTTCTTTCCTTTATATGGAGTGATATCCTTACCACAGAGAGTGTGAAGAGGAGTTCCACCAGATTAATCCCTGGGTTGCTGGCACCATGAGGAGTGAGTGAAGGTTGATATGTACTGCTTTCAGAGCATAAGAGGTGATTGCATTGAACACTGCGCAGGATGGGCAATCACTAAATATATTCTAAACTGATAATGAGAAGGTGATAAATTCCATGTCTGCTGTTTCACTCAGGAAGCATGATTCTGGATAGTTTAAGTGCCTCTGAGGACATTACGCCCACACACCCTAACCTCCACTCCCCACGGTGATTGAGAGAGACAGAGAGATCCAGGTTTTGAATAAACTATCACCACATTAATATAGTGCAGTTGGTGTGTGATCCTGCAATGAATGTTATAGTATCCACCACCATGACAGCAGCCTTCATTCTAAAACAGTTAACTATTCCCAACAGCTTCTGACATTCATGAAGAACATGAATCCATCTTCTCAGAGAAGTCTATAAGACAAAGGAGCAGGAATTAGGGCAGTTAATCTGTGGAGTCTGCCCATCATTCAATCCTCGCTGATAGATTTCTCAAAATAATTCTCCGGCCTTCTCCTCGTAATTCCTCTTCCCCTGGATAATCAAGAACCTATCTAAAGCAGTCTCAAATATACTTAATGACCTGGCTCCCACTGCTTCTGTGGCAATAATTTTTAAAGATTCGACATCCTCTGGTAAATACATTTCTCCTTATCACCCTAACATCTGCCCTCGAGCTCATGTCCAATGGAAGCATCTTACCAACATCAACTCTGTCCAGGTAATTCAGTACTCTGTGCTTCCATTACATTCCGTCTCATCCTTCTAAACTTTACCGAGGATAGACCCAGAGCCCTCAAACACTCATCATACAATAATCTTTTCATTCCTATGACCATTCTCGTGAAAATATTCTGCACAAGCTCCAGGACCACTACATCCTTCCTGAGATATGGGGTTCAAAACTCAGCACAATACTCCAAATGTGGTCTGACCAGAGACTTCTACAACCTGTTTTATATTCAATTCCTCTCTTAACAAATGTCTTCAGTAATAACGGCAATTTCCCTCCTGACTACTGCCTCAACCTGCAAGCTTACTTTGGGAGAACCCTGCACTAAAACTCACAAGTCCCTTTGCACTTCAGATTTCTGAATTTTCTCCTCATTTAAAAAATAGACCATGCCTCTATTCTTCATGCCAAAGTGCATGACCACACACTTTCCAACGTTGGAATGCATCTGCCAATCTCCTTCTTCAGCATCTCCGCCTCCTCAATACGACCAGTATCATCTGCAAACTTAGCCAGGGTACACTCGGTTCCATCACCTAGATTGTTCACGTAACAAGTAAGAAGTTACGATTCCAACACTGAGCCTTGTAGAACAACACTTGTCACCGACTGCCATCCTGATAATGACTATTTTATCCCCACTCTCTGCTTTCTGCCAGACAGACAAGCTTCCATTCATGCCACTGCCTTACCACTAATACTACGGACCCTTATCATACTCATCCATCTCCTGTGTGACAACTTGTCAAAAGCTTTCTTGAAATCCAGGTGGATAACATCCATTGGCTATGCTTGGTCAACCTGCTCATTTACTCTTCAAATAATTCCAACAGATTTGTCAGGCATGACCTTCCCTTGATTAAGTGATTTTGTCCCATTTCACCAAACACTTCCAATTATTCAGAAATCTCATCCTTCACAATGGATTCCAGGATCATACCCACGACCGAAATTAATCCATTAATTATGGATTTTTTTTTGTCTTTTTCCTCACTCCCTTGTTACAATGGGGTGTCACGTTAGTGGGTTTCCTGTGCTCTGGGATTGTTCCTTACTCTAGTGATTCCTGAAAGATCACCACTATCCCCCCACATCTTCTTCAGCTATCTTCCTTACATCTCTGGGATGAGGTCCATCCGGTCGAGGATAATTAACCACTTGCTGGTCATTCACTTTTTTTCTAGCACGCTCTCCATGATGGTGGCCAGCGTACTCAGCTCCGACCCCTCACTATATTGAATGTTAAGGTATTACTCGTATCTTCTTCCGTGACCCCAAATTTTCAGTTCCTCAGCCTATTCTTGTTCACCACTACTACCTCTCCATTATCATTTTCCAGCAGTCCAATGTCTACTTTTGCCTCTCTTTTGTATTTTATATATTGAAAGAAGCTCTTACAGAATTCCTTTATATTAGTGGCTAGCTTACCCCCATATTTAATAATCTCCCTCCTTATTTTATTTTGTTTGCTCTCCGTTTTGTCTTTGTAAGCTTCCCAATCCTCTGGTTTCCCACAGCCACTCGCCACATTATATGTGTTCTCATTTGCTTCTATGCTGTCCCTGACTTCCCTAGTCAGCTATAGTTGCCTCATCCTCTCTCTAACATGTCGCTTTTTCCTCAAGATAAATCTCTGGTGCATCCCGAATTACTCCAAAAATCTCCTGTCATTGCTGTTCCACGGTCCTTCCTTCTGGCCTGTATCCCAGTTAATTCTACCCAGCTCCTCTATCATGCCTCTGCAATTGCCTTTAGTCAGCTGTAATACCATTACCTCTGATTCTAACTTCTCCACCTGAAATTGCAGAGTAAATTCAATCATATTATGATCACTGCCTCCTATGATTTCCTTTTTCCAAAGCTCCCCTCATCTAGTCTTCCTGCACAAGTTGCTACAAAAAGTCATCTCATAGACATTCCACAAATTCCTTTTCCTGCAAACCACGATCAAACCGAATTCCCATTCCACCTGCATAATGAAATCTCACGTTCTCACTGTAACGGTGCCTTTCCTACAGATCTTTCTATCTCCTGGTGTATCTTGCACCCCAGCTCCTGACTACAGTTTAGCGGCCTGTACATAACCCCAACTGCATATTTTCACCTTTTTGATTCCCCAATTCTACCGACACAGTTTCTACACCACCTGATCTTAGTTCATTTCTTCTAATTTATTAAATTCGATTTCTTACTAATGAGACAAATCTGTCTCTCTGCCCACCTTCCTATCATTTCGACAGGATGAATACCCTTGAATATTCAGCTCCCAATCCTGATCCTCTTGCAATGGCGTCACTGTGATGCCCTCCACGTCATCCCTGCCAATTTGTACATGAGTCACAAGCTTATTTACATTATTCCTTCTACTACTTGCATTCCGATATAACAGTGCAGTTCTGTACTTACCGTCCCTCTTATCATTGTCATTTGCTTGTCCAGCCGTTAGTACCATTACAGACCCTGGCCACTGACTCATTCCCCTTCCACTCCAACTTCTTCTGCACCCCAGATGGCATATCCCAAATCTAAGTGCCAGCTAGGTAGCAAAACCTTCAGGACTGTCAATCCTGGTCACAGAGAATATTATCTATGCCTCTAACTGTACTATCCCCAATTATCCATAACTGGGCATCACAGTGACACAGCAATGCTGCCTCATAGTGATAGGGATTTGGGTTCAATTCCAATCTCTGCAAACTGTCTGTGTGGACTTTGTATATTCTTCCCGTATCAGCACTCGGAGCATTAGCTGTTTTCTCTCTCCACAGTATGTCTCTGTATTGGCTTCGGATTTCTACAGTCTACAGTTTTTTTTTATTTTATTTGAAGGAGAAATGATGCAAATGTGACAGCTTTTTATAAAAAACAGCCGTGGTTCGCGGATTCCCCTGACTACTTAGGAATCTTGCCCAGCCACTTGTCTGAGTGCAGTGTCCCTGGAGACTCATTCCATCTCTTTCAGTCCCTCAGTCCATCGTCGCTGCATGCAGCCTTTCCTTTGCCACCCCTGGGAATCCCCACACCCCATTGCCTGGCACTGGATACTCCCTTCGCAGGACTATGCACAAAACTTCATTGGGCACTTTCTCACCCGCTGGGGATGCTGGGTAAAAAAACTTGCCATTGAAAGGAACTGAATATCAAAACTCCAATTTTAAAGTAAAGCAGAGTAAACAGCTTTGACATTTTGTAGTCTTCTGTTTCTCCTCGTCAGTCTGCAAATAAATGGTCCATATGTCTACCTTGTAACAGGTTTGGTGGAGGCGGTAGATATCAGATCCTCTGGCCATTGGACTGAGTCAGTGGGCTCCACCTTCCTGGTTAATGAAGTCACACTTACGTTTTTTATTATCTCGTCTATCCACTTTAAAGAAAAAGCCTTGCTGGAGTTGTGCTGAATTTTGGAGACGCTAGAATATGTCACTTGCGAGTGAGATTAGGAATAGGAAGGTAGAACAGTTAAATACACGGCCAAAGAGCTGGTAGCACTTCTGATATGCTAATCATGGGGATTCCCGACTCGGTAGGATATACCCAAGGAGGGCGGGGTGGACCTGAACTCGCAGCAATATCTGATATGTGGATCATTGGGATTCCCGGGTTAGTAGGATATACACAAGAAGGACGGATGGACCTGAACTGGCAGCAATCGCCGATATGTGGATAATTTGGATTCCCGGGTCGGTAGGACCTACACAAGAAGTACGGAATGGACCTGTACTGGCGGCAATCTCCTGGCAGGCAGGTTTGCTATTGTCACTCAGGAGTGTTTAAAATAGTGTGGCACTGAGGAGTGGGAAGCAGAGCAGTAGGTCCACAATACAGTGACTGAGGAGGAATTGGAGACTAACACCAGTGCATCTAAGATCAATAGCAAAGACGCAGAGGGCACTGAACACAATGGGACTGGCAGGCGTAAGGGTTATTAGTTTAGTGCGAGGAATCTGGTTTGTAGGGACCTCAAGATTGGATGAGTACACATAACGCCAATGTAAATATTACAGAGATTTCGTGAGAGAGGGACAAGAGAGCAATCAATCCACTGGGTACAGAAATACTTGCTGAATATGCAGTGAGTGGCTGGAGACAGTCGTTTAAAGTGAAATAATTATCCAGCACTCTATCGAAATCGGACCATGTGTAATGCAATGTACAGATTGAAGTGACAAAGGAGGATACTGGAATTGTCAGTCTACAATATTTTCTGCTTTACTGGTAGTTTTTTGTAACCTCCTGTCACCGGAAAATAGCAGTAGAAAATACTTCAGGGAATCTCAAACCAAATATCAGGTCAGTGTGTGATGTGTTTGTCTGAAGTGTATTTATTTCAATGCAATTATTATTATGGGTAAACAGATGAATTTAGAGCCTGAATGGGACTACGATGAGACTACGATGTTGCAAACATTATAGGGACTTGGTTGAGGAAGAGACAAGGCTACTCAACTTTCCAGGGTTTTGTTGTTTTAGATGAGATAAAGGGGTAGCTAAAAGAGGCGGAGGAGTTGCATTACTAATCAGGGAGATTGTTGGATCTGCACTTCGGGCTCATCTACTGAGGCAAAATGAGGAGAGCTCAAGATATGGTGGATGCATGTGTTAGGATTGTACTGTAGTCCCTCCAACAGCCACCGAGAGATTGAGGAACCAATATGTCGGCCGATTATGGAAACGGGTATTAAAAACAGAGTTGCCACAGTGCGTGACTTTAACATCCCCAATATTGACTGGGAATCCCTTCGAGAAAGAGGCTTAGATGAGGTAGAATTTCTTAAGTGCATCCAAGAAAGTTACTTGCAGCGGTATGGGGCTTGTCCAACTACAGGAGGGGCCATACTGGACCTCGTATTAGAAAATGAGTCTGTCCAGGTGACTGACCATTCAGTAGAGGATCATTTTGGAAACAGTGATCACAATGCCCTCAGGTTTGAGAGAGCTATGATCATGAAATAAGACAGGACCTTGAGGTAGTCAATAAATTGGTGGAAGGCAAATCCGCATCAGGCAGAAGCGAGGGGCTGTTAATTGGGAGGAGCTGCTATCGGGCAAATCCACATTTTGCATGGCGGAAATGTTTATTAAATCCTGATTTCACTATCGTCTGGTGAATATCCTCCCAACTGCTCGAATGTCAGTCTATTTTGTTTGATCAGATATTTACAGGACACTGCATGTCAGAAAACAGGAAGAGATAATGGATGATTGTGTACTCTGTCCTTCGCAGGACCAGCTTGGTTCTCCAGGCACTGAAAGTCTTTATTTTGGGTCAGAGACCTTCAGAATTAATATGGCACAGACGGAGACAGAGTGTAAACAATCAAACTTCAAGCACACTGGACAGACAAATGAAATTGAGAGGAGGAACGGTTAATACAGGACTGAGAGTGTTATAGCTTAATGCATACCGCATAAGAAATCAGGTAAATGAGCTTGTAGCGCAGATTGAAATTGGCAGAGACGTGCTGAAAGGGAATCAAGATTGACACTATTCAAGGGTATGCATCCTACTAAAAGATAGGTTGGTGGGGGGAGTAAGATTGGAAAAAAAATCAATCATAAGAATCCGGGTCTCCTTGCTATCGGAAGAATGTTATGAAACTTGAAAGTATTCAGGAAAGATTTACAAGGATTGGACTATTTGAGCTACAGGGAGAAGTTGAATAGGCTGGGACTGTTTGCCCTGGAGCGTCAGAGGCTGAGAGGTGACCTTATAGCTGTTTAGAAAATCACAAGGGGCATGCATGGGATAAATAAACAAAGTATTTTCCCTGGGGTGGGGGAGAACTAGAGTGCATAGGTTTAGGTTGAGAAGAGAAAGATTTAAAAGGGACCAAGAGACCAAGTTTTTTCATGCACATGGTGGTGTGTGTCTGGAAAAAACTGTGGGAGGAAGTGGTGGACCTGGTCCCATTACAATATTTAAAAATAATCTGGATGGGTTTGTAAATAGGAGGGGTACAAAGGATATTGGCCAAGTGCTGGCAAATGGGACTAGATTAGGTTGGGTAACCTGGTCGGCATGGACGAGTTGGACTGAAGGATCTGCTTCCATGCTGTACATCTCTCTGACTGTACAACTTTCTGACTGTATGACATAAAGTAGGGTCAGATGGCACAAAATCAGTGTGGGTAGAATTAAGTATCCCCAAAGGTTGAATAAAGAAACATAGACGGCGTTATGTTCAGGATTCCAAAAATTAGTCAGGGGTTGCGGCACAATATACACCAGGAGATAGAAAAGATGCATACAAAAGGCAAAGTACAGTAGTCATGGGAGATTTCAATCCACGGGGGGACTGGGAAAATCAGGTTGGTAGTGGTTGGCAAGAAATATAATTTGTGGCGTATCTTCGATAGGGCTTTTTGGAGCAGCTTGTGGTGGAGCCCACTCAGGAACAGGCAATACTGGGTTTAGTGTTGTGCAGTGAGGCAGACTATTTAAGAGAACTTAAAGTGAAGGAACACGAAGGAAGCAGTAATCATAATATGATTGAATTTATTCTGCAATTTGAGAGGGAGAAGATAGGATCACAGGTACTGGTATAGTTTGTGTTCCTAGTAAGTCATTCTCTTTGTCTATTAAACCGGGCTGAACTGTATTTCTGATCAAGTTAGGTAAATTATGGAAATAAAATTCCTTTCCTGATAAATTCTACAAAGCAAATTACTATTTATAAATTGCTCACTGATATGCGAGAAGGAACCAGGGTGTTCTCAATCTCCATAATCCTTCTAGCCCTGCACAGATCTACATTTCCATATTGTTCCGACTCACCAATCCTGCCCAGTACCACAATTATGATGTCCCAGTCTAATAGTCAGCCTCAGTGCAACTTCTGAATAAACTTCTTTATTTGTGCCACTATGAAATCTGGATTCATCTCTTTCAAGTCCCTTCAAACCACATGTCCATGACAAGAGAATTGTAATTGAGATGTTTAACTTGTTCTCTCCACAGAATCTGTCAGACAGGAAGGTAGTGCGTGGTGCTCAAGTCATTGACTCTTCATGTAGAGGTACAGA
This sequence comes from Chiloscyllium plagiosum, assembly GCF_037043375.1. Lineage (NCBI taxonomy): Eukaryota > Metazoa > Chordata > Chondrichthyes > Orectolobiformes > Hemiscylliidae > Chiloscyllium > Chiloscyllium plagiosum. The sequence goes on from NW_028270167.1 coordinate 79,181,211, forward strand.
TAATAATCTGTTGATGTCTCATGAAGCAAGTTGATGGAATTTAAAAGAAACCATTATTATTTGTAATATACAGAAGCCCATCTGCTTGCGTTATGTTCTTTCGAGAAGGCAATGGGTTATCGTTCCTTGATCATGGCTCCGTGTAACTGCAAACCCACAGCAATATGGTTTACTTTTTACTGTCCAGTGGAACAGCTGAGCCAACCACTCAGTTCATGATAGGGATACCATGCTGGTCTGACCAGGGCTTCATATGCCTCGTGAAGAAGAAGAAAAGTAAAGATAACTCCCTCCTACTTCCTGTTTCCCATATTGCTACTGCTCATTTCCATCAGGTAGGCGACTATTCCTTATTTTAGGTGTTTTCCATCTCATTGAGTCTGTCCCCGAGAGTGATGTCCATCTCAATAGGCACCCCTGGTGCTGGTTTTATTGACACTGGCATACAGAATAATGAAGATGTAAATTACGCATCAGTGGCAATATATAGAGAATTATGCTTTTTACGCCTTTGTAAAGAAGTGGAAACGGCGAAGGGAGGGAAAGTAATTAATGTGATCATCCCTGAGAGTTTTGTTGAGGCAGTATTTGGGGTATCGTCTACAAATTTTCTCTCCTTTTAAGGAATGATCTTCTTACCACAGAGAGAGTTCAAAGGAATTGCACCAAACTAATCCCTGGGATGATGGTACCATGAGGAGTGAGTGAAGATTAATCTGTCGCACTGTGAGAGAATAAGATGAGATTGTATTGGAACGTCAGGGGGATGGACAATCACACATATTGTTCTAAATAGATACTGATACGGTGATGGATCCCACGGCCTCTTTTTTTTAACTAACTTTACGAAATTCTAGATACTTTTAGTAGCTCTGAGAACATTCCCCCCAACCACCCCCACTCCCCATATCAATGAGAGAGCAGAAAATCCAGACTTTGAATGAAAACTCCACATATTAATGCAGTGTATTTGATGTGTGATCCTGCACTGAACGTCATTTTATTCACAATCCCAATATCAGCTACAATACCTTCAATCTAAAACAGTTAACTATTTCCACCAGCTTCTGACCCCCACGGAGAACCCAGGTCTGCCTTTTCGGAGATGGAAGATGTCTCCTTGAGACTTGACAGAAAATATCTCGCTTCCCTCCTCAATGCCAGCAAACCACGTTAAAGTAGCAATTGTTCCACATACAAAGGAGCCACGATGAACATCATGATCTACTCCTGTGATTTGTTATGTTGGAGCATGAGTGACATCCTCCTGTTCCTGTATAAGCCTTTGCGAGGCTGAATGGCCTCTTCCTGGTCCCGTGGAACAGTTTCTGGAGACTGTTTGGGCTCCACCTGTTCCTATTTAACAGTTCGATGTGCTGACCAGACCCCTCCTCTTCCTATGTAATAGGCAGGAATATTGAACGTATTGCCACTCTTCCTGATTTTATGGGCTGAATGCTAGCTCATATTCGTATGTGACCAGGTTGAGATGCTGAATGAGCTCCTCTTTTAACTATGGAAATGTGCAATGTCTGGCCCTGCTGTTACATAAATGTTACCTGATTTTAACAGCACGAACTGGAATGCTGTCCGGTTCTTGCTGCACATGCTCATAGACTGCTTCAGGAGCTAGGGGATAAAATGTTCTGAACATTGTGTGATCTTCAGTGATCATCCCCATTTCTGATGTAATGATGGGGAAGGACATTTATGACGCAGCTGAAGATGATTGTGTGGAGGAAGCTACCCTGAGGATCTCATGTAGGGATGTCCCGGGACGGAAAGGATTGATGTCCACCAACCATGATCATCTTCCTCTGTGCGATGGCTGACCTCCAGTGGAGAGATTGTGGCTGATTCCTGTTAAATTTAATTTAGTCAACGTTTCTTGATACCATCCTGAGTCAACCCCTGCCTTGATATCAGGGTCTGTCACTCTTGCATGAGCTGCTGTGTTCACCTCTTTTGAACATACAAATAGGTTATTGTGTATGGTTGGGGAGTGTCACCTTCTCACAGAGGATACTGAATGTCAGAAATTATCTGGTCAAGAGAGTTCGTGCAGCTATATCACTGAAAGTATTTACAGAGGAGCTAGGTGGGTTTTTGACTTGCCATAGAATTGAGGATGTGAAGAATTGGGAAATAAAGCAGCGTTGATAACAACAGTGGATCATCCATAATATTATACAATGGCACGACAGACCTGACCATCCGAATTACCATCCGTTCCTGTTCCTTATGCTCTCATATTCTGTAATTAGGAAGTTAATGGTTGTAATTTTCCTGTACATTCCGTTATTGGATGTTGCAGTTAGAGAGAGCAAAGCATTTCATGAGTCATCTCAGGGTGAGGTATGGGGACTGTATTCACAATGAATCTAGGTGTGCACCATGACCAACAAATGAAGCACAGGTTGCAGAGAGGAGACACTCTATTAATAGACCAGAGGCGTCTTTTGAGATCAACCTGGGTTTTGAATTAACATTTTTCAACCCACGCCAAACTTTATGTGACAATTGTGAGGGACAGAAGGAGATCCTGTATTACTGTGGACCAGGTATTTCGAGCAATTGGCCTCTGTCTGCAACTGTGCAGGAGCTGTGAGGGGCTGATTGGAATATAGGAGCATCGGACTGACGAGTAGGAGAGGGCTATTAGGCACTTTGTCTTTGCTCTGCCACGCACTAAGATCGTAGTTGATCTGATTGTGGTCTCAGCAGTACTTCTTCTGCACGTGCACTATTTTCCTACATTCACTTGTCTATCAAATATTTAACAGACACAACTTTGAATAAATGTAAACATCCAGGCACCACAAACTTCTGGGGAAGGGAACTCCCACTTGAACAGCCCTTTTAGAATTTGTCATTCGTGCTCCAATCAATGTTGCAGGGTCAGTGTTTCCTTTTGCAGTGACACTGCTCCACTATTTACAAGACATTTCAAAGTTTAGTGATATGGCTAATGATATAAATGTCAGCCTGACTCATCTTCTAGAATAATGTGAAAAACACACACACACACACACATATCTTAAGACAAAACAGAAAAATGAAATCTTTCCAGAGTTTCATAATAGTTGAACTCATTACAAATGGATAGACGATAGACTGTCCGAAATGTTATTCCCTACAGTGTGGAAACAGGTCCTTCAGCCCAACAATCCATGTCGACCCTCCCAAGATCAACCCACCCAGTCCCATTTCCATCTGGCTAATGCACCGAACAATATGGGCAATTTAACATGGCTAATTCACCTGTCCTGCACATTTTTGGACCTGTGGGATGAAACCAGAACACCTGGAGGAAACCCACGCAGACACGGGGAGAATATGCAAACTCCACACAGACAGTCGCCCGAGGCTGGAATCAAAACTAGGACCCTGGTGCTGGGAGGTAGCGGCGCTAACCACTGAGCCGCCGTGCCGCCCAATCTACTCAGACAAGCTACTTGTGATGTGATTTCTCCCCAGAATAGTTGGATTTAGCTGAATTCCCTTTGCTTCAGAAGAATAATCCATGTCTCATCAGGTAGAGGTGAGTCAGAGATTTACTGTTGTCAGGTGGAACAAAAGAAGACAGAGGGATCAATCGGTTGCTGCTTCTCAGGCAGGGAACATTGTTCTCCCTCTCTATGTTGAAACATGCAATCATGTCAACTGATCACCAAACTGGACCGTGTGTGCTCATCGTGAACATTCTCTGGAATGGATCATAATGGATGATATGCAAGTGCTTCGTTGCTGTTGTTAGAAACAGTGCCTTTCAATAACAAAAGAGAAAAATCCTGTTTTATAATTTGATGATATTTTGGTATGCATACACTTAATTTTTAAAAATCGTTTGATGTTGTCATAATATCTGTGCTAAAATCAATACAGTTTATTCTTAAAATTTATTGCGTAGTTTTTGTCTCCCTGAGAAGAGAAAATGTGCATCCAACTGATTATTCTCAAAATCGTGCATGCTCATAAAGGATTCTCATCTAAGACCAAAACTGATAATGTTTTAAAACAAAAGGCCTTCATTCCAAGAAAGTGTGAACAAAACATTGTTGATAAGCTTCTAAAACGTTTTTTAGGTTAAGCGATCAAAACCGCACGTAATGTGGTCTTAGCAACGCCCTGTACAGATGTCGACTCGAAAAATGTGATGCTGGAAAACTACAACAGGTCAGGCACACCCAACGAACAGGAGACTCGATGTTTCCGGCATATTCCTGATGAAGGACTTATACCCATGACGCCAATTTTCCTGCTCCTCGGATGCTGCCTGATTGGCTGTGCTTTTCCAGCCTCACACTGTTCGACTCTGATCTCCAGCATCTGCACTCCTCACTTTTACCGGTACAGATGCAGTAAAACATTCCTGATTAAACCTGGTACCCTTTGCCAGAAACACAATCATTCCACTTAGCTTCCAAATCACTTACAGCAAGTGCAGACTAACTACATATGATTCATATACCAGGATCATGAATACCATCTATATCACAGAGTTCTGCAATCTCTCTCCACTTAAATTGTTTATCATTGTTTTATCCTTCTATCCAAAATAGACAACTCACATTATGCTATATCTGGATAAGGTTTGCTCACTAACCTCCCTTTGCCTATATCACATTGATCACACACGACCTCCATTTGATGACATACTGGATGACCAGCTTTGTGTTGAGGCTAATTGGGCCTTAATATATTCAGTCCCTTCCTTCAGATCTTTGGTCCAGATATTGATCGTTGATGATCCCATAGTGATCTCTGAGGCACTCCACCAGTTCCAGCTTTGTAATGTGAAAATAAGCATTTATCGCTAATCTTTATTTCCTGTTAGCAACAGCTTCCTGTGTAACAGCTCAGATGTTTACATGGCGTCCTGTGCAGTAAAATATCCTCAATGAGCTAAAATGATTAGTTCTATTTTCCTCCGTAACTCGTTAAATATGCAGAGTGGTCTCCTCCAGTCTCATGGTATCGATAATGACTGGCTGAATGAGGTGGCACCCTATCTTTGTCACAGCTTCGAGTGTGGATGGAGGGAACAACACATTGGGTAGAGCAAGCAGTATATTTCTGTAACCGCATCGAAGGGCGGCTTGAGGGAACGACACCTGGGGTAGGGGCAGCAGTGTATCTCTGTAACAGCATCGAGGGGTGGATTGAAGGAACGACACCTGGGGTAGGGGCAGCAGTGTATCTCTGTAACAGCCTCGCGGATGGATTGAGGGAACAACACATGGGGTAGGGGCAGCAGTTGTCCATTCGGCGCCACCAGTCAGAATGCTCATGACTGATCCCTTTGTGATTGACCATTTGTCTCCTGTCTGTTCCAAATAAATATTGACGCTCCTGTCCAGCAAAGATCCGCCGACCTCAGCCTTGAATATCTTCAAAAAACCGAGTCTTCACTGCTCCCTGAGGATGAGGATCCTACAGATAATACAACACTAAAGTGAAAGGGGCGACCTTATTTCAGTGTGGCACCTGTTATATTAAACTGTGTTAACCTAATACGAAATCGCCACCTCTTTTGAAAGACAAGGACAGAATAATTAGGCATAGACATAAACCATTCAGCCCTCTAAAACTTTCCAATTGTACTACTGACCCTTTTCAATCAAATATGTATTAAACTCATTCTCTGCTCCTGTCCCAGGAAGAGAATAACTGATAGCATGACACCACACAAGCATTAAAAACGCAGAATTAGGACATTCGGCCCAACGACTCTGAATGCCATTTAATACTGGCTTAGAGGTTTCTCAAAATCATTCTCCTGACTACTCTCTGTAACTCTTGACATGCTTATTCAACAAAAACCTATCTATCTCTGTTTTATAAGCACTAGTGTCTGTGTCTCTGTGGGTCCGTATGTGCACTTGTGTGTGTTTGTTCATGTGTCTGTGTGTTTGTGTATTTATGTGCTGACTTTAGTTTATCTGTGTATTAGCCTGTGCGTTTTACTTGTGCTTTTGTCTATTTGTGTGCGACTGTCTATGTCTCCGTATGCCACTCCGGTCCACCTCCATATATGTACTGTGAGTGTCAGTATATTGGCGTGGTTACATATGTCTCTGAATATTTTAGTGTCTGTATCTCTCTGCAATGAGATATTTGTTGTTTTGGGAGGGAGGAAATTATGAAAACAGACAGAATTGTTAAAGTGCGAATTACCCTTCACTGAACATTATGTTTTACTCAGTTGGAGGGACATGGATGTCACGGAATCTCCATACGACACCTCCCGGTCCACTCCGGTTCATACCAAGGTCCTCCCCACATGGTGGGGGGGAGGGGGGTGGGGTGGAGGAGGGATCAGATATCGGGTGGTCCACAATCGGACCTGGCCCTTTCTCATCTTTTACAGTCCGTTTCTCCTGGAATGGGAGAAGGGGGGGGGGGTGGTGGTGGAGAGATGGTTGTAGTGTGTGGCCCTGCTGTTAGTGCTGGTGTAGGTAGAGGGGGAGGGGGAATGGTGAGGTGTCCGGAGGGGGTCAGTCCACAGTGTTGTATCCATGCAGTGTTATTAATGTTGGGAGTATAGTGGAGGGAGAGAGAGCGCGCGGGGTGAGGGGTAGGGGGGCGAAGGTGCTGAATTCAATAGTGACAGTGTGAGTGCGTGAGCCTTATTTGGAGATAGAGTGCGAGCCTTGATAGGGGGTGGGTGCTATAACAGGTAGTGAGTGTGAAGGAGCAGAGAGAGTACGGTGACAGCTATCCTGACAAGGTGGGGAGGATATTGATGCTTGTCCTGTGATGCTGGTCGTTTCTTCAGATCATGTCAGCGTCAAGGTGACCCTCCCCGAATGTCTTGTCCAAGTCAATCAGTAATAACACCACAGACCCTGTCCCTCAGATTCCACAGAATCAGTTTGGGTAGATCTTACAAATAGGACGTAGAAGCAAACATTGGTGCATTATGTATCTAAACCAATGCTCTCGTGCAAATTTTGTGCATTATATGCTCTGGAAATTAGAGATGCAAATATTGTGGGTGCTGCAGTATTACTGCATGATCTCAAATTACATCTAAACCGCATTAACTATGTAACTGCTAATGCTGTGAAAAATAAATTCCATAAGCATAAACCAAATTGGTTGAAGAGTATGTTGTGACTCAAACGAGAGAGCAGGTTATTTTGGATTTGGTGTTGTGTGGTCAGAAGGACTCATTATTAACCTTGCTCTGAGAATTAGAGACGTTAATATGTTATCTTTACACAGCACCAGCATACAATGTAGAATGTTTGAGCATGAAGTAGTAAACACGCAATGGCTGTTAGAGTCATGGAATCATGGAGCCCTACAGCATGGATACAGGCCCTTTGGACCAAAGTGGTCTGTGCCAACCCAAATGTCTATCCTGCTAATTCCATTTCCCTGCCCTTGCCCCTTATTCTTCTAAACCTTCCCTATCCGCGTATTTGTCTAAAAGCCTTTTGAATGTTGTTAATGTACGTGCCTCAACCAAACTGCTGTCTGCTCATTCCATATGGGCACCAACCTCTGCGTAAAAACGTTGGCACTCAGGATCCTTTTTATTCTTTCACCTCTAATCTGGTGTCTTCTAGTTCTTGATTCCCAAAACTGGGAAAAAGAATGAGTGTATTCACCTTATCCACGCATCTCATGATCTTATACAATTCTATACGATTTTCCCTCAGTTTCCTACAGTCAAAGGAAAATGTTCTGATCCGTCCAAACTCTCCCTACAGCTCAGCGCATTGAGTACTGGCAACATCCGTGTACATTTCTTCTGTACTCTTTCCAGTTTAATCACATCCTTCCTATGGCAAAGTGAACACAACCGAACACAATACTCCAAGTGCATGCCTCACCAGCGTCTTGTCCAACTGCAATATAACTCGCCAACTTCTATACTCAGTGCCCTGACTGATGAAGGCCAGTGTGCAAAAGAACGCGAAAGTATTGTGAGCCTTGATATCCTATGCACAAGGCAGTGCTGACTGCTCCTTATGAAACCGTGTCTTTTCAAATGCATGCATATGTTATCTCTCAGAACCTTCTCAAGGAACTTACATGTCACAGTTGTTAAGCTAACTTGTCTATAGTTCACAGGTTCTTCTTCACAAACACTACTTGAACAAGGGCACAATATTCACTACCCTCCAGTCTACCTGGACCTCACCCGTGGACAGTGATGATGCAAAAAGATCAGCCAGTGTCCCCGCAATATTTTCTCTCGCCTCTTGCTGTGTTCTTGGAAACACCTGATCAGGACCAGGAGACCTACAGAAACACTGCAATGTCTGAAAAATATGTCTGTTTCTTTAAGGTAGAATCACCGAAGAAAGGGCAAGTAATGAAGGTTAACATAATAAATTAAAGATCATATTAATCATAGGAAGGGAGTTCAGAAGAATTCTAGACATTGTGAAAAACGGAGAATTATCAGAAATTTGTTTGTGTGGAGTTTGCATATTCTCCCCGTGTCTGGGTGAGTTTCCTCTGGGTGTTCCGGTTTCCTCCCACAGTCCAAAGATTTACAGGTTAGCTGAATTGGAAATGCTTATTTTCCAAAAGTGTTCAGGGATGCGTAGATTAGGTACATATGTCGCAAAGTGTAGAATCAGAGGGGAATGGGTCTGAGTGGTTACTCTTCGGAGAGGCGGGGCGGACCTGTTGGGCCCAAGGGCCTTTTTCTCACTTTGGACTTTTAATGATTCTGTGAAAGAAGAACACAAAGATTGCCTAAATCTACAAGCTGTATTGCAAAGAAAACAAAATAAAAGCGAGGTCAAATGTGGAATTTTAGAATCGGGAGAGGAGAGGTTATTGTGGAGAACAGGGAAATGGCCAAGAAAGTAACCAGTTACTTTGCATCTGTCATCACGGAGGAAGATCCAGAAAATCCCTGAGAAATACCAAGTGATCACATGGAACTTGTGGAACTAAAGACATAAAGTCAATTCATATCAATAACAAGGTAGTAGTTGAAGGCTGACATAGTAGTGTTGTAGCTGGATTGAGCATTGCTAAGTCTGATAAGCCAGTTGTACTTCGTATCAAAATATTAGAAATAAATCAGCAATAGACGCATTAATTGTGCGTCGATGACTGTTTTATTTTCCTGTATATTCTGCAGAGGCTGGAAGTTAGTCAATGTGTTCCAAGCATTTTAGATGAATGGAAGGGATTCAAGCATCTGCAAAGGGAAGAAAAGATACTGTGGAGAACTGTAGACTAATTAACTTGAGATCTGTAGGGAAACTGATGGAATCTATTATATAGGATCAGATATTTGATATTTAGAAATTAACAGCAACATTGGAGAGAATCAGTATACACTGACAGAGTCTTCATACTTGAAAAACTTCAGAATGATTTGAAGTTGTTTATTACAACATAGAAATGGCATATTTCGATTTTCAGAAGGATTTTTATAAGAACTTATGCAGTGAATTCCTAAATAAAGTAATCTGAATGGTAATTGGAGGAATATATAGAAGTGGAAAGTCAAAGTCCGGTTCGCCTTCATTTAAGAGAATCAGAACATAGTTGGAAGGTCATGTTGAAGCAGTTTCACAGCTTGCCGATGAGACTGTACATAGCGTACTGACCCAATCTGAGAAAGAATATACTGACCACCGAGGATGTGCAATGGACATTCTCCAGATTAATCCCTCCGATGGCGAGATTGCCTGATGTGGAAACTCGGCCTGTGTTCTTTAGAGTTTCGAAGAATGAGAGGGGTCACAGTGAAATTTAGAAAAGTCACTAAACAAATGACAAGGTGGAAATAAACAGGATTTTTCTCTGGTTGTCTACTCTACATTTAAGGCAAATAATGGCAGGTAAATGATGGGCCATTTCAGACTGCAAGAAGAAGGCAATTCTTCATTTGAAGGGGACTGACTAACACAGCGACATGGAAACCTGCTGGCAGGACAAGATTAGGGAGAATCCCCAGATATTCTACGGGTAGGGGTCAAGTGGAACAGAATAGCCAGGGAACAGGTAGGACTCATTAGTGACTTGCCAAGTTGCATCCAAATCAACTTAGTGGTAGGAGACAGAAGGTCTGCTGGTAGAAATCTGTTTGTTTGTCTGGAGCCTCGTATCCAATCGTGTACCACAGGGATCAGTGCTGTGTCCCATATTATTTGTGATTCGGAGATGCCAGTGCTGGACCGGCTTGGGTAAAGTTTAAACATTGCAGAACACTAGATGAAAGTCCAACAGTTTATTTGGAGGCACGAACTTTCAAAGAGCATAATCACGTGATGAAGAAGCAGCGCTGCGAAAGCTAGTGCGTCGAATAAAACTGTTGGATTATAACCTGGTGTTGTGTGCTTTTTAACCTTATTATTTGTAGTATTCATAAATGATGCAGCTGTGAATATGGAGGTGTTGGGGTGAGTGATAAATCATTTTGCGTTTGACACAAAGTTTGGCTGGTTGGTTGGCAGTGAGGAGGAAGGCCTTATATTACATGAAGATACAGATGGAATGATCAAATGGGTGGATCAATGGCTGATGGAATGGAACCCTGATAAATATGTGGTGGTGTACTTAGGAAGAAGGAACCAGACAGGGAAGGACTCAATGAATAGCAGCACACTAGGAATCTCAGAGAGTGCTTCTCCACAAATCCCTGAATGTGATTAAACAGATTAATGCACAAGTTGACAAAGCATAACGACCATAAACATAGCCTTTATTCATGGAGACACAGATTATAAGAGCTATGTGGAACTTTGGTTAGGCCAAATGGAATACTATGTACATATCTGGGAGTGTGTGATTGCACTGGAGAGAGTGCAGTGGAGATTCACCAGGATGCTCCCTTGGATGGAGTGGATCAACTCGAGTTTTGTACTTTGAAGCAGAGAAGGCTGAGAGGGACGTGCTTCAGAAGGAAAAGATTACCAGGGGCATGGACAGGATGGATAGACAGCAGCTGTTCCTTTCAGTCAAAGGGCGAAGAACAAAGGAGTGCCATTTTAAAGTGAATGGTTTGATGTTTCGTGAAGATTTGAGGATTGGTTTTCATCCAGAGGCTGTTGGGGTCAGGAATGCACTTCCTGAGAGGGCAGTTGGCACAGATAGCCACACAACCATTAATAAATACATGGTCATGCACTTGAAGTGCCATAGCATACATGGCTATGTGCCTCGTATAGGAAAGTGGGACTAATGTAGGTCGTACTGTATTTATGACAGTACAGAATCAGTGCTTATGTGATTGCATGGATTGGACGGTCAATCATTGAGCAGCATAAGACAGGAATTGATGAGTTTCTGAAGAATGTATTAACTAGGGTTATAAAAGTGAACTTGTCTCCATGAGGTAGAACAGGGGAAGCTCAAAGTGTCTAATGCCCTGCTCGCTTCCTGATGTTTCTGTGCAGTCTGTGGGAAAGCTCTGTCATTGTTGTCACAAGCTCTTAAACATTAGGAAGGCAGCATCTGTCTGGTTAAAAGGACTGTGTTTCCCGTTCCCCTCTCCAAAGCTCGTTGCCGGTGTTCTGTCTAGTTTTATCCTTTAAGAACTCACAGTAATTTGATACAATTGAGTGTCTTGCTTGGCCGTTTCAGAGACCATTGTAGAGTTTATCACATGTCTGTATGTCTGGAGACACTTGTAGGCCAGACCAGGAAACACGGGAGTTTCACTTCCTGAAAGTACATTGGGGAAGGGACAGATGTTTACAATGGACATTAGATTCAAGGTCAATATTACTGGCACCAGATTTTATGTCTCGATATTTTGTTAACTGTTTTAAACTTCCACCAGCTGCCAGAGCATTATCCTGGTCTGGATCAGTAATCCAGTGACATTTGCACAACAGCACCATCGACACATGGGGACCTATCGGAAACCACACTGAGCACATTATTTCTGTGCTGCTTGACAGCTCTGTCAAAAAGAACTCCCACCAATGCGACTATCGCGACGGGACTGAGGGCGTGGTAGATGGTCAGACTGTAGTCATTCCCTTGTTATGGGACTGGATATAGTTGAGGAACTTTCCACGTGGCCAGGCAGATGTCAGAGTTGGAGCTGGAATGAAACTGCTTCCCCAGCGACACGGCTTGTTGTGCAGCACAATCTTCAGTCCTATTGCAGGAATGGTGTCAGGGCCCATTGCCTTTGTCATATCTTCTGTGTTCGGCTGTTTCTTAAGGTCACGTGCAGCGAATCGAATTGGTTGAAGACTGGCATCTGAGATTCTGTGGGCATCATGAGGAGGGTGAGGTAGATTATCGACTCAACACTTCTGGCTGAGGATGGTGCAGATTCTACATCCTTGTCTTTTACACTGATGTACAGGGCTGGGGATATTTGTGGAGCCCTCTCATCCTATAAGTTGTTTATTAATCCATCGACATTGATGACTGGATGTGGCTTGACTGCATAGCTCCGATCTTATCTGTTAGTCTTGGTATCATTTCCCCCTCTCCACCAGATGGTAGTTCTGCTGTTTGTAATGTAACCAGTCAAGTGCGGTAGCTTTAATGGGTTGTCATCAGGTTTAGATGCACATGGTTCTGACTCTGGCATGTTCAGCGAAACTCGGCTTGATGATTATGGTAGAGTTTTGGATTATCCTAGGTAAAAGCTATGGATTGTGATTGAATGCAATTCTGCTGCGGCTGCTGCTGTGATCTACAGCATCACATGATAACCCAGTGTGCGATGCAATATCTGCAAATCAATTCTACTGACTTTCCCCCAGTTCACACCGAGACCCATTCACCCATCAGCCCTGTACTCAGTGACGTAACCTGGTTTCTGACGTGCGAACACATCCAGTTTCATAATCTCATTCTGCTGAGCGTCTCGCCCTGATGTCACGCCTCCAATTTGTTACATTACTCAGGTACTTTAAAATATTAATCTGAATCATTGTCTTTCCCGTAATACCATCTGCTGTGTTTGACGTGAATGTTTTTTTCCTCTGTTTTTCTCTCTGACCATGATTAAGACCTCTGTCGTGTCAGCGATGTTGTTTCAGAGCCAATGAACTTGTGCACTTTGCGTTTTTGTTCCCTTCCCAATGTACAGCACTCTGTGCTGAACAGGTTGTTTGAGCAGATTCGACACACGACTTTGGAAAATGTTCAAAAACAGAAATTGCTGAAGAAACTAACCAGGTCTCGCTGCATCTTGTGGAGTGAAAGCTGAGTTCATCTTTCGGGTGCAGTGACCCTTCGACAAAGCTCCCAGTTTCGACAGCAATTTATGCATTTTCATTTCCAGTATCCGTAGTTATTTGTTTAGTTGAAAATTTGTGCTGTGCCTATTCATTTCTGGAGAAACTCAGCAGGTCTTCCAGCATCTGCAGAGACAGAGAAACAGAGCTAGCGTTTCAAGACCAGTGTGACACTTCTTCAGAACAGAAAATGATTGGAGACTGGGCATTTTAGTCACTTGCCAGAGGTGAGGGGTAGGTGACAGGGAAAAGAGGATGTGACAACAGATAATCAGGCTTTTAGCAGTGGTGAACGAGAAGATGATGCAAAATGAATTTAAAGTAAGATGTGAATAGGGAAAAGGGGTTCTCTCTATTGAGTGCAAGATAAAGAAGACACAACCACATAAGGTCATACGGAGGCCAGGAGGGAGAATGTTGAACATGTGGAATTATATAGATCTGGCCAGGGATACATTTTCACTGTAGAGATCATCACCGCCATCAGACAAAGGAATTCAGGTGCTTGACGGCTTATTGGCACTAGTAAGATTTTCATGCTGCCTTATTATTGTAATATAACGAAGAAAACAACTAACAGTATGAAGTTTGGGCTGAGTGCTGTTTACCTGTCACGTTAAATATTGTTTCAAATTTACAGTGCTGATCTTTAAATGTTTGTTCTTGAAGTTAGTATCAGATGGGGTGTAGGAGATTGAGGGGTGACATTATATAAATTTATAAAATCAGGGGAGGCATGGACAGGGGGAAAAGCCAAGGTCTTTTCCACAGGATAGGAAAATTAAATCATAGAGCCATAGGTTTATGTTGGAAGAGGGAAATTTTAAATGGGAGGAAGAGAGAACTTTTTTATACACAGAAGGTGATGCGTTTTTGGAATGAGCTGCCAGAGGAAGCCTGGCAGATGCAAGTACAGCTCCAACATTTGAAAGATATTTGGACAAACATATGAATGTGAACCGTTTAGAGGCATATGTGCCAAATGCAAGCAAATGGGAATAGTTAGTTTGGATAACGTGGACAAGTTGGAACAAAGATTGTGTTTGTATGCGATATGACTGTATGAATATAGAATGCGAAGAAAAGGGAAGAAAAGATGTGATGTAAGCAAATTGGCAAGAAATATAAAAACAAGCAGCACCAGCTTTTACATGCATGTAAGAAGAGTTCAAGAGGTGTGTATGATCTTTGGTATGAAGAAAGTCAGGCAAGTTTATTGAGGACATTTGTTGGGTGTGACTGGAGAACTGGATACAGGAAACAGACAGATAATTTGCACCAGTATTTTACATCGTCCCTCACAGGTGAAGGTGCTGTAAATATTTCAATGGTATAAACAAAATGGTAATAGGAGGGAAGATCTTGAACTGTCTTTAGCAGAAGGAATAAAGCATTTCTCAAACAGATAAGACCAAGGGTAAACAGGTCATCAACAATTCAGAGCTGGTTTTAAAATAAGTGGTCACAGAGTGGCTGGTGGCACTGTGTGAAATACTCCATAATTCTGGATTAAAGGAGTGACCCAGTGAATCTTGAGACCCTCCAATGTGGCGCCTGTCTTCAAGAAACGAGCGAGACTGAAAGCAGGACCGGCTTAGCCTCACCATTATTGCTGGGAATCTGTGAGCGTCTGTTATTAAGGAAGGGACTGCAGAGCATTTAGAAAAGCTTCACAGAGTCAGCATGGTCTTGTAAAAGGCGAACTACATTTTGCCTGTAAAATCATGTAAAGTTTTTCTGGAAATCCATGAGAATGTAACTAATGGCCTTGATAAAGGGGGACTGGGAGACATGAGGCTTTCCAGAGATTTTCCACAAGATATCACTAAATAAGTGTTCTTACGCAAGACAGAAGCTCATAGTATGATGGATAATGCATGAGCATGGGATGACACTTGGTAAACACTTACAAATCGGAGAGTCAGGACTCATCGATCTTTATGAAAAAAATGTATCTACTGGAGTACCACAAATATCAGTCCGATGGCAAGAGCTGCTTACAAGATCTGCACTCAGCTCCTGACGGCGGGAGCTGAGTGCAATATATATTCGAGTTTGAGGACGACACTGACAACCATAAGGCAGCTGTTGTTGAATGGAGAGAACTCCCAAAAAAGGAGCAGTACAACGGAGTGGTGTGTTTCTGTGTCGGAAACATAATGTTAGCATGTTGATGCAGAAATGTTGGTTCATTAGACTGGTTCCTGGGATGAAAGGATTGAATTATTGAATACATCAAACATGCTGAGGCAATTATTCATTGTGGTTTAAATGAATAAGGGTGTCATTACTAAAACGGACAAGATACAGAGGGGGGCTTGACAAGGTCGGCATTGAGAATGTGATTCCACATCAGGACAGAGTCTCGAACTCAGAGATGTAGATACAGAGTAAGAAATATCGATTTCAAACTGAGATGTAAAGAAATGTCTTCTTTCAGAAGGTAGTAAATGACTGGAATTTCCTAACCCCGAGGGTTGGGGAGGTTTGGTCTCTGATTGTATATACAGATGGGTGGATTGGTTTGTGACATTTCAGCGAGTTGAGGGATGCAAGGGGTTAGCAGGAAAGTGCAGTTGAGCCGTGGAGTAGATCAGCCATGTTCTTATTGAATGACAGCGCAGATTCCTATTTCTTACGTTCTTATTTATGTTTTTGGAAAATAATTGATTATTTTCCTGGAAGTCATAATGTAAAATGTTGCATTCAGAGACAGCAGAGGATTTGTCTAAGATGACCTTGTGTGGGACATGGGGGCTGTATTCAATGCGAATCTGGGCCTTTAACATGACCTACATCAGGAGCAGAAGTTACAGAGAGGAGAAGCCTGAAAAGGGGGAGTGGGGGAGGGGGGTCACTGTCTGACACAGCCTGGATTTTCTAATACATTTCCCAAACTACACCAAACCATCAGGTTGGCCTCAATCTGCTCCTGCACAGCCGGACAGAAGGGCTGAATGGAACATCAGAACATAGGGCTGACGGACACGACAGGCCCATTCAGCACTTTGACAATATTCCACCAGTCAATAAGGTCATGGCTCATCTCATTGTGTTCCCAGCTGCACTTTTCTCTGATTTCACAATGATCCCTGATTCATCTGTCTCTGGAAAATCAGACAAAGTGAGCCTCGATATAATATAAAGATTCAGCCCTCCCAATCTTCTGGGTGACAGAATTTCCACTTGAATGAATTCCCATTTTGTGAATTTCTCTTCACTCCAGTTCTGACTGAGGTTGGAGGGTGTCACTGTTTCCATTTCAAGTCCCACTCCTCCACTGCTTACAACAAACTTTGAATGTAACCAGGTTGGCGATATGGCCGATGATAAAGGTCTAATACTGGGTCAGGTTCAGTTATCAGAAAAAGCCAGTTGGATTTCTTCAGTTAGCTACAAGTAATTAACAGAACTAACTGAGGAGTATGATGGATATGTGGTTAGCACTGCGGCCACATATCACCAAGGAGCTGGGTTCAATTCCAACCTCAGGTGAGTTTGAACATTCTCCACGTATCTCTGTGGGTTCCCTCCCAATGCTCCAGTTTCCTCCCAGAGTACAAAGATGTGCAGCTTTTAGTGGATTGGCCATGCTCGATTGCCCATTGTTGAGAGAGCGTCCCCTTCATGGTAACCCCTGTCAGTGTGGGGAATTGAACCTGCACTGCTGGCCTCCCTCTGCATCACAGACCAGCCGTCCAGCCAACTAAGTGGGAGAAAGTGTAACTGTTACAGACAGAAACAAGCACAGGCAAAGGGCAAGAGAAACTTTCATAATATGGAAATTGGTACAATTCAGATAACAGTCCAGATAACAGTTGAGGATAAAAATTCTCTGCTCAGAATTGTCTTTCGTAATGGGACAAGTGTTTAGAAGTAGTGTTTGGCTGAATACAATAAAGTGAGACATAGTGAAATAGCCAGACTTACTAATTGTGATTGGATATAAAATAAGTGCATATTTTTGCAGGTTCTCGCGGGGCTGAATGACTAAAAGTTCCTGTACCTGAACATGAGAATTCTTTGGAACACTATCTGGAATTTTCCATATTCAAAGTGTGTGTGTGTGTGTGTGTGTGTGTGTGTGTGTGTGTGTGTGTGTGTGTGTGTGTGTGTGTGTGTGTGTGTGTGTGTGTGTGTGTGTGTGTATGTGTGTGTGTGTGTGTGTGTGTGTGTGAGAGAGAGAGAGAGAGAGAGAGAGAGAGAGAGAGAGAGAGAGAGAGAGAGAGAGAGAGAGAGAGAGAGAGAGAGAGAGAGAGAGAGAGAGAGAGAGAGAGAGAGAGAGAGAGAGAGAGAGAGAGAGGGAGAGACCGCAGATACTGCACTGAGCTGGGTGGTGAGCTCAGACAATGCTCAGGCCTCCTTTGGGAAGAGAATGGACCCCCTGTTCTAGCCCATCCACAAGGACCTCTGGGCCCCTGTTGAAAAGTCGTGGTGTTAGTTCCCCTTATCTGCCATGCTCGGGGTCAACTATGCAGGGTGGCTCCAAACTGAGGAATTACAACAGTGTGCCCATTGGCCTTTGAAAGATGGCATCACTGTCAGTGATCATAGAATAGCCAGGGACATCAGTGCGATGGTGAGTCCCTCCAGCCATGTTGGGTTGGAGAATCGGGGTGGCATTGAATGCGAGGAACACTATGAGATTGAGTGGGTAGTTAATGAGGTGAGTTCGATAAGATAGCACCATGAAACGAGTTCAGTCTCGTACATACAATCCCTCTGTCACACTCAATGAAAATGTCACTGAGACAAACTATTGTTAGATTCAGCCCAATGAGTCGAAGACTCTGCTGACCCCACACCCAGTTACAAAGTTGCAGAACAAATGTTCATCTAAAACTCTCCCTCATCTTTGTTGACGCCAATATCCCCTTCAACTATCATTCCTAGGAATACTGGTTCATGTTGCAGAATGCTGTCGAAATATCCTCATTTCAGCATTCTGAAACCTGTGATCTTACTGGAAATTATCTCTCAATCTCCCTTTCGCTTTTTTCCCCAAAATCCTTTTGATTGTTGGTAGTTAAACCAATTTAACCGCCATCCCTCTCTGGTAGGAACTAGGGAATACGGACTAGACAATGAGGACTCTGTATCAGAGTGATCATCTAACTAGATGGGTAATTCAGAGGCACGGGCTGTGACTCCAAGGCAGTGTTTAAAATCCTACCACAGCCGATGACAGAGCTTAAATTCGAATGACAAAAATTGGAATGAAAGCTAATTTCACTCATGGAAACCAAAAACCGTTCAGATTTACTTTTATTATTTCACTGATAGTCTATGCTAAAGAAGCTTAACATTATTACCCAGTGTGAACTCAGTGTGACTTCAGACCTACAACAACATTGTTGGCTCCATTTTGTCTTGACAAATGGCCGCGTAGTCAAGGATAATTAGTGATGGACAACAAATGCTGCCCTTGCCAGTGATGCTGGCATCCAGAGAAACAACAGCATGAAAGGTGAAATAAACCAAGGAATGGTGGGTGCTAGAGATTGAAAATAAAATTCTCCAGTGTCTAAAAGTGTTGGAGAATCTCGCAGGTCTGGCAGCCTCTATCGGGAGAAATGCAGATAACGGTTTGAGTCCAGTGACCCTGTTTCACAACTGAAAGCAAACTGGGAAATAATATTATTTATCATGGTATCTTGGATGGTTGGGTTGGAGAGAGAGGTGGGGCCCAGGTTTAAATTGAATGGATGGAGAAATGGCAAGAAAAAGAGAGGAAATGAAATGAAAAGTGAGCAAAGGGGTTGCTGATGATGAACTGACAGTAAAACAAAATGGCAAGTTATCCTCACATTTCCCATTTTTCCCATATTCCTGAATTTCGCGACCATTTATATTTGTCCCTGTCTAAAGTGAGTTAGGTTCCCTGTATCTCTCTTCTCTGAGTGTGATGATCAAATCCATTAGCAATATTGTTGCTTCCCTTATAGTTGCTGAGATATAGGGAAAGGTAATGTTACATTGTCAACTGATTCTTTGGAGAGAGAAACAGTTACTGTGGGAGTGTGCAGAGATACAACGGCTTTCTCAGCCAGGAAGAGAAACTCAGGAGTGGAAATAATTTACAACACTGAACCCGTGCACGTTCCATGTGGGGAATTGACTTGTTCCTGCCATTGGAAAATCAGTGGAGTTTCTGTGGATGCTTATCTCGGGTTGGTATTGTCAGCTGCTTGGTCTGGTGACCCCACTCTATACACTGCATTCACAGAGTGTCTGGGTCCATGGTAAACAAATGGAGATGAGGCTCTGCAGAAAGGAAGCTCTATAAATAGGGAGGTGCAGGACAGTACATTATCTCTCCTGGGATTTCCCGGGACACTTGTCTAAGCTGGATCAGGTGTGAGGAATGAAACCAGTTTGTTTCAAAATAGAGGTGATCACTGAGCTGTGTCCACTCCTTCAGTATACTGGGCAGCCTCACACACCAGTGACAGGACTGTGCTGATGCTCATCATCAATTAAACTGGATTAATTCTGGAAATGTCCAGGCAGGAGTGAGTAACATATCCATCATCACCGGAGTGCACTCCTCCGATATATTCACTGGCTGACAGAAACCATCTCTCTGCTGAGAACAATATGTTGTGTCCATCTCCCTGAGGAAGGTACAGAACGAAACTTCTAGAAATACAAGGGAACAGAGTGACTGGTGAAAATGTGGAACAGCAGGAAATTAGAATTAATAAAAGGTACGTCTTTCAAAATCTCATTGAATTTAAGGTTGGTATATTGCTGCATCTGATGAGCTACGTCCCAGAGTATTGAAGAGGTGGCAGTAGAGCTAGTGAAAGAATTGCTGGTTATTCTTCAAAGCTGGTTAGATTCTGGAAAGGTTCCTCCAGACTGGAAAGCAGCGATTGTAAACTTAAATATTTAAAACAGGACGGAGAGAGCAAAGAGCAAACTAAACAATGGTTAGCTTGATGTAAGCTGCGAGAAAAATATTGGAACCTTTTGTGAGGAATGTGATAACTAGACACTTGGAAAATAATGACATGATTCGGTGGTCAATCTAGATTCAAAAGACTGGAATTGGAAATAACAACCATAACATTTCCAGCATTTTGTCCATACGTTTATCTATTTCACTGATGTCCTTTGGTAAATAGATCTTGCGTTATTATCTGGTCTGGCTTAAGATTGCTTGGTTCTGTACTGTCTGAAAGAATGACCTCGCAGTAAATGACATTTGGTTAGGTCAACAAATGCTGCCTCTGTCAACGATGCGTACATTCCAAGTAATAACAAAATTAAAGGTTAAATAAAGCAAAAAATGATGCAACAGATCAGAAACAATAAAGAACGAGAAAGTACCAGACAAACTGAGCAGATTTGGCAGCCCCCTCGGGTCGAGAGAAAAATAGAAAAGGCAATTCGAGTCTAATTACCATACATCAGAACTGAACACAGTTGGGAAATAGCGTGATTGATGTTGGTGACACCCAACATCTGTTATGAAGGGGAGAAGGACTGAGTTGAATAGATGGAGAAAGAGAGAGATAGAGAAAAAGAAGCAAACAAAGGGATTGTTGATGATCAGCTGGGATGGAAATAAAAAATGAAATTAAACCTTGCTTATGTTTCTCCTGTTCCCATATTACTGATAATCATCACCATGTAAGGTATATGTTAAAGTCCCTGTTTAAAGTTATTTATGTCTGTTTTTCTCTCTTCCCTGAGTGGGATCATCTTAGTTTATTCATTAATGGGATGCTGGGCCAGTATTTAATTCCCTTTCCACATTGTCCTTGAGAAGGTTTTGGTGAGCTGCCTTCCTGACCCACTGCAGTC
Source organism: Chiloscyllium plagiosum (assembly GCF_037043375.1). Classification (NCBI taxonomy): domain Eukaryota; kingdom Metazoa; phylum Chordata; class Chondrichthyes; order Orectolobiformes; family Hemiscylliidae; genus Chiloscyllium; species Chiloscyllium plagiosum. The sequence continues at coordinate 79,202,201 of NW_028270167.1, forward strand.
TGTGGGCTGTTAGTAGTCAGTGCTGAGGTCCATGCGGTTTCTTTTCTTTGAGGCTTTGAAGTGACTGATATAACTGAGTGGATGGCTTGGCTATTTCAAACTGCAACTGAGAGTTAACCACATTGTTGTGGGTCTGGAGTTACATGTAAGCCCGACCAGCTGAAAATGGTAGATTTCCTTTCCTGAAGGGCATGAGCGTGCCAGGTAGGACAATTAACAATGGTTTCATTGTTTCATTTGATTCTTAATTCCTGATATTTTATTGAATTCAATTTCCAACATTTGCCATTGTGGGATTCGGATCCGGTCTCTGGGCCATTGCCTGATTCCCTGGATTAATATTCGGAGACAATACAGCTGGATCATCGCCTCCTCAGTATCTCCAATCAACTCCATTGGCAACAGTGATGTTGTTGTTGGTGTGACTTTGCTTCATAAGGCAAATAAATGATTGGCAAAAAATGCCATCCTTCTCATTTTGTATTTATGAGAAGGCGAGATGATGGGAAGTCCTCTTGGTGAAAAGAAGCTGAATGTCCTTGATCATGAGGCACTAAAAGAATCCATACAGAGCAGTCGGGTACTGGCAGGTGGGACTGGATTGGGTTGGGATATCTGGTCGGCATGGATGGGTCGGACCGAAGGATCTCTTTCCATGCTGTACATCTCTATGCCTCTATGACTCAGCAAGTAATCAACACAATAAATGAGTAGGCGCGTTCATTACAAAATGATTAAAGTGTAAGAGTGAAGACACCGTCCTGCAGGTGTGGAATGTATTTGAGACAGTATTTTCTTTCATTTATAATCAATGATCTCCTTGGTACAGAGAGATGGTGAGATAGATTTTCACCAGACTAATCCCTGCGGTGATGGTACCATGAGGAGAGTGTGAAGGAAATGAGTGTTTAATCTGTAAACACACAAAAAGAATAAAACGTGATTGCATTAACACTGGAGTGTTATGAATCAACACTCATTATTTCCAAAACAAAACACGGATGTTTTCCATGATATGTGTCTTCACATTTGGACAAATATATAGATAGGAAAGATTTAAAAGGATATGGACCAAGCGCGGCCTAATGGGCTTAGCATGGACGGACATTTTGATTAGCATGAACCAGTTTGTGCTAATGGGCCTGTCTCAGTGCTATAGGATTCTATGACTCAATGATAGTTTACAGATCTCTATGGAGCCCACATGTTGGTTGAGAGAGAGCTCCAGGTTCGGAATGAACTCTCACCGTCTGGATGTCCAATAGGTGTGTGACCCTGCATTGAACATCATGTTGTTCACAAATCTGTCATCAGCCACACTCTGATAGTATTAGCCATTCCCACCAGCTTCTGACCTCCATACGGAACACTAGCCTGTCTTCTCTGTCACAAACCAATCCTTCTTTTTTGCTAAAAGCTGTTCATTGGCTCAAGTAGACTCTGTCCTTGATGTTTTTCATCAATAAAACGGAGCCAGGCTATGATCAGTCTGGTTTGATACAGACACGAAAGGGACTTTCAGAGGCCTTTTATTTATTTTTATTTATATGTAAACAGTTGAAACTACAGGCCAAAGTCGTCATGCGTTAGGAGTGACCTGGATAATGAACGGGGAGTTGTCAGCTCTTTTAGCTGACCTAGCTGAGTTGAACTGAGCTGAGCAGTTTTCAGTTGAGTCTTGAACTGGGAAGTTCAACTGGGAGCTGTGAGGAAACGCTCTCTCTCTTCTGCCCTTCAGCTTCAACCTGGAAATATGCGTTCCATTATAACATTTTCTTAAGGAAGTTTGATTATTGGGACTATTGTGTGTATTTGCAATAGCATATTTAAGTCTAGCTGGATAGGTTGAATTCTGTAGGGGTTCTTTATTCTGTTCTGTTTGTTTCATTGTGTAATTTTGTGAATAACTTTTTTGTCTGATTTAAAATGTATTCGTCACCCTAGCTAAATTACTCCGGTTAATTTTCATTGGCTAATTACCAAAACAAACTGCAAAGTTATGCTCTGGGCTGCTTGCTTAAGAATGTTTTGAGTGGTCTGGCCTCGTCCATAACAGACTGCGGGCTCATTGCTGGATTTTTAACAGCGAGTGGGAGATGCTAGTGTCTTTATTTCGGCTATTAGTTTGATTGGGTTGACAAAGCTTAGAATAGTAATGGCTATTTCAGTCGTCAAACGTTTCCTGAATGTGCATGCAGTGACTTTGGAAATTTTACGAAAAGTGAATAAGACCAAGTTGCAAGAATTAACGGAAAAGCTGGAATTGGAACTGGCTGCTTCTGTGAGGAACAGAGAGATAATTACAGCAGTATCTCGTCAATTAAACTTGCTGGAGAAACCATCAGAATCAGAGATGGCAAGAATTCAGTTGCAAATAAAACATCTTGAGTTAACGTTGAGAGGTAAGGAATGGGCGGCCAAAATGAAACATTTGACTTTCGATAAAATGCAGAAAGAGGGTGGGGGGGGGGGGGGGTAAGAGTGCAGCAGAACAGAGAGTAAAAAGAAAGAATGACAACAGGGGAGAGAGAAAGAGAGAGCTTTTGAATAGCAAAAACTGACACTTAAAAAGGAAAATCAGTGTAAAAGGCTGGAGATAACAGCTGAGGGTGCGCTTAGTTAGGAAAAGAGTGAGAATGAGCAAGCCCCTGGTCGTCAGAAGCCTAGTGAGAATTTGTTTGTGTATGTTCAAGCATTGCCTCAGTTTGATGAGTAGCTGATGCCCTTTTCATCTCATTTGAAAAGTTGGCTAAACAAATGCAGTGGCCAGAGGCAATGTGGGTTTTGTTGATCCAAACGAAACTTGTTGGTAGGACTGGTGAGGTATTCACATCCCTGTCACAGGAGGTATCTGGGGAGTATGAGGAGGTTAAAAAAAACATTTTATCTGCTGAGGCAACCTTTCAGGAATCTAATGAGGGATCCTGATCAAACCGACACTGAGTTTGTAAGGATCAAACAGACTAATTTCAATAGTTGAGTAAGAGTTTTAAAATACAAGCAAAACTCTCATGCCCTTAGAGAGTTTAGTACTTGGAGAAATTCAAAAATTCACTGTCTGAAGTAATGCAAACTCAGGTGGAAGAGCAGAGAGCGTAAGCAGCAAGGTTAGCTACTGAATTGGCTGATGATTATGAACTGGTCCATAAACTTGGTTTGGCTTCCAGAACCAGTTCTGATCTCTGAGGGACAGAAATTGGAGCAACGAGATATCCTCACGTGTAAAGGGAAAGGTAGATCACAGCGTAGATCATAAGGATAATTTACCACAGTAATAAAGAAAACCTTTTGGGGTGGGCGGGGGGAACAAAGAAGTTAAAAGACTATGGTGTTTTAATTGTAATAAACTGGGCCACACAAAATCACAGTGTTGGTGGGCTGGGAGAAAACCAGATGTAGGATAAGTAGACAAGCCTGGAAGTTTTGTTAGACTTGTAACAAAATGCATAAGGGAAGGTAGGCAACTGCCTCAGATTGTACAAGATGATAACTGGACGTGCCAAATCTGCATTAAAAAAACTTGCATGAAAGGGCAAAATTTATTCACATAGGCCAGGAGTAATTGGTTAGGAGGTTCCAATATTAATTGACACAGGATCTTTTCAGTCTGTAATACTGAGGGGTGAGGATTTATGCACTCTTGAGAGACTATTGCAAGAAAATGTGCTGGTAACAGGAATTCATGTGAGGAAAAAAGTGCTCAGTTATGTAAAGTGAGGCTAGAGAGTCCAGAAATGAGCGGAGAATGTTTGGTAGGAGTACTGGACCCCAAACTCTCAGCTCCAGGAATAAAATTTGTCCTTGCAAATAATATAGCTGATTCACTGGTCGGCGTGCTGCCTACTCTCGTTGAAAAGCCAGTGGAGATGCAGGCAACTGAAGACCTGGAGAATGTTTATCCAGGAACTTCCCCTGATTGCGTGACCAGAAGATCACAGATGCACAGGTTTAAGCAGGATAAAAGCACAGATAAGGAAGCTGACGTGGAGTTATCCGAAAGTTTCTTTTTGATCAGATAAGTGGAACAGAGAAGGAGCAAGTTGGAAAACATGAACGTATTTTTAGCTCTGCTAAGCTGATTGAATTACAGCAGAAAGATGAGGAGTTACAAAAGTTATTTCAAAAAATATTTAGCAAGAAAGAGAATGAATATATTCCTGTGTGTTATTACTTAACAAATGATGTCGTAATGCGGATATGGAGATCAGCACACACTGAAGCAGATCAGACGTGGACAGAAATTCATCAAATTGTTTTGCCTGTTGTGTATAGAAAGGAGGTGCTACCACTTGGAGATCATTTCGGGGTGAGGACATTACAGGCTGAAATACAAAGATATTTTCACTGGCCTGGACTACACAAAGATGTAGTTGAATATTGCCAGACATCTCAAACATGTCACACAGGCAGTAATAAAACCTGCAACTTTAAGACCTATTCCAGCATTTGAGGAACCTTTCACAAGAGTGTTGATAGATTTTGTAGGTCCCCGATCTGAAACAAAAAGTGGGAATAAGTATTTCTTAACAATAATGGATGCGTCGACTGGATTTCCCGATGCAGACCCATTATGCAGCATCACAGCTAAAAGAGTTGTAGAAAAAGATGCTTATTTTTTTAACTAGGTACGGACTACCAATAGAGATCCAGACAGATCAAACGTCACATCCGAACTATTCAAGCAGGTGACGGATAACTTTGGAATAAAGCAATTCAAATCTACTACGTAGTATTCGGAATCACAGTGAGCATGAGCGAGATGACATCAAACAGTGAAGACCATGTTGGGGGTTTATGGTCAGGATAATCCAGATGATTGCGATAAGGAAATTCCTTTTGAACTATTTATGATCAGAGACGCACGAAATTAATCGACCAAATTCAGACTATTTGAATTAATTTGTGGGCATGAAGTATAAGGACTATTACCATCGGTTAAGGAGAAATTAATAAGTCAGAATTCAGAGACCACCCAATTGGACAATGTGTCAAATTATAGCGAACGATTAAATAGACAATAGACAATAGACAACAGGTGCAGGAGTAGGCCATTCTGCCCTTCGAGCCTGCACCGCCATTCAATATGATCATGGCATATCAGGATCCAGGGGTTGAAAAGCCTCATTCTGCTCTGGTGTAACTGAAATCTATATTGACTAAATCTACTACCCTTGGAGAAAGTGAGCACTGCAGATGCTGGGGATCAGTGTCGAAAAGTGTGGCACTGGAAAAACACGGCAGGTCAGGCAGCATCAGAGGAACAGGAGAATCGATGTTCTGGACGTTCCGAATGAATACTGGCTGACCTGCTGTGCTTTTCCAACACCAAATGTTTGAAGTCTACTGCCCCACCTAAGTCAATTTTCCTAGTCACATCATCCAATTACTTTAGGAGAATTGTCAGGAACAAACTTCCTCGCACAAAGCCACATTTCTTATTCCTAATCAAAGCCTGTCTTTCTAAATGCAAGTAAATGTTATCCCTCAGAACCTTCCCAAGTAACTTACATACCACGGATGTTAAACCTTCTGGTCTATAGTTCCAAGGCTTTTTGTGTTCAGTTCCTCTTGAATAAGGGCACAACATTTGCTATCCTCCAGTTTTCCGGGACGTCACCTGTGGTCAATGGTGATCAACATTATAGGCCAGGGTCCCCGCAAATTCTTCTGGAACCCCTTGAGGTGTTCTTGGATATATCGGGTAAGGACCATGAGATTTATCCACTTTCAAACATTCCAGTCCGTCCAAAACCTCCTCTACTATGATATGGATTGTCCCTAAGATATCACCACTAACTTCCTCAAGTTCTCAAGTCAACATGTTTTTCTCCACGGTAAACATTGAGTAGAAATATTCGTTGAGGACTTCACCCATCTCTTATAGTTTCACACATACTTGTCCACATTGGTCTTTGAGGAGTCCTATTTTCTATCCAGTTATTGATTTTTCTTTTAACATATTTAAAGTAGCTTTTTGGATTCATCCTAATCTTCTCAGCCAAGGCTCTTTCTTGCCCCCTTTTCACCCTACTGATTTCCTTCTTCAGTAAACTCCGTTATCTCTTATATACCTCCAGGGATTCCATTGATCCCAGCTGCCTGGACCTGAGCCACACCCCAAGTTCGAATATGAACCTGTGGACCAGTATTGTCCCTCTCCATAACCATTTGAAAATTAATAGAACTATGGTTACTGGTCCCACAGTGCTCCCCCACTGTTATCTCAGTCAACTGTCCTGCCCTATTTCCTAAGAAACTTTCGAGTTTTGCCCCTTCCCGAGTAGGACACTCTGTATACTGCTTGAGGAATCCTTCCTGACGCTTTTATCAGATTCTATCTCATCAAATCCCTTAGCTCTGTCCATTCCAGTTTGTATTTAAAAATTAAAATCCCCTATTATGATAACCCTATTGTTCCTGCAGGTCTCCCCTCTCTTCCTGCATATTTGTTACTGTCATTCGTGTTGACTAATTGGAGGCCTATATTACATCCCCAATTACCTCACCAACCCCTTCCTATTTCTTAACACCACCTTCAAAACCTCACTGGGTGATCCATCAGTTATTTTATCTCTGATTACTGCTGTGGTACTCCCCTTAATCAGAAATGCAACTCCCCCTCCTCTCCTTCCACCATCTCTGTCTCACCTAAAGCACCTGTACCCTGGCACATTAAGCTGTCAGTCCTATCCATCACTGAGCCATATTTATGTAATGGCTATAATATCGAAGTCCGACCTACCTATCCACGCCCTGGGTTTATCGGCCGTCTTGCATTGAAATAGATGCAATTTAATCCAAAAGGCATTTCGCTGTCGTTTTCCAGTCTAATCTTACTATTTCTGATTACTGTATCTCCTTTCAGCCTCGCACTTGCCTCCCTGCTCTGGAGGATACCACTCCTTTCCAATCTAGTTTAAACCCACCCTTGTAACGCTAGCAAAACTGGCCGCCAAGATATTGGTGCCCCCTCCAGTGCAAGTTCTGACAGTATCTACCTCTCATGAGATTACCACTGTCAAGGTTTTTTTTTAAAAAAATGTTTCTCCTAGCGCTCTGCAATCACGCTGCAGGAACTCGTCCCTGTTGCTACGGGTATCATTCGTGTTAACGTGCATAATGATTTCTGGCTGCTCACCCAACTCCTTGAGAATGTTCTGCAGCCACTTGGAGAATCCTGGACCCTAGCACCTGGGAGGTAACCTACCATCCTGGATCCCCGTTTGTGGCCACAGAATCTCTGATCTGTCCTAATAACAATCGACCCTCCTATCTTTCCCGCCCTGTTTACCTTTACCCTTTCCCTCTGTGCCCCAGAGCCAGTGGTAGTACCAACCAACCTGGCTACTGCTGCTTTCCCCTGAACGGTCATCGCCCCCAACAATCCAAAATGGTCTACTTGTTATCGAGAGGAATGGCCACAGGGGATTTTTGTACTCTCTGACTACTCCATTTGCCATTCCTGGTGGTCGCACAGCTACTCTCTACCTGGAACATGACAGGAAGCAAGGTACGCCTGTTGGATTAAAGTGTGTTTATTTAAATACAACAGGACTGACAGGTAATGCTAATGAACTGAGGACGATGAACATTGGACTGGAATATTACAGTCATTAAAGGAACATAACTAGGGGCGTATCTTGGGTATGGCCACCAGACTAAAGCACTTATTTATGAAGTTCTCAGCATCTCAGATGACCCTGAGTGCATCCTAAGTTAGATTACCTACAGTGTGTAAACAGGCCCTTCGGCTCAACAAATCCACACCGACCCACCGAAGAGCAGCCCACCCAGACCCACTGCCCTACACCTAACACTACGGGCAATTTAGCATGACCAATGCACCTAAACTGCACGTCTTTGAACTGTGGGAGGAAACCGCATCACTCAGAGGAAACACATGCAGACACGGGCAGAACGTGCAAACTCCACGCAGACAGTTGCCCGAGGCAGGATTTGAACCCTGGTCCCTAGTGCTATGAGGCAGCAGTGTTGACCACTGAGTCACCGTGCCACCCAGCTCCAGCTCCTTAATGCGGTCTCCCAAGAGCTGAGGCTCGGTGCACAGTCCACACGTGTAGCCATCAGGGACGGTGGAAATCTCCGTGAGCTCCCACATCCCACACAAGGAACGTGCGACTGCCCTAACTGCCATCTCGACTGCTGTAGCAATAACGTTAAAAGGACTTTATTTCAGTTTCCCTGTATATTTTGCTGAGCTGGAGCTGTCCGAAGCCCCTTGTGTGAAAGCCTTCCTGCTAACTCCGCTACAACGGCATGTCTCTCTACCCTTCCACACATAGGTTTGGTCAGGGAAGGAAGGAGACACGATAGTGATGTAGTGTTTAGGCCTTCAGCACTCCTTGACACCTGGCCCCTGACTACCTGCTCCCCAGTGCAGGTCTCTGCTTGGCCTTGGAGGGTGTTTTGCTGAGGTCTTCCTTCTGGTAGTAGAGACTTTGTCGATGCAGATCCTCACCCCGACAGACAATCCGTGTTGTCGCAGTCCTCTCGTACTTTCTATCTATTGCTATCCTTGAATCCCTCGATTGCAATCCAAACTGTGTCTCACTCCATAGTGAGAGAGGTTGATGTTCTTGTGAATACAGGGCTATTGGAAAAGAACTCCATTAGACAAAGGGGCAACAAAACGTCTATCCTCTCACTGAGTCTGCTTTTCCTTCGATTAGGTTATATTTATTTTGTTAATCCCCCATTCCACTTTCCTATGATTTCCCGTAACACTTGCATAAAAATCTGTCTGTCTCAGCCTTGAAGATATTTAGTGATCCAGCCTCAACAGCCCTCCGAATTTTCTACAATTTTTTCCCTCTCACTGATGTGAGACTTGGTGGTCTTTTATCTGGTGATTTGCCCACTCTATCTTGCATAAACTTCCAATTCTTTCTCAGCTCCTCTGTCATTTTGCTCAATAGTCAAACGGTTAGTCTCCCTGAATCCAGAAACTGCTTCTCCAAACTGAAGACCGATTCGTAGAATGTATTTAACATATTCTCTGGCTCTATGAACAGGCTGTCCATTGAGACCCTAACACTCTCATTCTTGCCCACGTTATCGTCTTCCCCTTAATAAACCAAAATAAAAATGACTTTGGATACTTGCTAATCTTACCCGCTAAAGTTTTATCAACCTTCCTTCTGCTCTTCCACTGACTTTTTAAGTTTAGCCCTCCACTTTCTATATTCTTTTAGGTCCTTTATCGGCCTGCTCACTTGGTATCTGCTTTAAGCTTCTCTTTCCTTTTTCCTCCTGTTCGGAATTTGTGTCGACATCTGAGGTTCTCTGGGCTTGTTTTCCTAAATTTTATCTTCGGTGTAACATGCTGGGCCGACACTGTCATCAATTCCATTTTAATCAAATGATCCATCAACCCCCGCTCCACCTTGTTCTGCTACAGTTTCACCCAGAAGCAACTGCACTTTGGTCAGATCCTGTCATTTTTTTTTCATAAAATTTGTCTACCAAATCCAAAAAGCTTTTATGTTTCAAACAGTTTTGGGGTCTTTTCCTTAGCAAAGTCAAAACGTGTGATATCACGGTCACTGGAGCTATAATGCTCTCCCAGTTCTGCCGGGAACAGCTGACTGGCTTCGTTCCCCACAGTGAGGCCCAGTACTGCACTGCCCATTGTTGTATCTGCTCTATGTTGATAGAAGAAGCTCTTTGGAATAAATTTCAAAGCACATGCCCCCGCTTAAGAAGTTATCACTGCCGTAATGAATGTTTGGAATTGAAATGCCTGAATATAATGATCCTATTATTGTTTTTACACATCTCAATAACTTGGTTATATGCCTGCTCCCGTACTTTCCTTTATCTGGGGGTCCACAATATATCCCTAGTAGTGTTTCTTTCATGGTTCTGATTTTGAGCTCTAACCACCAAGCCTCATTAGAAGATCCTTTCAAGATATCGTCCTTTCTTACGCCAGTAACTTAATCCATCATTAATAAGGCACCACTACCTCCTCTTTTACCCTCATTCCTGTCCTGACAAAAGTTCTGGTACCACAGAATATTGAGTTGTTAGCCATGACCGCCCTCAAACACATCTCTGTAATGGCAAAAATGTCACACTTCCACATGTTACCTTGTTTCCTTGTCATATGTGTCTGTCTGATAATATTAGCAGCATTAAGGTAAAGCACATCCGACCTGGAATATATCACCTGGAATACTCTGTACCTAGGAGTTCTTCAGTCATTCACTGCTCGTTATCAAGCTGTCCAATTTATGAACCAAAACTGTAACTCTGGGACTGAATGAAAATCTGTTGAATTGTAATTTCGTTTTTAGTAAAAGTGTTCGTCCAATGCAGCTTTCCAGAACTGAACAGTCAGCTCTAAATACAACGGGTTTCTGCTGATTAATTGCCTGCTCAGTGTGCAGAGGGGACAGCCCTTAGTAATGGAGAACGTGAGGACTGCAGATCTTGGTGATCAGAGTCGAAAAGTGTGGCGCTGGCAAAGCACAGCCATTCAGGCAGCATCAGAAGAACAGCAGAGTCAAAGTTTTGGCATCTGCCCTTCATGAGAAAGGCATTCCCATGTTTTCCATTCCATAATAAACAGTATAATGGGAACCATACTTGGTCAGGAAGAAATCACTGCACACAGCCCTGAAATGGAAAGCAGTCAATCAGTTGGTTGGACAGGGAGTAAACAAGTTGAGGTGAAATACAGACTGATTGATGTACAAACATAAGGACAGATAAATCCCTCAGCCAGACGGGAAACACCCTAGGTTGCTACAGGAAGAGAGGAAAGAGATTTCTGCGCTTTTGGCGATGGTCTTTGCGTCTTCACTCTCCATTGGATTAGCGTTGGTTGATTGGAGGGTGGCAAATGTCACTCCCTCGTTCAGGCAAGGAAACAGGGATTGTCCTGAGAATGACAGACCAGTCAGTCTTACATCAGTATTGGCCAAAGTATTGGAGAGGATTCTGAAAAATCATAGTTTGATTAGAAATAGTCAGCATGGCTTTGTGAGGGGCAGGTCATACCTCACAACTCTGACTGGATTCATTGAGGATGGGATTAAACGCACTGAAAAAGGTAGAGCAGTGAATGCGGAGTGCATGGATTTTGACAAGGTGTTTGATAAGCTTCCCTGTGGTAGTTTCATTCAGAAAGTAAGGAGGCATGGGCATACAGGGAGACCTATCTGTCTGGATACAGAATTGGCTAGCCCAGAGAAGACAGAGGGTGGTGGTAAATGGGAAGTATTCAGTGTGGAATTAGGTGACCAGTGGTGTTCCGTAAGGATCGGTTCTGGGACCTCTACTGTTTGTGATTCTGATAAATGACTTGGATGACGAAGTGGAAGGGTAGGTTGCTAAGTTTGATGATGTAACACCGGTTGGTGGAATTGTGGATAGTGTGGAGGGCTGTTGTAGTTTGCAAAAGGACATTGACAGGATGCAGGACTCAGCTGCTAAGTGGCAGTTGGTGTTCAATATGGAAAGTGAGATACGATTCATTTTGGAAGGTCAAAGTTGAATGAAGAATACAGGGTTAGAGGCAGGTTTCTTACTTTGTGGAGGAATGGGGGATCATATGGGCCATAGCACAGCTCCCACAAAGTTTCTACCCAGGTTTATAAGGTTGTTAAGAAGGTGTTTGATGTGTTCATTAGCCGAGGGATTGAGTTTAAGAGCTGGAAGGTTATGCTTCAAATATATGGAGCCCTGGTGAGACCACACTTAGAATATTGTGATCAGTTCTGGTTGCCTCGTTATAGGAAAGATGTGGAAGCTTTGATGAGAATGCTGAGGAAATTTATCAAGATGCTGCTTGGACTGGAGGCCATGTCTTGCAAAGAAAATTTGAGGGAGCTAGGGTGTTTTCCTCATTGTAACGAAGAAGAATGGAACGTGACTTGACAGCGGTATACAAGATGATGAGAGGCAAAGATACAGTGGATAGCCAGAGACTTTCTCCCAGGGTGGAAATGGCTATCTCGAGGGGGCATGATTTTAAGGTAATTGGAGGAAGGTTTAGGGGAGATGTCAGAGGTAGGTTCTTTACACAGACACTTGTGGGTGTGTGCAATGAACAGCCAATAGTTGTAGTAAAACCAGCTATATTAGGGATATTTAAATGGATAGGCACATGAATGATAGTATAATGAAAATATGTAGTTTAGTCTGATGTTAGAGTAGGATAAAAGGTCGACAGAACGTTAAAGGCCAAAGAGCCTGTATAGTGCTGCACTGTTCTATGTTTCCACTTTCACCCAGCTTGTGGATTCTCATCAATTGTTGAATGTGTGAGGGAGTGATGTGTGTGAGATCAGGAAGCTTTGGAGAGGTGTAAGGGCAAAACCTCCAGTTATGGTTACATTGTTACAGTCGCCTGAAAGCCAGTATAATAAGTGTTGTTACTTGGACCAGACAGAATCCGCCAAGTTCAGTTATTAATGTTATTTTTGGTTTGCCGTTTGCTGCTGGTTACTTCACATACATTCTACTGTGTGTTCCATGTAGTAATCTCTGACCATTCACAGAGAAGTACAATTTTACTTTGATACTGGAGAATGTGAAGGTGACATGAATTGGATATGGCTTTAGAGGTTTCATTGTGAGACACAAGGCACTGCAATAGATTGTCAACTTGTTAACATCTTCACCCATGTCTGGTCCGGGGTGCAGAAGTATGGAGTCTGGGAGGCAGGTCAGGTTTCATCACCATAGGTAACTTGTATGGTGTGAGTCTGGCTCTCCATGTCAACACGTCTGCTCTCTGGGCCAGGTTCTGACTGAAGATGAATTTCAAAATCTGGTTGCTGGTCAGCCGTTAGTATTTAACCTGGACAATATTTGTACCTACACTGAGGCCAGTGATAGTCTGTTGGCGGGTTCCCCCCCTGCCCAAAGTGGATTCCAAATTATTTGTTTTGAAGTAATTTTTGACTGACTGCCCTGAACCAGGTTAGAAGCTCTATGCACATATATTGGAACAGGCCACTGGGTCTCTCTGTATCACAGGCAGCTGTGAGGTCCAATAACACTGTAAATGGTTTCAGATAAATTGGAAGCAATTTTCAGCGTAGCTCACTGCAAGGTATTGAGTTTACTGACCTGAACAATAATCGGGTGTTTGCTATATTTCATTAATTGGGCAACAATAAGATGTGAACGATAATCATTTAACTGAACGATAATCTCTTAAATCAATTCTATTGATTCTATATTTATGGAACTAAAATATAAACTCCTGTCAAGATTTTCTAACACAAAGATAAAGCATGTACATTTTATTTTATCGAAGAAAGAACGTAACTCTTTTGGTTATCAGAATTCGATATTCAATGTCAGGATTCAAAGCAACATTTTGCCACTCGAATATTTTTAAAATGGTTGGCTTCTGAGTGATTGCATGTTCAGAGTGAGCAGAAGATTGAACATACAAATAGAATTAGCGTTCTTATACATTTATATATATCAATCCGTTTAATTTCTCACTGAAATGTACGATCTTCAGCTATTTGCCAGCAATTTTAAAATGGCAATAATTCAACATGGACTGTGAATATTAAACTAAATAATTTATTTATGTTATCAAATTTCAGTGAACAAAACTTGAAAACTTCCACTTTTTAGAATGAATGATATTTAATATGAAATATGGAGAGTGAATATAAAACAACAAACATAATATCGTGTCAGTGAAAAGTCAAAGCTTTCCAAAGGGTTTTGTGCCAAAGCAATGATATATTTGGTTTAGTAATTGGAATACAACACGTAAATTATTCATGTTCTGAGTAATAATTAAACTTCATAATGAAGCTGACCTTGCAATACTTACATTTTAATTGCTTATGCTGCACCATATAATCAGATATTTGCGAGCATTTACACTTCGAAATAATTGGATACTGACTTTTATTCACAACTGACACATGATAGAGTAAAAAACTTTAAAGTAAAGGAGGAAGCCATTGGCCATTATGTGTGAATCAGCTCCAAACACGTCTCCCTAGCATCCCCCATTTGTCAGCCCTCTCTCTGTTGCCCGTTAAATTCATAATTTCCAAAAATATATCCAGTTCTCCTTTGAATCTTCATCCAAAACTTTCCCAGCCCGTCAATTCCAATTCGTAACACACTCTCTAAATAAAGACATTTTTCCTTATTTCACTCCTCGCTCATTTGCTGACAACCTTGAAATTAGAATTCTTTGATGCTGCAATGCCAACTAATAGAACATTATTTTTCACTCTGACAGTTTATTTATACTTTTGAGCACCGCAATAAATTCATATCTTTCTCTGTTCTGTTCCAAGAACAATAAGCCTTGCAAGAACTGTAACAAACACTACAACGGAAAAACAACCAGAAAACTAGTCACCACGATATATGAACATCAATTAGCCACAAAATACATGACCCCAACACTAATTTCTTACGTACTAATGAGGAAGTACGCCACTTTGACGAAGTCTGCTTATCCATTCTCGGACAGGCCAAACAGAGACAAACACAAGAATTTCTAGAAGTATGGCATTCTAACCGAAACTCCATCAACAAACACATCAATTTTGACTCCATCTCCCACCCTCTGAGAAAAAGGGCCGGAAATGACATCATCGACACAGAAAATTACATGACCAACGCAAGGAAACCGAAACACTTCAGTAGAAAGTGGGAGATAACACCAGCACTTCACTGGAGGCTCACTTACTGAGTACAGTCAATGGAACAAACCAGGTACTGCCATTAGCTATTGCTTCAGAATATATCAGTGTTCATGGCTGCCACCACATAGAATCATTGAATCAAAATGCGAGCCTGCACCACCAATTGCATATCCAAAGGCTTTTTTAAAAGTTTGTGAGATTATCTGCTCAATCACTGTGGGATATAAATGAATTAATGTTATTTCTGCAAGTATAAATTCTGATACAGAACAGGAATGAGAAAATACATATTCAGCAAAAAGAAAGGATATGTTAGCATGAGACGGGAATTCAGAACAATGGTGGATATATGTGCAAACAGGAAAGCATCTGTTTCCCCCTTACACGGAGACACAGGAACAAACCCTAATCAAAGAGGTCAAAGTGGCCTCTGGATAGAAATAGATGCTGATAGAAGAAAAGATATGCCTAATCAATAATCTACAATAGACTGACGTCAAACACCCTTATGGGAGTCAGAGATAAGAGTTTGTCACGGACAAGACAGGATAAACAGAAGTTGTGGGATCAGTCTTAAGGAAATCTGTGACGTAAGCGAACCAGGGAACAGACAATGGAATAAGGAAAACATATGGGAAAAAAACAGTATAAATTGCAAGGGTTTTTTTTGGGATATACTGTGCATTTTGTCATAGCCTTACCTGGTAATTAGACAAAGCACCCACCTATAGGTGCACAATTAAACCGCTGATTCAGATATTCGTCTCGGACTGAAATTATTAAAGTGAGTGAGCTTTTGTTTCTCACAGTGTGGAGCAGGTCAGGCCTGAAACATCCACTCTCCTGGCTGACCTGCTGTGCTTCTCCAGCTCCTCACTTTGTAACTCTGACTCTCCAGCATCTGCTGTCCTCACTTTCTCACACCGGTAAATGAGTCTGGGTTGACTGACCTGTGACTTATTTTAATGTACAGCAAGATCCCAGCCCGAGAATTACAGAAGTTTTGCATCACAGATGGAGTCCTTTCGGCCCATCATCCCCCTGCCCCATTAAATGATCCTGGTCCGGTTCAGGATCCTCAGGATTGGCCCCTGAATGGCCTCATTGACTATCCTTCGTGTGGAGACCTCTTCTCCACCCTGTCTCAGATTTTGCATCACATGCTATCCCTCCCTCCATCTCTCTATGACAACAGCCCCTCCTTTCTCCACCAACCCCAAAACCCCATCAAACCCTCCCCCTGTCTCTGGCTGTCCCACTCTCTCCGTGTCTCCCACTCTCCCCCTTCCCATGCAGACTTACAGCCCCTGGGCTGGAGGACATAGTGCAGAGTCTAACTCGCCTTTTGACACTGAGTGCTGTAATGCACAGCAAGATCCCACTCTAAAACCATCGCCAAGTACACACACTGTCCTTTTCCCTCCAAAAATGTCCTTCTCACTCTCTCTCTCTCTCCCTGTCTCTCTCACTCTGTCCTTTTCTCACTCCACCTCCCTGACTCTCACTGCCCATTTCTCTCTCTCCACTTTCTCCATCTCCACTCTCTCCATGTCTCTCTCTTTTTGTCACTCTCCCTTTCTCTTTCTCTTTTTCTCTTTTTCAGACGCACTCAGAAAAGTATTTAATGTTCCTTCCATTCACCCCCTCCCCATAGTCGGGTTAAATCCTGGGAGAGACCAGACACTGAGGCAAACTCTTCCCAATGCCCCTTCCCCAGTCACTGGGACAGAGCAGAGGGGTCCAGGGAGAAAGAGGGAGAGAAACTACCGGAGAGAAAGAGATGGACAGACAGACAGCGTGAGGGAGGGAGAGAACAAGACAAAGACAGGCGGGGGGGGGGGGGGGGGGAGGGGAGAGGAAGTGAGAAGAACTGAGAGAGAGCAGGACAGAGAGAGACAGAGAGAGAGAGAGTGAAATTCCAGGAAAAGAAATACAATGTCAGACAGATACAAGGCGAAAATGGGGAGAGAAAGAAAGAGAGAGAAGTTCAGGCAGACAGCAAGACGGAAATCCCAGGGAGAGAGATAGGACAGAGAGAGAGAGAGAGAGAGGAGCTGCAGCAGCAGAGAGATAGAGCTGAGAGAGTGGGGTGGTGGTAGGGGCTGCTGTGATGTGGCTATAGTGATGTACAGACAGGAATAGCAAGATCCCACAGAGCTGTCAGACAGATGCAGAGAGATATTTGCAGAACACTGGGAAATGTACATTGGACAGAGATGTGAAGGATGTTGAGAGATAGGGATTGAAGGAAAGATGTGGGAGAGAGAACTGGGAACACAGAAATATACATGAGAGCTGCAGAGAGAGAGGGAAGCATTGAAATCTGTGGGATCAGATCCCTCTCTAGCATTTTGCTCCTTTGTCTCTCCCCGTTCCCACAGACAGCCTGAATCCCACTGTGTGTTTGTGTGTGTATATGTGTGTGTGTGTCTGTGTGCGTGTATGTCTGTGTGTGTGTGTGTGTGTGTGCGTGCGTGCGTGGTATGTGTGTGTGTGTGTCTGTGTGTGAGTCTGTGTGTCTGCCTGTGTGTGTGTCTGTGTGTGCGTGTGTGTGTCTGTGTGTGTGTGTCTGCGTGTGTGTGTGTCTGTGTGTGTGTGTCTGCGTGTGTGTGTGTCTGTGTGTGTGTGTCTGTGTGTGTGTGTCTGTGTCTGTGTGTGTCTGTCTGTGTGTCTGTGTGTGTGTGTCTGTGTGTGTGTCTGTGTGTCTGTGTCTGTGTCTGTGTGTGTGTGTGTGTCTGTGTCTGTGTCTGTGTGTGTGTGTCTGTGTGTGTGTGTGTGTGTGTATATGTGTGTGTGTGCGTGTGTGCGTGTGTGTGTGCATGTGTCCGTGTGTGTGTGTGCTTTCGTCTGATGATTCCTCATGGCAGAATAATTTGATTCTCTGTCTCTGTATTGTCCTAGTTTCAGCTCCCAAATCGAATGTTGAATCATCCACGATCCTATTGAATACCAGAGCAGGCTCGAGGGGCTGGATGGTCTCCTGTTCCTATTTCGGATGGTCTTATGTTCTTAACACTACCTCCCTGCTCTTGGACCCCACACTGGAGGTTCGGAACACACAAGGGCCTGATCTGTAGAGGGCTGCCCTCTTCCCTGAGTCTCGGAGGGAACCAGCCTGATTTGGAATGGAGTTGCAGCCTCTCAGTGAGATGTGAAATCTCCTTGAGGTTCCCCTCAGTCTCTCACTGTAAGGTGGAGCAGGCCAGTCTCGGGGAAGCAAACAACAGGCCAGATGTGCTCTGTCCTCCAGCTCCATTTCAGACGGCCAGATGGGAGGGGCGTGTTTCCTTCATCAGCTTCCCGTGCTCTCCCTTCTGGGTTAGGGTGGGGCCGAATGGCCTTGCTCCTGGCTCCTATTGAGGTGCAGGCTGGCTATGATTGGGTTATACAGGGCATGTCCCTGGAGTGAGGTTGGTTAGCTCAGTTGGCTGGGCAGTTAGCTTACCACACTAGCTAGAGTTGCTCTGAAGGACTCTCCTTCCAAAACTCTCCCCTCAGCCGGGCCATGGTGACCCTCTGTTTAAATCCCCACCAGACACCGCTCTGTAATGAGGAGCTGTCCCATGCTCTGGTAAGGCTATGGTGACATTACATTGGTTTGTACCTGGAGAACTGCGTGCATGACGAGTCACTGCATTGCCAGAGGGATGTTAGTGTGTGGGGAAGGTTTACTGGATGAATCCCCACTGGAATGAACAGCACTCTCTTTCCCCCAGTTAAGTCAATCTTACAGCTTTTGTGTCTTTGGAGACACAAAGACCAATTCATCTGAAACAGCAGCTGGATTTTATATTCACGGGCACCCAATAAGATTGGCTAGTTTACACACATACACACACTCTCACACACACACATACACACACTCCCTCAAATACAAACACAGACACACTCTCACAAACACATACACAAAGGCACAACTCTCTCACACACACATACACACACAAGCACACACTTTCTCTCTCACACACATACACGCACAGACATACGCTCCCTCAAATACACACATGGACACGCTCTCTCACACATACATGCAGACACACTCTCTCTCTCACAGAAACACTCTCTCTCACACACACAGACACTCTCTCTCATGCACACACAGACATACACTCTCTCTCACACACACATACGCACACGCTCTCTCATTTACACACACACTCTCACACACACATTCTTATTCTCTCACACACCTACTCACTCGCACGCACATAGACACACTCTCTCTCACACACACACTCTCTGTCTCTCACACACACACTCTCTCTCACACACATACACACAGACAGACACACGGTCCCTCAAACACACACAGACACTCTTTCTCACACACACAAAAACACACAGTTACACTCTCTCTCACACACACATACACACGCAGACACACACTCCATCAAATACACATAGACACACTCTCACACACATGCACACAGACACACACTCTCTCACACACACATACACACTCTCCAGCACACAAGACAAACTGTCATACACACACGTAGACACACAGACACATGCACACACAAACACACACACACATAGACACACAGATACGTTCTCTCACACATACAGACACACTCACACACACACATACACACAGACACACTCTCTCACACACATACACACAGACACACTTTCTCACACACACCCTCACTCACACACTTGCACACAGAGACACACACACCTTCAAACACACACAGCTACACGCTCTCACATGAACATGCACTTTCTCTCTCACGCACACATATACAGACACACAGAGATACACATGCATCCACTCTTTCACACACACAAACAAGGGCAGTCTCTCTCTCTCTCTCTCTCTCTCTCTCTCTCTCTCACACACACACACACACACACACACAGCTGTAAAGGCATTGTCGGGGTGTTGATGGAGAAATGATTTCTCCGAGGACTGAGCCATGATCTCACATGATGACTGCTCCAGGGAGACAGACAGCAGCTACAAAGACTTGTTGGATCTTCCTGTGCACCACCTCTTGCATCGACAGCATTAGTCTGTTTGGGTGCCTGATTTTCTAAAATGTCTCCAAGCAACAAGTAACAATAGATTGATGAAAGCTTTCCTCCAAACCATGTTTCAGACACATGCTGCTGTTATTTTTCACTGATTGTGTAAAATGATCTGGATCTGCTTAAATGGGGAGTGGCTTCCATTTCAAATTACGACACCAGAGTGCCCCGGGGACCCTGAGGAAATGATCAGGGAATTGCATCTGTTCCTTTCCACCCTCTGCAAACTGTACCACCAGATAGTGCACCCTCAGTACCTCAGATAGTGCTCCCTCATACCTCAGATAGTGCTCGCTCAGTACCTCAGATAGTGCTCCCTCAGTACCTCAGATAGTGCTCCCTCAGTACCTGAGATAGTGCACCCTCAGTACCTCAGATAGTGATCCCTCAGTACCTCAGATAGTTCTCCCTCAATACATCAGATAGTTCTCCCTCAGTACCTCGGATAGTTCTCCCTGAATACCCCAGATCGTTCTTCCTCAGGACCTCAGATAGTGAACCCTCAGTACCTCAGATAGTGATCCCTCAGTACCTCAGATAGTGCTCCCTCAATACCTTAGAGAGTGTTTCCTCAATACCTCAGAAAATGCTCCCTCAGTACCTCAGATAGTTCTCCCTCAGTACCTCAGATAGTTCTCCCACAATACATCAGATAGTTCTCCCTCAGTACCTCGGATAGTGCTTCCAAAAAAAACTCAGAAAGTGCTCCCGCAGCACCTCAGATAGTTCTCCCTGAATACTCCAGATCGTTCTCCCTCAGTATCTCAGATAGTGATCCCTCAGTACCTCAGAGAGTTCTCCCTCAGTGCCTCAGAGAGTGCTTCCTCAATACCTCATAAAATGCTCCCTAAGTACCTCAGAGAGTGCTCCCTCAGTACCTCAGATAGTTCTCCCTCAGTACCTCAGAGAGTGCTCCCTCAATACCTCAGAAAGTGCTCCCTGAATACCTCAGAAAGTGCTTCCTCAATACCTCAGACAGTGATCACTCAATACCTCAGAAAGTGCTCCCTCAGTACCTCAGATAGTACTCCCTCAATACCTCAGAAAGTGCTTCCTCAATACCTCAGATAGTGTTCCCTCAATACCTCAGAAAGTGCTTCTTTAATACCTCAGAAAGTGCTTCCTCAATACCTCAGATAGTGCTCCCTCAATAACTCAGAAAGTGCTTCCTCAATACCTCAGATACTTCTCCCTCAATACCTCAGATAGTTCTCCCTCAGTACCTAAGATAGTACTCCCTCAGTACCTCAGAAAGTGCTCCCCCAATACTTCAGAAAGTGGTCACTCAGTACCTCAGATAGTTCTCCCTCAGAACCTCAGATAGTTCTCCCTCAGTACCTCAGGTAGTGCTCCCTCAATACCTCAGAAAGTGCTTCCTCAGTACCTCAGAAAGTGCTCCTCAATACCTCAGAGAGTGCTTTCTCAATACCTCAGATAGTGCTTCTCAATAACTCCGAAGGTGCTCCGTCAGTACCTCAGATACGTCTCCCTCAATACCTCAGAAAGTGCTCCCTTAGTACCTAAGATAGTACTACCTCAGTATCTCAGAAGGTGCTCCCTCAATACTTCAGAAAGTGGTCACTCAGTACCTCAGATAGTTCTCCCTCAGTACCTCAGACTGTGCATCCTCAGTACACCAGAAGGTGCTCCCTCCATACCTCAGAAAGTGCTCGCTCAATACCTCTGATAGTTCTCCCTCAATAACTCTGAAAGTGCTCCCTTAATACCTCAGAAAGTGTCCCCTCGGTACATCAGAAAGTGCTCCCACAATACCTCAGAAAGTGCTCCATCAATACCTCACATAGTGCTTCCTCAGTACATCAGATAGTGCTCCCTCAATACCTCACAAAGTGCTCCATCAGTACCTCAGACAGTGCTCGCTCAATACCTCTGAAAGTGCTCCCCAAATACCTAAGATAGTTCTCCCACAATACCTCAGATAGTTCTCCGTCAATGCCTCAGATAGTGCTCCCTCAATACCTCAGATAGTTTCTCCTTCAGTACCTCAGATACTGCTCCCTCAATACCTCAGATAGTTCTCCCTCAATACCTCAGATAGTGCTCCCTCAATACCTCAGATAGTTCTCCCACAATACCTCTGAAAGTGCTCCCGCAGTATCTCAGAAAGAGCTCCCTCAATACCTCAGAAAGTGCTCCCTCAGTACCTCAGATAGTACTTCCTCAGAACCTCAGATAGTTCTCGCTCAGTACCTCAGAAAGTGCTCCCTCAATACCTCAGCAAGTGCTCCCTCAGTACCTCAGACATTGCTCCCTCAATGCCTCAGATAGTGCTCCCTTAATACCTCAGAAAATGCTCCCTCAGTACCTCAGATAGTTCTCCCACAGTACCTCAGATAGTGCTCCCTCAATACCTCAGAAAGTGCTCCCTCAATACATCATAAAGTGCTTCCTCATACATCAGATTGTGTTCCCTCACTACCTCAGAAAGTGCTTCCTCAATACCTCAGAATGTGCTCCCTCAGTACCTCAGATAGTGCTCCCTCAATACCTCAGAAAGTGCTCCATCAATACCTCAGACAGTTCTCCCTCAGTACCTCAGAAAGTGCTTCCTCAATACCTCAGAAAGTGCTTCCTCAACACCTCTGAAAGTGCACCCTCAGTACCTCAGATAGTGCTCCCTCAATACCTCAGAAAGTGCTCCCTCAATACCTCATGAAGTGCTTCCTCAATACATTAGATTGTGTTCCCTCAATACCTCAGAAAGTGCTCCATCAATACCTCAGATAGTTCTCCCTCAGTACCTCAGAGTGTGCTTCCTCAATACCTCAGAACTTGCTCCCTCAGTACCTCAGATAGTGCTCGCTCAATACCTCAGAAAGTGTTCCCTCAGTACCTCAGAAAGTGCTTCCTCAATACCTCAGAAAGTGCTTCCTCAATACCTCAGAAAGTGCTTCCTCAATACCTCAGTTAGTTCACCCTCAGTACATCACAAAGTGCTCCCTCAGTACCTCAGATAGTGCTTTCTCAGAACCTCAGAAGGTGCTCCCTCAATACCTCACATAGTGCTTCCTCAGTACCTCAGAAAGTGCTCCCTCAATACCTCAGGTAGTTCTCCCTCAATACCTCGAAAGTGCTCCCTGAATACCTCAGAGAGTGTTCCATCAGTACCTCAGAAAGTGCTCCCTCAATACCTCAGAAAGTGCTCCATCAATACCTCAGATAGTTCTTCATCAGTACCTCTGATAGTGCTTCCTCAGGACGTCAGATAGTGCTCCCTCAATACATCAGAAAGTGTCCCCTCAGTACCTCAGAAAGTGCTACCTCAATACCTCAGAAAGTGCTCCAATAATACTTCAGAGAGTGCTCCCTCAATACCTAAGATAGTTCTCCTTCAATACCTCAAATAGTTCTCCCTCAAAACCTCTGAAAGTGCTCGCTCAATACCTAAGATAGTTCTCCCTCAATACCTCAGATAGTGCTCCTCAATACCTCAGATAGTTCTCCCTCACTACCTCAGATAGTGCTCCCTCAATACCTCAGATAGTTCTCCCTCAATGCCTCAGATAGTGCTCCCACAATACCTCAGATAGTTCCCCCTCAATACCTCAGATAGTGCTCCCGCAGTACCTCAGAAAGTGCTCCCTCAATACCTCAGAAAGTGCTCCCTCAGTACCTCAGATAGTACTCACTCAGAACCTCAGCTAGTGCTTCCTCAGTACCTCAGAAAGTGCTCCCTAAATACCTCAGAAAGTGCTCCCTCAGTACCTCAGATAGTACTCCCTCAGTACCTCAGACAGTGCTTCCTCAGTACATCAGAAGGTGCTCCCTCCATACCTCAGCAAGTGCTCCCTCAATACCTCTGATAGTTCTTCCTCAATAACTCAAATAGTGCTCCCTCAAAACCTCAGATAGTTCTCCCACAATACCTCTGAAAGTGCTCCCGCAGTATCACAGAAAGAGCTCCCTCAATACCTCAGAAAGTGCTCCCTCAGTACCTCAGATAGTACTTCCTCAGAACCTCAGATAGTTCTCGCTCCGTACCTCAGAAAGTGCTTCCTCAATACCTCAGAAAGTGCTCCATCAATACCTCAGATAGTCCTCCCTCAGTACCTCAGAGTGTGCTTCCTCAATACCTCAGAACTTGCTCCCTCAGTACCTCAGACAGTGTGTCCTCAATACCTCAGAAAGTGCTTCCTCAATACCTCAGATAGTGCTCCCTCACTACCTCAGAAAGTGCTTCCACAACACCACAGAAAGAGCTTCCTCAATACCTCAGAAAGTGCTCCCTCAGTACCTCAGATAGTGCTCCCTCAATACCTCAGAAAGTGCTCCCTCAATACGTTAGAAAGTGCTTCCTCAATAGCTCAGATAGTGGTCCCTCAATACCTCAGATAGTGCTCCCTCAATACTTCAGAAAGTGGTCCCTCAGTACCTCAGATAGTGCTTTCTCAGTACCTCAGATGGTGCTCCCTCAATACCTCACATAGTGCTTCCTCAGTACCTCAGAAAGTGCTCCCTCAATACCTCAGGTAGTTCTCCCTCAATACCTCGAAAGTGCTCCCTGAATACTTCAGAGAGTGTTCCATCAGTACCTCAGAAAGTGCTCCCTCAATACATCAGAAAGTGCTCCATCAATACCTCAGATAGTTCTCCATCAGTACCTCTGATAGTGCTTCCTCAGTACGTCAGATAGTGCTCCCTCAATACATCAGAAAGTGTCCCCTCAGTACCTCAGAAAGTGCTACCTCAATACCTCAGAAAGTGCTCCAACAATACTTCAGAGAGTGCTCCCTCAATACCTAAGATAGTTCTCCTTCAATACCTCAAATAGTTCTCCCTCAAAACCTCTGAAAGTGCTCGCTCAATACCTAAGATAGTTCTCCCTCAATACCTCAGATAGTGCTCCTCAATACCTCAGATAGTTCTCCCTCACTACCTCAGATAGTGCTCGCTAAATACCTCAGATAGTTCTCCCTCAATACCTCTGAAAGTGCTCCCTCAATACCTCAGATAGTTCTCCCTCAATGCCTCAGATAGTGCTCCCACAATACCTCAGATAGTTCTCCCGCAGTACCTCACAAAGTGCTCCCTCAGTACCTCAGATAGTACTCACTCAGAACCTCAGCTAGTGCTTCCCCAGTACGTCAGAAAGTGCTCCCTCAATACCTCAGAAACTGCTCCCTCAGTACCTCAGATAGTCCTCCCTCAGTACCTCAGATAGTTCTCACTCAGTACGTCAGAAAGTGCTCCCTAAATACCTCAGAAAGTGCTCCCTCAGTACCTCAGATATTGCTCCCTCAATGCCTCAGATAGTGCTCCCTTACTGCCTCAGAAAGTGCTCCCTCAGAACCTCAGATAGTTCTCCCTCAGTACCTCAGATAGTTCTCCCTCAGTACCTCAGAGAGTGCTTCCTCAACACCTCAGAACTTGTTCCCTCAGGACCTCAGATAGTTCTCCCTCAGTACCTCAGACAGTGCTTCCTCAGTACATCAGAAGTTGCTGCCTCCATACCTCAGAAAGTGCTCCCTCAATACCTCTGATAGTTCTCCCTCAATAACTCTGAAAGTGCTCCCTTAATACCTCAGAAAGTGTCCCCTCAGTACCTGAGAAAGTGCTCCCTCAATACCTCAGAAACTGCTCCATCAATACCTCACATAGTGCTTCCTCAGAACGTCAGATAGTGCTCCCTCAATACCTCAGAAAGTGCTCCATCAGTACCTCAGACAGTGCTCGCTCAATACCTCTGAAAGTGCTCCCCAAATACATAAGATAGTTCTCCCACAATACCTCAGATAGTTCTCCGTCAATGCCTCAGATAGTGCTCCCTCAATACCTCTGATAGTTTCTCCTTCAGTACCTCAGATAGTGCTCCCTCAATACCTCAGATAGTTCTCCCTCACTACCTCAGATAGTGCTCGCTAAATACCTCAGATAGTTCTCCCTCAATACCTCTGAAAGTGCTCCCTCAATACCTCAGATAGTTCTCCCTCAATGCCTCAGATAGTGCTCCCACAATACCTCAGATAGTTCTCCCGCAGTACCTCACAAAGTGCTCCCTCAGTACCTCAGATAGTACTCACTCAGAACCTCAGCTAGTGCTTCCCCAGTACGTCAGAAAGTGCTCCCTCAATACCTCAGAAACTGCTCCCTCAGTACCTCAGATAGTCCTCCCTCAGTACCTCAGATAGTTCTCACTCAGTACGTCAGAAAGTGCTCCCTAAATACCTCAGAAAGTGCTCCCTCAGTACCTCAGATATTGCTCCCTCAATGCCTCAGATAGTGCTCCCTTACTGCCTCAGAAAGTGCTCCCTCAGAACCTCAGATAGTTCTCCCTCAGTACCTCAGATAGTTCTCCCTCAGTACCTCAGAGAGTGCTTCCTCAACACCTCAGAACTTGTTCCCTCAGGACCTCAGATAGTTCTCCCTCAGTACCTCAGACAGTGCTTCCTCAGTACATCAGAAGTTGCTGCCTCCATACCTCAGAAAGTGCTCCCTCAATACCTCTGATAGTTCTCCCTCAATAACTCTGAAAGTGCTCCCTTAATACCTCAGAAAGTGTCCCCTCAGTACCTGAGAAAGTGCTCCCTCAATACCTCAGAAACTGCTCCATCAATACCTCACATAGTGCTTCCTCAGAACGTCAGATAGTGCTCCCTCAATACCTCAGAAAGTGCTCCATCAGTACCTCAGACAGTGCTCGCTCAATACCTCTGAAAGTGCTCCCCAAATACATAAGATAGTTCTCCCACAATACCTCAGATAGTTCTCCGTCAATGCCTCAGATAGTGCTCCCTCAATACCTCTGATAGTTTCTCCTTCAGTACCTCAGATAGTGCTCCCTCAATACCTCAGATAGTTCTCCCTCAATACCTCAGATAGTGCTCCCTCAATACCTCAGATAGTTCTCCCACAATACCTCTGAAAGTGCTCCCGCAGTATCTCCCAGAAAGAGCTCCCTCAATACCTCAGAAAGTGCTCCCTCAGTCCCTCAGATAGTACTTCCTCAGAACCTCAGATAGTTCTCGCTCAGTACCTCAGAAAGTGCTCACTCAATTCCTCAGCAAGTGCTCCCTCAGTACCTCAGACATTGCTCCCTCAATGCCTCAGATAGTGTTCCCTTAATACCTCAGAAAATGCTCCCTCACTACCTCAGATTGTTCTCCCTCAGTACCTCAGATAGTTCTCCCTAAATACCTCAGAAAGTGTTTCCTTAACACCTCAGAAAGTGCACCCTCAGTACCTCAGATAGTGCTACCTCAATACCTCAGAAGGTGCTCCCTCAATACGTCAGAAAGTGCTTCCTCAATAGCTCAGATAGTGGTCCCTCAATACCTCAGAAAGTTCTCCCACAATACTTCAGGAAGTGGTCCCTCAGTACCTCAGATAGTTCTCCCTCAGTACATCACAAAGTGCTCCCTCAGAACCTCAGATAGTGCTTTCTCAGTACCTCAGAATGAGCTCCCACAATACCTCAGATACTGCTTCCTCAGTACCACAGAAAGTGCTCCCTCAATACCTCAGAAAGTGCTTCCTCAGTACCTCGGAAAGTGCTCCCTCAATACCTCAGAAAGTGCTTCCTCAATACCTCAGATAGTGCTCCTCAATAACTCAGAAAGTGCTCCGTCAGTACCTCAGATACGTCTCCCTCAATACCTCAGAAAGTGCTCCCTCAGTACCTAAGATAGTACTACCTCAGTATCTCAGAAAGTGTTCCCTCAATACTTCAGAAAGTGGTCACTCAGTACCTCAGATAGTTCTCCCTCAGTACCTCAGACAGTGCTTCCTCAGTACATCAGAAGGTGCTCCCTCCATACCTCAGAAAGTGCTCGCACAATCCCTCTCATAGTTCTCCCTCAATAACTCTGAAAGTGCTCCCTTAATACCTCGGAAAGTGTCCCCTCAGTACCTCAGAAAGTGCTCCCTCAATACCTCAGAAAGTGCTCCATCAATACCTCACATAGTGCTTCCTCAGTACGTCAGATAGTGGTCCCTCAATACCTCAGAAAGTGCTCCATCAGTACCTCAGACAGTGCTCGCTCAATACCTCTGAAAGTGCTCCCCAAATACCTAAGATAGTTCTCCCACAATACCTCAGATAGTTTTCCGTCAATGCCTCAGATAGTGCTCCCTCAATACCTCAGATAGTTCTCCCTCAATACCTCAGAAAATGCTCCCTCAATACCTCAAATAGTTCTCCCACAATACCTCTGAAAGTGCTCCCGCAGTATCTCAGAAAGAGCTCCCTCAATACCTCAGATAGTACTTCCTCAGAACCTCAGGTAGTTCTCGCTCAGTACCTCAGAAAGTGCTCCCTCAATACCTCAGCAAGTGCTCCCTCAGTACCTCAGACATTGCTCCCTTAATGCCTCAGATAGCGCTCCCTTAATACCTCAGAAAATGCTCCCTCAGTACCTCAGATAGTTCTCCCTCAGTACCTCAGATAGTTCTCCCTAAATACCTCAGAAAGTGCTTCCTCAACACCTCAGAAAGTGCACCCTCAGTACCTCAGATAGTGCTTCCTCATACATCAGATTGTGTTCCCTCACTACCTCAGAACGTGCTTCCTCAATACCTCAGAAAGTGCTCCATCAATACCTCTGACAGTTCTCCCTCAGTACTTCAGAATGTGGTTCCTCCATACCGCAGAACCTGCTCCCTCAGTACCTCAGGTAGTTCTCCCTCAGTACCTCAGATAGTTCTCCCTCAATACCTCAGAAAATGCTTCCACAACACCACAGAAAGTGCTTCCTCAATACCTCAGAAAGTGCTCCCTCAGTACCTCAGATAGTGCTCCCTCAATACCTCAGAAAGTGCTCCCTCAATTCGTCAGAAAGTGCTTCCTCAATAGCTCAGATAGTGGTCCCTTAATACCTCAGAAAGTGCTCCCTCAATACATCAGAAAGTGGTCCCTCAGTACCTCAGATAGTTCTCCCTCAGTACATCACAAAGTGCTCCCTCAGTACCTCAGATAGTGCTTTCTCAGTACCTCAGAAGGTGCTCCCTCAATACCTCAGATAGTGCTACCTCAGTACCTCAGAAAGTGCTACCTCAATACCTCAGGTAGTTCTCCCTCAATACCTCGAAAGTGCTCCCTGAATACCTCAGAGAGTGTTCCATCAGTACCTCAGAAAGTGCTCCCTCAATACCTCAGAAAGTGCTCCATCAACACCTCAGATAGTTCTCCATTTGTACCTCTGATAGTGATTCCTCAGTACGTCAGATAGTGCTCCCTCAATACATCAGAAAGTGTCCCCTCAGTACCTCAGAAAGTGCTACCTCAATACCTCAGAAAGTGCTCCAACAATACTTCAGAGAGTGCTCCCTCAATAGCTAAGATAGTTCTCCTTCAATACCTCAAATAGTTCTCCCTCAAAACCTCTGAAAGTGCTCGCTCAATACCTAAGATAGTTCTCCCTCAATACCTCAGATAGCGCTCCTCAATACGTCAGATAGTTCTCCCTCAATACCTCTGAAAGTGCTCCCTCAATACCTCAGATAGTTCTCCCTCAATGCCTCAGATAGTGCTCCCACAATAGCTCAGATAGTTCTCCCTCAATACCTCAGATAGTGCTCCCGCAGTACCTCAGAAAGTGCTCCCTGAATACCTCAGAAAGTGCTCCCTCAGTACCTCAGATAGTACTCACTCAGAACCTCAGCTAGTGCTTCCTCAGTACATCAGAAAGTGCTCCCTCAATACCTCAGAAACTGCTCCCTCAGTACCTCAGATAGTTCTCACTCAGTAC
This sequence comes from Chiloscyllium plagiosum, assembly GCF_037043375.1. NCBI lineage: Eukaryota > Metazoa > Chordata > Chondrichthyes > Orectolobiformes > Hemiscylliidae > Chiloscyllium > Chiloscyllium plagiosum. The sequence continues at coordinate 79,231,593 of NW_028270167.1, forward strand.
CTCAGAAAGTGCTCCCTAAATACCTCAGAAAGTGCTCCCTTAGTACCTCAGATATTGCTCCCTCAATGCCTCAGATAGTGCTCCCTTACTGCCTCAGAAAGTGCTCCCTCAGAACCTCAGATAGTTCTCCATCAGTACCTCTGATAGTTCTCCCTCAGTACCTCAGAGAGTGCTTCCTCAACACCTCAGAACCTGTTCCCTCAGTACCTCAGATAGTGCTCCCTCAATACCTCAGAAAGTGCTCCCTCAGTACCTCAGAAAGTGCTTCCTCAATACCACAGAAAGTGCTCCATCAATACCACAGATAGTTCTCCCTCAGTACCTCAGAGAGTTCTTCCTCAATACCTCAGAAAGTGCTTCCTCAATACCTCAGTTAGTTCACCCTCAGTACATCACAAAGTGCTCCCTCAGTACCTCAGATAGTGCTTTCTCAGAACCTCAGAAGGTGCTCCCTCAATACCTCACATAGTGCTTCCTCAGTACCTCAGAAAGTGCTCCCTCAATACCTCAGGTAGTTCTCCCTCAATACCTCGAAAGTGCTCCCTGAATACCTCAGAGAGTGTTCCATCAGTACCTCAGAAAGTGCTCCCTCAATACCTCAGAAAGTGCTCCATCAATACCTCAGATAGTTCTTCATCAGTACCTCTGATAGTGCTTCCTCAGGACGTCAGATAGTGCTCCCTCAATACATCAGAAAGTGTCCCCTCAGTACCTCAGAAAGTGCTACCTCAATACCTCAGAAAGTGCTCCAATAATACTTCAGAGAGTGCTCCCTCAATACCTAAGATAGTTCTCCTTCAATACCTCAAATAGTTCTCCCTCAAAACCTCTGAAAGTGCTCGCTCAATACCTAAGATAGTTCTCCCTCAATACCTCAGATAGTGCTCCTCAATACCTCAGATAGTTCTCCCTCACTACCTCAGATAGTGCTCCCTCAATACCTCAGATAGTTCTCCCTCAATGCCTCAGATAGTGCTCCCACAATACCTCAGATAGTTCCCCCTCAATACCTCAGATAGTGCTCCCGCAGTACCTCAGAAAGTGCTCCCTCAATACCTCAGAAAGTGCTCCCTCAGTACCTCAGATAGTACTCACTCAGAACCTCAGCTAGTGCTTCCTCAGTACCTCAGAAAGTGCTCCCTAAATACCTCAGAAAGTGCTCCCTCAGTACCTCAGATAGTACTCCCTCAGTACCTCAGACAGTGCTTCCTCAGTACATCAGAAGGTGCTCCCTCCATACCTCAGCAAGTGCTCCCTCAATACCTCTGATAGTTCTTCCTCAATAACTCAAATAGTGCTCCCTCAAAACCTCAGATAGTTCTCCCACAATACCTCTGAAAGTGCTCCCGCAGTATCACAGAAAGAGCTCCCTCAATACCTCAGAAAGTGCTCCCTCAGTACCTCAGATAGTACTTCCTCAGAACCTCAGATAGTTCTCGCTCCGTACCTCAGAAAGTGCTTCCTCAATACCTCAGAAAGTGCTCCATCAATACCTCAGATAGTCCTCCCTCAGTACCTCAGAGTGTGCTTCCTCAATACCTCAGAACTTGCTCCCTCAGTACCTCAGACAGTGTGTCCTCAATACCTCAGAAAGTGCTTCCTCAATACCTCAGATAGTGCTCCCTCACTACCTCAGAAAGTGCTTCCACAACACCACAGAAAGAGCTTCCTCAATACCTCAGAAAGTGCTCCCTCAGTACCTCAGATAGTGCTCCCTCAATACCTCAGAAAGTGCTCCCTCAATACGTTAGAAAGTGCTTCCTCAATAGCTCAGATAGTGGTCCCTCAATACCTCAGATAGTGCTCCCTCAATACTTCAGAAAGTGGTCCCTCAGTACCTCAGATAGTGCTTTCTCAGTACCTCAGATGGTGCTCCCTCAATACCTCACATAGTGCTTCCTCAGTACCTCAGAAAGTGCTCCCTCAATACCTCAGGTAGTTCTCCCTCAATACCTCGAAAGTGCTCCCTGAATACTTCAGAGAGTGTTCCATCAGTACCTCAGAAAGTGCTCCCTCAATACATCAGAAAGTGCTCCATCAATACCTCAGATAGTTCTCCATCAGTACCTCTGATAGTGCTTCCTCAGTACGTCAGATAGTGCTCCCTCAATACATCAGAAAGTGTCCCCTCAGTACCTCAGAAAGTGCTACCTCAATACCTCAGAAAGTGCTCCAACAATACTTCAGAGAGTGCTCCCTCAATACCTAAGATAGTTCTCCTTCAATACCTCAAATAGTTCTCCCTCAAAACCTCTGAAAGTGCTCGCTCAATACCTAAGATAGTTCTCCCTCAATACCTCAGATAGTGCTCCTCAATACCTCAGATAGTTCTCCCTCACTACCTCAGATAGTGCTCGCTAAATACCTCAGATAGTTCTCCCTCAATACCTCTGAAAGTGCTCCCTCAATACCTCAGATAGTTCTCCCTCAATGCCTCAGATAGTGCTCCCACAATACCTCAGATAGTTCTCCCGCAGTACCTCACAAAGTGCTCCCTCAGTACCTCAGATAGTACTCACTCAGAACCTCAGCTAGTGCTTCCCCAGTACGTCAGAAAGTGCTCCCTCAATACCTCAGAAACTGCTCCCTCAGTACCTCAGATAGTCCTCCCTCAGTACCTCAGATAGTTCTCACTCAGTACGTCAGAAAGTGCTCCCTAAATACCTCAGAAAGTGCTCCCTCAGTACCTCAGATATTGCTCCCTCAATGCCTCAGATAGTGCTCCCTTACTGCCTCAGAAAGTGCTCCCTCAGAACCTCAGATAGTTCTCCCTCAGTACCTCAGATAGTTCTCCCTCAGTACCTCAGAGAGTGCTTCCTCAACACCTCAGAACTTGTTCCCTCAGGACCTCAGATAGTTCTCCCTCAGTACCTCAGACAGTGCTTCCTCAGTACATCAGAAGTTGCTGCCTCCATACCTCAGAAAGTGCTCCCTCAATACCTCTGATAGTTCTCCCTCAATAACTCTGAAAGTGCTCCCTTAATACCTCAGAAAGTGTCCCCTCAGTACCTGAGAAAGTGCTCCCTCAATACCTCAGAAACTGCTCCATCAATACCTCACATAGTGCTTCCTCAGAACGTCAGATAGTGCTCCCTCAATACCTCAGAAAGTGCTCCATCAGTACCTCAGACAGTGCTCGCTCAATACCTCTGAAAGTGCTCCCCAAATACATAAGATAGTTCTCCCACAATACCTCAGATAGTTCTCCGTCAATGCCTCAGATAGTGCTCCCTCAATACCTCTGATAGTTTCTCCTTCAGTACCTCAGATAGTGCTCCCTCAATACCTCAGATAGTTCTCCCTCACTACCTCAGATAGTGCTCGCTAAATACCTCAGATAGTTCTCCCTCAATACCTCTGAAAGTGCTCCCTCAATACCTCAGATAGTTCTCCCTCAATGCCTCAGATAGTGCTCCCACAATACCTCAGATAGTTCTCCCGCAGTACCTCACAAAGTGCTCCCTCAGTACCTCAGATAGTACTCACTCAGAACCTCAGCTAGTGCTTCCCCAGTACGTCAGAAAGTGCTCCCTCAATACCTCAGAAACTGCTCCCTCAGTACCTCAGATAGTCCTCCCTCAGTACCTCAGATAGTTCTCACTCAGTACGTCAGAAAGTGCTCCCTAAATACCTCAGAAAGTGCTCCCTCAGTACCTCAGATATTGCTCCCTCAATGCCTCAGATAGTGCTCCCTTACTGCCTCAGAAAGTGCTCCCTCAGAACCTCAGATAGTTCTCCCTCAGTACCTCAGATAGTTCTCCCTCAGTACCTCAGAGAGTGCTTCCTCAACACCTCAGAACTTGTTCCCTCAGGACCTCAGATAGTTCTCCCTCAGTACCTCAGACAGTGCTTCCTCAGTACATCAGAAGTTGCTGCCTCCATACCTCAGAAAGTGCTCCCTCAATACCTCTGATAGTTCTCCCTCAATAACTCTGAAAGTGCTCCCTTAATACCTCAGAAAGTGTCCCCTCAGTACCTGAGAAAGTGCTCCCTCAATACCTCAGAAACTGCTCCATCAATACCTCACATAGTGCTTCCTCAGAACGTCAGATAGTGCTCCCTCAATACCTCAGAAAGTGCTCCATCAGTACCTCAGACAGTGCTCGCTCAATACCTCTGAAAGTGCTCCCCAAATACATAAGATAGTTCTCCCACAATACCTCAGATAGTTCTCCGTCAATGCCTCAGATAGTGCTCCCTCAATACCTCTGATAGTTTCTCCTTCAGTACCTCAGATAGTGCTCCCTCAATACCTCAGATAGTTCTCCCTCAATACCTCAGATAGTGCTCCCTCAATACCTCAGATAGTTCTCCCACAATACCTCTGAAAGTGCTCCCGCAGTATCTCCCAGAAAGAGCTCCCTCAATACCTCAGAAAGTGCTCCCTCAGTCCCTCAGATAGTACTTCCTCAGAACCTCAGATAGTTCTCGCTCAGTACCTCAGAAAGTGCTCACTCAATTCCTCAGCAAGTGCTCCCTCAGTACCTCAGACATTGCTCCCTCAATGCCTCAGATAGTGTTCCCTTAATACCTCAGAAAATGCTCCCTCACTACCTCAGATTGTTCTCCCTCAGTACCTCAGATAGTTCTCCCTAAATACCTCAGAAAGTGTTTCCTTAACACCTCAGAAAGTGCACCCTCAGTACCTCAGATAGTGCTACCTCAATACCTCAGAAGGTGCTCCCTCAATACGTCAGAAAGTGCTTCCTCAATAGCTCAGATAGTGGTCCCTCAATACCTCAGAAAGTTCTCCCACAATACTTCAGGAAGTGGTCCCTCAGTACCTCAGATAGTTCTCCCTCAGTACATCACAAAGTGCTCCCTCAGAACCTCAGATAGTGCTTTCTCAGTACCTCAGAATGAGCTCCCACAATACCTCAGATACTGCTTCCTCAGTACCACAGAAAGTGCTCCCTCAATACCTCAGAAAGTGCTTCCTCAGTACCTCGGAAAGTGCTCCCTCAATACCTCAGAAAGTGCTTCCTCAATACCTCAGATAGTGCTCCTCAATAACTCAGAAAGTGCTCCGTCAGTACCTCAGATACGTCTCCCTCAATACCTCAGAAAGTGCTCCCTCAGTACCTAAGATAGTACTACCTCAGTATCTCAGAAAGTGTTCCCTCAATACTTCAGAAAGTGGTCACTCAGTACCTCAGATAGTTCTCCCTCAGTACCTCAGACAGTGCTTCCTCAGTACATCAGAAGGTGCTCCCTCCATACCTCAGAAAGTGCTCGCACAATCCCTCTCATAGTTCTCCCTCAATAACTCTGAAAGTGCTCCCTTAATACCTCGGAAAGTGTCCCCTCAGTACCTCAGAAAGTGCTCCCTCAATACCTCAGAAAGTGCTCCATCAATACCTCACATAGTGCTTCCTCAGTACGTCAGATAGTGGTCCCTCAATACCTCAGAAAGTGCTCCATCAGTACCTCAGACAGTGCTCGCTCAATACCTCTGAAAGTGCTCCCCAAATACCTAAGATAGTTCTCCCACAATACCTCAGATAGTTTTCCGTCAATGCCTCAGATAGTGCTCCCTCAATACCTCAGATAGTTCTCCCTCAATACCTCAGAAAATGCTCCCTCAATACCTCAAATAGTTCTCCCACAATACCTCTGAAAGTGCTCCCGCAGTATCTCAGAAAGAGCTCCCTCAATACCTCAGATAGTACTTCCTCAGAACCTCAGGTAGTTCTCGCTCAGTACCTCAGAAAGTGCTCCCTCAATACCTCAGCAAGTGCTCCCTCAGTACCTCAGACATTGCTCCCTTAATGCCTCAGATAGCGCTCCCTTAATACCTCAGAAAATGCTCCCTCAGTACCTCAGATAGTTCTCCCTCAGTACCTCAGATAGTTCTCCCTAAATACCTCAGAAAGTGCTTCCTCAACACCTCAGAAAGTGCACCCTCAGTACCTCAGATAGTGCTTCCTCATACATCAGATTGTGTTCCCTCACTACCTCAGAACGTGCTTCCTCAATACCTCAGAAAGTGCTCCATCAATACCTCTGACAGTTCTCCCTCAGTACTTCAGAATGTGGTTCCTCCATACCGCAGAACCTGCTCCCTCAGTACCTCAGGTAGTTCTCCCTCAGTACCTCAGATAGTTCTCCCTCAATACCTCAGAAAATGCTTCCACAACACCACAGAAAGTGCTTCCTCAATACCTCAGAAAGTGCTCCCTCAGTACCTCAGATAGTGCTCCCTCAATACCTCAGAAAGTGCTCCCTCAATTCGTCAGAAAGTGCTTCCTCAATAGCTCAGATAGTGGTCCCTTAATACCTCAGAAAGTGCTCCCTCAATACATCAGAAAGTGGTCCCTCAGTACCTCAGATAGTTCTCCCTCAGTACATCACAAAGTGCTCCCTCAGTACCTCAGATAGTGCTTTCTCAGTACCTCAGAAGGTGCTCCCTCAATACCTCAGATAGTGCTACCTCAGTACCTCAGAAAGTGCTACCTCAATACCTCAGGTAGTTCTCCCTCAATACCTCGAAAGTGCTCCCTGAATACCTCAGAGAGTGTTCCATCAGTACCTCAGAAAGTGCTCCCTCAATACCTCAGAAAGTGCTCCATCAACACCTCAGATAGTTCTCCATTTGTACCTCTGATAGTGATTCCTCAGTACGTCAGATAGTGCTCCCTCAATACATCAGAAAGTGTCCCCTCAGTACCTCAGAAAGTGCTACCTCAATACCTCAGAAAGTGCTCCAACAATACTTCAGAGAGTGCTCCCTCAATAGCTAAGATAGTTCTCCTTCAATACCTCAAATAGTTCTCCCTCAAAACCTCTGAAAGTGCTCGCTCAATACCTAAGATAGTTCTCCCTCAATACCTCAGATAGCGCTCCTCAATACGTCAGATAGTTCTCCCTCAATACCTCTGAAAGTGCTCCCTCAATACCTCAGATAGTTCTCCCTCAATGCCTCAGATAGTGCTCCCACAATAGCTCAGATAGTTCTCCCTCAATACCTCAGATAGTGCTCCCGCAGTACCTCAGAAAGTGCTCCCTGAATACCTCAGAAAGTGCTCCCTCAGTACCTCAGATAGTACTCACTCAGAACCTCAGCTAGTGCTTCCTCAGTACATCAGAAAGTGCTCCCTCAATACCTCAGAAACTGCTCCCTCAGTACCTCAGATAGTTCTCACTCAGTACCTCAGAAAGTGCTCCCTAAATACCTCAGAAAGTGCTCCCTTAGTACCTCAGATATTGCTCCCTCAATGCCTCAGATAGTGCTCCCTTACTGCCTCAGAAAGTGCTCCCTCAGAACCTCAGATAGTTCTCCATCAGTACCTCTGATAGTTCTCCCTCAGTACCTCAGAGAGTGCTTCCTCAACACCTCAGAACCTGTTCCCTCAGTACCTCAGATAGTGCTCCCTCAATACCTCAGAAAGTGCTCCCTCAGTACCTCAGAAAGTGCTTCCTCAATACCACAGAAAGTGCTCCATCAATACCACAGATAGTTCTCCCTCAGTACCTCAGAGAGTTCTTCCTCAATACCTCAGAAAGTGCTTCCTCAATACCTCAGTTAGTTCACCCTCAGTACATCACAAAGTGCTCCCTCAGTACCTCAGATAGTGCTTTCTCAGAACCTCAGAAGGTGCTCCCTCAATACCTCACATAGTGCTTCCTCAGTACCTCAGAAAGTGCTCCCTCAATACCTCAGGTAGTTCTCCCTCAATACCTCGAAAGTGCTCCCTGAATACCTCAGAGAGTGTTCCATCAGTACCTCAGAAAGTGCTCCCTCAATACCTCAGAAAGTGCTCCATCAATACCTCAGATAGTTCTTCATCAGTACCTCTGATAGTGCTTCCTCAGGACGTCAGATAGTGCTCCCTCAATACATCAGAAAGTGTCCCCTCAGTACCTCAGAAAGTGCTACCTCAATACCTCAGAAAGTGCTCCAATAATACTTCAGAGAGTGCTCCCTCAATACCTAAGATAGTTCTCCTTCAATACCTCAAATAGTTCTCCCTCAAAACCTCTGAAAGTGCTCGCTCAATACCTAAGATAGTTCTCCCTCAATACCTCAGATAGTGCTCCTCAATACCTCAGATAGTTCTCCCTCACTACCTCAGATAGTGCTCCCTCAATACCTCAGATAGTTCTCCCTCAATGCCTCAGATAGTGCTCCCACAATACCTCAGATAGTTCCCCCTCAATACCTCAGATAGTGCTCCCGCAGTACCTCAGAAAGTGCTCCCTCAATACCTCAGAAAGTGCTCCCTCAGTACCTCAGATAGTACTCACTCAGAACCTCAGCTAGTGCTTCCTCAGTACCTCAGAAAGTGCTCCCTAAATACCTCAGAAAGTGCTCCCTCAGTACCTCAGATAGTACTCCCTCAGTACCTCAGACAGTGCTTCCTCAGTACATCAGAAGGTGCTCCCTCCATACCTCAGCAAGTGCTCCCTCAATACCTCTGATAGTTCTTCCTCAATAACTCAAATAGTGCTCCCTCAAAACCTCAGATAGTTCTCCCACAATACCTCTGAAAGTGCTCCCGCAGTATCACAGAAAGAGCTCCCTCAATACCTCAGAAAGTGCTCCCTCAGTACCTCAGATAGTACTTCCTCAGAACCTCAGATAGTTCTCGCTCCGTACCTCAGAAAGTGCTTCCTCAATACCTCAGAAAGTGCTCCATCAATACCTCAGATAGTCCTCCCTCAGTACCTCAGAGTGTGCTTCCTCAATACCTCAGAACTTGCTCCCTCAGTACCTCAGACAGTGTGTCCTCAATACCTCAGAAAGTGCTTCCTCAATACCTCAGATAGTGCTCCCTCACTACCTCAGAAAGTGCTTCCACAACACCACAGAAAGAGCTTCCTCAATACCTCAGAAAGTGCTCCCTCAGTACCTCAGATAGTGCTCCCTCAATACCTCAGAAAGTGCTCCCTCAATACGTTAGAAAGTGCTTCCTCAATAGCTCAGATAGTGGTCCCTCAATACCTCAGATAGTGCTCCCTCAATACTTCAGAAAGTGGTCCCTCAGTACCTCAGATAGTGCTTTCTCAGTACCTCAGATGGTGCTCCCTCAATACCTCACATAGTGCTTCCTCAGTACCTCAGAAAGTGCTCCCTCAATACCTCAGGTAGTTCTCCCTCAATACCTCGAAAGTGCTCCCTGAATACTTCAGAGAGTGTTCCATCAGTACCTCAGAAAGTGCTCCCTCAATACATCAGAAAGTGCTCCATCAATACCTCAGATAGTTCTCCATCAGTACCTCTGATAGTGCTTCCTCAGTACGTCAGATAGTGCTCCCTCAATACATCAGAAAGTGTCCCCTCAGTACCTCAGAAAGTGCTACCTCAATACCTCAGAAAGTGCTCCAACAATACTTCAGAGAGTGCTCCCTCAATACCTAAGATAGTTCTCCTTCAATACCTCAAATAGTTCTCCCTCAAAACCTCTGAAAGTGCTCGCTCAATACCTAAGATAGTTCTCCCTCAATACCTCAGATAGTGCTCCTCAATACCTCAGATAGTTCTCCCTCACTACCTCAGATAGTGCTCGCTAAATACCTCAGATAGTTCTCCCTCAATACCTCTGAAAGTGCTCCCTCAATACCTCAGATAGTTCTCCCTCAATGCCTCAGATAGTGCTCCCACAATACCTCAGATAGTTCTCCCGCAGTACCTCACAAAGTGCTCCCTCAGTACCTCAGATAGTACTCACTCAGAACCTCAGCTAGTGCTTCCCCAGTACGTCAGAAAGTGCTCCCTCAATACCTCAGAAACTGCTCCCTCAGTACCTCAGATAGTCCTCCCTCAGTACCTCAGATAGTTCTCACTCAGTACGTCAGAAAGTGCTCCCTAAATACCTCAGAAAGTGCTCCCTCAGTACCTCAGATATTGCTCCCTCAATGCCTCAGATAGTGCTCCCTTACTGCCTCAGAAAGTGCTCCCTCAGAACCTCAGATAGTTCTCCCTCAGTACCTCAGATAGTTCTCCCTCAGTACCTCAGAGAGTGCTTCCTCAACACCTCAGAACTTGTTCCCTCAGGACCTCAGATAGTTCTCCCTCAGTACCTCAGACAGTGCTTCCTCAGTACATCAGAAGTTGCTGCCTCCATACCTCAGAAAGTGCTCCCTCAATACCTCTGATAGTTCTCCCTCAATAACTCTGAAAGTGCTCCCTTAATACCTCAGAAAGTGTCCCCTCAGTACCTGAGAAAGTGCTCCCTCAATACCTCAGAAACTGCTCCATCAATACCTCACATAGTGCTTCCTCAGAACGTCAGATAGTGCTCCCTCAATACCTCAGAAAGTGCTCCATCAGTACCTCAGACAGTGCTCGCTCAATACCTCTGAAAGTGCTCCCCAAATACATAAGATAGTTCTCCCACAATACCTCAGATAGTTCTCCGTCAATGCCTCAGATAGTGCTCCCTCAATACCTCTGATAGTTTCTCCTTCAGTACCTCAGATAGTGCTCCCTCAATACCTCAGATAGTTCTCCCTCACTACCTCAGATAGTGCTCGCTAAATACCTCAGATAGTTCTCCCTCAATACCTCTGAAAGTGCTCCCTCAATACCTCAGATAGTTCTCCCTCAATGCCTCAGATAGTGCTCCCACAATACCTCAGATAGTTCTCCCGCAGTACCTCACAAAGTGCTCCCTCAGTACCTCAGATAGTACTCACTCAGAACCTCAGCTAGTGCTTCCCCAGTACGTCAGAAAGTGCTCCCTCAATACCTCAGAAACTGCTCCCTCAGTACCTCAGATAGTCCTCCCTCAGTACCTCAGATAGTTCTCACTCAGTACGTCAGAAAGTGCTCCCTAAATACCTCAGAAAGTGCTCCCTCAGTACCTCAGATATTGCTCCCTCAATGCCTCAGATAGTGCTCCCTTACTGCCTCAGAAAGTGCTCCCTCAGAACCTCAGATAGTTCTCCCTCAGTACCTCAGATAGTTCTCCCTCAGTACCTCAGAGAGTGCTTCCTCAACACCTCAGAACTTGTTCCCTCAGGACCTCAGATAGTTCTCCCTCAGTACCTCAGACAGTGCTTCCTCAGTACATCAGAAGTTGCTGCCTCCATACCTCAGAAAGTGCTCCCTCAATACCTCTGATAGTTCTCCCTCAATAACTCTGAAAGTGCTCCCTTAATACCTCAGAAAGTGTCCCCTCAGTACCTGAGAAAGTGCTCCCTCAATACCTCAGAAACTGCTCCATCAATACCTCACATAGTGCTTCCTCAGAACGTCAGATAGTGCTCCCTCAATACCTCAGAAAGTGCTCCATCAGTACCTCAGACAGTGCTCGCTCAATACCTCTGAAAGTGCTCCCCAAATACATAAGATAGTTCTCCCACAATACCTCAGATAGTTCTCCGTCAATGCCTCAGATAGTGCTCCCTCAATACCTCTGATAGTTTCTCCTTCAGTACCTCAGATAGTGCTCCCTCAATACCTCAGATAGTTCTCCCTCAATACCTCAGATAGTGCTCCCTCAATACCTCAGATAGTTCTCCCACAATACCTCTGAAAGTGCTCCCGCAGTATCTCCCAGAAAGAGCTCCCTCAATACCTCAGAAAGTGCTCCCTCAGTCCCTCAGATAGTACTTCCTCAGAACCTCAGATAGTTCTCGCTCGGTACCTCAGAAAGTGCTCACTCAATTCCTCAGCAAGTGCTCCCTCAGTACCTCAGACATTGCTCCCTCAATGCCTCAGATAGTGTTCCCTTAATACCTCAGAAAATGCTCCCTCACTACCTCAGATTGTTCTCCCTCAGTACCTCAGATAGTTCTCCCTAAATACCTCAGAAAGTGTTTCCTTAACACCTCAGAAAGTGCACCCTCAGTACCTCAGATAGTGCTACCTCAATACCTCAGAAGGTGCTCCCTCAATACGTCAGAAAGTGCTTCCTCAATAGCTCAGATAGTGGTCCCTCAATACCTCAGAAAGTTCTCCCACAATACTTCAGGAAGTGGTCCCTCAGTACCTCAGATAGTTCTCCCTCAGTACATCACAAAGTGCTCCCTCAGAACCTCAGATAGTGCTTTCTCAGTACCTCAGAATGAGCTCCCACAATACCTCAGATACTGCTTCCTCAGTACCACAGAAAGTGCTCCCTCAATACCTCAGAAAGTGCTTCCTCAGTACCTCGGAAAGTGCTCCCTCAATACCTCAGAAAGTGCTTCCTCAATACCTCAGATAGTGCTCCTCAATAACTCAGAAAGTGCTCCGTCAGTACCTCAGATACGTCTCCCTCAATACCTCAGAAAGTGCTCCCTCAGTACCTAAGATAGTACTACCTCAGTATCTCAGAAAGTGTTCCCTCAATACTTCAGAAAGTGGTCACTCAGTACCTCAGATAGTTCTCCCTCAGTACCTCAGACAGTGCTTCCTCAGTACATCAGAAGGTGCTCCCTCCATACCTCAGAAAGTGCTCGCACAATCCCTCTCATAGTTCTCCCTCAATAACTCTGAAAGTGCTCCCTTAATACCTCGGAAAGTGTCCCCTCAGTACCTCAGAAAGTGCTCCCTCAATACCTCAGAAAGTGCTCCATCAATACCTCACATAGTGCTTCCTCAGTACGTCAGATAGTGGTCCCTCAATACCTCAGAAAGTGCTCCATCAGTACCTCAGACAGTGCTCGCTCAATACCTCTGAAAGTGCTCCCCAAATACCTAAGATAGTTCTCCCACAATACCTCAGATAGTTTTCCGTCAATGCCTCAGATAGTGCTCCCTCAATACCTCAGATAGTTCTCCCTCAATACCTCAGAAAATGCTCCCTCAATACCTCAAATAGTTCTCCCACAATACCTCTGAAAGTGCTCCCGCAGTATCTCAGAAAGAGCTCCCTCAATACCTCAGATAGTACTTCCTCAGAACCTCAGGTAGTTCTCGCTCAGTACCTCAGAAAGTGCTCCCTCAATACCTCAGCAAGTGCTCCCTCAGTACCTCAGACATTGCTCCCTTAATGCCTCAGATAGCGCTCCCTTAATACCTCAGAAAATGCTCCCTCAGTACCTCAGATAGTTCTCCCTCAGTACCTCAGATAGTTCTCCCTAAATACCTCAGAAAGTGCTTCCTCAACACCTCAGAAAGTGCACCCTCAGTACCTCAGATAGTGCTTCCTCATACATCAGATTGTGTTCCCTCACTACCTCAGAACGTGCTTCCTCAATACCTCAGAAAGTGCACCCTCTTTACCTCAGATAGTGCTCCCTCAATACCTCAGAAAGTGCTCCATCAATACCTCTGACAGTTCTCCCTCAGTACTTCAGAATGTGGTTCCTCCATACCGCAGAACCTGCTCCCTCAGTACCTCAGGTAGTTCTCCCTCAGTACCTCAGATAGTTCTCCCTCAATACCTCAGAAAATGCTTCCACAACACCACAGAAAGTGCTTCCTCAATACCTCAGAAAGTGCTCCCTCAGTACCTCAGATAGTGCTCCCTCAATACCTCAGAAAGTGCTCCCTCAATTCGTCAGAAAGTGCTTCCTCAATAGCTCAGATAGTGGTCCCTTAATACCTCAGAAAGTGCTCCCTCAATACATCAGAAAGTGGTCCCTCAGTACCTCAGATAGTTCTCCCTCAGTACATCACAAAGTGCTCCCTCAGTACCTCAGATAGTGCTTTCTCAGTACCTCAGAAGGTGCTCCCTCAATACCTCAGATAGTGCTACCTCAGTACCTCAGAAAGTGCTACCTCAATACCTCAGGTAGTTCTCCCTCAATACCTCGAAAGTGCTCCCTGAATACCTCAGAGAGTGTTCCATCAGTACCTCAGAAAGTGCTCCCTCAATACCTCAGAAAGTGCTCCATCAACACCTCAGATAGTTCTCCATTTGTACCTCTGATAGTGATTCCTCAGTACGTCAGATAGTGCTCCCTCAATACATCAGAAAGTGTCCCCTCAGTACCTCAGAAAGTGCTACCTCAATACCTCAGAAAGTGCTCCAACAATACTTCAGAGAGTGCTCCCTCAATAGCTAAGATAGTTCTCCTTCAATACCTCAAATAGTTCTCCCTCAAAACCTCTGAAAGTGCTCGCTCAATACCTAAGATAGTTCTCCCTCAATACCTCAGATAGCGCTCCTCAATACGTCAGATAGTTCTCCCTCAATACCTCTGAAAGTGCTCCCTCAATACCTCAGATAGTTCTCCCTCAATGCCTCAGATAGTGCTCCCACAATAGCTCAGATAGTTCTCCCTCAATACCTCAGATAGTGCTCCCGCAGTACCTCAGAAAGTGCTCCCTGAATACCTCAGAAAGTGCTCCCTCAGTACCTCAGATAGTACTCACTCAGAACCTCAGCTAGTGCTTCCTCAGTACATCAGAAAGTGCTCCCTCAATACCTCAGAAACTGCTCCCTCAGTACCTCAGATAGTTCTCACTCAGTACCTCAGAAAGTGCTCCCTAAATACCTCAGAAAGTGCTCCCTTAGTACCTCAGATATTGCTCCCTCAATGCCTCAGATAGTGCTCCCTTACTGCCTCAGAAAGTGCTCCCTCAGAACCTCAGATAGTTCTCCATCAGTACCTCTGATAGTTCTCCCTCAGTACCTCAGAGAGTGCTTCCTCAACACCTCAGAACCTGTTCCCTCAGTACCTCAGATAGTGCTCCCTCAATACCTCAGAAAGTGCTCCCTCAGTACCTCAGAAAGTGCTTCCTCAATACCACAGAAAGTGCTCCATCAATACCACAGATAGTTCTCCCTCAGTACCTCAGAGAGTTCTTCCTCAATACCTCAGAAAGTGCTCCTTCAGTATTTCAGATAGTGCGCCCTCAATACCTCAGAAAGTGCTCCCTCAGTACCCCAGAAAGTGCTGCCTCAATAGCTCAGAAAGTGCTTCCTCATTACTTCAGAAATTGCTCCCTCAGTACCTCATAAAGTGCTCCCTCAGTACCTCAGAAAGTGCTTCCTCAATACCTCAGAAAGTGCTTCCTCAATGACTCAGAAAGTGCTTCCTCAATATCTCAGAAAGTGCTCCATCAATACCTCAGATAGTTCTCCCTCAGTACCTCAGATAGTGCTCCCTCAATACCTCAGAACTTGCTCCCTCAGTACCTCAGATAGTTCTCCCTCAGTACCTCAGAAAGTGCTGCCTCAATACCTCAGATAGTGCTCCCTCAATACCTCAGAAAGTGCTCCCTCAATGACTCAGAAAGTGCTTCCTCAATACCTCAGAAAGTGCTCCATCAATACCTCAGATAGTTCTCCCTCAGTACCTCAGATAGTGCTCCCTCAATACCTCAGAAATGGCTCCGTCAGTACCTCAGATAGTTCTCCCTCAGTACCTCAGAAAGTGCTGCCTCAATACCTCAGATATTTCTCCCTCAATACCTCTGAAAGTGCTCCCTCAATACCTCAGATAGTTCTCCCTCAATGCCTCAGATAGTGCTCTCACAATACCTCAGAAAGTGCTGCCTCAATACCTTAGATATTTCTCCCTCAATACCTCTGAAAGTGCTCCCTCAATACCTCAGATAGTTCACCCTCAATACTTCAGATAGTTCTCCCTCAGTACCTCAGAAAGTGGTCCCTCAATACCTCAGAAAGTGCTTCCTCAATACCTCAGAAAGTGCTTCCTCAATACCTCAGATAGTGCTCCCTCAATACCTCAGAAAGTCCTTCCTCAATACCTCAGAAATTGCTTTCTCAATACCTCAGAAAGTGCTTCCACAATACCTCAGATAGTGCTCCCTCAATACCTCAGAAAGTCCTTCCTCAATACCTCAGAAAGTGCTTTCTCAATACCTCAGAAAGTGCTCCCTCAGTACCTCAGATAGTGCTCACTCAATACCTCAGAAAGTGCTTTCTCAATACCTCAGAAAGTGCTTCCTCAATACCTCAGATAGTGGTCCCTGAATACCTCAGATAGTTCTCCCTCAATACTTCAGAAAGTGGTCCCTCATTACCTCAGATAGTTTTCCCTCAGTACCTCAGAAAGTGCTCCGGCAGTACCTCAGATAGTGCTTCCTCAGTAACTCAGACGGTGCTCCCTCAATACCTCAGGTAGTTCTCCCTCAATACCTCGAAAGTGCTCCCTCAATACCTCAGAGAGTGTTCCATCAGTACCTCAGAAAGTACTACCTCAATACCTCAGAAAGTGCTCCATCAATACCTCAGATAGTTCTCCCTCAGTACCTCAGATAGTGCTCCATCAGTGTCTTTGATAGTGCTTCCTCAGTACGTCAGATAGTGCTCCCTCAATACCTCAGAAAGTGTCCCTTCAGTACCTCAGAAAGTGCTAAGTCAATACCTCAGAAACTGCTCCATTAATACCTCAGAGAGTGCGCCCTCAATGCCTAAGATAGTTCTCCTTCAATACCTCAGATAGTTCTCCCTCAAAACCTCTGAAAGTGCTCGCTCAATCCCTCAGATAGTTCTCCCTCAATACCTCAGATAGTGCTCCTCAATACTTCAAATAGTTCTCCCTCAATACCTCTGAAAGTGCTCCCTCAATACCTCAGATAGTTCTCCCTCAATACCTCTGAAAGTGCTCCCTCAATACATCAGAACGTGCATCCTCAGTACCTCAGATAGTGCTCCCTCAATACCTCAGAAAGTGCTCCCTCAATACCTCAGAAAGTGCTTCCTAAATACCTCAGAAATTGCTCCATCAATACCTCAGGTATTTCTCCCTCAGTACCTCAGATAGTGCTCCATCAATACCTCAGAACCTCCTCCCTCAGTACCTCAGATAGTTCTCCCTCAGTACCTCAGAAAGTGCTCCCTCAATACCTCAGGTAGTTCTCCCTCAATACCTCGAAAGTACTCCCTCAGTACCTCAGATAGTGCTCCATCAATACCTCAGAACCTCCTCCCTCAGTACCTCAGATAGTTCTCCCTCAGTACCTCAGAAAGTGCTCCCTCAATACCTCAGGTAGTTCTCCCTCAATACCTCGAAAGTACTCCCTCAATACCTCAGAGAGTGTTCCATCAGTACCTCAGAAAGTACTACCTCAATACCTCAGAAACTCCTCCATCAATATCTCAGATAGTTCTCCCTCAGTACCACAGATAGTGCTCCATCAGTGTCTTTGATAGTGCTTCCTTAGTACGTCAGATAGTGCTCCCTCAATACCTCAGAAATTGTCCCCTCAGTACCTCAGAAAGTGCGACCTCATTACCTCAGAAAGTGCTCCATCAATACCTCAGAGAGTGCGCCCTCAATGCCAAAGATAGTTCTCCTTCAATACCTCAGATAGTTCTCCCTCAAAACCTCTGAAAGTGCTCGCTCAATCCCTCAGATAGTGCTCCCTCAATACCTCAGAGAGTGCTCCTCAATAGCTCAGATAGTTCTCCCTCAATACCTCAGATAGTGCTCCCTCAATACCTCAGATAGTTCTCCCTCAATACCTCTGAAAGTGCTCCCTCAATACCTCAGATAGTTCTCCCTCAATGCCTCAGATAGTGCTCCCACAATACCTCAGATAGTTCTCCCTCAATACCTCAGATAGTGCTCCCGCAGTACCTCAGAAAGTGCTGCCTCAATACCTCAGAAAGTGCTCCCACAGTACCTCAGATAGTACTCACTCAACACTTCAGCTAGTGCTTCCTCAGGACGTCAGAAAGTGCTCCCTCAATACCTCAGAAACTGCTCCCTCAGTACCTCAGATAGTTCTCCTTCAGTACCTCAGATAGTTCTCACTCAGTACCTCAGAAAGTACTCCCTGAATACCACAGAACGTGCTCCCTCAGTACCTCAGATATTGCTCCCTTCATGTCTCAGATAGTGCTCCCTTAATACCTCAGAAAGTGCTCCCTCAGTACCTCAGATAGTTCTCCCTCAGTACCTCTGATAGGTCTCCCTCAGTACCTCAGAGTGTGCTTCCTCAATACCTCAGAAAGTGCTCCCTCAGTACCTCAGAAAGTGCTTCCTCAATACCTCAGAAAGTGCTCCATCAATACCACAGATAGTTCTCCCTCAGTACCTCAGAGAGTGCTTCATAAATACCTCAGAAAGTGCTCTCTCAGTACCTCAGAAAGTGCTCCCTCAATACCTCAGAAAGTGCTTCCTCAATACCTCAGAAAGTGCTCCCTCAGTACCTCAGAAAGTGCTCCCTCAATACCTCAGAAAATGCTTCATCTGTACCTCAGAAAGAGCTCCCTCAGTACCTCAGCTAGTGCTCCCTCAATACCTCAGAAAGTGCTTCCTCAATACCTCAGAAAGTTCTCTCTCAGTACCTCAGAAAGTGCTTCCTCAATACCTCAGAAAGTGCTTCCTCTGTACCTCAGAAAGTGCTCCCTCAGAACATCAGATAGTGCTCCCTCAATACCTCAGAACTTGCTCCCTCAGTACCTCAGATATTTCTCCCTCAGTACCTCAGAAAGTGCTTCTTCAATACCTCAGAAAGTGCTCCCTCAATACTTCAGAAAGTGGTTCTCAGTACCTCAGATAGTTCTCCCTCAGTACCTCAGATAGTACTTGCTCAGAACCTCAGATAGTGCTTCCTCAGTACGTCAGAATGTGCTCCCTCAATACCTCAGAAACCGCTCCCTCAGTACCTCAGATAGTTCTCCCTCAATGCCTCAGATAGTGCTCCCTTAATACCTCAGAAAGTGCTCCCTCAGTACCTCAGAAAGTGCTCCCTCAATACCTCAGAAAGTGCTTCCTCAATACCTCAGAAAGTGCTCCCTTAATACCTCAGATAGTGCTCCCTCAGGACCTCAGATAGTTCTCCCTCAGTACCTCAGCGAGTGCTTCCTGAATACCTCAGAACGTGTTCCCTCAGTACCTCAGATAGTGCTCCCTCAATACCTCAGAAAGTGCTCCATCAATACCACAGATAGTTCTCCCTCAGTAGCTCAGAGAGTGCTTCCTCAATACCTCAGAAAGTGCTCCCTCAGTACCTCAGAAAGTGCTCCCTCAATACCTCAGAAAGTGTTCCCTCAGTACCTCAGAAATTGCTCCGTCAATGCCTCAGAAAGTGCTTCCTCAATACCTCAGAAAGTGCTCCCTCAGTACCTCAGAAAGTGCTCCCTCAATACCTCAGAAAGTGCTTCCTCAATACCTCAGAAAGTGCTTCCTCAATACCTCAGAAAGTGCTTCCTCAGTACCTCAGATAGTGCTCCCTCTATACCTCAGAAGGTGCTCCCTCAATACCTCAGACAGTGCTTTCTCAATACCTCAGAAAGTGCTCCCTCAGTACCTCAGAACTTGCTCCCTCAATACCTCAGAAAGTGCTCCCTCAGTACCTCAGAAAGTGCTCCCTCAATACCTCAGAAATTGCTTCCTCAATACCTCAGAAAGTGCTCCATCAATACCACAGATAGTTCTCCCTCAGTACCTCAGAGAGTGCTTCATAAATACCTCAGAAAGTGCTCTCTCAGTACCTCAGAAAGTGCTCCCTCAATACCTCAGAAAGTGCTTCCTCAATACCTCAGAAAGTGCTCCCTCAGTACCTCAGAAAGTGCTCCCTCAATACCTCAGAAAATGCTTCATCTGTACCTCAGAAAGAGCTCCCTCAGTACCTCAGCTAGTGCTCCCTCAATACCTCAGAAAGTGCTTCCTCAATACCTCAGAAAGTTCTCTCTCAGTACCTCAGAAAGTGCTTCCTCAATACCTCAGAAAGTGCTTCCTCTGTACCTCAGAAAGTGCTCCCTCAGAACATCAGATAGTGCTCCCTCAATACCTCAGAACTTGCTCCCTCAGTACCTCAGATATTTCTCCCTCAGTACCTCAGAAAGTGCTTCTTCAATACCTCAGAAAGTGCTCCCTCAATACTTCAGAAAGTGGTTCTCAGTACCTCAGATAGTTCTCCCTCAGTACCTCAGATAGTACTTGCTCAGAACCTCAGATAGTGCTTCCTCAGTACGTCAGAATGTGCTCCCTCAATACCTCAGAAACCGCTCCCTCAGTACCTCAGATAGTTCTCCCTCAATGCCTCAGATAGTGCTCCCTTAATACCTCAGAAAGTGCTCCCTCAGTACCTCAGAAAGTGCTCCCTCAATACCTCAGAAAGTGCTTCCTCAATACCTCAGAAAGTGCTCCCTTAATACCTCAGATAGTGCTCCCTCAGGACCTCAGATAGTTCTCCCTCAGTACCTCAGCGAGTGCTTCCTCAATACCTCAGAACGTGTTCCCTCAGTACCTCAGATAGTGCTCCCTCAATACCTCAGAAAGTGCTCCATCAATACCACAGATAGTTCTCCCTCAGTAGCTCAGAGAGTGCTTCCTCAATACCTCAGAAAGTGCTCCCTCAGTACCTCAGAAAGTGCTCCCTCAATACCTCAGAAAGTGTTCCCTCAGTACCTCAGAAATTGCTCCGTCAATGCCTCAGAAAGTGCTTCCTCAATACCTCAGAAAGTGCTCCCTCAGTACCTCAGAAAGTGCTCCCTCAATACCTCAGAAAGTGCTTCCTCAATACCTCAGAAAGTGCTTCCTCAATACCTCAGAAAGTGCTTCCTCAGTACCTCAGATAGTGCTCCCTCTATACCTCAGAAGGTGCTCCCTCAATACCTCAGACAGTGCTTTGTCAATACCTCAGAAAGTGCTCCCTCAGTACCTCAGAACTTGCTCCCTCAATACCTCAGAAAGTGCTCCCTCAGTACCTCAGAAAGTGCTCCCTCAATACCTCAGAAATTGCTTCCTCAATACCTCAGAAAGTGCTTCCTCAATACCTCAGAAAGTGTTCCCTCAGTACCTCAGATAGTGCTCCCTCTATACCTCAGAAAGTACTCCCTCAATACCTCAGAAAGTGCTTCCTCAATACCTCAGATAGTGCTCCCTCAATGCCTCAGAAAGTGCTTCCTCTGTACCTCAGAATGTGCTCCCTCAGTACCTCAGATAGTGCTCCCTCAATACATCAGAAAGTGCTCCATCAATACCTCAGATAGTTATCCCTCAGTACCTCAGATAGTGCTCCCTCAATACCTCTGCACTTGCACCCTCAGTACCTCAGATAGTTCTCCCTCAGTACCTCAGAAAGTGCTTCCTCAATACCTCAGAAAGTGCTCCCTCAATACTTCAGAAAGTGGTCCCTCAGTACCTCAGATAGTTCTCCCTCAGTACATCAGATAGTACACGCTCAGGACCTCAGACAGTGCTTCCTCAGTACGTCAGAAAGTGCTCCCTCAATACCTCCGAAAGTTCTCCCTCAGTACCTCAGATAGTTCTCCATCAGTACCTCAGAAGGTGCTCCCTCAGTACCTCAGATAGTTCTCCCTCAATGCCTCAGATAGTGCTCCCTCAATACCGCAGGTAGTGCTACCTCAGTACCTCAGATAGATTTCCCTCAGTACCACAGAAAGTGCTACCTCAATACCTCAGATAATGCTCCCTCAATACCTCAGAAAGTGCTCGCTCAATACCTCAGATAGTTCTCCCACAATCACTCAGATAGTGCTCCCTCAATACCTCAGATAGTGCTCCCTCAATACCTCAGATAGTTCTCCCTCAATACCTCTGAAAGTGCTTTCTCATTACCTCAGATAGTGCTCCCACAGTACCTCAGTTGAAACTTTATTGCTGGAACAGCACAGCAGGTCAGGCAGCATCCAGGGAACAGGAGATTCGACGTTTCGGGCACAGGCCCTTCTTCAGGAATGAGCAGAGAGTGTTCAGCAGGAGAAGATAAAAGATAGGGAGGAGGGACTTGGAGGAGGGGCGTTGGAAATGTGATAGGTGGAAAGAGGTCAAGGTGAGGGTGATAGGTCGGAGTAGGATGGAGGCGGAGAGGTCAAGAAGAAGACTGCAGGTCAGGAAGGCGGTGCCGGGCTGGAGGGATCCGGCTGAGACAAGGTGGGGGGAGGGGGGATGAAGAAACTGGTGAAGTCCAAGTTCATCCCCTGCGGTTGGAGGGTTCCCAGTCGGAAGATAAGACGCTCCTCCTCCGACCGTCGGGTTGTTGTGGTTTGGCGGTGGATGAGTCCAATGACCTGCATATCCTCGGTGGAGTGGGAGGGGGAGTTGAAATGCTGTGCTACAGGTTGGTTGGGTTGGTTCGTCCGGGTGGCCCAGAGGTGCTCTCTGAATTGCTCCGCAAGTAGGCGGCCTGTCTCCCCAATATAGAGGAGGCCACACCGGCTGCAGCGGATGCAGTAGATGATGTGGGTGGAGGTGCAGGTGAATCTGTGGCGGATATGGAAGTTTCCTTTGGGGCCTTGGAGAGAAGTGACGGGGGAGATGTGGGCGCAAGTGTTGCACCTCCTGCGGTTGCAAGGGAAGGTGCCGGGAGTGGAGGTTGGGTCGGTGGGGGGTGTGGATCTGACAAGGGAGTCGCGGAGGGAGTGGTCTCTACGGAAAGCTGATAGGGGAGGGGAGGGAAATATATCCTTGGTGCTGGGGTCTGTTTGGATGTGGCGGAAGTGACGGCGGATGATGCGCTGTACATGGAGATTGGTGGGGTGGTAGGTGAGGACCAGTGGGGTTCTGTCCTGGGGCGGGGCTCAAGGGCGGAGGAGCGGGAAGTGGAGGAGATGTGGTGGAGGGCACCATCGACCACGTCGGGGGGGAAATTGCGGTCCTTGAAGAAGGAGGCCATCTGTGTTGAGGATATGCACTCCCACTCCACTCCCACTCCACCGAGAATATGCAGGTCATTGGACTCATCCACCGCTAAACCACAACAACCCGACGGTCGGAGGAGGAGCGTCTTATCTTCCGACTGGGAACCCTCCAACCGCAGGGGATGAACTTGGACTTCACCAGTTTCTTCATCGCCCCTCCCTCACCTTGTCTCAGCCGGATCCCTCCAGCCCGGCACCGCCTTCCTGACCTGCAGTCTTCTTCTTGACCTCTCCGCCTCCATCCTACTCCGACCTATCACCCTCACCTTGACCTCTTTCCACCTATCACATTTCCAACGCCCCTCCTCCAAGTCCCTCCTCCCTACCTTTTATCTTCTCCTGCTGAACACTCTCTGCTCATTCCTGAAGAAGGGCCTGTGCCCGAAACGTCGAATCTCCTGTTCCCTGGATGCTGCCTGACCTGCTGTGCTGTTCCAGCAATAAAGTTTCAACTTTGATCTCCAGCATCTGCAGACCTCACTTTCTCCTCCCACAGTACCTCAGATAGTACTCCCTCAGTACCACAGATAGTGCTTCCTCAGTACGTCAGAAAGTGCTCCCTCAATACCTCAGAATGTGCTCCCTCAATACTTCAGAAAGTTGTCCCACAGTAACTCAGATAGTTCTCCCTCAGTACTTCAGATAGTACTCCCTCAGAACGTCAGATAGTGCATCCTCAGTACCTCTGAAAGTTCTCCCTCAGTACCTCAGATAGTTCTCCCTCAATGCCTCAGATAGTGCTCCCTCAATACCGCAGATAGTGCTACCTCAATACCTCAGATTGTTCACCCTCAGTACCACAGATACTTCTCCCTCAGTACCTCGGAAAGTGCTCCCTCAATACCACAGAAAGTGCTTCCTCAATTCCTCAGAAAGTGTACCCTCAGTACCTCAGATTGTGTTCCCACACTACCTCAGAAAGTGCTTCCTCAACACCTTAGAAAGTGCTCCCTCATTACCTCAGATAGTGCTCCCTCAATACCTCAGAAAGTGCTCCATCAATACCTCAGATAGTTCTCTCTCAGTACCTCAGAGTGTACTTCCTCAATACCTCAGAACTTGCTCCCTCAGTACCTCAGATAGTGCTCCCTCAGTACCTCAGAAATTGCTCCATCAATACCTCAGAAAGTGCTTCCTCAATACCTCAGATAGTGCTACCTCAATACCTCAGAGAGTGCTCCCTCAGTACCTCAGAAAGTGCTTACTCAACACCTCAGAAAGTGCTCCCTCAGTACCTCAGATAGTGAGCCCTTAGTATCTCAGAAATTGCTCCATCAATACCTCAGAAAGTGCTTCCTCAATACCTCAGAAAGTGCTACCTCAATACCTCAGATAATGCTCCCTCAATACCTCTGAAAGTGCTCGCTCAATACCTCAGATAGTTCTCCCACAATGCCTCAGATAGTGCTCCCTCAATACCTCAGATAGTGCTCCCTCAATACCTCAGATAGTTCTCCCTCAATACCTCTGAAAGTGCTTTCTCAATACTTCAGATAGTGCTCCCACAGTACCTCAGATAGTACTCCCTCAGTACCTCAGATAGTGCTCAATGCCTCAGATAGTGCTCCCTCAATACCTCAGAAAGTGCTCCCTCAGTACCTCAGATTGTTTTCCCTCAGTACCTCAGATAATTCTCCCTCAGTACCTCAGAAAGTGCTCCCTCAATATCTCAGAAAGTGCTTCATCAATACCTCAGAAAGTGTTCCCTCAATACCTCAGAAAGTACTCCCTCAATACTCAGAAAGTGTTTCCTCAATACCTCAGATAGTGTTCCCTCAATACCTCAGAAAGTGCTTCCTCAATACCTCAGAATGTGCTCCCTCAATGCCTCAGATAGTGCTCCCTCAATACCGCAAAAAGTGCTCCCTCAGTACCTCAGATAATTCTCCCTCAGTACCTCAGAACGTGCTTCCTCAATACCTCAGAAAGTGCTTCCTCAATACCTCAGAAAGTGCTCCCTCAGTACCTCAGATATTTCTCCCTCAGTACCTCAGGTAATGCTCCCTCATTACCTCAAAAAGTGCTCACTCAGTACCTCAGATAGTTCTCTCTCAGTTCCTCAGATAGTACTCCCTCAGTACCTCAGATAGTGCTCCCTCAGTACCTAAGATATTTCTCCCTCAGAACCTCAGAAAGTGCTCCCTCAATACTTCAGAAAAATGGTTCCTCAGTACCTCAGATAGTTCTCCCTCAGTACCTCAGATAGTGCTCCCTCAGTACCTCAGATAGTGCTTCCTCAGTACCTCAGAAAGTGCTCCCTCAATACCTCAGAAAGTGCTCCCTCAATACCTCAGATAGCTCTCCCTCAATACCACTGAATGTGCTCACTCAATACCTCAGAAAGTGCTCCCTCAATACCTCAGATAGTGCTTCCTCAGTACCTCAGAAAGTGCTCCTTCAATACCTCAGAAAGTGCTCCCTCAGTACCTCAGATAATGCTCTATCAATACCTCAGATAGTGCTCCCTCAATACCTCAGAAAGTGCTCCCTCAGTACCTCAGATAGTGCTCTATCAATACCTCAGATAGTGGTCCCTCAATACCTCTGAAATTGCTCCCTCAATACCTCAGATATTTCTCCCTCAATACCTCAGATTGTGCTCCATCATTTCCTCAGATGCTTCTGCCTCAATACCTCTGAAAGTGCTCACGCAGTACCTCAAAAAGTGCTCCCTCAATACCTCATAAAGTGCTCCCTCAGTATCTCAGATAGTTCTCCCTCAGTACCTCAGATAGTTCTCCCTCAGTACCTCAGAAAGTTCTCCCTCAGTACCTCAGATAGTGCTTCCTCAGCACCTCAGAAAGTGCTCCTTCAATACCTCAGAAAGTGCTCCCTCAGTACCTCAGATAATGCTCTATCAATACCTCAGATAGTGCTCCCTCAATACCTCAGAAAGTGCTCCCTCAGTACCTCAGATAGTGCTCTATCAATACCTCAGATAGTGGTCCCTCAATACCTCTGAAATTGCTCCCTCAATACCTCAGATATTTCTCCCTCAATACCTCAGATTGTGCTCCATCATTTCCTCAGATGCTTCTGCCTCAATACCTCTGAAAGTGCTCACGCAGTACCTCAAAAAGTGCTCCCTCAATACCTCATAAAGTGCTCCCTCAGTATCTCAGATAGTTCTCCCTCAGTACCTCAGATAGTTCTCCCTCAGTACCTCAGAAAGTTCTCCCTCAGTACCTCAGATAGTGCTACCTCAGTACCTCAGCAATTGCTCCCTCAGTACCTCAGATAGTGCTCCCAAAATGCCTCAGATAGTGCTCCCTCAATAGCTCATAAAGTGCTCCCTCAGTACCTCAGCAATTGCTCCCTCAGTACCTCAGATAGTGCTCCCAAAATGCCTCAGATAGTGCTCCCAAAATGCCTCAGATAGTGCTCCCTCAATAGCTCATAAAGTGCTCCCTCAGTACCTCAGCAATTGCTCCCTCAATACCTCAGAAAGTGCTCCCTCAGTTCCTCAGATAGTTCTCCCTCAGTACCACTGATAATGCTTCCTCAATTCCTCATATCGTTCTCCGTCAAAACCTCAGAAAGTGCTCCCTTAATACCGAAGAAAGTGCTCCCTCAGTACCTCAGAATGTGCTCCCTCAATACCTCAGAAAGTGCTCCCTCAATAACTCAGAAAGTGCTTCCTCAATAACTCAGAAAGTGCTCCCTCAATAACGAAGAATTCATCACTTTGTTGTGTTTAACCCCCAAAGCCCCTTGGACAGTCGCTGCACAAATCATTCACATCCTCAACACTTCAGGGCTCAGTCCAGCTCCCCCCTCAGACTGTGTTCAAACCCCTTCAGACTGTAAAGACCCACATCCATCCCTGTCCAAGGTTGGAGCCCAGGTCCCCAGAACATTACTTGTCTCTCTGGATTAAGTTTAGAATTCCTACAGTGTAGAAGCAAGCCATTCCGTCCATTGGCTCCACACTGACTGTCTGAACAGCATCCCACCCAGACTCACATCCTCTACTCTATCCCTGTAATGCTGCATTTCTCATGGCAGCTTTGGGCGGTGGGAGGGAACTGGAGCACCCGGAGGGAACCCGCACAGATATAGAGAGAATGTGTAAACTCCACACAGACAGTCACCGGGAGTTAGAATCAAACCACTGAGGCACCGTGCTGTCCTCTCTCCCTGGATGCCATCTCCTCTAACCTTTTACTAAGCAACCTCCCATGTGAAACCTTCTCATCTGTCTCCTTGGTCATCCCTTCAAAAGCTCTATCAAGTTGGGTACATCATTTCCACAAACAAAGCCAAGCTGACCATCCCTAATCAATTCTTGCTTTTCCAAATGCATGTAAGTTGTCTCTCAGAATGCCCACCAACAGCTTACCCACAACTGCCATCAGGCTCACAGCTCCATAGTTCAATGGCTGTTCATTGCAGCCTTACTTCAATAATGGCCCATCATTAATCACCCTCCAATCTTCAGATACCTCACCCGTTGTCACTGATCAGTCCATCTGACAAGGCCATCTACATCCTTCTGTAACCTAAGGCTATCCTCCTCAGTATTTATCACACCACCAATCCCCATATCATTCATGACCCCACTGATTAACCATCCACCATTGAAACCTAAATCTTTTCTATCAACCACATCAGCAAGACCCCAACAGTGAGACATGAACAGACAGAGATTTCTAACTGGGCCATCACTGTCTGCTTCCTGCCACTCAGCATTCTGCGCCAAATTCCTTGGATCTTGAGTTTTTATGTTCACTATCAGTTTCCAGTATGGGCCCTGATAAAAGCCTTACTGACATCAAAGCAGGCGACAGGAAAGTATTGCCCTTATTTACAGACCTGGTCACCTCTTAAAAAATGCACTCCCATTGGTCAGACCTGAGCTCCCCTTAACACAACTATTCTGACTGTTCTTCATGAACTCCAGTCTCTGTAAATGCTGATTAATTCTATCTCCCAAAATTGCTTCCAACAGACGCCCCACCCACGATATTAGCCTGAGTGGCCTGTAGCTGCCTGGTATATCCCATGTTCTTTCTTGAATAACAGTAGCACATGGTCAGTCCCACGGCACCTCTCCTGTGGCCAGAGGGGATTTGAAAATGTTTGCAAGTGTCCCTGCTTCTTCCTCCATCACCTCATTCGGTAAACTGAGAGACATTTCCACCATCTTTGGAGATTTACTGGTTTGTAAGAAGGCCAGACCACTCAGAACCACCTCTCTCTCTATATATGCTAATTCATTTAATTGTATCACAGAGCATCTCCACGATTTCATACCAACCCTGTCCCAGTGAGCATTGACAAAATGCATCCATTCACTGTAGCCTCTGGGTCCATGCACAACTTCTCACTGTGTTCCACAACCTACTCTTTCTCTCATTATCAAATCACCCTTAATGTCACTGTCAAGTCCTTTCAGATTTTTATTTCCTCTCTTAGCACTCCTCGCTCCCAGGCAAATAGCCTGCGATTTGGAAGAGTGTGGGATGTCATTCTGGATGTGGATTAGCATTGGGAAGCTCAGAAATAAGGAACACATGACTGCTGAGTGTGGGGCAGTGGGATTCATTTGGGATGAGCAGACGGAAGCTGAGGAATAAGCCTCAGCCCTGTCGGCTGCAAAGGGACTTAGATATGATGAAGAGCTGGGCTGAGGATTGGCAGATGGAGTTGTACCCTGCCAAGTGTGAGGTTGTCCATTTTGGAAAGACAAATAAGAATGCGGAATACAGGGTTAACGGTAGGGTTCTTAGAGAGGTGGAGGAACAGAGGGATCTTGGGGTCTATGTTCATAGATCTTTGAAAGTTGCCACTCAGGTGGATAGAGTTTGTAAGAAGGCCTATGGTGTGTATTAGCGTTCATTAGCAGAGGGATTGAATTCAAGAGTCGTGAAGTGATGTTACAGCTGTACAGGACTTTGGTTAGGCCACATTTGGAGTACTGTATGCAGTGCTAGCCACCTCACTTTAGGAAATATGTGGAAGCTTTGGAGAGGGTGCAGAGAAGATTTACCAGGATGTTGCCTGGAATGGAGAATAGGTCGTACAAGGATAGGTTGAGAGTGCTAGGCCTTTTCTAGTTGGAACGGAGAAGGATGAGGGGTGACTTGATAGAGGTTTATAAGATGATCAGGGGAATAGAGTAGACAGTGAGAGACTTTTTCCCCGGGTACAACAGAGTGTTACAAGGGGACATAAATTTAAGGTGAAGGATGGAAGGTATAGGGGAGATGTCAGGGGTGGGTTCTTTACCCAGAGAGTGGTGGGGGCATGGAATGCGCTGCCTGTGGGAGTGGCAGAGTCAGAATCATTGGTGACCTTTAAGCGGCAATTGGATAGGTACAGGGATGGGTGCTTAAGCTAGGACAAATGTTCGGCACAACATGGTGGGCCGGAGGGCCTGTTCTGTGCTGCATTGTTCTATGTTCTATGTTCTGTATCCTCTGACAGTGCAGCACTCCCTCAGTGCTGACCCTCTGACAATGCTGCACTCCCTTCATACTGACCCTCTGACAATGCTTCACTCCCTCCACAATGATACTCTGACACTGCTGCACTCCGTCCACACTGACCCTCTGACATTGCAGCACTCCGTCCACACTGATACTCTGACAATGCTTCACTCCCTCCATACTGACCCTCTGACAATGCTGCACTCCCTCCACACTGATCCTCTGACAATGCTGCAATCCCTCCACACTGATACTCTGACAATGCTGCACTCCCTTCACACAGACCCTCTGACAATGCTTCACTCCCTCCACACTGATCCTCTGACAATGCTTCACTCCCTCCTCACTGACCCTCTGACAGTGTTGCACTCCCTCCACACTGATCCTCTGACAATGCAGCACTCCCTCCACACTGACCCTCTGACAATGCTTCACTCCCTCCACACTGACCCTCTGACAATGCTTCACTCCCTCCACACTGATCCTCTGACAATGCTGCACTCCCTCCACACTGATCCTCTGACAATGCTGCACTCCCTCCACAGTGACCATCTGACAGTGTTGCACTCCCTCCACACTGATCCTCTGACAATGCTGCTCTCCCTTCACACTGACCCTCTGACAATGCTTCACTCCCTCCACACTGATCCTCTGACAATGCTACACTCCCTCCTCACTGACCCTCTGACAGTGTTGCACTCCCTCCACACTGATCCTCTGACAATGCAGCACTCCCTCCACACTGACCCTCTGACAATGCTTCACTCCCTCCACACTGACCCTCTGACAATGCTTCACTTCCTCCACACTGATACTCTGACAATGCTGCTCTCCCTTCACACTGACCCTCTGACAATGCTTCACTCCCTCCACACTGATACTCTGACAATGCTGCACTCCGTCCACACTGACCCTCTGACAATGCTGCACTCCCTTCACACTGACCCTCTGACAATGCTGCACTCCCTCCATACTGACGCTCTGACAATCCTGTGCAAACTCCATACTGATCCTCTGACAATGCTGCACTCCCTCCACACTGATCCTCTGACAATACTACACTCCCTCCACAGTGACCCTCTGACAGTGTTGCACTCCCTCCACACTGATCCTCTGACAATGCTGCTCTCCCTTCACACTGACCCTCTGACAATGCTGCACTCCCTCCACACTAACCCTCTGACAATGCTGCACTCCCTCCATACTGACACTCTGACAATGCAGCACTCCGTCCACACTGATACTCTGACATTGCTGCATTCCCTCCACACTGATACTCTGACAATGCTGCACTTCCTCCACACTGACCTCCTGACAATGCTGCACTCCCTCCACACTGACCCCTTGACAATGCTGCACTCCCTCCACACTGACCCTCTGACAATGCTGCACTCCCTTCACACCGACCCTCTGACAATGCTGCATTCCCTCCACACTGATACTCTGACAATGCTGCACTCCCTTCACACTGATCCTCTGACAATGCTGCACTCCCTCCACAATGACCCTCTGACAATGCTGCACTCCCTTCACACTGACCCTCTGACAATGCTTCACTCCCTCCACACTGATACTCTGACAATCCTGTACAAACTCCATACTGATCCTCTGAGAATGCAGCACTCCCTCCACACTGATCCTCTGACAATGCTACACTCACTCCACACTGACCCTCTGACAATGCAGCACTCCCTCCACACGGATACTCTGACAATGCTGAACTCCCTTCACACTGACCCTCTGACAATGCAGCACTCCCTCCACACTGACCCCCTGACAATGCTGCAACCCCTCCACACTGACCCTCTGACAATGCTGCAATCCCATCACACTGACCCTCTGACAATGCTGCACTCCCTCCACACTGACCCTCTGACAATGCAGCACTCCCTCACCACTGACACTCTGACCATGCTGCACTCCCTCCACACTGACCCTCTGACAATGCTGCACTGCCTCCACACTGACCCTCTGACAATGCTGCACTCCCTCCACACTGACCCTCTGACAATGCAGCACTCCCTCCACACTGACCCTCTGACAATGTTGTACTCCCTCCATACTGACCCTCTGACAATGCTGCACTCCCTCCATACTGACCCTCTGACAATGCAGCACTACCTCCACACTGACCCTCTGACAATGCAGCACTCCCTTCACACTGACTCTCTGACAATGCTTCACTCCCTCCACACTGATCCTCTGACAATGCTGCACTCCCTTCACACTGACCCTCTGACAATGCTGCACTCCCTCCACTCTGAACCTCTGACAATGCTGCACTCACTCCCCACTGATACTCTGACAATGTTGCACTGTCTCCACACTGACCCTCTGACAATGCTGCACTCTCCCCACACTGATACTCTGACAATGTTGCACTCCCTCCACACTGACCCTCTGACAATGCTGCACTCCCTCCATCCTGACCCTCTGACAATGCTGCACTCCCTCCGCACTGATCCTCTGACAATGCTGCACACCCGCCACACTGATCCTCTGACATTGCTGCACTCCCTCCACACTAATCCTCTGACAATGCTGCACTCCCTCCACACTGATACTCTGACAATGCTGCACTCCCTCGAGACTGACCCAATGACAATGCAGCACTCCTTCCACACTGATCCTCTGACAATGCTGCACTCCCTCCACACTGACCCTCTGACAATGCAGCAGCACTCCCTTCACACTGACCCTCTGACAATGCTTCACTCCCTCCACACTGACCCTCTGACAATGCTGCACTCCCTCCACACTGACCCTCTGACAATGCTGCACTCCCTCCACACTGACCCTCAGACAATGCTGCACTCCCTTCATACTGATCCTCTGACAATGCTGCACTCCCTCCACACTGACCCTCTGACAATGCTGCACTCCATCCACACTGATACTCTGACTATGCTGCACTCCCTCCATACTGACCCTGTGACAATGCTGCTCTCCCTTCACACTGATCCTCTGACAATGCTGCATTCCCTCTACACTGATCGTCTGACAATGCTGCACTCCCTCCACACTGACCCTCTGACAGTGTTGCACTCCCTCCACACTGATCCTCTGACAATGCTGCACTTCCTGCATACTGACCCTCTGACAATGCTGCACTCCCTCCACACTGACACTCTGACAATGCAGCACTACCTCCACACTGACCCTCTGACAATGCTGCACTCCCTTCACACTGACCCTCTGACAATGCTTCACTCCCTCCACACTGATCCTCTGACATAGCTGCACTCTATCCACACTGACCCTCTGACAATGCAGCATTCCCTCCACACGGATACTCTGACAATGCTGCACTCCCTCCACACTGACCCTTTGACAATGCAGCACTCCCTCCACACTGACCCCTTGACAATGCGGCAATCCCTCCCCACTGACCCTCTGACAATGCTGCACTCCCTCCACAATGATACTCTGGCACTGCTGCACTCCCTCCACACCGACCCTCTGACAATGTTGCACTTTCTCCACACTGACCCTCTGACAATGCAGCACTCCCTCCACACGGATACTCTGACAATGCTGCACTCCCTCCACACTGACACTCTGACAATGCTTAACTACCTCCACACTGACCCTCTGACAATGCTGCACTCCCTCCACACTGACCCTCTGACAGTGTTGCACTCCCTCCACACTGATCCTCTGACAATGCTGCACTCCCTCCATACTGACCCTCTGACAATGCTGCACTCCCTCCACACTGACAATCTGAAAATGCAGCACTACCTCCACACTGACCCTCTGACAATGCAGCACTCCCTTCACACTGACCCTCTGACAATGCTGCACTCCCTTCACACTGACCCTCTGACAATGCTGCACTCCCTCCACTCTGAACCTCTGACAATGCTGCACTCACTCCCCACTGATACTCTGACAATGTTGCACTGTCTCCACACTGACCCTCTGACAATGCTGCACTCTCCCCACACTGATACTCTGACAATGTTGCAATCCCTCCACACTGACCCTCTGACAATGCTGCACTCCCTCCATCCTGACCCTCTGACAATGCTGCACTCCCTCCGCACTGATCCTCTGACAATGCTGCACACCCGCCACACTGATCCTCTGACAATGCTGCACTCCCTCCACACTAATCCTCTGACAATGCTGCACTCCCTCCACACTGATACTCTGACAATGCTGCACTCCCTCGAGACTGACCCAATGACAATGCAGCACTCCTTCCACACTGATCCTCTGACAATGCTGCACTCCCTCCACACTGACCCTCTGACAATGCTTCACTCCCTCCACACTGACCCTCTGACAATGCTTCACTCCCTCCACACTGATACTCTGACAATGCTGCTCTCCCTTCACACTGACCCTCTGACAATGCTTCACTCCCTCCACACTGATACTCTGACAATGCTGCACTCCGTCCACACTGACCCTCTGACAATGCTGCACTCCCTTCACACTGACCCTCTGACAATGCTGCACTCCCTCCATACTGACGCTCTGACAATCCTGTGCAAACTCCATACTGATCCTCTGAAATGCTGCACTCCCTCCACACTGATCCTCTGACAATACTACACTCCCTCCACAGTGACCCTCTGACAGTGTTGCACTCCCTCCACACTGATCCTCTGACAATGCTGCTCTCCCTTCACACTGACCCTCTGACAATGCTGCACTCCCTCCACACTAACCCTCTGACAATGCTGCACTCCCTCCATACTGACACTCTGACAATGCAGCACTCCGTCCACACTGATACTCTGACATTGCTGCATTCCCTCCACACTGATACTCTGACAATGCTGCACTTCCTCCACACTGACCTCCTGACAATGCTGCACTCCCTTCACACCGACCCTCTGACAATGCTGCATTCCCTCCACACTGATACTCTGACAATGCTGCACGCCCTTCACACTGATCCTCTGACAATGCTGCACTCCCTCCACAATGACCCTCTGACAATGCTGCACTCCCTTCACACTGACCCTCTGACAATGCTTCACTCCCTCCACACTGATACTCTGACAATCCTGCACAAACTCCATACTGATCCTCTGAGAATGCAGCACTCCCTCCACACTGATCCTCTGACAATGCTACACTCACTCCACACTGTCCCTCTGACAATGCAGCACTCCCTCCACACGGATACTCTGACAATGCTGAACTCCCTTCACACTGACCCTCTGACAATGCAGCACTCCCTCCACACTGACCCCCTGACAATGCTGCAACCCCTCCACACTGACCCTCTGACAATGCTGCAATCCCATCACACTGACCCTCTGACAATGCTGCACTCCCTCCACACTGACCCTCTGACAATGCAGCACTCCCTCACCACTGACACTCTGACCATGCTGCACTCCCTCCACACTGACCCTCTGACAATGCTGCACTGCCTCCACACTGACCCTCTGACAATGCAGCACTCCCTCCACACTGACCCTCTGACAATGTTGTACTCCCTCCATACTGACCCTCTGACAATGCTGCACTCCCTCCATACTGACCCTCTGACAATGCAGCACTACCTCCACACTGACCCTCTGACAATGCAGCACTCCCTTCACACTGACTCTCTGACAATGCTTCACTCCCTCCACACTGATCCTCTGACAATGCTGCACTCCCTTCACACTGACCCTCTGACAATGCTGCACTCCCTCCACTCTGAACCTCTGACAATGCTGCACTCACTCCCCACTGATACTCTGACAATGTTGCACTGTCTCCACACTGACCCTCTGACAATGCTGCACTCTCCCCACACTGATACTCTGACAATGTTGCACTCCCTCCACACTGACCCTCTGACAATGCTGCACTCCCTCCATCCTGACCCTCTGACAATGCTGCACTCCCTCCGCACTGATCCTCTGACAATGCTGCACACCCGCCACACTGATCCTCTGACATTGCTGCACTCCCTCCACACTAATCCTCTAACAATGCTGCACTCCCTCCATACTGATACTCTGACAATGCTGCACTCCCTCGAGACTGACCCAATGACAATGCAGCACTCCTTCCACACTGATCCTCTGACAATGCTGCACTCCCTCCACACTGACCCTCTGACAATGCAGCAGCACTCCCTTCACACTGACCCTCTGACAATGCTTCACTCCCTCCACACTGACCCTCTGACAATGCTGCACTCCCTCCACACTGACCCTCTGACAATGCTGCACTCCCTCCACACTGACCCTCAGACAATGCTGCACTCCCTTCATACTGATCCTCTGACAATGCTGCACTCCCTCCACACTGACCCTCTGACAATGCTGCACTCCATCCACACTGATACTCTGACTATGCTGCACTCCCTCCATACTGACCCTGTGACAATGCTGCTCTCCCTTCACACTGATCCTCTGACAATGCTGCATTCCCTCTACACTGATCCTCTGACAATGCTGCACTCCCTCCACACTGACCCTCTGACAGTGTTGCACTCCCTCCACACTGATCCTCTGACAATGCTGCACTTCCTGCATACTGACCCTCTGACAATGCTGCACTCCCTCCACACTGACACTCTGACAATGCAGCACTACCTCCACACTGACCCTCTGACAATGCTGCACTCCCTTCACACTGACCCTCTGACAATGCTTCACTCCCTCCACACTGATCCTCTGACATAGCTGCACTCTATCCACACTGACCCTCTGACAATGCAGCATTCCCTCCACACGGATACTCTGACAATGCTGCACTCCCTCCACACTGACCCTTTGACAATGCAGCACTCCCTCCACACTGACCCCTTGACAATGCGGCAATCCCTCCCCACTGACCCTCTGACAATGCTGCACTCCCTCCACAATGATACTCTGGCACTGCTGCACTCCCTCCACACCGACCCTCTGACAATGTTGCACTTTCTCCACACTGACCCTCTGACAATGCAGCACTCCCTCCACACGGATACTCTGACAATGCTGCACTCCCTCCACACTGACACTCTGACAATGCTTAACTACCTCCACACTGACCCTCTGACAATGCTGCACTCCCTCCACACTGACCCTCTGACAGTGTTGCACTCCCTCCACACTGATCCTCTGACAATGCTGCACTCCCTCCATACTGACCCTCTGACAATGCTGCACTCCCTCCACACTGACAATCTGAAAATGCAGCACTACCTCCACACTGACCCTCTGACAATGCAGCACTCCCTTCACACTGACCCTCTGACAATGCTGCACTCCCTTCACACTGACCCTCTGACAATGCTGCACTCCCTCCACTCTGAACCTCTGACAATGCTGCACTCACTCCCCACTGATACTCTGACAATGTTGCACTGTCTCCACACTGACCCTCTGACAATGCTGCACTCTCCCCACACTGATACTCTGACAATGTTGCACTCCCTCCACACTGACCCTCTGACAATGCTGCACTCCCTCCATCCTGACCCTCTGACAATGCTGCACTCCCTCCGCACTGATCCTCTGACAATGCTGCACACCCGCCACACTGATCCTCTGACAATGCTGCACTCCCTCCACACTAATCCTCTGACAATGCTGCACTCCCTCCACACTGATACTCTGACAATGCTGCACTCCCTCGAGACTGACCCAATGACAATGCAGCACTCCTTCCACACTGATCCTCTGACAATGCTGCACTCCCTCCACACTGTCCCTCTGACAATGCAGCAGCACTCCCTTCACACTGACCCTCTGACAATGCTTCACTCCCTCCACACTGATCCTCTGACAATGCTGCACTCCATCCACACTGACCCTCTGACAATGCTGCACTCCCTCCACACTGACCCTCTGACAATGCTGCACTCCCTTCATACTGATCCTCTGACAATGCTGCACTCCCTCCACACTGACCCTCTGACAATGCTGCACTCCATCCACACTGATACTCTGACTATGCTGCACTCCCTCCATACTGACCCTATGACAATGCTGCTCTCCCTTCACACTGATCCTCTGACAATGCTGCATTCCCTCTACACTGATCCTCTGACAATGCTGCACTCCCTCCACACTGACCCTCTGACAGTGTTGCACTCCCTCCACACTGATCCTCTGACAATGCTGCACTTCCTGCATACTGACCCTCTGACAATGCTGCACTCCCTCCACACTGACACTCTGACAATGCTGCACTTCCTGCATACTGACCCTCTGACAATGCTGCACTCCCTCCACACTGATCCTCTGACAATGCTGCACTACCTGCATACTGACCCTCTGACAATGCTTCACTCCCTCCACACTGATCCTCTGACAATGCTACACTCCCTCCTCACTGACCCTCTGACAGTGTTGCACTCCCTCCACACTGATCCTCTGACAATGCAGCACTCCCTCCACACTGACCCTCTGACAATGCTTCACTCCCTCCACACTGACCCTCTGACAATGCTTCACTCCCTCCACACTGATACTCTGACAATGCTGCTCTCCCTTCACACTGACCCTCTGACAATGCTTCACTCCCTCCACACTGATACTCTGACAATGCTGCACTCCGTCCACACTGACCCTCTGACAATGCTGCACTCCCTTCACACTGACCCTCTGACAATGCTGCACTCCCTCCATACTGACGCTCTGACAATCCTGTGCAAACTCCATACTGATCCTCTGACAATGCTGCACTCCCTCCACACTGATCCTCTGACAATACTACACTCCCTCCACAGTGACCCTCTGACAGTGTTGCACTCCCTCCACACTGATCCTCTGACAATGCTGCTCTCCCTTCACACTGACCCTCTGACAATGCTGCACTCCCTCCACACTAACCCTCTGACAATGCTGCACTCCCTCCATACTGACAGTCTGACAATGCAGCACTCCGTCCACACTGATACTCTGACATTGCTGCATTCCCTCCACACTGATACTCTGACAATGCTGCACTTCCTCCACACTGACCTCCTGACAATGCTGCACTCCCTCCACACTGACCCCTTGACAATGCTGCACTCCCTCCACACTGACCCTCTGACAATGCTGCACTCCCTTCACACCGACCCTCTGATAATGCTGCATTCCCTCCACACTGATACTCTGACAATGCTGCACTCCCTTCACACTGATCCTCTGACAATGCTGCACTCCCTCCACAATGACTCTCTGACAATGCTGCACTCCCTTCACACTGACCCTCTGACAATGCTTCACTCCCTCCACACTGATACTCTGACAATCCTGTACAAACTCCATACTGATCCTCTGAGAATGCAGCACTCCCTCCACACTGATCCTCTGACAATGCTACACTCACTCCACACTGACCCTCTGACAATGCAGCACTCCCTCCACACGGATACTCTGACAATGCTGCACTCCCTTCACACTGACCCTCTGACAATGCAGCACTCCCTCCACACTGACCCCCTGACAATGCTGCAACCACTCCACACTGACCCTCTGACAATGCTGCAATCCCATCACACTGACCCTCTGACAATGCTGCACTCCCTCCACACTGACCCTCTGACAATGCAGCACTCCCTCACCACTGACACTCTGACCATGCTGCACTCCCTCCACACTGACCCTCTGACAATGCTGCACTGCCTCCACACTGACCCTCTGACAATGCTGCACTCCCTCCACACTGACCCTCTGACAATGCAGCACTCCCTCCACACTGACCCTCTGACAATGTTGTACTCCCTCCATACTGACCCTCTGACAATGCTGCACTCCCTCCATACTGACCCTCTGACAATGCAGCACTACCACCACACTGACCCTCTGACAATGCAGCACTCCCTTCACACTGACTCTCTGACAATGCTTCACTCCCTCCACACTGATCCTCTGACAATGCTGCACTCCCTTCACACTGACCCTCTGACAATGCTGCACTCCCTCCACTCTGAACCTCTGACAATGCTGCACTCCCTCCCCACTGATACTCTGACAATGTTGCACTGTCTCCACACTGACCCTCTGACAATGCTGCACTCTCCCCACACTGATACTCTGACAATGTTGCACTCCCTCCACACTGACCCTCTGACAATGCTGCACTCCCTCCATCCTGACCCTCTGACAATGCTGCACTCCCTCCGCACTGATCCTCTGACAATGCTGCACACCCGCCACACTGATCCTCTGACATTGCTGCACTCCCTCCACACTAATCCTCTGACAATGCTGCACTCCCTCCACACTGATACTCTGACAATGCTGCACTCCCTCGAGACTGACCCAATGACAATGCAGCACTCCTTCCACACTGATCCTCTGACAATGCTGCACTCCCTCCACACTGACCCTCTGACAATGCAGCAGCACTCCCTTCACACTGACCCTCTGACAATGCTTCACTCCCTCCACACTGACCCTCTGACAATGCTGCACTCCCTCCACACTGACCCTCTGACAATGCTGCACTCCCTCCACACTGACCCTCAGACAATGCTGCACTCCCTTCATACTGATCCTCTGACAATGCTGCACTCACTCCACACTGACCCTCTGACAATGCTGCACTCCATCCACACTGATACTCTGACTATGCTGCACTCCCTCCATACTGACCCTGTGACAATGCTGCTCTCCCTTCACACTGATCCTCTGACAATGCTGCATTCCCTCTACACTGATCCTCTGACAATGCTGCACTCCCTCCACACTGACCCTCTGACAGTGTTGCACTCCCTCCACACTGATCCTCTGACAATGCTGCACTTCCTGCATACTGACCCTCTGACAATGCTGCACTCCCTCCACACTG
The DNA here is from genome assembly GCF_037043375.1 of Chiloscyllium plagiosum. Lineage (NCBI taxonomy): Eukaryota > Metazoa > Chordata > Chondrichthyes > Orectolobiformes > Hemiscylliidae > Chiloscyllium > Chiloscyllium plagiosum. The sequence continues at coordinate 79,271,200 of NW_028270167.1, forward strand.
ACACTCTGACAATGCAGCACTACCTCCACACTGACCCTCTGACAATGCTGCACTCCCTTCACACTGACCCTCTGACAATGCTTCACTCCCTCCACACTGATCCTCTGACATAGCTGCACTCTATCCACACTGACCCTCTGACAATGCAGCATTCCCTCCACACGGATACTCTGACAATGCTGCACTCCCTCCACACTGACCCTTTGACAATGCAGCACTCCCTCCACACTGACCCCTTGACAATGCGGCAATCCCTCCCCACTGACCCTCTGACAATGCTGCACTCCCTCCACAATGATACTCTGGCACTGCTGCACTCCCTCCACACCGACCCTCTGACAATGTTGCACTTTCTCCACACTGACCCTCTGACAATGCAGCACTCCCTCCACACGGATACTCTGACAATGCTGCACTCCCTCCACACTGACACTCTGACAATGCTTAACTACCTCCACACTGACCCTCTGACAATGCTGCACTCCCTCCACACTGACCCTCTGACAGTGTTGCACTCCCTCCACACTGATCCTCTGACAATGCTGCACTCCCTCCATACTGACCCTCTGACAATGCTGCACTCCCTCCACACAGACAATCTGAAAATGCAGCACTACCTCCACACTGACCCTCTGACAATGCAGCACTCCCTTCACACTGACCCTCTGACAATGCTGCACTCCCTTCACACTGACCCTCTGACAATGCTGCACTCCCTCCACTCTGAACCTCTGACAATGCTGCACTCACTCCCCACTGATACTCTGACAATGTTGCACTGTCTCCACACTGACCCTCTGACAATGCTGCACTCTCCCCACACTGATACTCTGACAATGTTGCACTCCCTCCACACTGACCCTCTGACAATGCTGCACTCCCTCCATCCTGACCCTCTGACAATGCTGCACTCCCTCCGCACTGATCCTCTGACAATGCTGCACACCCGCCACACTGATCCTCTGACAATGCTGCACTCCCTCCACACTAATCCTCTGACAATGCTGCACTCCCTCCACACTGATACTCTGACAATGCTGCACTCCCTCGAGACTGACCCAATGACAATGCAGCACTCCTTCCACACTGATCCTCTGACAATGCTGCACTCCCTCCACACTGACCCTCTGACAATGCAGCAGCACTCCCTTCCCACTGACCCTCTGTCAATGCTTCACTCCCTCCACACTGATCCTCTGACAATGCTGCACTCCAGCCACACTGACCCTCTGACAATGCTGCACTCCCTCCACACTGACCCTCTGACAATGCTGCACTTCCTTCATACTGATCCTCTGACAATGCTGCACTCCCTCCACACTGACCCTCTGACAATGCTGCACTCCATCCACACTGATACTCTGACTATGCTGCACTCCCTCCATACTGACCCTATGACAATGCTGCTCTCCCTTCACACTGATCCTCTGACAATGCTGCATTCCCCTACACTGATCCTCTGACAATGCTGCACTGCCTCCACACTGACCCTCTGACAGTGTTGCACTCCCTCCACACTGATCCTCTGACAATGCTGCACTTCCTGCATACTGACCCTCTGACAATGCTGCACTCCCTCCACACTGACACTCTGACAATGCAGCACTACCTCCACACTGACCCTCTGACAATGCTGCACTCCCTTCACACTGACCCTCTGACAATGCTTCACTCCCTCCACACTGATCCTCTGACATAGCTGCACTCTATCCACACTGACCCTCTGACAATGCAGCACTCCCTCCACACGGACACTCTGACAATGCTGCACTCCCTCCACACTGACCCTCTGACAATGCAGCACTCCCTCCACACTGACCCCTTGACAATGCGGCAATCCATCCCCACTGACACTCTGACAATGCTGCACTCCCTCCACAATGATACTCTGGCACTGCTGCACTCCCTCCACACCGACCCTCTGACAATGTTGCACTTTCACCACAATGTCCCTCTGACAATGCAGCACTACCTCCACACGGATACTCTGACAATGCTGCACTCCCTCCACACTGACACTCTGACAATGCTGCACTACCTCCACACTGACCCTCTGACAATGCTGCACTCCCTCCACACTGACCCTCTGACAGTGTTGCACTCCCTCCACACTGATCCTCTGACAATGCTGCACTCCCTCCATACTGACCCTCTGACAATGCTGCACTCCCTCCACACTGACAATCTGAAAATGCAGCACTACCTCCACACTGACCCTCTGACAATGCAGCACTCCCTTCACACTGACCCTCTGACAATGCTGCACTCCCTTCACACTGACCCTCTGACAATGCTGCACTCCCTCCACTCTGAACCTCTGACAATGCTGCACTCACTCCCCACTGATACTCTGACAATGTTGCACTGTCTCCACACTGACCCTCTGACAATGCTGCACTCTCCCCACACTGATACTCTGACAATGTTGCACTCCCTCCACACTGACCCTCTGACAATGCTGCACTCCCTCCATCCTGACCCTCTGACAATGCTGCACTCCCTCCGCACTGATCCTCTGACAATGCTGCACACCCGCCACACTGATCCTCTGACAATGCTGCACTCCCTCCACACTAGTCCTCTGACAATGCTGCACTCCCTCCACACTGATACTCTGACAATGCTGCACTCCCTCGAGACTGACCCAATGACAATGCAGCACTCCTTCCACACTGACCCTCTGACAATGCTTCACTCCCTCCACACTGATAATCTGACAATGCTACACTCCCTCCACAGTGACCCTCTGACAGTGTTGCACTCCCTCCACACTGATCCTCTGACAATGCTGCTCTGCCTTCACACTGACCCTCTGACAATGCTTCACTCCCTCCACACTGATACTCTGACAATGCTGCACTCCGTCCACACTGACTCTCTGACAATGCTGCACTCCCTTCACACTGACCGTCTGACAATGCTGCAGTCCCTCCATACTGATCCTCTGACAATGCTACACTCCCTCCATACTGACCCTCTGACAATGCTACACTCCCTCCACACTGACCCTCTGACAGTGTTGCACTCCCTCCACACTGACACTCTGACAATGCTTCATTCCCTCCACACTGATACTCTGACAATGCTACACTCCCTCCACACTGATCCTCTGACAATGCTGCTGTCCCTTCACACTGACCCTCTGACAATGCTTCACTCCCTCCACACTGATACTCTGACAATGCTGCACTCCGTCCACACTGACCCTCTGACAATGCTGGACTCCCTCCACACTAACCCTCTGACAATGCTGCACTCCCCCCATACTGACACTCTGACAATGCAGCACTCCGTCCACACTGATACTCTGGCATTGCTGCATTCCCTCCACACTGATACTCTGATAATGCTGCACTCCCTTCACACTGATCCTCTGACAATGCTGCACTCCCTCCACACTGACCCTCTGACAATGCTGCACTCACTTCACACCGACCCTCTGACAATGCTGCATTCCCTCCACACTGATACTCTGACAATGATGCACTCCCTTCACACTGACACTCTGACAATGCTGCACTCCCTCCACACTGATCCTCTGACAATGCTTCACTCCCTCCACACTGACCCTCTGACAGTGTTGCACTCCCTCCACACTGACCCTCTGAGAGTGCTGCACTCCCTCCACACTGACCCTCTGACAATGCAGCACTCCCTCCACACTGATCCCCTGACAATGCTGCAATCCCTCCACAATGACCCTCTGACAATGCTGCAATCCCATCACACTGACCCTCTGACAATGCTGCACACCCTCCACACTGACCCTCAGACAATGCAGCACTCCCTCCCCACTGACCCTCTGACCATGCTGCACTCCCTCCACACTGACCCTCTGACAATGCTGCACTGCCTCCACACTGACCCTCTGACAATGCTGCACTCCCTCCACACTGACCCTCTGACAATGCAGCACTCCCTCCACACTGACCCTCTGACAATGTTGTACTTCCTCCATACTGACCCTATGACAATGCTGCACTACCTCCACACTGACCCTCTGACAATGCAGCACTCCCTTCACACTGACCCTCTGACAATGCTTCACTCCCTCCACACTGATCCTCTGACAATGCTGCACTCCCTCCACACTGACCCTCTGACAATGCTGCACTCCCTCCATACTGATCCTCTGACAATGCTGCACTACCTCCACACTGACCCTCTGACAATGCTGCACTCCCTCCACACTGACCCTCTAACAATGCTGCACTCCCTCCATACTGACCCGCTGACAATGCAGCACTACCTCCACACTGACCCTCTGACAATGTTGCACTCTCTCTTTACTAATCCTCTGACAATGCTGTACACCCTCCACACTGACCCTCTGACAATGCTGCTCACCCTCCACACTGACCCTCTGACAATGCAGCACTACCTCCACACTGACACTCTGACAATGCTGCACTCCCTCCACACTGACCCTCTGACAATGCAGCACTCCCTCCACTCGGATACTCTGACAATGCTGCACTCCCTCCACACTGACACTCTGACAATGCTACACTCCCTCCACACTGACCCTCTCACAGTGTTGCACTCCCTCCACACTGATCCTCTGACAATGCTGCTGTCCCTTCACACTGACCCTCTGACAATGCTTCACTCCCTCCACACTGATACTCTGACAATGCTGCACTCCGTCCACACTGACCCTCTGACAATGCTGCACTCCCTCCACACTAACCCTCTGACAATGCTGCACTCCCTCCATACTGACACTCTGACAATGCAGCACTCCGTCCACACTGATACTCTGGCATTGCTGCATTCCCTCCACACTGATACTCTGATAATGCTGCACTCCCTTCACACTGATCCTCTGACAATGCTGCACTCCCTCCACACTGACCCTCTGACAATGCTGCACTCCCTTCACACCGACCCTCTGACAATGCTGCACTCCCTTCACACTGACACTCTGACAATGCCTCACTCCCTCCACACTGATCCTCTGACAATGCTTCACTCCCTCCACACTGACCCTCTGACAGTGTTGCACTCCCTCCACACTGACCCTGTGAGAGTGCTGCACTCCCTCCACACTGACCCTCTGACAATGCAGCACTCCCTCCACACGGATACTCTGACAATGCAGCACTCCCTCCACACTGATCCCCTGACAATGCTGCAATCCCTCCACACTGACCCTCTGACAATGCTGCAATCCCATCACACTGATCCTCTGACAATGCTGCACTCCCTCCACACTGACCCTCAGACAATGCAGCACTCCCTCCCCACTGACCCTCTGACCATGCTGCACTCCCTCCACACTGACCCTCTGACAATGCTGCACTCCCTCCACACTGACCCTCTGACAATGCAGCACTCCCTCCACACTGACCCTCTGACAATGTTGTACTCCCTCCATACTGACCCTATGACAATGCTGCACTACCTCCACAATGACCCTCTGACAATGCAGCACTCCCTTCACACTGACCCTCTGACAATGCTTCACTCCCTCCACACTGATCCTCTGACAATGCTGCACTCCCTCCACACTGATCCTCTGACAATGCTGCACTCCCTCCACACTGACCCTCTGACAATTCTGCACTCCCTTCATACTGATCCTCTGACAATGCTGCACTACCTCCACACTGACCCTCTGACAATGCTGCACTCCCTCCACACTGACCCTCTAACAATGCTGCACTCCCTCCATACTGACCCTCTGACAATGCAGCACTATCTCCACACTGACCCTCTGACAATGTTGCACTCTCTCTTTACTAATCCTCTGACAATGCTGTACACCCTCCACACTGAGCCTCTGACAATGCAGCTCACCCTCCACACTGACCCTCTGACAATGCAGCACTACCTCCACACTGACACTCTGACAATGCTGCACTCCCTCCACACTGACCCTCTGACAATGCAGCACTCCCTCCACACGGATACTCTGACAATGCTGCACTCCCTCCACACTGACACTCTGTCAATGCTGCACTACCTCCACACTGACCCTCTGACAATGCTGCACTCCCTCCACACTGACCTTCTGACAGTGTTGCACTCCCTCCACACTGATCCTCTGACAATGCTGCACTCCCTCCATACTGACCCTCTGACAATGCTGCACTCCCTCCACACTGACAATCTGAAAATGCAGCACTACCTCCACACTGACCCTCTGACAATGCAGCACTCCCTTCACACTGAACCTCTGACAATGCTGCACCCCCTTCACACTGACCCTCTGACAACGCTGCACTCCCTCCACTCTGAACCTCTGACAATGCTGCACTCACTCCCCACTGATACTCTGACAATGTTGCACTGTCTCCACACTGACCCTCTGACAATGCTGCACTCTCCCCACACTGATACTCTGACAATGTTGCACTCCCTCCACACTGACCCTCTGACAATGTTGCACTACCTCCATCCTGACCCTCTGACAATGCAGCACTCCCTCCGCACTGATCCTCTGACAATGCTGCACACCCGCCACACTGATCCTCTGACAATGCTGCACTCCCTCCACACTAATCCTCTGACAATGCTGCACTCCCTCCACACTGATACTCTGACAATGCTGCACTCCCTCGAGACTGACCCAATGACAATGCAGCACTCCTTCCACACTGATCCTCTGACAATGCTGCACTCCCTCCACACTGACCCACTGACAATGCAGCAGCACTCCCTCCACACTGATCCTCTGACAATGCTGCACTCCCTCCACACTGACCCTCTGACAATGCTGCACTCCCTCCACACTGACCCTCTGACAATGCTGCACTCTCTTCATACTGATCCTCTAACAATGCTGCACTCCCTCCATACTGACCCTGTGACAATGCTGCTCTCCCTTCACACTGATCCTCTGACAATGCTGCATTCCCTCTACACTGATCCTCTGACAATGCTACACTCCCTCCACACTGACCCTCTGACAATGCAGCACTCCCTCCACACGGATACTCTGACAATGCTGCCCTCTCTCCACACTGACACTCTGACAATGCTGCACTACCTCCACACTGACCCTCTGACAATGCTGCACTCCCTCCACACTGACCCTCTGACAGTGTTGCACTCCCTCCACACTGATCCTCTGTCAATGCTGCACTCCCTCCATACTGACCCTCTGACAATGCTGCACTCCCTCCACACTGACAATCTGAAAATGCAGCACTACCTCCACACTGACCCTCTGACAATGCAGCACTCCCTTCACACTGACCCTCTGACAATGCTGCACTCCCTTCATACTGACCCTCTGACAATGCTGCACTCCCTCCACTCTGAACCTCTGACAATGCTGCACTCACTCCCCACTGATACTCTGACAATGTTGCACTGTCTCCACACTGACCCTCTGACAATGCTGCACTCTCCCCACACTGATACTCTGACAATGTTGCACTCCCTCCACACTGACCCTCTGACAATGCTGCACTCCCTCCATCCTGACCCTCTGACAATGCTGCACTCCCTCCGCACTGATCCTCTGACAATGCTGCACACCCGCCACACTGATCCTCTGACAATGCTGCACTCCCTCCACACTAATCCTCTGACAATGCTGCACTCCCTCCACACTGATCCTCTGACAATGCTGCACTCCCTCCACACTGTCCCTCTGACAATGCAGCAGCACCCCCTTCACACTGACCCTCTGACAATGCTTCACTCCCTCCACACTGATCCTCTGACAATGCTGCACTCCCTCCACACTGACCCTCTGACAATGCTGCTCTCCCTCCACACTGACCCTCTGACAATGCTGCACTCCCTTCATACTGATCCTCTGACAATGCTGCACTCCCTCCACACTGACCCTCTGACAATGCTGCACTCCATCCACACTAATACTCTGACTATGCTGCACTCCCTCCATACTGACCCTGTGACAATGCTGCTCTCCCTTCACACTGATCCTCTGACAATGCTGCATTCCCTCTACACTGATCCTCTGACAATGCTGCACTCCCTCCACACTGACCCTCTGACAGTGTTGCACTCCCTCCACACTGATCCTCTGACAATGCTGCACTTCCTGCATACTGACCCTCTGACAATGCTGCACTCCCTCCACATTGACACTCTGACAATGCAGCACTACCTCCACACTGACCCTCTGACAATGCTGCACTCCCTTCACACTGACCCTCTGACAATGCTTCACTCCCTCCACACTGATCCTCTGACATAGCTGCACTCTATCCACACTGACCCTCTGACAATGCAGCACTCCCTCCACACGGATACTCTGACAATGCTGCACTCCCTCCACACTGACCCTCTGACAATGCAGCACTCCCTCCACACTGACCCCTTGACAATGCGGCAATCCCTCCCCACTGACCCTCTGACAATGCTGCACTCCCTCCACAATGATACTCTGACACTGCTGCACTCCCTCCACACCGACCATCTGACAATGTTGCACTTTCTCCACAATGACCCTCTGACAATGCAGCACTCCCTCCACACGGATACTCTGACAATGCTGCTCTCCCTCCACACTGACACTCTGACAATGCTGCACTACCTCCACACTGACCCTCTGACAATGCTGCACTCCCTCCACACTGTCCCTCTGACAGTGTTGCACTCCCTCCACACTGATCCTCTGACAATGCTGCACTCCCTCCATACTGACCCTCTGACAATGCTGCACTCCCTCCACACTGACAATCTGAAAATGCAGCACTACCTCCACACTGACCCTCTGACAATGCAGCACTCCCTTCACACTGACCCTCTGACAATGCTGCACTCCCTTCAGACTGACCCTCTGACAATGCTGCACTCCCTCCACTCTGAACCTCTGACAATGCTGCACTCACTCCCCACTGATACTCTGACAATGTTGCACTGTCTCCACACTGACCCTCTGACAATGCTGCACTCTCCCCACACTGATACTCTGACAATGTTGCACTCCCTCCACACTGACCCTCTGACAATGCTGCACTCCCTCCATCCTGACCCTCTGACAATGCTGCACTCCCTCCGCACTGATCCTCTGACAATGCTGCACACCCGCCACACTGATCCTCTGACAATGCTGTACTCCCTCCACACTAATCCTCTGACAATGCTGCACTCCCTCCACACTGATACTCTGACAATGCTGCACTCCCTCGAGACTGACCCAATGACAATGCAGCACTCCTTCCACACTGATCCTCTGACAATGCTGCACTCTCTCCACACTGACCCTCTGACAATGCAGCAGCACTCCCTCCACACTGATCCTCTGACAATGCAGCACTCCCTCCACACTGACTCTCTGACAATGCTGCACTCCATTCACACTGATCCTCTGACAAAGTTGCACTCCTTCCACACTGACGTTCTGAAAATGCTGCACTCCCTTCACACTGATCCTCTGACAAAGCTACACTCCCTCCACACTGACCCTCTGACAATGCTGCACTCCCTTCACACTGATACTCTGACAATACTGCACTCCCTCCACACTGACCCTCTGACAATGCTGCAAATCCTTCACACTGATCCTCTGACAATGCTGCACTCCCTCCACACTGACCCTCTGACAGTGCTGCACTCCCTTCACACTGATCCTCTGACAATGCTGCACTCCCTTCACACTGACCCTCTGACAATGCTTCACTCCCTCCACACTGATACGCTGACACTGCTGCACTCCGTCCACACTGACACTGTGACAATGCAGCACTCCGTCCACACTGATACTCTGACAATGCTTCACTCCCTCCATACTGACCCTCTGACAATGCTGCACTCCCTCCACACTGATCCTCTGACAATGCTGCATTCCCTCCACACTGATACTCTGACAATGCTGCACTCCCTTCACACAGACCCTCTGACAATGCTTCACTCCCTCCACACTGATCCTCTGACAATGCTACACTCCCTCCACAGTGACCCTCTGACAGTGTTGCACTCCCTCCACACTGATCCTCTGACAATGCTGCTCTCCCTTCACACTGACCCTCTGACAATGCTTCACTCCCTCCACACTGATACTCTGACAATGCTGCACTCCGTCCACACTGACTCTCTGACAATGCTGCACTCCCTTCACATTGACCGTCTGACAATGCTGCACTCCCTCCATACTGACACTCTGACAATCCTGTGCAAACTCCATACTGATCCTCTGACAATGCTGCACTCCCTCCACACTGATCGTCTGACAATGCTGCACTCCCTCCACACTGACTCTCTGACAATGCTGCACTCCCTCCACACTGATCCTCTGACAATGCTACACTCCCTCCATACTGACCCTCTGACAATGCTACACTCATTCTCTGACAATGCTGCATTCCCTCCACACTGATCCTCTGACAATGCTACACTCCCTCCACACTGACCCTCTGACAGTGTTGCACTCCCTCCACACTGATCCTCTGACAATGCTGCTGTCCCTTCACACTGACCCTCTGACAATGCTTCACTCCCTCCACACTGATACTCTGACAATGCTGCACTCCGTCCACACTGAACCTCTGACAATGCTGCACTCCCTCCACACTAACCCTCTGACAATGCTGCACACCCTCCATACTGACACTCTGACAATGCAGCACTCCGTCCACACTGATACTCTGGCATTGCTGCATTCCCTCTACACTGATACTCTGACAATGCTGCACTCCCTCCACACTGACCCTCTGACAATGCTGCACTTCCTTCACACTGATCCTCTGACAATGCTGCACTCCCTCCACACTGACCCTCTGACAATGCTGCACTCCCTTCACACTGACCCTCTGACAATGCTTCACTCCCTCCACACTGATACTCTAACAGTGCTACACTCCCTCCACACTGACCCTCTGACAGTGTTGCACTCCCTCCACACTGACCCTCTGAGAGTGCTGCACTCCCTCCACACTGACCCTCTGACAATGCAGCACTCCCTCCATACTGATCCTCTGACAATGCAGCACTCCCTCCACACTGATCCTCTGACAATGCTACACTCCCTCCACACTGACCCTCTGACAGTGTTGCACTCCCTCCACACTGACCCTCTGAGAGTGCTGCACTCCCTCCACACTGACCCTCTGACAATTCAGCACTCCCTCCATACTGATCCCCTGACAATGCTGCAATCCCATCACACTGACCCTCTGACAATGCTGCACTCACTCCACACTGACCCTCAGACAATGCAGCACTCCCTCCACACTGACCCTCTGACCATGCTGCACTCCCTCCACACTGACCCTCTGACAATGCTGCACTGCCTCCACACTGACCCTCTGACAATGCTGCACTCCCTCCACACTGACCCTCTGACAATGCAGCACTCCCTCCACACTGACCCTCTGACAATGTTGTACTTCCTCCATACTGACCCTATGACAATGCTGCACTACCTCCACACTGACCCTCTGACAATGCAGCACTCCCTTCACACTGACCCTCTGACAATGCTTCACTCCCTCCACACTGATCCTCTGACAATGCTGCACTCCCTCCACACTGATCCTCTGACAATGCTGCACTCCCTCCACACTGACCCACTGACAATGCTGCACTCCCTTCATACTGATCCTCTGAAAATGCTGCACTACCTCCACACTGACCCTCTGACAATGCTGCACTCCCTCCACACTGACCCTCTAACAATGCTGCACTCCCTCCATACTGACCCTCTGACAATGCAGCACTACCTCCACACTGACCCTCTGACAATGTTGCACTCTCTCTTTACTAATCCTCTGACAATGCTGTACACCCTCCACACTGACCCTCTGACAATGCTGCTCACCCTCCACACTGACCCTCTGACAATGCAGCACTACCTCCACACTGACACTCTGACAATGCTGCACTCCCTCCACACTGACCCTCTGACAATGCTGCACTCCCTCCATACTGACCCTCTGACAATGCAGCACTACCTCCACACTGACACTCTGACAATGCTGCACTCCCTCCACACTGACCCTCTAACAATGCTGCACTCTCTCTATACTAATCCTCTGACAATGCTGTACTCCCTCCACGCTGACCCGTTGACAGTGCTGTACTCCCTCCACACTGACCCTCTGACAACGCTGCACTCCCTCCACACTGACCCTCTGACAACGCTGCACTCCCTCCACACTGATCCTCTGACAATGCTGCACTCTCTCTATACTAATCCTCTGACAATGCTGTACTCCCTCCTCACTGACCCTCTGACAACGCTGCACTCCCTCCACACTGATCCTCTGATAGTGATGCGCTCCCTCAGTACTGACTCTCTGGCAGAGTGGGAGTAGCCCCATACTGACCCTCCGACTTTGTGGACCAATCTCAGGATAAATCCTCCGACAGTACAGCACTCCATCACAAATGACACTCTGACAGTACAGCACTGCCTCAGTACTGACCCATTGAAAGTGTAGCAGTCCCTCCGTACTGACCCATTGACAGTGCCTCAGTACTGACCCATTGACCCACTCCCTCAGTTCTGACCTTCTGCCTCGCTCCTGCACCTCTGACAGTCCAGCAGTGCCTCAGTACTCTCTATTTGACTGTGTAGCACTCTCTGTGTACTAACCCTCTGACAGTGCAGCACTCCCTCAGGACTGACCCGCTGACAGTTCAACATCCGCACGGTACTGACTCTCTGACAGTGCAGCACCCGCTCGGTACTGATCCTCTGACAATGCTGCACTCCCTCCACACTGACACTCTGACAATGCTGCACGACCTCCACACTGACCCTCTGACAATGCAGCACTCCCTTCACACTGACCCTCTGACAATGCAGCACTCCCTTCACACGGATACTCTGACAATGCTGCACTCCCTCCACACTGACCCTCTGACAATGCAGCACCCCCTCCACACTGACGCCCTGACAATGCTGCAATCCCTCCACACTGACCCTCTGACAATGCTGTAATCCCATCACACTGACCCTCTGACAATGCTGCACTCCCTCCATACTGACCCTCTGACAATGCAGCACTCCCTCCACACTGATCCTCTGACAATGCTACACTCCCTCCCCACTGACCCTCTGACAATGCAGCACTCCCTCCACACGGATACTCTGACAATGCTGCACTACCTCCACACTGACCCTCTGACAATGCTGCACTCCCTCCACACTGACCCTCTGACAGTGTTGCACTCCCTCCACACTGATCCTCTGACAATGCTGCACTCCCTCCATACTGACTCTCTGACAATCTGAAAATGCAGCACTACCTCCACACTGACCCTCTGACAATGCAGCACTCCCTTCACACTGACCCTCTGACAGTGCTGCACTCACTCCCCACTGATACTCTGACAATGTTGCACTGTCTCCACACTGACCCTCTGACAATGCTGCACTCTCCCCACACTGATACTCTGACAATGTTGCACACCCTCCACACTGACCCTCTGACAATGCTGCACTCCCTCCATCCTGACCCTCTGACAATGCTGCACTCCCTCCGCACTGATCCTCTGACAATGCTGCACACCCGCCACACTGATCCTCTGACAATGCTGCACTCCCTCCACACTAATCCTCTGACAATGCTGCACTCCCTCCACACTGATACTCTGACAATGCTGTGCACACTGCATACTGATCCTCTGACAATGCTGCTCTCCCTTCACACTGACCCTCTGACAATGCTTCACTCCCTCCACACTGATACTCTGACACTGCTGCACTCCGTCCACACTGACCCTCTGACAATGCTGCACTCCCTCCACACTGACCCTCTGACAATGCTGCACTCCCTCCATACTGACACTCTGAAAATGCAGCAATCCGTCCACACTGATACTCTGACATTGCTGCATTCCCTCCACACTGATACTCTGACAATGCTGCACTCCCTTCACACTGATCCTCTGACAATGCTGCACTCCATCCACACAGACCCTCTGACAATGCTGCACTCCCTTCACACCGACCCTCTGACAATGCTGCATTCCCTCCACACTGATACTCTGACAAGGCTGCACTCCCTTCACACTGATCCTCTGAGAATGCTGCACTCCCTCCACACTGACGCTCTGACAATGCTGCACTCCCTTCACACTGACCCTCTGACAATGCTTCACTCCCTCCACACTGATACTCTGACACTGCTGCACTCCGTCCACACTGACCCTCTGACAATGCTGCACTCCCTCCACACTGACCCTCTGACAATGCTGCACTCCCTCCATACTGACACTCTGACAATGCAGCAATCCGTCCACACTGATACTCTGACATTGCTGCATTCCCTCCACACTGATACTCTGACAATGCTGCACTCCCTTCACACTGACCCTCTGTCAATGCGTCACTCCCTCCACACTGATCCTTTGACAATGCTGCACTCCCTCTACACTGACTCTCTGACAATGCTGCACTCCCTCCACACTGACCCTCTGACAATGCTGCACTCCCTCCACACTGACCCTCTGACAATGCAGCACTCCCTACACACTGACCCTCTGACAATGCTGCACTCCCTTCATACTGATCCTCTGACAATGCAGCACTACCTCCACACTGACCCTCTGACAATGCTGCACACCCTCCACACTGACCCTCTAACAATGCTGCACTCCCTCCATACTGAACCTCTGACAATGCAGCACTTCCTCCACACTGACCCTCTGACATTCAGCACTCTCTCTATACTGACCCTCTGACAATGCTGTACTCCCTCCACACTGACCCTCTGACAATGCTGCTCTCCCTCCACACTGACCCTCTGACAATGCTGCACTCCCTCCATACTGACCCTCTGACAATGCTGCACTCACTCCATACTGACCCTCTGACAATGCAGCACTCCGTACACACTGATACTCTGACAATGCTTCACTCCCTCCATACTGACCCTCTGACAATGCTGCACTCCCTCCACACTCATCCTCTGACAATGCTGCATTCCCTCCACACTGATACTCTGACAATGCTGCACTCCCTTCACACAGACCCTATGACAATGCTACACTCCCTCCACGCTGACCCTTTGACAGTGCTGTACTCCCTCCACACTGACCCTCTGACAACGCTGCACTCCCTCCACACTGATCCTCTGACAATGCTGCACTCTCTCTATACTGATTCTCTGACAATGCCGTACTCCCTCCACACTGACCCTCTAACAACGCTGCACTCCCTGCACACTGATCCTCTGATAGTGATGCGCTCCCTCAGTACTGACTCTCTGGCAGAGTGGAAGTAGCCCCATACTGACCCTCCGACATTGTGGACCAATCTCAGGATAAAACCTCCGACAATGCTGCACTCTCTCTATACTGATCCTCTGACAATGCAGCACTACCTCCACACTGACCCTCTGACAATGCTGCACACCCTCCACACTGACCCTCTAACAATGCTGCACTCCCTCCATACTGACCCTCTGACAATGCAGCACTTCCTACACACTGACCCTCTGACAATGCAGCACTCTCTCTATACTAATCCTCTGACAATGCTGTACTCCCTCCACACTGACCCTCTGACAATGCTGCTCTCCCTCCACACTGACCCTCAGACAATGCTACACTCCCTCCATACTGACCCTCTGACAATGCAGCACTCCGTACACACTGATACTCTGACAATGCTTCACTCCCTCCATACTGACCCTCTGACAGTGTTGCACTCCCTCCACACTGATCCTCTGACAGTGCTGCTCTCCCTTCACACTGACCCTCTGACAATGCTTCACTCCCTCCACACTGATACTCTGACACTGCTGCACTCCGCCCACACTGACCCTCTG
The DNA here is from genome assembly GCF_037043375.1 of Chiloscyllium plagiosum. NCBI lineage: Eukaryota > Metazoa > Chordata > Chondrichthyes > Orectolobiformes > Hemiscylliidae > Chiloscyllium > Chiloscyllium plagiosum. The sequence continues at coordinate 79,286,895 of NW_028270167.1, forward strand.
ACAATGCTGCACTCCCTCCACACTGACCCTCTGACAATGCTGCACTCCCTCCATACTGACACTCTGGCAATGCAGCACTCCGTCCACACTGATACTCTGACATTGCTGCATTCCCTCCACACTGATACTCTGACAATGCTGCACTCCCTTCACACTGATCCTCTGACAATGCTGCACTCCCTCCACACTGACCCTCTGACAATGCTGCACTCCCTTCACACCGACCCTCTGACAATGCTGCATTCCCTCCACACTGATACTCTGACAATGCTGCACTCCCTTCACACAGACCCTATGACAATGCTACACTCCCTCCACACTGACCATCTGACAGTGTTGCACTCCCTCCACACTGATCCTCTGACAATGCTGCTCTCCCTTCACAATTACCCTCTGACAATGCTTCACTCCCTCCACACTGATACTCTGACAATGCTGCACTCCGTCCACACTGACCCTCAGACAATGCTGCACTCCCTTCACACTGACCCTCTGACAATGCTGCACTCCCTCCATACTGACGCTCTGACAATCCTGTGCAAACTCCATACTGATCCTCTGACAATGCTGCACTCCCTCCACACTGATCCTCTGACAATGCTACACTCCCTCCACACTGACCCTCTGACAGTGTTGCACTCCCTCCACACTGATCCTCTGACAATGCTGCTCTCCCTTCACACTGACCCTCTGACAATGCTTCACTCCCTCCACACTGATACTCTGACACTGCTGCACTCCGCCCACACTGACCCTCTGACAATGCTGCACTCCCTCCACACTGACCCTCTGACAATGCTGCACTCCCTCCATACTGACACTCTGACAATGCAGCACTCCGTCCACACTGATACTCTGACAATGCAGCACTCCGTCCACACTGATACTCTGACATTGCTGCATTCCCTCCACACTGATACTCTGACAATGCTGCACTCCCTTCACACTGACCCTCTGTCAATGCGTCACTCCCTCCACACTGATCCTTTGACAATGCTGCACTCCCTCTACACTGACTCTCTGACAATGCTGCACTCCCTCCACACTGACCCTCTGACAATGCAGCACTCCCTCCACACGGATACTCTGACAATGCAGCACTCCCTCCACACTGATCCCCTGACAATGCTGCAATCCCTCCACACTGACCCTCTGACAATGCTGCAATCCCATCACACTGACCCTCTGACAATGCTGCACTCCCTCCACACTGACCCTCAGACAATGCAGCACTCCCTCCCCACTGACCCTCTGACCATGCTGCACTCCCTCCACACTGACCCTCTGACAATGCTGCACTCCCTCCACACTGACCCTCTGACAATGCAGCACTACCTCCACACTGACCCTCTGACAATGTTGTACTCCCTCCATACTGACACTATGACAATGCTGCACTACCTCCACAATGACCCTCTGACAATGCAGCACTCCCTTCACACTGACCCTCTGACAATGCTTCACTCCCTCCACACTGATCCTCTGACAATGCTGCACTCCCTCCACACTGATCCTCTGACAATGCTGCACTCCCTCCACACTGACCCTCTGACAATGCTGCACTCCCTTCATACTGATCCTCTGACAATGCTGCACTACCTCCACACTGACCCTCTGACAATGCTGCACTCCCTCCACACTGACCCTCTAACAATGCTGCACTCCCTCCATACTGACCCTCTGACAATGCAGCACTACCTCCACACTGACCCTCTGACAATGTTGCACTCTCTCTTTACTAATCCTCTGACAATGCTGTACACCCTCCACACTGAGCCTCTGACAATGCAGCTCACCCTCCACACTGACCCTCTGACAATGCAGCACTACCTCCACACTGACACTCTGACAATGCTGCACTCCCTCCACACTGACCCTCTGACAATGCAGCACTCCCTCCACACGGATACTCTGACAATGCTGCACTCCCTCCACACTGACACTCTGACAATGCTGCACTACCTCGAAACTGACCCTCTGACAATGCTGCACTCCCTCCACACTGACCTTCTGACAGTGTTGCACTCCCTCCACACTGATCCTCTGACAATGCTGCACTCCCTCCATACTGACCCTCTGACAATGCTGCACTCCCTCCACACTGACAATCTGAAAATGCAGCACTACCTCCACACTGACCCTCTGACAATGCTGCACCCCCTTCACACTGACCCTCTGACAACGCTGCACTCCCTCCACTCTGAACCTCTGACAATGCTGCACTCACTCCCCACTGATACTCTGACAATGTTGCACTGTCTCCACACTGACCCTCTGACAATGCTGCACTCTCCCCACACTGATACTCTGACAATGTTGCACTCCCTCCACACTGACCCTCTGACAATGTTGCACTACCTCCATCCTGACCCTCTGACAATGCAGCACTCCCTCCGCACTGATCCTCTGACAATGCTGCACACCCGCCACACTGATCCTCTGACAATGCTGCATTCCCTCCACACTAATCCTCTGACAATGCTGCACTCCCTCCACACTGATACTCTGACAATGCTGCACTCCCTCGAGACTGACCCAATGACAATGCAGCACTCCTTCCACACTGATCCTCTGACAATGCTGCACTCCCTCCACACTGACCCTCTGACAATGCAGCAGCACTCCCTCCACACTGATCCTCTGACAATGCTGCACTCCCTCCACACTGACCCTCTGACAATGCTGCACTCCCTCCACACTGACCCTCTGACAATGCTGCACTCTCTTCATACTGATCCTCTGACAATGCTGCACTCCCTCCATACTGACCCTGTGACAATGCTGCTCTCCCTTCACACTGATCCTCTGACAATGCTGCATTCCCTCTACACTGATCCTCTGACAATGCTACACTCCCTCCACACTGACCCTCTGACAATGCAGCACTCCCTCCACACGGATACTCTGACAATGCTGCACTCCCTCCACACTGACACTCTGACAATGCTGCACTACCTCCACACTGACCCTCTGACAATGCTGCACTCCCTCCACACTGACCCTCTGACAGTGTTGCACTCCCTCCACACTGATCCTCTGACAATGCTGCACTCCCTCCATACTGACCCTCTGACAATGCTGCACTCCCTCCACACTGACAATCTGAAAATGCAGCACTACCTCCACACTGACCCTCTGACAATGCAGCACTCCCTTCACACTGACCCTCTGACAATGCTGCACTCCCTTCACACTGACCCTCTGACAATGCTGCACTCCCTCCACTCTGAACCTCTGACAATGCTGCACTCACTCCCCACTGATACTCTGACAATGTTGCACTGTCTCCACACTGACCCTCTGACAATGCTGCACTCTCCCCACACTGATACTCTGACAATGTTGCACTCCCTCCACACTGACCCTCTGACAATGCTGCACTCCCTCCATCCTGACCCTCTGACAATGCTGCACTCCCTCCGCACTGATCCTCTGACAATGCTGCACACCCGCCACACTGATCCTCTGACAATGCTGCACTCCCTCCACACTAATCCTCTGACAATGCTGCACTCCCTCCACACTGATACTCTGACAATGCTGCACTCCCTCGAGACTGACCCAATGACAATGCAGCACTCCTTCCACACTGATCCTCTGACAATGCTGCACTCCCTCCACACTGTCCCTCTGACAATGCAGCAGCACCCCCTTCACACTGACCCTCTGACAATGCTTCACTCCCTCCACACTGATCCTCTGACAATGCTGCACTCCCTCCACACTGACCCTCTGACAATGCTGCTCTCCCTCCACACTGACCCTCTGACAATGCTGCACTCCCTTCATACTGATCCTCTGACAATGCTGCACTCACTCCACACTGACCCTCTGACAATGCTGCACTCCATCCACACTGATACTCTGACTATGCTGCACTCCCTCCATACTGACCCTGTGACAATGCTGCTCTCCCTTCACACTGATCCTCTGACAATGCTGCATTCCCTCTACACTGATCCTCTGACAATGCTGCACTCCCTCCACACTGACCCTCTGACAGTGTTGCACTCCCTCCACACTGATCCTCTGACAATGCTGCACTTCCTGCATACTGACCCTCTGACAATGCTGCACTCCCTCCACATTGACACTCTGACAATGCAGCACTACCTCCACACTGACCCTCTGACAATGCTGCACTCCCTTCACACTGACCCTCTGACAATGCTTCACTCCCTCCACACTGATCCTCTGACATAGCTGCACTCTATCCACACTGACCCTCTGACAATGCAGCACTCCCTCCACACGGATACTCTGACAATGCTGCACTCCCTCCACACTGACCCTCTGACAATGCAGCACTCCCTCCACACTGACCCCTTGACAATGCGGCAATCCCTCCCCACTGACCCTCTGACAATGCTGCACTCCCTCCTCAATGATACTCTGACACTGCTGCACTCCCTCCACACCGACCCTCTGACAATGTTGCACTTTCTCCACAATGACCCTCTGACAATGCAGCACTCCCTCCACACGGATACTCTGACAATGCTGCACTCCCTCCACACTGACACTCTGACAATGCTGCACTACCTCCACACTGACCCTCTGACAATGCTGCACTCCCTCCACACTGTCCCTCTGACAGTGTTGCACTCCCTCCACACTGATCCTCTGACAATGCTGCACTCCCTCCATACTGACCCTCTGACAATGCTGCACTCCCTCCACACTGACAATCTGAAAATGCAGCACTACCTCCACACTGACCCTCTGACAATGCAGCACTCCCTTCACACTGACCCTCTGACAATGCTGCACTCCCTTCAGACTGACCCTCTGACAATGCTGCACTCCCTCCACTCTGAACCTCTGACAATGCTGCACTCACTCCCCACTGATACTCTGACAATGTTGCACTGTCTCCACACTGACCCTCTGACAATGCTGCACTCTCCCCACACTGATACTCTGACAATGTTGCACTCCCTCCACACTGACCCTCTGACAATGCTGCACTCCCTCCATCCTGACCCTCTGACAATGCTGCACTCCCTCCGCACTGATCCTCTGACAATGCTGCACACCCGCCACACTGATCCTCTGACAATGCTGCACTCCCTCCACACTGATACTCTGACAATGCTGCACTCCCTCGAGACTGACCCAATGACAATGCAGCACTCCTTCCACACTGATCCTCTGACAATGCTGCACTCCCTCCACACTGTCCCTCTGACAATGCAGCAGCACCCCCTTCACACTGACCCTCTGACAATGCTTCACTCCCTCCACACTGATCCTCTGACAATGCTGCACTCCCTCCACACTGACCCTCTGACAATGCTGCTCTCCCTCCACACTGACCCTCTGACAATGCTGCACTCCCTTCATACTGATCCTCTGACAATGCTGCACTCCCTCCACACTGACCCTCTGACAATGCTGCACTCCATCCACACTGATACTCTGACTATGCTGCACTCCCTCCATACTGACCCTGTGACAATGCTGCTCTCCCTTCACACTGATCCTCTGACAATGCTGCATTCCCTCTACACTGATCCTCTGACAATGCTGCACTCCCTCCACACTGACCCTCTGACAGTGTTGCACTCCCTCCATACTGACCCTCTGACAATGCTGCACTCCCTCCACATTGACACTCTGACAATGTAGCACTACCTCCACACTGACCCTCTGACAATGCTGCACTCCCTTCACACTGACCCTCTGACAATGCTTCACTCCCTCCACACTGATCCTCTGACATAGCTGCACTCTATCCACACTGACCCTCTGACAATGCAGCACTCCCTCCACACGGATACTCTGACAATGCTGCACTCCCTCCACACTGACCCTCTGACAATGCAGCACTCCCTCCACACTGACCCCTTGACAATGCGGCAATCCCTCCCCACTGACCCTCTGACAATGCTGCACTCCCTCCACAATGATACTCTGACACTGCTGCACTCCCTCCACACCGACCCTCTGACAATGTTGCACTTTCTCCACAATGACCCTCTGACAATGCAGCACTCCCTCCACACGGATACTCTGACAATGCTGCACTCCCTCCACACTGACACTCTGACAATGCTGCACTACCTCCACACTGACCCTCTGACAATGCTGCACTCCCTCCACACTGTCCCTCTGACAGTGTTGCACTCCCTCCACACTGATCCTCTGACAATGCTGCACTCCCTCCATACTGACCCTCTGACAATGCTGCACTCCCTCCACACTGACAATCTGAAAATGCAGCACTACCTCCACACTGACCCTCTGACAATGCAGCACTCCCTTCACACTGACCCTCTGACAATGCTGCACTCCCTTCAGACTGACCCTCTGACAATGCTGCACTCCCTCCACTCTGAACCTCTGACAATGCTGCACTCACTCCCCACTGATACTCTGACAATGTTGCACTGTCTCCACACTGACCCTCTGACAATGCTGCACTCTCCCCACACTGATACTCTGACAATGTTGCACTCCCTCCACACTGACCCTCTGACAATGCTGCACTCCCTCCATCCTGACCCTCTGACAATGCTGCACTCCCTCCGCACTGATCCTCTGACAATGCTGCACACCCGCCACACTGACCCTCTGACAATGCTGCACTCCCTCCACACTAATCCTCTGACAATGCTGCACTCCCTCCACACTGATACACTGACAATGCTGCACTCTCTCGAGACTGACCCAATGACAATGCAGCACTCCTTCCACACTGATCCTCTGACAATGCTGCACTCTCTCCACACTGACCCTCTGACAATGCAGCAGCACTCCCTCCACACTTATCCTCTGACAATGCAGCACTCCCTCCACACTGACTCTCTGACAATGCTGCACTCCATTCACACTGATCCTCTGACAAAGTTGCACTCCTTCCACACTGACGTTCTGACAATGCTGCACTCCCTTCACACTGATCCTCTGACAAAGCTACACTCCCTCCACACTGACCCTCTGACAATGCTGCACTCCCTTCACACTGATACTCTGACAATACTGCACTCCCTCCACACTGACCCTCTGACAATGCTGCAAATCCTTCACACTGATCCTCTGACAATGCTGCACTCCCTCCACACTGACCCTCTGACAATGCTGCACTCCCTTCACACTGATCCTCTGACAATGCTGCACTCCCTTCACACTGACCCTCTGACAATGCTTCACTCCCTCCACACTGATACGCTGACACTGCTGCACTCCGTCCACACTGACACTGTGACAATGCAGCACTCCGTCCACACTGATACTCTGACAATGCTTCACTCCCTCCATACTGACCCTCTGACAATGCTGCACTCCCTCCACACTGATCCTCTGACAATGCTGCATTCCCTCCACACTGATACTCTGACAATGCTGCACTCCCTTCACACAGACCCTCTGACAATGCTTCACTCCCTCCACACTGATCCTCTGACAATGCTACACTCCCTCCACAGTGACCCTCTGACAGTGTTGCACTCCCTCCACACTGATCCTCTGACAATGCTGCTCTCCCTTCACACTGACCCTCTGACAATGCTTCACTCCCTCCACACTGATACTCTGACAATGCTGCACTCCGTCCACACTGACTCTCTGACAATGCTGCACTCCCTTCACATTGACCGTCTGACAATGCTGCACTCCCTCCATACTGACACTCTGACAATCCTGTGCAAACTCCATACTGATCCTCTGACAATGCTGCACTCCCTCCACACTGATCGTCTGACAATGCTGCACTCCCTCCACACTGACTCTCTGACAATGCTGCACTCCCTCCACACTGATCCTCTGACAATGCTACACTCCCTCCATACTGACCCTCTGACAATGCTACACTCATTCTCTGACAATGCTGCATTCCCTCCACACTGATCCTCTGACAATGCTACATTCCCTCCACACTGACCCTCTGACAGTGTTGCACTCCCTCCACACTGATCCTCTGACATTGCTGCTGTCCCTTCACACTGACCCTCTGACAATGCTTCACTCCCTCCACACTGATACTCTGACAATGCTGCACTCCGTCCACACTGAACCTCTGACAATGCTGCACTCCCTCCACACTAACCCTCTGACAATGCTGCACTCCCTCCATACTGACACTCTGACAATGCAGCACTCCGTCCACACTGATACTCTGGCATTGCTGCATTCCCTCCACACTGATACTCTAATAATGCTGCACTCCCTTCACACTGATCCTCTGACAATGCTGCACTCCCTCCACACTGACCCTCTGACAATGCTGCACTCCCTTCACACCGACCCTCTGACAATGCTGCATTCCCTCCACACTGATACTCTGACAATGCTGCACTTCCTTCACACTGATCCTCTGACAATGCTGCACTCCCTCCACACTGACCCTCTGACAATGCTGCACTCCCTTCACACTGACCCTCTGACAATGCTTCACTCCCTCCACACTGATACTCTAACAATGCTACACTCCCTCCACACTGACCATCTGACAGTGTTGCACTCCCTCCACACTGACCCTCTGAGAGTGCTGCACTCCCTCCACACTGACCCTCTGACAATGCAGCACTCCCTCCATACTGATCCTCTGACAATGCAGCACCCCCTCCACACTGATCCTCTGACAATGCTACACTCCCTCCACACTGACCCTCTGACAGTGTTGCACTCCCTCCACACTGACCCTCTGAGAGTGCTGCACTCCCTCCACACTGACCCTCTGACAATGCAGCACTCCCTCCATACTGATCCCCTGACAATGCTGCACTCCCTCCACACTGACCCTCAGACAATGCAGCACTCCCTCCACACTGACCCTCTGACCATGCTGCACTCCCTCCACACTGACCGTCTGACAATGCTGCACTGCCTCCACACTGACCCTCTGACAATGCTGCACTCCCTCCACACTGACCCTCTGACAATGCAGCACTCCCTCCACACTGACCCTCTGACAATGTTGTACTCCCTCCATACTGACCCTATGACAATGCTGCACTACCTCCACACTGACCCTCTGACAATGCAGCACTCCCTTCACACTGACCCTCTGACAATGCTTCACTCCCTCCACACTGATCCTCTGACAATGCTGCACTCCCTCCACACTGATCCTCTGACAATGCTGCACTCCCTCCACACTGACCCACTGACAATGCTGCACTCCCTTCATACCGATCCTCTGACAATGCTGCACTACCTCCACACTGACCCTCTGACAATGCTGCACTCCCTCCACACTGACCCTCTAACAATGCTGCACTCCCTCCATACTGACCCTCTGACAATGCAGCACTACCTCCACACTGACCCTCTGACAATGTTGCACTCTCTCTTTACTAATCCTCTGACAATGCTGTACACCCTCCACACTGACCCTCTGACAATGCTGCTCACCCTCCACACTGACCCTCTGACAATGCAGCACTACCTCCACACTGACACTCTGACAATGCTGCACTCCCTCCACACTGACCCTCTGACAATGCTGCACTCCCTCCATACTGACCCTCTGACAATGCAGCACTACCTCCACACTGACACTCTGACAATGCTGCACTCCCTCCACACTGACCCTCTAACAATGCTGCACTCTCTCTATACTAATCCTCTGACAATGCTGTACTCCCTCCACGCTGACCCGTTGACAGTGCTGTACTCCCTCCACACTGACCCTCTGACAACGCTGCACTCCCTCCACACTGACCCTCTGACAACGCTGCACTCCCTCCACACTGATCCTCTGACAATGCTACACTCCCTCCACAGTGACCCTCTGACAGTGTTGCACTCCCTCCACACTGATCCTCTGACAATGCTGCTCTCCCTTCACACTGACCCTCTGACAATGCTTCACTCCCTCCACACTGATACTCTGACAATGCTGCACTCCGTCCACACTGACTCTCTGACAATGCTGCACTCCCTTCACATTGACCGTCTGACAATGCTGCACTCCCTCCATACTGACACTCTGACAATCCTGTGCAAACTCCATACTGATCCTCTGACAATGCTGCAGTCCCTCCACACTGATCGTCTGACAATGCTGCACTCCCTCCACACTGACTCTCTGACAATGCTGCACTCCCTCCACACTGATCCTCTGACAATGCTACACTCCCTCCATACTGACCCTCTGACAATGCTACACTCATTCTCTGACAATGCTGCATTCCCTCCACACTGATCCTCTGACAATGCTACACTCCCTCCACACTGACCCTCTGACAGTGTTGCACTCCCTCCACACTGATCCTCTGACATTGCTGCTGTCCCTTCACACTGACCCTCTGACAATGCTTCACTCCCTCCACACTGATACTCTGACAATGCTTCACTCCCTCCACACTGAACCTCTGACAATGCTGCACTCCCTCCACACTAACCCTCTGACAATGCTGCACTCCCTCCATACTGACACTCTGACAATGCAGCACTCCGTCCACACTGATACTCTGGCATTGCTGCATTCCCTCCACACTGATACTCTAATAATGCTGCACTCCCTTCACACTGATCCTCTGACAATGCTGCACTCCCTCCACACTGACCCTCTGACAATGCTGCACTCCCTTCACACCGACCCTCTGACAATGCTGCATTCCCTCCACACTGATACTCTGACAATGCTGCACTTCCTTCACACTGATCCTCTGACAATGCTGCACTCCCTCCACACTGACCCTCTGACAATGCTGCACTCCCTTCACACTGACCCTCTGACAATGCTTCACTCCCTCCACACTGATACTCTAACAATGCTACACTCCCTCCACACTGACCATCTGACAGTGTTGCACTCCCTCCACACTGACCCTCTGAGAGTGCTGCACTCCCTCCACACTGACCCTCTGACAATGCAGCACTCCCTCCATACTGATCCTCTGACAATGCAGCACTCCCTCCACACTGATCCTCTGACAATGCTACACTCCCTCCACACTGACCCTCTGACAGTGTTGCACTCCCTCCACACTGACCCTCTGAGAGTGCTGCACTCCCTCCACACTGACCCTCTGACAATGCAGCACTCCCTCCATACTGATCCCCTGACAATGCTGCACTCCCTCCACACTGACCCTCAGACAATGCAGCACTCCCTCCACACTGACCCTCTGACCATGCTGCACTCCCTCCACACTGACCCTCTGACAATGCTGCACTGCCTCCACACTGACCCTCTGACAATGCTGCACTCCCTCCACACTGACCCTCAGACAATGCAGCACTCCCTCCACACTGACCCTCTGACAATGTTGTACTCCCTCCATACTGACCCTATGACAATGCTGCACTACCTCCACACTGACCCTCTGACAATGCAGCACTCCCTTCACACTGACCCTCTGACAATGCTTCACTCCCTCCACACTGATCCTCTGACAATGCTGCACTCCCTCCACACTGATCCTCTGACAATGCTGCACTCCCTCCACACTGACCCACTGACAATGCTGCACTCCCTTCATACCGATCCTCTGACAATGCTGCACTACCTCCACACTGACCCTCTGACAATGCTGCACTCCCTCCACACTGACCCTCTAACAATGCTGCACTCCCTCCATACTGACCCTCTGACAATGCAGCACTACCTCCACACTGACCCTCTGACAATGTTGCACTCTCTCTTTACTAATCCTCTGACAATGCTGTACACCCTCCACACTGACCCTCTGACAATGCTGCTCACCCTCCACACTGACCCTCTGACAATGCAGCACTACCTCCACACTGACACTCTGACAATGCTGCACTCCCTCCACACTGACCCTCTGACAATGCTGCACTCCCTCCATACTGACCCTCTGACAATGCAGCACTACCTCCACACTGACACTCTGACAATGCTGCACTCCCTCCACACTGACCCTCTAACAATGCTGCACTCTCTCTATACTAATCCTCTGACAATGCTGTACTCCCTCCACGCTGACCCGTTGACAGTGCTGTACTCCCTCCACACTGACCCTCTGACAACGCTGCACTCCCTCCACACTGACCCTCTGACAACGCTGCACTCCCTCCACACTGATCCTCTGACAATGCTGCACTCTCTCTATACTAATCCTCTGACAATGCTGTACTCCCTCCTCACTGACCCTCTGACAACGCTGCACTCCCTCCACACTGATCCTCTGATAGTGATGCGCTCCCTCAGTACTGACTCTCTGGCAGAGTGGGAGTAGCCCCATACTGACCCTCCGACTTTGTGGACCAATCTCAGGATAAATCCTCCGACAGTACAGCACTCCATCACAAATGACACTCTGACAGTACAGCACTGCCTCAGTACTGACCCATTGAAAGTGTAGCAGTCCCTCCGTACTGACCCATTGACAGTGTATGACTCCCTCAGTTCTGACCTTCTGCCTCGCTCCTGCACCTCTGACAGTCCAGCAGTGCCTCAGTACTCTCTATTTGACTGTGTAGCACTCTCTGTGTACTAACCCTCTGACAGTGCAGCACTCCCTCAGGACTGACCCGCTGACAGTTCAACATCCGCTCGGTACTGACTCTCTGACAGTGCAGCACCCGCTCGGTACTGATCCTCTGACAATGCTGCACTCCCTCCACACTGACACTCTGACAATGCTGCACGACCTCCACACTGACCCTCTGACAATGCAGCACTCCCTTCACACTGACCCTCTGACAATGCAGCACTCCCTTCACACGGATACTCTGACAATGCTGCACTCCCTCCACACTGACCCTCTGACAATGCAGCACGCCCTCCACACTGACGCCCTGACAATGCTGCAATCCCTCCACACTGACCCTCTGACAATGCTGTAATCCCATCACACTGACCCTCTGACAATGCTGCACTCCCTCCATACTGACCCTCTGACAATGCAGCCTCCCTCCACACTGATCCTCTGACAATGCTACACTCCCTCCCCACTGACCCTCTGACAATGCAGCACTCCCTCCACACGGATACTCTGACAATGCTGCACTACCTCCACACTGACCCTCTGACAATGCTGCACTCCCTCCACACTGACCCTCTGACAGTGTTGCACTCCCTCCACACTGATCCTCTGACAATGCTGCACTCCCTCCATACTGACTCTCTGACAATGCTGCACTCCCTCCACACTGACAATCTGAAAATGCAGCACTACCTCCACACTGACCCTCTGACAATGCAGCACTCCCTTCACACTGACCCTCTGACAATGCTGCACTCCCTTCACACTGACCCTCTGACAATGCTGCACTCCCTCCACTCTGAACCTCTGACAGTGCTGCACTCACTCCCCACTGATACTCTGACAATGTTGCACTGTCTCCACACTGACCCTCTGACAATGCTGCACTCTCCCCACACTGATACTCTGACAATGTTGCACTCCCTCCACACTGACCCTCTGACAATGCTGCACTCCCTCCATCCTGACCCTCTGACAATGCTGCACTCCCTCCGCACTGATCCTCTGACAATGCTGCACACCCGCCACACTGATCCTCTGACAATGCTGCACTCCCTCCACACTAATCCTCTGACAATGCTGCACTCCCTCCACACTGATACTCTGACAATGCTGTGCACACTGCATACTGATCCTCTGACAATGCTGCTCTCCCTTCACACTGACCCTCTGACAATGCTTCACTCCCTCCACACTGATACTCTGACACTGCTGCCCTCCGTCCACACTGACCCTCTGACAATGCTGCACTCCCTCCACACTGACCCTCTGACAATGCTGCACTCCCTCCATACTGACACTCTGAAAATGCAGCAATCCGTCCACACTGATACTCTGACATTGCTGCATTCCCTCCACACTGATACTCTGACAATGCTGCACTCCCTTCACACTGATCCTCTGACAATGCTGCACTCCCTCCACACAGACCCTCTGACAATGCTGCACTCCCTTCACACCGACCCTCTGACAATGCTGCATTCCCTCCACACTGATACTCTGACAAGGCTGCACTCCCTTCACACTGATCCTCTGACAATGCTGCACTCCCTCCACACTGACGCTCTGACAATGCTGCACTCCCTTCACACTGACCCTCTGACAATGCTTCACTCCCTCCACACTGATACTCTGACACTGCTGCACTCCGTCCACACTGACCCTCTGACAATGCTGCACTCCCTCCACACTGACCCTCTGACAATGCAGCACTCCGTCCACACTGATACTCTGACAATGCAGCACTCCGTCCACACTGATACTCTGACATTGCTGCATTCCCTCCACACTGATACTCTGACAATGCTGCACTCCCTTCACACTGACCCTCTGTCAATGCGTCACTCCCTCCACACTGATCCTTTGACAATGCTGCACTCCCTCTTCACTGACTCTCTGACAATGCGTCACTCCCTCCACACTGATCCTTTGACAATGCTGCACTCCCTCTACACTGACTCTCTGACAATGCTGCACACCCTCCACACTGACCCTCTAACAATGCTGCACTCCCTCCATACTGAACCTCTGACAATGCAGCACTTCCTCCACACTGACCCTCTGACATGCAGCACTCTCTCTATACTGACCCTCTGACAATGCTGTACTCCCTCCACACTGACCCTCTGACAATGCTGCTCTCCCTCCACACTGACCCTCTGACAATGCTGCACTCCCTCCATACTGACCCTCTGACAATGCAGCACTCCGTACACACTGATACTCTGACAATGCTTCACTCCCTCCATACTGACCCTCTGACAATGCTGCACTCCCTCCACACTCATCCTCTGACAATGCTGCATTCCCTCCACACTGATACTCTGACAATGCTGCACTCCCTTCACACAGACCCTATGACAATGCTACACTCCCTCCACGCTGACCCTTTGACAGTGCTGTACTCCCTCCACACTGACCCTCTGACAACGCTGCACTCCCTCCACACAGATCCTCTGACAATGCTGCACTCTCTCTATACTGATTCTCTGACAATGCCGTACTCCCTCCACACTGACCCTCTGACAACGCTGCACTCCCTGCACACTGATCCTCTGATAGTGATGCGCTCCCTCAGTACTGACTCTCTGGCAGAGTGGAAGTAGCCCCATACTGACCCTCCGACATTGTGGACCAATCTCAGGATAAAACCTCCGACAATGCTGCACTCTCTCTATACTGATCCTCTGACAATGCAGCACTACCTCCACACTGACCCTCTGACAATGCTGCACACCCTCCACACTGACCCTCTAACAATGCTGCACTCCCTCCATACTGACCCTCTGACAATGCAGCACTTCCTACACACTGATCCTCTGACAATGCAGCACTCTCTCTATACTAATCCTCTGACAATGCTGTACTCCCTCCACACTGACCCTCTGACAATGCTGCTCTCCCTCCACACTGACCCTCTGACAATGCTACACTCCCTCCATACTGAACCTCTGACAATGCAGCACTTCCTCCACACTGACCCTCTGACATGCAGCACTCTCTCTATACTGACCCTCTGACAATGCTGTACTCCCTCCACACTGACCCTCTGACAATGCTGCTCTCCCTCCACACTGACCCTCTGACAATGCTTCACTCCCTCCACACTGATACTCTGACACTGCTGCACTCCGCCCACACTGACCCTCTGACAATGCTGCACTCCCTCCACACTGACCCTCTGACAATGCTGCACTCCCTCCATACTGACACTCTGACAATGCAGCACTCCGTCCACACTGATACTCTGACATTGCTGCATTCCCTCCACACTGATACTCTGACAATGCTGCACTCCCTTCACACTGATCCTCTGACAATGCTGCACTCCCTCCACACTGACCCTCTGACAATGCTGCACTCCCTTCACACCGACCCTCTGACAATGCTGCATTCCCTCCACACTGATACTCTGACAATGCTGCACTCCCTTCACACAGAACCTATGACAATGCTACACTCCCTCCACACTGACCCTCTGACAGTGTTGCACTCCCTCCACACTGATCCTCTGACAATGCTGCTCTCCCTTCACAATGACCCTCTGACAATGCTTCACTCCCTCCACACTGATACTCTGACAATGCTGCACTCCGTCCACACTGACCCTCAGACAATGCTGCACTCCCTTCACACTGACCCTCTGACAATGCTGCACTCCCTCCATACTGACGCTCTGACAATCCTGTGCAAACTCCATACTGATCCTCTGACAATGCTGCACTCCCTCCACACTGATCCTCTGACAATGCTACACTCCCTCCACACTGACCCTCTGACAGTGTTGCACTCCCTCCACACTGATCCTCTGACAATGCTGCTCTCCCTTCACACTGACCCTCTGACAATGCTTCACTCCCTCCACACTGATACTCTGACACTGCTGCACTCCGCCCACACTGACCCTCTGACAATGCTGCACTCCCTCCACACTGACCCTCTGACAATGCTGCACTCCCTCCATACTGACACTCTGACAATGCAGCACTCCGTCCACACTGATACTCTGACAATGCTACACTCCCTTCACACTGATCCTCTGACAATGCTGCACTCCCTCCACACTGACCCTCTGACAATGCTGCACTCCCTTCACACCGACCCTCTGACAATGCTGCATTCCCTCCACACTGATACTCTGACAATGCTGCACTCCCTTCACACTGATCCTCTGACAATGCTGCACTCCATCCACACTGACCCTCTGACAATGCTGCACTCCCTTCACACCGACCCTCTGACAATGCTGCATTTCCTCCACACTGATACTCTGACAATGCTGCACACCCTCCACACTGACCCTCTAACAATGATGCACTCCCTCCATACTGAACCTCTGACAATGCAGCACTTCCTCCACACTGACCTTCTGACAATGCAGCACACTCTCTATACTAATCCTCTGACAATGCTGTACTCCCTCCACACTGACCCT
The DNA here is from genome assembly GCF_037043375.1 of Chiloscyllium plagiosum. Taxonomy (NCBI): domain Eukaryota; kingdom Metazoa; phylum Chordata; class Chondrichthyes; order Orectolobiformes; family Hemiscylliidae; genus Chiloscyllium; species Chiloscyllium plagiosum. The sequence goes on from NW_028270167.1 coordinate 79,303,728, forward strand.
CTGACAATGCTGCTCTCCCTCCACACTGACCCTCTGACAATGCTGCACTCCCTCCATACTGACCCTCTGACAATGCAGCACTCCGTACACACTGATACTCTGACAATGCTTCACTCCCTCCATACTGACCCTCTGACAATGCTGCACTCCCTCCACACTCATCCTCTGACAATGCTGCATTCCCTCCACACTGATACTCTGACAATGCTGCACTCCCTTCACACAGACCCTATGACAATGCTACACTCCCTCCACACTGACCCTCTGACAGTGTTGCACTCCCTCCACACTGATCCTCTGACAATGCTGCTCTCCCTTCATAATGACCATCTGACAATGCTTCACTCCCTCCACACTGACCCTCTGACAATGCTGCTCTCCCTCCACACTGACCCTCTGACAATGCTGCACTCCCTCCATACTGACCCTCTGACAATGCAGCACTCCGTACACACTGATACTCTGACAATGCTTCACTCCCTCCATACTGACCCTCTGACAATGCTGCACTCCCTCCACACTCATCCTCTGACAATGCTGCATTCCCTCCACACTGATACTCTGACAATGCTGCAATCCCTTCACACAGACCCTATGACAATGCTACACTCCCTCCACACTGACCCTCTGACAGTGTTGCATTCCCTCCACACTGATACTCTGACAATGCTGCACTCCCTTCACACAGAACCTATGACAATGCTACACTCCCTCCACACTGACCCTCTGACAGTGTTGCACTCCCTCCACACTGATCCTCTGACAATGCTGCTCTCCCTTCACAATGACCCTCTGACAATGCTTCACTCCCTCCACACTGATACTCTGACAATGCTGCACTCCGTCCACACTGACCCTCAGACAATGCTGCACTCCCTTCACACTGACCCTCTGACAATGCTGCACTCCCTCCATACTGACGCTCTGACAATCCTGTGCAAACTCCATACTGATCCTCTGACAATGCTGCACTCCCTCCACACTGATCCTCTGACAATGCTACACTCCCTCCACACTGACCCTCTGACAGTGTTGCACTCCCTCCACACTGATCCTCTGACAATGCTGCTCTCCCTTCACACTGACCCTCTGACAATGCTTCACTCCCTCCACACTGATACTCTGACACTGCTGCACTCCGCCCACACTGACCCTCTGACAATGCTGCACTCCCTCCACACTGACCCTCTGACAATGCTGCAATCCCTCCATACTGACGCTCTGACAATCCTGTGCAAACTCCATACTGATCCTCTGACAATGCTGCACTCCCTCCACACTGATCCTCTGACAATGCTACACTCCCTCCTCACTGACCCTCTGACAGTGTTGCACTCCCTCCACACTGATCCTCTGACAATGCTGGTCTCCCTTCACACTGACCCTCTGACAATGCTTCACTCCCTCCACACTGATACTCTGACACTGCTGCACTCCGCCCACACTGACCCTCTGACAATGCTGCACTCCCTCCACACTGACCCTCTGAGAATGCTGCACTCCCTCCATACTGACACTCTGACAATGCAGCACTCCGTCCACACTGATACTCTGACATTGCTGCATTCCCTCCACACTGATACTCTGACAATGCTGCACTCCCTTCACACTGATCCTCTGACAATGCTGCACTCCCTCCACACTGACCCTCTGACAATGCTGCACTCCCTTCACACCGACCCTCTGACAATGCTGCACTCCCTCCACACTGATCCTCTGACAATGCTGCACTCCCTCCACACTGACCCTCTGACAATGCTGCACTCGCTTCACACTGACCCTCTGACAATGCTTCACTCCCTCCACACTGATACTCTGACAATCCTGTACAAACTCCATACTGATCCTCTGACAATGCAGCACTCCCTCCACACTGATCCTCTGACAATGCTACACTTCCTCCACACTGACCCTCTGACAGTGTTGCACTCCCTCCACACTGACCCCCTGACAATGCTGCACTCCCTCAATACTGACACTCTGACAATGCTGCCCTCCCTTCACACTGACCCTCTGACAATGCAGCACTCCCTCCACACTGACCACCTGACAATGCTGCAATACCTCCACACTGACCCTCTGACAATGCTGCAATCCCATCACACTGACCCTCTGACAATGCTGCACTCCCTCCACACTGACCCCCTGGCAATGCAGCACTCCCTCCCCACTGACCCTCTGACCATGCTGCACTCCCTCCACACTGACCCTCTGACAATGCTGCACTGCCTCCACACTGACCCTCTGACAATGCTGCATTCCCTCCACACTGACCCTCTAACAATGCTGCACTCCCTCCATACTGACCCTCTGACAATGCAGCACTACCTCCACACTGACCCTCTGACAATGTTGCACTCTCTCTTTACTAATCCTCTGACAATGCTATACACCCTCCACACTGACCCTCTGACAATGCTGCTCACCCTCCACACTGACCCTCTGACAATGCTGCACTTCTCCATACTGACCCTCTGACAATGCAGCACGACCTCCACACTAACCCTCTGACAATGTTGCCCTCTCTCTTTACTAATCCTCTGACAATGCTGTACACCCTCCACACTGACCCTCTGACAATGCTGCTCACCCTCCACACTGACCCTCTGACAATGCTGCACTCCCTCCATACTGACCCTCTGACAATGCAGCACTACCTCCACACTGACACTCTGACAATGCTGCACTCCCTTCACACTGACCCTCTGACAATGCTGCACTCTCTCTATACTAATCCTCTGACAATGCTGTACTCCCTCCACGCTGACCCTTTGACAGTGCTGTACGCCCTCCACACTGACCCTCTGACAACGCTGCACTCCCTCCACACTGATCCTCTGATAGTGATGCGCTCCCTCAGTACTGACTCTCTGGCAGAGTGGAAGTAGCCCCATACTGACCCTCCGACATTGTGGACCAATCTCAGGATAAAACCTCCGACAGTACAGCACTCCATCACAAATGACACTCTGACAGTACAGCACTGCCTCAGTACTGACCCATTGACAGTGTAGCAGTCCCTCCGTACTGACCCATTGACAGTGTATCACTCCCTCAGTTCTGACCATCTGCCTCGCTTCTGCACCTCTGACAGTCCAGCAGTGCCTCAGTACTGTCTATTTGACAGTGTAGCACTCTCTGTGTACTAACCCTCTGACAGTGCAGCACTCCGTCAGGACAGACCCGCTGACAGTTCAACATCCGCTCGGTACCGACTCTCTGACAGTGCAGCACCCGCTCGGTACTGATCCTCTGACAATGCTGCACTCCCTCCACACTGACACTCTGACAATGCAGCACTACCTCCACACTGACCCTCTGACAATGCACCACTCCCTTCACACTGACCCTCTGACAATGCAGCACTCCCTTCACACTGACCCTCTGACAATGCTGCTCTCCCTCCACACTGACCCTCTGACAATGCTGCACTCCCTCCACACTGACCCTCTGACAATGCAGCACTCCCTTCACACTGACCCTCTGACAATGCAGCACTCCCTTCACACTGACCCTCTGACAATGCTGCAATCCCTTCTCACTGACCCTCTGACAATGCAGCACCCCCTCCACACTGACCCCCTGACAATGCTGCAATCCCTCCACACTGACCCTCTGACAATGCTGCAATCCCATCACACTGACCCTCTGACAATGCTGCACTCCCTCCATACTGACCCTCTGACAATGCTGCACTCCCTCCACACTGACCCTCTGACAATGCAGCACTCCCTCCCCACTGACCCTCTGACAATGCTGCACTCCCTCCACACTGACCCTCTGACAATGCTGCACTACCTCCACACTGACCCTCTGACAATGCTGCACTCCCTCCACACTGACCCTCTGACAATGCAGCACTCCCTCCACACGGACCCTCTGACAATGCTGCACTCTCTCCTTACTGACCATCTGCCAATGCAGCACTACCTCCACACTGACTCTCTGCCAATGTAGCACTCCCTTCACACTGACCCTCTGACAATGCTTCACTCCCTCCACACTGATCCTTTGACAATGCTGCACTCCCGCTACACTGACCCTCTGACAATGCTGCACTCCCTCCACACTGACCCTCTGACAATGCAACACTCCCTCCACACTGACCCTCTGACAATGCTGCACTCCCTTCATACTGATCCTCTGACAATGCAGCACTACCTCCACACTGACCCTCTGACAATGCTGCACACCCTCCACACTGACCCTCTACCAATGCTGCACTCCCTCCATACTGACCCTCTGACAATGCAGCACTACCTCCACACTGACCCTCTGACAATGCAGCACTCTCTCTATACTAATCGTCTGACAATGCTGTACTCCCTCCACACTGACCCTCTGACAATGCTGCTCTCCCTCCACACTGACCCTCTGACAATGCTGCACTCCCTCCATACTGACCCTCTGACAATTCAGCACTCCGTCCACACTGACCCTCTGACAATTCTGCACTCCCTCCACTCTGACCCTCTGACAATGCTGCACTCTCTCTATACTAATCCTCTGACAATGCTGTACTCCCTCCACACTGACCCTCTGACAACGCTGCACTCCCTCCACACTGATCCTCTGATAGTGATGCGCTCCCTCAGTACTGACTCTCTGGCAGAGTGGAAGTAGCCCCATACTGACCCTCCGACATTGTGGACCAATCTCAGGATAAAACCTCCGACAGTACAGCACTCCATCACAAATGACACTCTGACAGTACTGCACTACCTCAGTTCTGACTCATTGACAGTGTAGCACTCCCTCAGGACTGACCCATTGACAGTGTATCACTCCCTCAGTTCTGACCTTCTGCCTCGCTCCTGCAACTCTGACAGTCCAGCAGTGCCTCAGTACTGTCTAGTTGACAGTGTAGCACTCTCTGTGTACTAACCCTCTTACAGTGCAGCACTCCCTCCGTACTGACCCGCTGACAGTTCAGCATCCGCTCGGTACTGACTCGCTGACAGTGCAGTACCCGCTCGGTACTGATCCTCTGGCAGTGCAGCACTCTCTCAATACTGACCACCTGACAGTCCGGAACGCCCTCAGTACTGACCCGCTGATAGTTCAGCACCCGCTCGGTACTGACTCTCTGACAGTGCAGCATTCCCTCCGTACTGACCCTCTGACGATGCAGCACTCTCTCTGTCCCGACCCTCTGAAATAGCACTCACTCGGAACTGACACTCTCACTGTGTAGCGCTCCCTCAGTACTGACCTTTTGATAGTACATGCTCCCTCAGTTCCTACCCTATGACAGTGTAGTGCTCGTTCAGTACTGACCCTCTGATGGTGCAGTGCTCTCAGAGTACAGAGCTTCAGACAGTGCGGCATTCCCTCTGGACTGAACCTCTGACAGTGAAGTGCTCCCTCACTATTGACTGTCCGACAGTGCGGTGATCCCTCAGTGCTCACCCTCTGGCAATGCAGCAGCCCCTCAGTACTGACCCTCTGACAGCGCAGTGATCCCTCAGTGCTGACCCTCTGACAGTGCGGCACTCACTCAGTACTGACGCTCACACAGTGCAGAACTTCCTCAGTACTGACCATCTGACACTGTGGCAGTGCCCCCATACCGATCGTGTGACAGTGCGGTACACCCTCAGTACTGACCCTCTGGCAGTGCAGCTCTTTGAATGAGCAGCACACCTTTAGTTCTGAAATTCTTACAGTGCAGCGCTCCCTCAGTACTAACTCTTTGAGTATGCAGCACTCCCTCACTACTGACACTCTGAGAGTGCAGCACTCTCTCAGTATTGACCCTCTGACAGTGCAGCACTCCCTCAGTACTGACACTCTGACAGTGCAGCACTCCCTCAGTACTGACCCTCTGACAGTGCAGCACTCCCTCAGAGATGGAAATGTGTTGCTGGAAAAGCGCAGCAGGTCAGGCAGCATCTAGAGAACAGGAGAATCGATGTTTCGAGGCATTAGCCCTTCTTCATGAAGATGCTCCCTGACCTGCTGCGCTTTTCCAGCAACACATTTCCATCTCTGATCTCCAGCATCTGCAGACCTAACTTTCTCCTCCAGCACTCCCTCAGTACTGACCCTCTGACAGTGCAGCACTCCCTCAGTAATGATCCTCTGACAGTGCAGCACTCCCTCAGTACTGACCCTCTGACAGTGCAGCACTCCCTCAGTAATGATCCTCTGACAGTGCAGCACTCCCTCAGTACTGACCCTCTGACAGTGCAGCACTCCCTCAGTACTGACCCTCTGACAGTGCAGCACTCACTCAGTCCTGACCCACTGACAGTGCAGTACTCCATCTTTACTGACCCTCTGACAGTTCAGCACTGCCTCAGAACTGACCCTCTGACAGTGCAACACACCCTCAGTACTGACCCTCTGACAGTGCAGCACTCCCTCAGTACTGATCCTCTGACAGTGCAGCACTCAATCAGTGCTGATCCTCTGACAGTGCAGCACTCCCTCAGTACTGACCATCTGACAGTGCAGCACTCCCTCAGTACGGATCCCCTGACAGTGCAGCACTCCCTCAGTACTGACCCTCTGACAGTGCAGCACTCCCTCAGTACTGATTCTCTGACAGTGCAGCACTAACTCAGTACTGACCCTCTGACAGTGCAGCACTCCCTCAGTACTGACTCTCTGACAGTGCAGCACTCACTCAGTACTGACCATCTGACAGTGCAGCACTCCCTCAGTACTGACCATCTGACAGTGCAGCACTCCCTCAGTACTGATCCTCTGACAGTGCAGCACTCCCTCAGTACTGACCATCTGACAGTGCAACATACACTCAGTACTGACCCACTGACAGTGCAGCAATCCCTCAGTACTGATCCTCTGACAGTGCACCACTCCCACACTACTGACCCTCTGACAGTGCAGCACTTCCTCAGTTCTGACCCTCTGACAGTGCAGCACTCCCTCATTACTGACCCTCTGACAGTGCACCGCTCCCTCAGTACTGACCCTCAGACAGTGCAGCACTCGCTCAGTACGGACCCTCTAACAGTGCAGCACTCCCTCAGTACTGACCCTCTCACAGTGCAGAACTCCATCAGTACTGACCCTCTGACATTACAGCACTCCCTCAGTACTGACACTCTAACAGTGCAGCACTCCCTCAGTAATGATCCTCTGACAGATGCAGCACTCCCTCCACACTGATCCTCTGGCAATGCTACACTCCCTCCACACTGACCCTCTGACAATGCTGCACTCCCTCCATACTGACCCTCTGACAATGCTGCACTCCCTCCACATTGACCCTCTGACAATGCAGCACTACCTCCACACTGACCCTCTGACAATGCAGCACTCCCTTCACACTGACCCTCTGACATTGCTGCACTCCCTCCACACTGACCCTCTGACAATGCTGCACTCCCTCCACACTGACCCTCTGACAATGCTGCACTCCCTCCACACTGATCCTCTGACAATGCTGCACTCCCTCCGCACTGATCCTCTGACAATGCTGCAATCGCTTCACACTGATCCTCTGACAATGCTGCACTCCCTCCACACTGACCCTCTGACAATGCTGCACTCCCTCCGCACTGATCCTCTGACAATGCTGCAATCCCTTCACACTGACCCTCTGACAATGCTGCACTCCCTCCACACTGATCCTCTGACAATGCTGCAATCCCTTCACACAGACCCTCTGACAATGCTGCACTACCTCCACACTGACCCTCTGACAATGCAGCACTCCCTCCACACTGACCCTCTGACAATGCTGCACTCCCTCCATACTGACCCTCTGACAATACTGCACTCCCTCCACACTGACCCTCTGACAATGCAGCACTCCCTCCACACTGATCCTCTGACAATGCAGCACTCCCTCCACACTGACCCACTGACAATGCTGCAATCCCTTCACACAGACCCTCTGACAATGCTACATTACCTCCACACTGACCCTCTGACAATGCAGCACTCCCTCCACACTGACCCTCTGACAATGCTGCACTCCCTCCACACTGACCCTCTGACAATACTGCACTCCCTCCACACTGACCCTCTGACAATGCAGCACTACCTCCACACTGACCCTCTGACAATGCAGCACTCCCTTCACACTGTCCCTCTGACAATGCAGCACTCCCTCCACACTGACCCTCTGACAATGCTGCACTACCTCCACACTGAACCTCTGACAATGCTGCACTGGCTCCACACTGACCCTCTAACAATGCTGCACTCCCTCCATACTGACCCTCTGACAATGCAGCACTACCTCCACACTGACCCTCTGACAATGTTGCACTCTCTCTTTACTAATCCTCTGACAATGCTGTACACCCTCCACACTGACCCTCTGACAATGCTGCACTTCCTGCATACTGACCCTCTGACAATGCTGCACTCCCTCCATACTGACCCTCTGACAATGCAGCACTACCTCCACACTGACACTCTGACAATGCTGCACTCCCTCCACACTGACCCTCTGACAATGCTGCACTACCTCCACACTGACACTCTGACAATGCAGCACTCCCTTCACACTGACCCTCTGACAATGCTGCAATCCCTTCTCACTGACCCTCTGACAATGCAGCACCCCCTCCACACTGACCCCCTGACAATGCTGCAATCCCTCCACACTGACCCTCTGACAATGCTGCAATCCCATCACACTGACCCTCTGACAATGCTGCACTCCCTCCATACTGACCCTCTGACAATGCTGCACTCCCTCCACACTGACCCTCTGACAATGCAGCACTCCCTCCCCACTGACCCTCTGACAATGCTGCACTCCCTCCACACTGACCCTCTGACAATGCTGCACTACCTCCACACTGACCCTCTGACAATGCTGCACTCCCTCCACACTGACCCTCTGACAATGCAGCACTCCCTCCACACGGACCCTCTGACAATGCTGCACTCTCTCCTTACTGACCATCTGCCAATGCAGCACTACCTCCACACTGACCCTCTGCCAATGTAGCACTCCCTTCACACTGACCCTCTGACAATGCTTCACTCCCTCCACACTGATCCTTTGACAATGCTGCACTCCCGCTACACTGACCCTCTGACAATGCTGCACTCCCTCCACACTGACCCTCTGACAATGCAACACTCCCTCCACACTGACCCTCTGACAATGCTGCACTCCCTTCATACTGATCCTCTGACAATGCAGCACTACCTCCACACTGACCCTCTGACAATGCTGCACACCCTCCACACTGACCCTCTACCAATGCTGCACTCCCTCCATACTGACCCTCTGACAATGCAGCACTACCTCCACACTGACCCTCTGACAATGCAGCACTCTCTCTATACTAATCGTCTGACAATGCTGTACTCCCTCCACACTGACCCTCTGACAATGCTGCTCTCCCTCCACACTGACCCTCTGACAATGCTGCACTCCCTCCATACTGACCCTCTGACAATTCAGCACTCCGTCCACACTGACCCTCTGACAATTCTGCACTCCCTCCACTCTGATCCTCTGACAATGCTGCACTCTCTCTATACTAATCCTCTGACAATGCTGTACTCCCTCCACACTGACCCTCTGACAACGCTGCACTCCCTCCACACTGATCCTCTGATAGTGATGCGCTCCCTCAGTACTGACTCTCTGGCAGAGTGGAAGTAGCCCCATACTGACCCTCCGACATTGTGGACCAATCTCAGGATAAAACCTCCGACAGTACAGCACTCCATCACAAATGACACTCTGACAGTACTGCACTACCTCAGTTCTGACTCATTGACAGTGTAGCACTCCCTCAGGACTGACCCATTGACAGTGTATCACTCCCTCAGTTCTGACCTTCTGCCTCGCTCCTGCAACTCTGACAGTCCAGCAGTGCCTCAGTACTGTCTAGTTGACAGTGTAGCACTCTCTGTGTACTAACCCTCTTACAGTGCAGCACTCCCTCCGTACTGACCCGCTGACAGTTCAGCATCCGCTCGGTACTGACTCGCTGACAGTGCAGTACCCGCTCGGTACTGATCCTCTGGCAGTGCAGCACTCTCTCAATACTGACCACCTGACAGTCCGGAACGCCCTCAGTACTGACCCGCTGATAGTTCAGCACCCGCTCGGTACTGACTCTCTGACAGTGCAGCATTCCCTCCGTACTGACCCTCTGACGATGCAGCACTCTCTCTGTCCCGACCCTCTGAAATAGCACTCACTCGGAACTGACACTCTCACTGTGTAGCGCTCCCTCAGTACTGACCTTTTGATAGTACATGCTCCCTCAGTTCCTACCCTATGACAGTGTAGTGCTCGTTCAGTACTGACCCTCTGATGGTGCAGTGCTCTCAGAGTACAGAGCTTCAGACAGTGCGGCATTCCCTCTGGACTGAACCTCTGACAGTGAAGTGCTCCCTCACTATTGACTGTCCGACAGTGCGGTGATCCCTCAGTGCTCACCCTCTGGCAATGCAGCAGCCCCTCAGTACTGACCCTCTGACAGCGCAGTGATCCCTCAGTGCTGACCCTCTGACAGTGCGGCACTCACTCAGTACTGACGCTCACACAGTGCAGAACTTCCTCAGTACTGACCATCTGACACTGTGGCAGTGCCCCCATACCGATCGTGTGACAGTGCGGTACACCCTCAGTACTGACCCTCTGGCAGTGCAGCTCTTTGAATGAGCAGCACACCTTTAGTTCTGAAATTCTTACAGTGCAGCGCTCCCTCAGTACTAACTCTTTGAGAATGCAGCACTCCCTCACTACTGACACTCTGAGAGTGCAGCACTCTCTCAGTATTGACCCTCTGACAGTGCAGCACTCCCTCAGTACTGACACTCTGACAGTGCAGCACTCCCTCAGTACTGACCCTCTGACAGTGCAGCACTCCCTCAGAGATGGAAATGTGTTGCTGGAAAAGCGCAGCAGGTCAGGCAGCATCTAGAGAACAGGAGAATCGATGTTTCGAGGCATTAGCCCTTCTTCATGAAGATGCTCCCTGACCTGCTGCGCTTTTCCAGCAACACATTTCCATCTCTGATCTCCAGCATCTGCAGACCTAACTTTCTCCTCCAGCACTCCCTCAGTACTGACCCTCTGACAGTGCAGCACTCCCTCAGTAATGATCCTCTGACAGTGCAGCACTCCCTCAGTACTGACCCTCTGACAGTGCAGCACTCCCTCAGTAATGATCCTCTGACAGTGCAGCACTCCCTCAGTACTGACCCTCTGACAGTGCAGCACTCCCTCAGTACTGACCCTCTGACAGTGCAGCACTCCCTCAGTCCTGACCCACTGACAGTGCAGTACTCCATCTTTACTGACCCTCTGACAGTTCAGCACTGCCTCAGAACTGACCCTCTGACAGTGCAACACACCCTCAGTACTGACCCTCTGACAGTGCAGCACTCCCTCAGTACTGACCATCTGACAGTGCAGCACTCCCTCAGTACTGATCCTCTGACAGTGCAGCACTCAATCAGTGCTGATCCTCTGACAGTGCAGCACTCCCTCAGTACTGACCATCTGACAGTGCAGCACTCCCTCAGTACGGATCCTCTGACAGTGCAGCACTCCCTCAGTACTGACCCTCTGACAGTGCAGCACTCCCTCAGTACTGATTCTCTGACAGTGCAGCACTAACTCAGTACTGACCCTCTGACAGTGCAGCACTCCCTCAGTACTGACTCTCTGACAGTGCAGCACTCACTCAGTACTGACCATCTGACAGTGCAGCACTCCCTCAGTACTGACCATCTGACAGTGCAGCACTCCCTCAGTACTGATCCTCTGACAGTGCAGCACTCCCTCAGTACTGACCATCTGACAGTGCAACATACACTCAGTACTGACCCACTGACAGTGCAGCAATCCCTCAGTACTGATCCTCTGACAGTGCACCACTCCCACACTACTGACCCTCTGACAGTGCAGCACTTCCTCAGTTCTGACCCTCTGACAGTGCAGCACTCCCTCATTACTGACCCTCTGACAGTGCACCGCTCCCTCAGTACTGACCCTCAGACAGTGCAGCACTCGCTCAGTACGGACCCTCTAACAGTGCAGCACTCCCTCAGTACTGACCCTCTCACAGTGCAGAACTCCATCAGTACTGACCCGCTGACATTACAGCACTCCCTCAGTACTGACACTCTAACAGTGCAGCACTCCCTCAGTAATGATCCTCTGACAGATGCAGCACTCCCTCCACACTGATCCTCTGGCAATGCTACACTCCCTCCACACTGACCCTCTGACAATGCTGCACTCCCTCCATACTGACCCTCTGACAATGCTGCACTCCCTCCACATTGACCCTCTGACAATGCAGCACTACCTCCACACTGACCCTCTGACAATGCAGCACTCCCTTCACACTGACCCTCTGACAATGCTGCACTCCCTCCACACTGACCCTCTGACAATGCTGCACTCCCTCCACACTGACCCTCTGACAATGCTGCACTCTCTCTATACTAACCCTCTGGCAATACTGTACTCCCTCCACACTGATCCTCTGACAATGCTGCACTCCCTTCACACTGACCCTCTGACAATGCTGCACTCCCTCCGCACTGATCCTCTGACAATGCTGCAATCCCTTCACACTGACCCTCTGACAATGCTGCACTCCCTCCGCACTGATCCTCTGACAATGCTGCAATCCCTTCACACTGACCCTCTGACAATGCTGCACTCCCTCCACACTGATCCTCTGACAATGCTGCAATCCCTTCACACAGACCCTCTGACAATGCTGCACTCCCTCCACACTGATCCTCTGACAATGCTGCACTCCCTCCGCACTGATCCTCTGACAATGCTGCAATCCCTTCACACTGATCCTCTGACAATGCTGCACTCCCTCCACACTGACCCTCTGACAATGCTGCACTCCCTCCGCACTGATCCTCTGACAATGCTGCAATCCCTTCACACTGACTCTCTGACAATGCTGCACTCCCTCCACACTGATCCTCTGACAATGCTGCAATCCCTTCACACAGACCCTCTGACAATGCTGCACTACCTCCACACTGACCCTCTGACAATGCAGCACTCCCTCCACACTGACCCTCTGACAATGCTGCACTCCCTCCATACTGACCCTCTGACAATACTGCACTCCCTCCACACTGACCCTCTGACAATGCAGCACTCCCTCCACACTGATCCTCTGACAATGCAGCACTCCCTCCACACTGACCCTCTGACAATGCTGCAATCCCTTCACACAGACCCTCTGACAATGCTACATTACCTCCACACTGACCCTCTGACAATGCAGCACTCCCTCCACACTGACCCTCTGACAATGCTGCACTCCCTCCATACTGACCCTCTGACAATACTGCACTCCCTCCACACTGACCCTCTGACAATGCAGCACTACCTCCACACTGACCCTCTGACAATGCAGCACTCCCTTCACACTGTCCCTCTGACAATGCAGCACTCCCTCCACACTGACCCTCTGACAATGCTGCACTACCTCCACACTGACCCTCTGACAATGCTGCACTGGCTCCACACTGACCCTCTAACAATGCTGCACTCCCTCCATACTGACCCTCTGACAATGCAGCACTACCTCCACACTGACCCTCTGACAATGTTGCACTCTCTCTTTACTAATCCTCTGACAATGCTGTACACCCTCCACACTGACCCTCTGACAATGCTGCTCACCCTCCACACTGACCCTCTGACAATGCTGCACTCCCTCCATACTGACCCTCTGACAATGCAGCACTACCTCCACACTGACACTCTGACAATGCTGCACTCCCTCCACACTGACCCTCTGACAATGCTGCACTCTCTCTATACTAATCCTCTGACAATGCTGTACTCCCTCCACGCTGACCCGTTGACAGTGCTGTACTCCCTCCACACTGACCCTCTGACAACGCTGCACTCCCTCCACACTGATCCTCTTACAATGCTGCACTCTCTCTATACTGATTCTCTGACACTGCCGTACTCCCTCCACACTGACCCTCTGACAACGCTGCACTCCCTCCACACTGATCCTCTGATAGTGATGCGCTCCCTCAGTACTGACTCTCTGGCAGAGTGGAAGTAGCCCCATACTGACCCTCCGACATTGTGGACCAATCTCAGGATAAAACCTCCGACAGTACAGCACTCCATCACAAATGACACTCTGACAGTACAGCACTGCCTCAGTACTGACCCATTGACAGTGTATCGCTCCCTCAGTACTGACCCTCTACCTCGGTCCTGCAACTCTGACAGTCCAGCAGTGCCTCAGTACTGTCTATTTGACAGTGTAGCACTCTCTGTGTATTAACCCTCTGACAGTGCAGCACTCCCTCAGTACTGACACGCTGACAGTTCAGCATCCGCTCGGTACTGACTCGCTGACAGTGCAGCACCCGCTCGGTACTGACCCTCTGACAGTGCAGCACTCTCTCAATACTGACCATCTGACAGTCCGGAACGCCCTCAGTACTGACCCGCTGATAGTTCAGCACCCGCTCGGTACTGACTCTCTGACAGTGCAGCACTCCCTCAGTACTGACCCTCTGACAATGCAGCACTCTCTCTGTCCCGACCCTCTGAAATAGCACTCACTCGGAACTGACACTCTCACTGTGTAGCGCTCCCTCAGTACTGACCTTTTGATAGTACATGCTCCCTCAGTTCCTACCCTATGACAGTGTAGTGCTCGTTCAGTACTGACCCTGTGATGGTGCAGTGCTCTCAGAGTACAGAGCTTCAGACAGTGCGGCATTCCCTCTGGACTGAACCTCTGACAGTGAGGTGCTCCCTCACTCCTGACTGTCCGACAGTGCGGTGATCCCTCAGTGCTCACCCTCTGGCAATGCAGCAGCCCCTCAGTACTGACCCTCTGACAGCGCAGTGATCCCTCAGTGCTGACCCTCTGACAGTGCGGCACTCACTCAGTACTGACGCTCACACAGTGCAGAACTTCCTCAGTACTGACCATCTGACACTGTGGCAGTGCCCCCATACCGACCGTGTGACAGTGCGGTACACCCTCAGTACTGACCCTTTGACAGTGCAGCTCTTTGACTGAGCAGCGCACCTTTAGTTCTGAAATTCTTACAGTGCAGCGCTCCATCAGTACTAACTCTTTGAGAGTGCAGCACTCCCTCAGTACTGACACTCTGACAGTGCAGCACTCTCTCAGTAATGACCATCCGACAGCGCAGCACACCCTCAGTACTGACCCTCTGACAGTGCAGTACTCCCTCAATACTGACCCTCTGACAGTGCAGCACTCCCTCAGTACTGACCCTCTGACAGTGCAGCACTCCCTCAGTACTGATTCTCTGACAGTGCAGCACTCCCTCAGTACTGACCCTCTGACAGTGCAGCACTCCCTCAGTACTGACCTTCTGACAGTGCAGCACTCACTCAGTACTGACCATCTGACAGTGCAGCACTCCCTCAGTACTGATCCTCTGACAGTGCAGCACTCCCTCAGTACTGACCATCTGACAGTGCAACACACACTCAGTACTGACCCACTGACAGTGCAGCATTCCCTCAGTACTGATCCTCTGACAGTGCACCGCTCCCACACTACTGACCCTCTGACAGTGCAGCACTTCCTCAGTACTGACCCTCTGACAGTGCAGCACTCCCTCATTACTGACCCTCTGACAGTGCACCGCTCCCTCAGTACTGACCCTCAGACAGTGCAGCACTCCCTCAGTACGGACCCTCTAACAGTGCAGCACTCCCTCAGTACTGACCCTCTCACAGTGCAGAACTCCATCAGTACTGACCCTCTGACATTACAGCACTCCCTCAGTACTGACACTCTAACAGTGCAGCACTCCCTCAGTAATGATCCTCTGACAGTGCAGCACTCCCTCCACACTGACCCTCTGACAATGCTACACTCCCTCCACACTGACCCTCTGACAATGCTGCACTCCCTCCATACTGACCCTCTGACAATGCTGCACTCCCTCCACACAGACCCTCTGACAATGCAGCACTACCTCCACACTGACCCTCTGACAATGCACCACTCCCTTCACACTGACCCTCTGACAATGCAGCACTCCCTTCACACTGACCCTCTGACAATGCTGCTCTCCCTCCACACTGACCCTCTGACAATGCTGCACTCCCTCCACACTGACCCTCTGACAATGCAGCACTCCCTTCACACTGACCCTCTGACAATGCAGCACTCCCTTCACACTGACCCTCTGACAATGCTGCAATCCCTTCTCACTGACCCTCTGACAATGCAGCACCCCCTCCACACTGACCCCCTGACAATGCTGCAATCCCTCCACACTGACCCTCTGACAATGCTGCAATCCCATCACACTGACCCTCTGACAATGCTGCACTCCCTCCATACTGACCCTCTGACAATGCTGCACTCCCTCCACACTGACCCTCTGACAATGCAGCACTCCCTCCCCACTGACCCTCTGACAATGCTGCACTCCCTCCACACTGACCCTCTGACAATGCTGCACTACCTCCACACTGACCCTCTGACAATGCTGCACTCCCTCCACACTGACCCTCTGACAATGCAGCACTCCCTCCACACGGACCCTCTGACAATGCTGCACTCTCTCCTTACTGACCATCTGCCAATGCAGCACTACCTCCACACTGACCCTCTGCCAATGTAGCACTCCCTTCACACTGACCCTCTGACAATGCTTCACTCCCTCCACACTGATCCTTTGACAATGCTGCACTCCCGCTACACTGACACTCTGACAATGCTGCACTCCCTCCACACTGACCCTCTGACAATGCAACACTCCCTCCACACTGACCCTCTGACAATGCTGCACTCCCTTCATACTGATCCTCTGACAATGCAGCACTACCTCCACACTGACCCTCTGACAATGCTGCACACCCTCCACACTGACCCTCTACCAATGCTGCACTCCCTCCATACTGACCCTCTGACAATGCAGCACTACCTCCACACTGACCCTCTGACAATGCAGCACTCTCTCTATACTAATCGTCTGACAATGCTGTACTCCCTCCACACTGACCCTCTGACAATGCTGCTCTCCCTCCACACTGACCCTCTGACAATGCTGCACTCCCTCCATACTGACCCTCTGACAATTCAGCACTCCGTCCACACTGACCCTCTGACAATTCTGCACTCCCTCCACTCTGACCCTCTGACAATGCTGCACTCTCTCTATACTAATCCTCTGACAATGCTGTACTCCCTCCACACTGACCCTCTGACAACGCTGCACTCCCTCCACACTGATCCTCTGATAGTGATGCGCTTCCTCAGTACTGACTCTCTGGCAGAGTGGAAGTAGCCCCATACTGACCCTCCGACATTGTGGACCAATCTCAGGATAAAACCTCCGACAGTACAGCACTCCATCACAAATGACACTCTGACAGTACTGCACTACCTCAGTTCTGACTCATTGACAGTGTAGCACTCCCTCAGGACTGACCCATTGACAGTGTATCACTCCCTCAGTTCTGACCTTCTGCCTCGCTCCTGCAACTCTGACAGTCCAGCAGTGCCTCAGTACTGTCTAGTTGACAGTGTAGCACTCTCTGTGTACTAACCCTCTTACAGTGCAGCACTCCCTCCGTACTGACCCGCTGACAGTTCAGCATCCGCTCGGTACTGACTCGCTGACAGTGCAGTACCCGCTCGGTACTGATCCTCTGGCAGTGCAGCACTCTCTCAATACTGACCATCTGACAGTCCGGAACGCCCTCAGTACTGACCCGCTGATAGTTCAGCACCCGCTCGGTACTGACTCTCTGACAGTGCATCATTCCCTCCGTACTGACCCTCTGACGATGCAGCACTCTCTCTGTCCCGACCCTCTGAAATAGCACTCACTCGGAACTGACACTCTCACTGTGTAGCGCTCCCTCAGTACTGACCTTTTGATAGTACATGCTCCCTCAGTTCCTACCCTATGACAGTGTAGTGCTCGTTCAGTACTGACCCTCTGATGGTGCAGTGCTCTCAGAGTACAGAGCTTCAGACAGTGCGGCATTCCCTCTGGACTGAACCTCTGACAGTGAAGTGCTCCCTCACTATTGACTGTCCGACAGTGCGGTGATCCCTCAGTGCTCACCCTCTGGCAATGCAGCAGCCCCTCAGTACTGACCCTCTGACAGCGCAGTGATCCCTCAGTGCTGACCCTCTGACAGTGCGGCACTCACTCAGTACTGACGCTCACACAGTGCAGAACTTCCTCAGTACTGACCATCTGACACTGTGGCAGTGCCCCCATACCGATCGTGTGACAGTGCGGTACACCCTCAGTACTGACCCTCTGGCAGTGCAGCTCTTTGAATGAGCAGCACACCTTTAGTTCTGAAATTCTTACAGTGCAGCGCTCCCTCAGTACTAACTCTTTGAGAATGCAGCACTCCCTCACTACTGACACTCTGAGAGTGCAGCACTCTCTCAGTATTGACCCTCTGACAGTGCAGCACTCCCTCAGTACTGACACTCTGACAGTGCAGCACTCCCTCAGTACTGACCCTCTGACAGTGCAGCACTCCCTCAGAGATGGAAATGTGTTGCTGGAAAAGCGCAGCAGGTCAGGAAGCATCTAGAGAACAGGAGAATCGATGTTTCGAGGCATTAGCCCTTCTTCATGAAGATGCTCCCTGACCTGCTGCGCTTTTCCAGCAACACATTTCCATCTCTGATCTCCAGCATCTGCAGACCTAACTTTCTACTCCAGCACTCCCTCAGTACTGACCCTCTGACAGTGCAGCACTCCCTCAGTAATGATCCTCTGACAGTGCAGCACTCCCTCAGTACTGACCCTCTGACAGTGCAGCACTCCCTCAGTAATGATCCTCTGACAGTGCAGCACTCCCTCAGTACTGACCCTCTGACAGTGCAGCACTCCCTCAGTACTGACCCTCTGACAGTGCAGCACTCCCTCAGTCCTGACCCACTGACAGTGCAGTACTCCATCTTTACTGACCCTCTGACAGTTCAGCACTGCCTCAGAACTGACCCTCTGACAGTGCAACACACCCTCAGTACTGACCCTCTGACAGTGCAGCACTCCCTCAGTACTGACCATCTGACAGTGCAGCACTCCCTCAGTACTGATCCTCTGACAGTGCAGCACTCAATCAGTGCTGATCCTCTGACAGTGCAGCACTCCCTCAGTACTGACCATCTGACAGTGCAGCACTCCCTCAGTACGGATCCTCTGACAGTGCAGCACTCCCTCAGTACTGACCCTCTGACAGTGCAGCACTCCCTCAGTACTGATTCTCTGACAGTGCAGCACTAACTCAGTACTGACCCTCTGACAGTGCAGCACTCCCTCAGTACTGACTCTCTGACAGTGCAGCACTCACTCAGTACTGACCATCTGACAGTGCAGCACTCCCTCAGTACTGACCATCTGACAGTGCAGCACTCCCTCAGTACTGATCTTCTGACAGTGCAGCACTCCCTCAGTACTGACCATCTGACAGTGCAACATACACTCAGTACTGACCCACTGACAGTGCAGCAATCCCTCAGTACTGATCCTCTGACAGTGCACCACTCCCACACTACTGACCCTCTGACAGTGCAGCACTTCCTCAGTTCTGACCCTCTGACAGTGCAGCACTCCCTCATTACTGACCCTCTGACAGTGCACCGCTCCCTCAGTACTGACCCTCAGACAGTGCAGCACTCGCTCAGTACGGACCCTCTAACAGTGCAGCACTCCCTCAGTACTGACCCTCTCACAGTGCAGAACTCCATCAGTACTGACCCTCTGACATTACAGCACTCCCTCAGTACTGACACTCTAACAGTGCAGCACTCCCTCAGTAATGATCCTCTGACAGATGCAGCACTCCCTCCACACTGATCCTCTGGCAATGCTACACTCCCTCCACACTGACCCTCTGACAATGCTGCACTCCCTCCATACTGACCCTCTGACAATGCTGCACTCCCTCCACATTGACCCTCTGACAATGCAGCACTACCTCCACACTGACCCTCTGACAATGCAGCACTCCCTTCACACTGACCCTCTGACAATGCTGCACTCCCTCCACACTGACCCTCTGACAATGCTGCACTCCCACCACACTGACCCTCTGACAATGCTGCACTCTCTCTATACTAACCCTCTGGCAATACTGTACTCCCTCCACACTGACCATCTGACAATGCAGCACTCCCTCCACACTGACCCTCTGACATTGCTGCACTCCCTCCACACTGACCCTCTGACAATGCTGCAATCCCTTCACACTGACCCTCTGACAATGCTGCACTCCCTCCACACTGACCCTCTGACAATGCTGCAATCCCTTCACACTGACCCTCTGACAATGCTGCCCTCCCTCCACACTGATCCTCTGACAATGCTGCACTCCCTCCACACTGACCCTCTGACAATGCAGCACTCCCTCCGCACTGATCCTCTGACAATGCTGCAATCCCTTCACACTGACCCTCTGACAATGCTGCACTCCCTCCGCACTGATCCTCTGACAATGCTGCAATCCCTTCACACTGACCCTCTGACAATGCTGCACTCCCTCCACACTGATCCTCTGACAATGCTGCAATCCCTTCACACAGACCCTCTGACAATGCTGCACTCCCTCCACACTGTTCCTCTGACAATGCTGCACTCCCTCCGCACTGATCCTCTGACAATGCTGCAATCCCTTCACACTGATCCTCTGACAATGCTGCACTCCCTCCACACTGACCCTCTGACAATGCTGCACTCCCTCCGCACTGATCCTCTGACAATGCTGCAATCCCTTCACACTGACCCTCTGACAATGCTGCACTCCCTCCACACTGATCCTCTGACAATGCTGCAATCCCTTCACACTGATCCTCTGACAATGCTGCACTCCCTCCACACTGACCCTCTGACAATGCTGCACTCCCTCCACACTGATCCTCTGACAATGCTGCAATCCCTTCACACAGACCCTCTGACAATGCTGCACTACCTCCACACTGACCCTCTGACAATGCAGCACTCCCTCCACACTGACCCTCTGACAATGCTGCAATCCCTTCACACAGACCCTCTGACAATGCTACATTACCTCCACACTGACCCTCTGACAATGCAGCACTCCCTCCACACTGACCCTCTGACAATGCTGCACTCCCTCCATACTGACCCTCTGACAATACTGCACTCCCTCCACACTGACCCTCTGACAATGCAGCACTACCTCCACACTGACCCTCTGACAATGCAGCACTCCCTTCACACTGTCCCTCTGACAATGCAGCACTCCCTCCACACTGACCCTCTGACAATGCTGCACTACCTCCACACTGACCCTCTGACAATGCTGCACTGGCTCCACACTGACCCTCTAACCATGCTGCACTCCCTCCATACTGACCCTCTGACAATGCAGCACTACCTCCACACTGACCCTCTGACAATGTTGCACTCTCTCTTTACTAATCCTCTGACAATGCTGTACACCCTCCACACTGACCCTCTGACAATGCTGCTCACCCTCCACACTGATACTCTGACAATGCTGCACTCCCTCCATACTGACCCTCTGACAATGCAGCACTACCTCCACACTGACACTCTGACAATGCTGCACTCCCTCCACACTGACCCTCTGACAATGCTGCACTCTCTCTATACTAATCCTCTGACAATGCTGTACTCCCTCCACGCTGACCCGTTGACAGTGCTGTACTCCCTCCACACTGACCCTCTGACAACGCTGCACTCCCTCCACACTGATCCTCTTACAATGCTGCACTCTCTCTATACTGATTCTCTGACACTGCCGTACTCCCTCCACACTGACCCTCTGACAACGCTGCACTCCCTCCACACTGATCCTCTGATAGTGATGCGCTCCCTCAGTACTGACTCTCTGGCAGAGTGGAAGTAGCCCCATACTGACCCTCCGACATTGTGGACCAATCTCAGGATAAAACCTCCGACAGTACAGCACTCCATCACAAATGACACTCTGACAGTACAGCACTGCCTCAGTACTGACCCATTGACAGTGTATCGCTCCCTCAGTACTGACCCTCTACCTCGGTCCTGCAACTCTGACAGTCCAGCAGTGCCTCAGTACTGTCTATTTGACAGTGTAGCACTCTCTGTGTATTAACCCTCTGACAGTGCAGCACTCCCTCAGTACTGACCCGCTGACAGTTCAGCATCCGCTCGGTACTGACTCGCTGACAGTGCAGCACCCGCTCGGTACTGACCCTCTGACAGTGCAGCACTCTCTCAATACTGACCATCTGACAGTCCGGAACGCCCTCAGTACTGACCCGCTGATAGTTCAGCACCCGCTCGGTACTGACTCTCTGACAGTGCAGCACTCCCTCAGTACTGACCCTCTGACAATGCTGCACTCTCTCTGTCCCGACCCTCTGAAATAGCACTCACTCGGAACTGACACTCTCACTGTGTAGCGCTCCTTCAGTACTGACCTTTTGATAGTACATGCTCCCTCAGTTCCTACCCTATGACAGTGTAGTGCTCGTTCAGTACTGACCCTGTGATGGTGCAGTGCTCTCAGAGTACAGAGCTTCAGACAGTGCGGCATTCCCTCTGGACTGAACCTCTGACAGTGAGGTGCTCCCTCACTCCTGACTGTCCGACAGTGCGGTGATCCCTCAGTGCTCACCCTCTGGCAATGCAGCAGCCCCTCAGTACTGACCCTCTGACAGCGCAGTGATCCCTCAGTGCTGACCCTCTGACAGTGCGGGACTCACTCAGTACTGACGCTCACACAGTGCAGAACTTCCTCAGTACTGACCATCTGACACTGTGGCAGTGCCCCCATACCGACCGTGTGACAGTGCGGTACACCCTCAGTACTGACCCTTTGACAGTGCAGCTCTTTGACTGAGCAGCGCACCTTTAGTTCTGAAATTCTTACAGTGCAGCGCTCCATCAGTACTAACTCTTTGAGAGTGCAGCACTCCCTCAGTACTGACACTCTGACAGTGCAGCACTCTCTCAGTAATGACCATCCGACAGCGCAGCACACCCTCAGTACTGACCCTCTGACAGTGCAGTACTCCCTCAATACTGACCCTCTGACAGTGCAGCACTCCCTCAGTACTGACCCTCTGACAGTGCAGCACTCCCTCAGTACTGATTCTCTGACAGTGCAGCACTCCCTCAGTACTGACCCTCTGACAGTGCAGCACTCCCTCAGTACTGACCTTCTGACAGTGCAGCACTCACTCAGTACTGACCATCTGACAGTGCAGCACTCCCTCAGTACTGATCCTCTGACAGTGCAGCACTCCCTCAGTACTGACCATCTGACAGTGCAACACACACTCAGTACTGACCCACTGACAGTGCAGCATTCCCTCAGTACTGATCCTCTGACAGTGCACCGCTCCCACACTACTGACCCTCTGACAGTGCAGCACTTCCTCAGTACTGACCCTCTGACAGTGCAGCACTCCCTCATTACTGACCCTCTGACAGTGCACCGCTCCCTCAGTACTGACCCTCAGACAGTGCAGCACTCCCTCAGTACGGACCCTCTAACAGTGCAGCACTCCCTCAGTACTGACCCTCACACAGTGCAGAACTCCATCAGTACTGACCCTCTGACATTACAGCACTCCCTCAGTACTGACACTCTAACAGTGCAGCACTCCCTCAGTAATGATCCTCTGACAGTGCAGCACTCCCTCCACACTGACCCTCTGACAATGCTACACTCCCTCCACACTGACCCTCTGACAATGCTGCACTCCCTCCATACTGACCCTCTGACAATGCTGCACTCCCTCCACACAGACCCTCTGACAATGCAGCACTACCTCCACACTGACCCTCTGACAATGCAGCACTCCCTTCACACTGACCCTCTGACAATGCTTCACTCCCTCCACACTGATCCTCTGACAATGCTGCACTCCCTCCACACTGACCCTCTGACAATGCTGCACTCCCTCCACACAGACCCTCTGACAATGCTGCACTCTCTCTATACTAATCCTCTGGCAATACTGTACTCCCTCCACACTGATCCTCTGACAATGCAGCACTCCCACCACACTGACCATCTGACAATGCAGCACTCCCTCCACTCTGACCCTCTGACATTGCTGCAATCACTTCACACTGACCCTCTGACAATGCTGCACTCCCTCCACACTGACCCTCTGACAATGCTGCACTCCCTCCGCACTGATCCTCTGACAATGCTGCAATCCCTTCACACTGACCCTCTGACAATGCTGCACTCCCTCCACACTGATCCTCTGACAATGCTGCAATCCCTTCACACAGACCCTCTGACAATGCTGCACTACCTCCACAGTGACCCTCTGACAATGCAGCACTCCCTCCACACTGACCCTCTGACAATGCTGCACTCCCTCCATACTGACCCTCTGACAATGCTGCACTCCCTCCACACTGACCCTCTGACAATGCAGCACTACCTCCACACTGACCCTCTGACAATGCAGCACTCCCTTCACACTGTCCCTCTGACAATGCTTCACTCCCTCCACACTGACCCTCTGACAATGCTGCACTCCCTCCACACTGACACTCTGACAATGCTGCACTCCCTCCACTCTGACCCTCTGACAATGCAGCACTCCCTCGACCCTGACCCTCTGACAATGCTGCACTCCCTTCATACTGATCCTCTGACAATGCAGCACTACCTCCACACTGACCCTCTGACAATGCTGCACTCCCTCCACACTGACCCTCTGACAATGCTGCACTACCTCCACACTGACCCTCTGACAATGCTGCACTCTCTCTATACTAATCCTCTGACAATGCTGTACTCCCTCCACACTGACCCTCTGACAATGCTGCTCTCCCTCCACACTGACCCTCTGACAATGCTGCACTCCCTCCATGCTGACCCTCTGACAATGCAGCACTACCTCCACACTGACACTCTGACAATGCTGCACTCCCTCCACACTGACCCTCTGACAATGCTGCACTCTCTCTATACTAGTCCTCTGACAATGCTGTACCCCCTCCACACTGACCCTCTGACAGTGCTGTACTCCCTCCACACTGACCCTCTGACAACGCTGCACTCCCTCCACACTGCTCCTCTGATAGTGATGCGCTCCCTCAGTACTGACTCTCTGGCAGAGTGGAAGTAGCCCCATACTGACCCTCCGACATTGTGGTCCAATCTCAGGATAAAACCTCCGACAGTACAGCACTCCATCACAAATGACACTCTGACAGTACAGCACTGCCTCAGTACTGACCCATTGACAGTGTATCGCTCCCTCAGTACTGACCCTCTACCTCGGTCCTGCAACTCTGACAGTCCAGCAGTGCCTCAGTACTGTCTATTTGACAGTGTAGCACTCTCTGTGTCCTAACCCTCTGACAGTGCAGCACTCCCTCAGTACTGACCCGCTGACAGTTCAGCATCCGCTCGGTACTGACTCGCTGACAGTGCAGCACCCGCTCGGTACTGACCCTCTGACAGTGCAGCACTCTCTCAATACTGACCATCTGACAGTCCGGAACGCCCTCAGTACTGACCCGCTGATAGTTCAGCACCCGCTCGGTACTGACTCTCTGACAGTGCAGCACTCCCTCAGTCCTGACCCTCTGACAATGCAGCACTCTCTCTGTCCCGACCCTCTGAAATAGCACTCACTCGGAACTGACACTCTCACTGTGTAGCGCTCCCTCAGTACTGACCTTTTGATAGTACATGCTCCCTCAGTTCCTACCCTATGACAGTGTAGTGCTCGTTCAGTACTGACCCTCTGATGGTGCAGTGCTCTCAGAGTACAGAGCTTCAGACAGTGCGGCATTCCTTCTGGACTGAACCTCTGACAGTGAGGTGCTCCCTCACTCCTGACTGTCCGACAGTGCGGTGATCCCTCAGTGCTCACCCTCTGGCAATGCAGCAGCCCCTCAGTACTGACCCTCTGACAGCGCAGTGATCCCTCAGTGCTGACCCTCTGACAGTGCGGCACTCACTCAGTACTGACGCACACACAGTGCAGAACTTCCTCAGTACTGACCATCTGACACTGTGGCAGTGCCCCCATACCGACCGTGTGACAGTGCGGTACACCCTCAGTACTGACCCTTTGACAGTGCAGCTCTTTGACTGAGCAGCGCACCTTTAGTTCTGAAATTCTTACAGTGCAGCGCTCCCTCAGTACTAACTATTTGAGAGTGCAGCTCTCCCTCAGTACTGACACTCTGACAGTGCAGCACTCTCTCAGTAATGACCATCCGACAGCGCAGCACTCCCTCAGTACTGACCCTCTGACAGTGCAGTACTCCCTCAATACTGACCCTCTGACAGTGCAGCACTCCCTCAGTACTGACCCTCTGAGAGTGCAGTACTCCCTCAGTACTGACCCTCTGACAGTGCAGCACTCCCTCAGTACTGACCCTCTGAGAGTGCAGTACTCCCTCAGTACTGACCCTCTGACAGTGCAGCACTCCCTCAGTACTGACCCTCTGACAGTGTAACACCCCCTCAGTAATGACCCTCTGACAGTGCAGCACTCCCTCCGTACTGACCCTCTGACAGTGCAGCACTCCCTCAGTACTGACCCTCTGACAGTGCAGCACTCCCTCAGTACTGATCCTCTGACAGTGCAGCACTCCCTCAGTACTGACCATCTGACAGTGCAACACACACTCAGTACTGACCCACTGACAGTGCAGCATTCCCTCAGTACTGATCCTCTGACAGTGCACCGCTCCCACACTACTGACCCTCTGACAGTGCAGCACTTCCTCAGTACTGACCCTCTGACAGTGCAGCACTCCCTCATTACTGACCCTCTGACAGTGCACCGCTCCCTCAGTACTGACCCTCAGACAGTGCAGCACTCCCTCAGTACGGACCCTCTAACAGTGCAGCACTCCCTCAGTACTGACCCTCTCACAGTGCAGAACTCCATCAGTACTGACCCTCTGACATTACAGCACTCCCTCAGTACTGACACTCTAACAGTGCAGCACTCCCTCAGTAATGATCCTCTGACAGTGCAGCACTCCCTCCACACTGATCCTCTGACAATGCTACACTCCCTCCACACTGACCCTCTGACAATGCTACACTCCCTCCACACTGACCCTCTGACAATGCTGCACTCCCTCCATACTGACCCTCTGACAATGCTGCACTCCCTCCACACTGCCCCTCTGACAATGCAGCACTACCTCCACACTGACCCTCTGACAATGCAGCACTCCCTTCACACTGACCCTCTGACAATGCTTCACTCCCTCCACACTGATCCTCTGACAATGCTGCACTCCCTCCACACTGACCCTCTCACAATGCAGCACTCTCTCTATACTAATCCTCTGGCAATACTGTACTCCCTCCACACTGATCCTCTGACAATGCTGCACTCCTTCCACACTGAACCTCTGACAATGCAGCACTCCCTCCACACTGACCCTCTGACATTACTGCAATCCCTTCACACTGACCCTCTGACAATGCTGCCCTCCCTCCACACTGACCCTCTGACAATGCTGCACTCCCTCCATACTGACCCTCTGACAATGCTGCACTCCCTCCACACTGACCCTCTGACAATGCATCACTACCTCCACACTGACCCTCTGACAATGCAGCACTCCCTTCACACTGTCCCTCTGACAATGCTTCACTCCCTCCACACTGATCCTCTGACAATGCTGCACTCCCTCCACACTGACTCTCTGACAATGCTGCACTCCCTCCACACTGACCCTCTGACAATGCAGCACTCCCTCGACACTGACCCTCTGACAATGCTGCACTCCCTTCATACTGATCCTCTGACAATGCAGCACTACCTCCACACTGACCCTCTGACAATGCTGCACTCCCTCCACACTGACCCTCTGACAATGCTGCACTCCCTCCATACTGACCCTCTGAAAATGCAGCACTACCTCCACACTGACCCTCTGACAATGCTGCACTCTCTCTATACTAATCCTCTGACAATGCTGTACTCCCTCCACACTGACCCTCTGACAATGCTGCTCTCCCTCCACACTGACCCTCTGACAATGCTGCACTCCCTCCATACTGACCCTCTGACAATGAAGCACTACCTCCACACTGACCCTCTGACAATGCTGCACTCCCTCCACACTGACCCTCTGACAATGCTGCACTCTCTCTTTACTAATCCTCTGACAATGCTGTACTCCCTCCACACTGACCCTCTGACAGTGCTGTACTCCCTCCACACTGACCCTCTGACAATGCTGCACTCCCTCCACACTGATCCTCTGTAGTGATGCGCTCCCTCAGTACTGACTCTCTGGCAGAGTGGAAGTAGCCCCATACTGACCCTCCGACATTGTGGTCCAATCTCAGGATAAAACCTCCGACAGTACAGCACTCCATCACAAATGACACTCTGACAGTACAGCACTGCCTCAGTACTGACCCATTGACAGTGTATCGCTCCCTCAGTACTGACCCTCTACCTCGGTCCTGCAACTCTGACAGTCCAGCAGTGCCTCAGTACTGTCTATTTGACAGTGTAGCACTCTCTGTGTACTAACCCTCTGACAGTGGAGCACTCCCTCCGTACTGACCCGCTGACAGTTCAGCATCCGCTCGGTACTGACTCGCTGACAGTGCAGCACCCGCTCGGTACTGACCCTCTGACAGTGCAGCACTCTCTCAATACTGACCATCTGACAGTCCGGAACGCCCTCAGTACTGACCCGCTGTTAGTTCAGCACCCGCTCGGTACTGACTCTCTGACAGTGCAGCACTCCCTCAGTCCTGACCCTCTGACAATGCAGCACTCTCTCTGTCCCGACCCTCTGAAATAGCACTCACTCGGAACTGACACTCTCACTGTGTAGCGCTCCCTCAGTACTGACCTTTTGATAGTACATGCTCCCTCAGTTCCTACCCTATGACAGTGTAGTGCTCGTTCAGTACTGACCCTCTGATGGTGCAGTGCTCTCAGAGTACAGAGCTTCAGACAGTGCGGCATTCCTTCTGGACTGAACCTCTGACAGTGAGGTGCTCCCTCACTCCTGACTGTCCGACAGTGCGGTGATCCCTCAGTGCTCACCCTCTGGCAATGCAGCAGCCCCTCAGTACTGACCCTCTGACAGCGCAGTGATCCCTCAGTGCTGACCCTCTGACAGTGCGGCACTCACTCAGTACTGACGCTCACACAGTGCAGAACTTCCTCAGTACTGACCATCTGACACTGTGGCAGTGCCCCCATACCGACCGTGTGACAGTGCGGTACACCCTCAGTACTGACCCTTTGACAGTGCAGCTCTTTGACTGAGCAGCGCACCTTTATTTCTGAAATTCTTACAGTGCAGCGCTCCCTCAGTACTAACTCTTTGAGAGTGCAGCACTCCCTCAGTACTGACACTCTGACAGTGCAGCACTCTCTCAGCAATGACCATCCGACAGCGCAGCACTCCCTCAGTACTGACCCTCTGACAGTGCAGTACTCCCTCAATACTGACCCTCTGACAGTGCAGCACTCCCTCAGTACTGACCCTCTGAGAGTGCAGTACTCCCTCAGTACTGACCCTCTGACAGTGCAGCACTCCCTCAGTACTGACCCTCTGACAGTGTAACACCCCCTCAGTCATGACCCTCTGACAGTGCAGCACTCCCTCCGTACTGACCCTCTGACAGTGCAGCACTCCCTCAGTACTGACCCTCTGACAGTGCAGCACTCCCTCAGTACTGATCCTCTTTTCTTCTATTTCATACAGTCTTGTGGAAATTTGGAGACATTGGGTCTGCAGATTCTGAGGAAGCATGAGAGAGACACACAAACCAAGGCCTGTCTGAAACTCTCTGTTATAGACTATTCAGAGGCACAGAGTCACAGAGTTGTACAGCTTGGAACCAGCCCCTCCTGTCCAACTCGTCCATACCAACCAGATATTCTCATCTCATTTCATTCCATTAGCTAGCACTTGGCTGATATCCCTCTAAACCCTTCCTGTTCACATACTCGTCCTGATGCCTTTTAAATGTCACAATTGTACCAGCCCCATCACTTCCTCTGGCAGCTACCTGCATGCCCTTGAATAAGTGCTCAAACATTCATACTGTCGATACATACTCTAATAAACACCAACCTACGAAAGCTATCATTGTCATTTTCAACCCACCCTTAGCTTCTTCATTACGCTGATTTCAACACAGGGAAAGAAACAGAGTTAGTGACCATCCACCGTGACCCTGTTATAAAACTTATTTTCACATGTGGCTTGTATGTGATTCCCACACCCTCTAATAGTTGTCTGGAAGGTGTGAATGCGCGGTACTCTCCTGCTGCAGTCCTTGGGTGTCCCACAGTGATGTTAGGGAGGGAGCTCCAGGATTTTGACCTGAACCACGTAAAGAGCTCTCTTACTGGAGTGCCCTTTTAAAGTTGGGAAGTTATTATAGACCAGGAGGACCCGAGAGCTGCTGTCTTGTCAGAGAGAGAGAGGCCTGGTGGGTCACACACCTCAGGTGAGGGGCGATGTTGAGAAGCTGCGGGCTTCATGGTAATTTCAGACATGATAGAGATTGAGCCAACAATGTTGGCATCACGAACCTGTTAGCTGTGGTGACTGACCCCCTTTTGTAGCAGAGGGATTCAATCCCTTTAATAGAGCAAGCATGAGAATTCAACTCTAAAATCAATCTGTACGGACGCACTGGAGACCTGAACCATCAATACAGAGATTGCTGAAGAAACTTAGCATGTCCGGCAGCATCTCTGAAGGGGGAGGGAGAGACAGAGAGAGAGTTCACCTTTCAATCCAGTGATTTCTGCGGCAAGTTTCCATCAGAACAGACCGTTTTGAGGAAGGGTCACTTGAAATGCGAATTGTTCCTCTCTCTCTTCACCGTTGCTACCTGATGAATTCTGCTGAATATCCCCAGCCATCTGTTTGATTGAGAATTTGACCTGATCCAAGCGTCACTGAGTAATTCAGTCTGTGTTCAATGCCCTGAGGCTGCTTCTGCTGACAAACAGGTTTAAGGCTTTGTAAGGTATTGTATTCGGAGGCGGGGTACATGGGAGAACAGATACAGAACACAGGCACTTCATAAAGATCCTTCTCAATGTAACTTTGTGATGTTAATTCAGAAGGAATAGCTCAGAGCTAACATTTCAGTTAATCAGCCAAGGGGAGTATATATGTAATTGCAACGTCTTCTTGTAAAGACTGTACAGAACAGAACTTTAGTGACTATGTTTGTACGTGAAGCTTTTTGTGAATAAAGTATCTTTTTGAAATTGATATAAATATTTTTTCGAGGGGGACCAAGCATCTTGAGCTTCTGGAGGCATTGCCCTTGTCCCTAATCTTTCTTAAATAAACGCTAGACAATTTCGATACTCCCCGGGTACAGACATCAAGCGGTCCTCAACGGGGAGGAGATGGTGGGATGGTCACGGGGGCTCAGTTTTGCCTCACCCCACCCGGGTTCGATTCCAGCCTCGGGCGACTGTCTGTGTGGAGTTGGCACATTGTCCCCGTGTCAGCCTCCGGGTGCTCCAGTTCCCACCCAATGTCCAAAGATGTGCAGGCTGGGTGGGTTAGCGAGACGAAATGAAGGGATCCAGAGATGGTGGGGGGGCGGGAGGATGGGCTGTTCTGCCGAGGGTCAGTGTGAACCTGATAGGCCGAATGACCTGCTTCCACATCTTAGGGATGGTATGATCAATCCAGAGACTCAAATAATGTGCTTGGCCCTGGGCTCCAATCATGGAGGTGGCTGTGGGTCATCACAGTGAGAACAGATTTGGGGATGAACACGGTCCAAGGGGGCAACAGGTTTCCTTTCTGAGGTGTTGAAGGCATGAATGTTCTGTCGAGGTGCTTTGGGGATAAACATACTGAGGGGATGGTTTCTAAGGTATTGAGGGAGCACTATCTGTCAGGACAGGGTGCAGATGGTCGAAAGGTACAGATACACTTCATAGAACATAGGACATCGAACAGTACAGCACAGAACAGGCCCTTCAGCCCTTGATGCTGTGCCGACCATCGATCCTCATGTAAGGGAAACCTAAAGTATGAACCCTCAAATTTCTGTGACCATATGCATGTCCAGCAGTCACTTAAATATCCCCAATGACCTCGCTTCCACAACTGCTGCTTGCAACGCATTCCATGCTCTCGCAACTCTCTGCTTAAAGAACCCGCCTCTGACATCCCCTCTATATTTTCCTCCAAACAGCTTAAAACTATGACCTCTCGTGTTAGCAATTTCTGCCCTGGGAAAAAAGTGTCTGGCTATCAACTCTATCTATGCCTCTCATTATCTTGTATACCTCAATTAGGTCCCCTGTCTTCCTTCTTTTTTCCACTGAAAGAAGTCCTAGCTCAGTCAATCTCTCTTTGTTAGATAAGCCCTCCAGTCCAGGCAGCATTCTGGTAAAACTCCTCTGAATCCTCTCCAAAGCATCCACATCTTTCCTATAATAGGGCGACCAGAACTGGACACAGTATTCCAAGTGCGTTCCAACCAAAGTTTTATAGAGCTGTATCAAGATCTCACGACTCTTAAACACAATTCTCCTGTTAATGAAAGCCAAAACACCATATTCTTTCTTAACAACCCTGTCCACTTGGGTGGCCATTTTAAGGGATCTATGTACCTGCACACCAAGGTCCCTCTGTTCCTCCACACTGCCAAGAATCCTGTCTTTAATCCTGTACTCAGTTTTCAAATTTGACCTTCCAAAATGCATCACCTCCATTTATTCAGGTTGAACTCCATCTGCCACCTCTCAGCCCATCTCTGCATCCTGTCAATGTCCCGCTGCAGCATACAATAACCCTCTTTCCTGTCAACGACACTCCAACCTTTGTGTCGTCTGCAAACTTGCTGACCCCTCCTTCAATCCCCTCATCCAAGTCATTAATAAAAATTACAAACAGTAGAGGCCCAAGGACAGAGCCCTGTGGAACACCACTCACCATTGACTTGCAGGCAGAATATTTTCCTTCTACTACCACTCGCTGTCTTCTGTAGGCCAGCCAATTCTGTATCCAGACAGCTAAGTTTCCCGGTATCCCATTCCTCCTGACCTTCTGAATGAACCTACCATGGGGAACCTTATCAAATGCCTTACTCAATTCCATATACACCACATCCACAGCTCGACCCTCATCAACTTGCCTAGTAACATCCTGAAAGCACTCAGTAAGGTTTGTGAGGCATGACCTGCCCCTCACAAAGCCGTGTTGATTGCATTAAATCAAGCCATGCTCTTCCAGATGCTCATAAATCCTGTCCCTTAGAATCCTTTCTAACTCCTTACAGACGACAGACGTGAGAGTGTCTGGTCTGTAATTGCTGGGGATTTCCCTAATTCCTTTCTTGAAGAGAGGAATTATATTTGCATCCCTCCAGTCCTCAGGTACGACTCCAATGGAGAGCGAGGATGTAAGGATCTTCGCAAGCAGCGAAGCAATCACATTGCTCACTTCCCAAAGCAGCCGAGGACAAATCTGGTCTGGCCCTGGTGACTTGTTCATCTTAATGTTTGTCAAAATGTTCAGCACATCAGCTTCCTCAATCCCTGTCTGTTCCAGCATGCTTACCTGCTCCTCAATGGTTTCATTCACTACAAGGTCCTTTTCTTTAGTAACGACAGAAGCAAAAAACTCATTTAGGGGGTTCCCCTGCCTCCTCAGACTCTACACACAAGTTCCCCATGCTATCCCTGAGCGGCCCTACTCTTTCTTTGATCATTGTCTTACTCCTCACACCCGTGTAAAATGTCTTTGGATTCTCCCTAATCCTTCCTGTCAAGCCTTTTTTCCTGCCCTCTCCTGGCTCTCCTCAGGCCATTTTTGAGCTCCTTCCTCGCCTGCCTGTATTCCTCTAGAGCTGAGCAAGACCCTTCCTTCCTCCACCTTATGTAAGCTGCCTTCTTTCTTTTGACAAGAAGCTCCTCCGCTCTCGACATCCAAGGTTCCTTTATCTTCCCCCTTCTTGCCTGACTCAGAGGAACACATTTATGCATCACTCGCAACAACTGTTCCTTAAACCGTCTCCACATGTCTATAGTGGCCTTTCCATGGAATAATTGCGCTCAGTCCATGGTTCCCAACACACGTCTGATAGTATCATAGTTTCCTTTTCCCCAATTAAATATCCTCCCATTGTGCCTGCTTCTCTCCTTCTCTATAGCTATATAGAATGTGAGGCAGTTGTGGTCACTATCACCAAAATGCTCTCCCACCGCAAGATCTGACACCAGCCCCAGCTCATTGCCGAGCACCAAAATCAAAATGGCCTCTCCCCTCGTCGGCCGCTT
The DNA here is from genome assembly GCF_037043375.1 of Chiloscyllium plagiosum. Taxonomy (NCBI): domain Eukaryota; kingdom Metazoa; phylum Chordata; class Chondrichthyes; order Orectolobiformes; family Hemiscylliidae; genus Chiloscyllium; species Chiloscyllium plagiosum. The sequence goes on from NW_028270167.1 coordinate 79,337,930, forward strand.
CAAGGTGCTGAGTTAGGAAACCCTCCTGAACACACCTTACAAAACCAACTGCTCGAAGGAGGTTCCAATCTATATTGAGCAAGTTAAAGTCACCCATTACAACAACCCTATGACATTCACTCTTAACCAAAATCTGCTGACCTATGCTTTCTTCAATCTCCCTGCTGTTGTTGGTGGGGGTCGGGGGGGGGGGGGGGGGGTCTGTAGTAAACCCCTAATGAGGTGACTGCTCCCTTACTGATCCTAATTTCCACCCATACTGACTCGGTATGCACAACCTCCTCGACAATGGTAACTTCTGTAGCTGTGATACCCTCTCTGATTTCCTTTCTGAATTCATTGCATGTGGTGTCCCTCAAGGGTTGGCCAGCACGGTGGCTCAATGGTGAGCACTGCTGCCTCACAGCATCAGGGACCCAGCTTCGATTCCAGACTCGCGCGACTGTCTGTGTGGAGTTTGCACATTCTCCCAGTGTCTGCGTGGGTTTACTCCGGGTGCTCCGGTTTCTTCCCACAGTCCAAAGGTGTGCAGGTTAGGTGAAATGGCCATGCTAAAGTGCCTGTAGTGTTAGGTGCATCAATCAGTGGTAAACGTAGGGGAATGGGTCTGGATGGGTTCCTCTTCGGAGGGTCGGTGTGGACTTGTTAGGCCGAATGGACTGTTTCCACACTGTAGGGAATCTAAGGGTCTATCCTTGGACTCTCCTTTTAATCACCTACATACTGCCAGGAGGTGACATTGTCCGAAAACACCGTTTTGGGTTTCAAATGTACACTGACACTGCCCAGCTCTCCCTCCCCATCATCCCTCTCCATTACTCCACTGTTACTCAGTTATCAAACTGCTTACCACGCTCCCACTTCTCGGTTAGCTGCAATTTTCTCCAGTGAAACATTGTAATGGTTAAACCCATTGCCTTCAGTTGCTATTACAAATTCCTTTCCCTTACTGCTGAGCCCCTCCCTCCCGCTGGGAAATATCTGAGGTAGAACTACATTCTTCACAATATTGCTGTTATATCTGACCCCAAGGTGACCTTCTGATCAGACATCCACACAATCACAAACACCAGGAATTCCATTCTGTTAAACGTTGCTTGTCTCCCTGTGAGAAACAAAGCTCACACACTTCAATCATTGCAGTCTGAGACAAGATCGGAATCAATAGTGTCCTATACACCCACTTGCAGTTGGGTGTGATGTCCAGTGCCAGGCAAGGCAGAGGACATACACACACCAAATGCAACAAACTTTCGATATTTATATCATTTGGTTCCTACATAGGGTTTCTTATTTCATTGTTTCCCCCCTTCCGCCCCCCCCCCTCCGTTTACATCCTCCACTTCCCGAAGACTGATCCCACCACTCCTGCTCATCCGGCCTTGTCTGTGAAAAAATGCTTAGTTCTGGCCTCACAAGGCCGTTTGACCTCATCCCACTGCAGGTCATTGTTAGGCATATTCTTTCTTCATCAGTGTCTCCTCTTTCCATCTGGGCCTCTCCAGAGACCACTCTGATCTCTCTGACCTCTTTAGTTAGGGTTTGTCCCTGTGTCTCTGTAAAAATGGAAAACCTACTGTTTATACAGGCTTTCTAGCTTGACTGCATCCCCTCACAACATCTTATCTATTTGCCCATAAAATCTACCATTGTTCTGCAATCACGTTTCATGCTGACATACAATGGTAGCTAATACAAAAACAATTATATATTTCCTCCACATGGTTTCCATTCTTGATGACTCAGCTCTTGGTTGAAACAATTACACACTGGTGTGAGTTCATTTACCTTGTATCAGAAATTATAATTGCAGAAATAACATTAATTTACCAATATCCCACATCCCCCTCACCCCAGCTCCATTGTTACTGAAACCCCTTACCCGTGTCGGTGTTGCCTTAAACTTGACGAATCTGAAACAGAACCCTTGATTCGTGACTGACCCAGAATCTGCTGCTTTCTGTGTTTCCTGCACAATTACCCCCGGTCCCTTTGTGGTGCAACTTTCTACAGTTTCCACCATTTAAATAGCACTCTGTTCTTTTATTATCCCCTCCAAAATGACCAACTTCCCATTTTCCCAAATTATACTCCATCTGACAACTTGTTGCCCCCTTCTCCTGTGCATCTCTCTCACTTCACAATCCTCTTAGACCTTTACAGTTATGCCTTTTCTGACAGATATCCCCACCCCCCAATTCTTCTAACCGTTTACTGGGAATCCTGGGCAGTGGGAAGCGTGCAGTGTTGCTCTGTTTTCCTTGAGACTCTATGGGATGACAGGGAGGAGCTTGCTGCCCATTGGTCAGAATGGAGACAACTTGCCCATCGAGCTGCATGAGCCTTTCACCCCCCATGTCTTGTTGATGAGGCACAGTGGCAGCACGGAAGGAAAGATAAGGAAGGAAATCCTGCTCTCCACATCTCACTGACTCGTGGATCATTCTGTCCCATCTATGAAAGAGCTGCCCTGTTCAGTCACATGAAGTCCCAAGGTGGAAACTCCTAGAAACCCACATAGATTTCCCTCTGAACTAACTGCTGACCTCCACAAGGGGTAAAGTGTCCAGTCATCCTGGCCCAGGAGGAGGGGATGGTGTGAGTTTCTAACCTGAACTGACAGTGATGGATTTTATAAACTTGCATTACAGGATACAACAGATGGACATTCAGATGGTAATCTCAGTAACTGTAACGCCAAACTCTGACAGAATTCCTCAATTCATCAGGACCTGGATATTCACATTGTGTGTGAGTATTGTGTTCCAGCTCAATCCCATTTACTGCATAAAAGTTCTCCTTTCAATCATCCCATTCTCTCAATAGTTCTCCCCACACCATCAATGTGTCCTGTAATCCTTGTATAATGAGCTGATGGGTGTAAGGTTTATTATTATAACGGTTAACGTTTGTAAACCCCTCTGTCACAGCTCCCCTCAATTTCCTTTGCTACAAGGAGAACAATCTCAGTTTCTCCAAACCCCTGATAATCCAATGTCTGTTTGCTCTCTATAAGGTACACATCAAGGTTGTGTTGGAACAGTGTCCACTTGCCTGCATCAGTGCAGCTCCCAGCAATGTTAAAGAACGTGAACATCCTCCAGGACAAAGCACTGTGCCTGAGTGGTGTCCCATCCACCACCTTCAGTATTCCCTCTCCCCACCCCCGAGGTACAGTGACATCACTGTGTAAGAGGCAAAGTCAGTAATGTCCTACCAGACCATAGGGCTGCTCTCTCATTAGGGAGAGATGACTGGTGGTGGTTTAACCTGAAGGTTACCCCAGCCCAGGCAAGGGGAGAGGTTGGGAAGGAGAGTCCATCTATTGTAGATCGATATTATCTACCCAATATATCAGCAACAACTATATCAGACCAATGAATAATGTAAAAGAATATCCAAAACATGCTGCTACAATCCCCCATTCCTTGAACTATCCTGGTAAATCCCCTGTGCCCCATCTCAGGGACCCTGCCATCCTTCCCAATGTGTGGGTGATCTCTGGTTTGCACAGACCCAGCTGCTCTGTGTTCCTGTGGGTGATTCCATCATCGAGCAACAGTTGCACCAAACCTCACTGTCTGGGAGGGTGGGAGACACAGAATTCCCAACAGCATTTAAGGCATATTTAGGTGCACACTTGTGATACCAATACAGATGGTGCGAATGGCAGTGTATTGGAAAATGGATCAGGATAGTTTGGTTATAGTTTTCTTTACTGGCACAGACTCAATGGCCCACAGAGCCTTTTTCTTTGCTGTAAACCTCAAGACACTTAATATAGGAATATGACCGGCCACCTTTGAAAACAAGTCAGAAAAAATGATAGTAGAATAGATGACACATGATTGGTCAATGTGTTTGGGAGGAAAGTAAGATGGAGCGGTTTAGGAGGAAATTCTGGAGCTCGATGCAGGAATCTGAAAGAGCCATCATCAAGTGAGAAATAAAAATGTGGTATCCTCAAGGCTGGAATCAAAGAAAGGCACATATAGCACAGCTTTGAGAGACTGGAGGGGATTAGAGTTAGGGAGGGGTCTGAGGCTGGAGAGGAATTATTAGAGATAAGGAAGATGTTCGCCGAGCTGGGAATTTGTCTTGCAGACGTTTCGTCCCCTGTCTAGGTGACATCCTCAGTGCTTGGGAGCCTCCTGTGAAGCGCTTCTATGATTTTTTCTCCGGCATTTATAGTGGCCTGTCCTTGCCGCTTCCGGTTGTCAGTTCCTGAACCACTATAAATGTCGGAGGAAACATCACAGAAGCGCATCACAGGAAGCTCCCAAGCCCTGAGGATGTCACCTAGACAGGGGACAAAACATCTGCAACACAAATTCCCAGCTCGGCGAACAGAACCACAACAACGATCACCCGAGCTACAAATCTTCTCACAAACTTGGAAGATAAGGAAGAGTTGTGAGGCTGGGTGAGGTGACAGAGATAGGGAGAGATGTGAAGAGGGAGGAATGCAGAGATAGCAAGAATTAGAGTCGTAATGTTATGTAGCATGGAAACAGACCCTGTGATCCAATCAATCCATGTCAAACATAATTCCAAACTGAGGTAATCTCACCTGCCTCCCCTTGGTCCACATGTATCCAAACATTTCCTATGAGGTACCTGTCCAAATGGGTTTCCCGTAGAATCACTGTGGTGTGGAAACTGGCCATTTAGTGTCAGAGCCATTGAGATGTACAACATGGAAACAGACCCTTCCATCCAAACCATCCATGCTGACCAGATATCCTAAGCTGAAAATGTGTTGCTGGAAAAGCACAGCAGGTCAGGCAGCATTCAGGGAACAGGAGAATCAACATTTCGGGCATAAGCCCTTCTTCGGGAAGCTTATGAGAAAGGTGGTAAGGAAAAGTCAGCAAACTATAGAGCGGTGAGCCTGTAGTCAGTAGAAGGCAACTTATTGGAAGGGCTTATAAGGGGTAGGATGTACATGTAATTGGAAAGACAAGAATGATTCGGGATAGTCAGCATGAAATTGTGCACGGAAATCACTAACTTGGACTTCAGAAAGACGTTCAGCAAGGTTCCACATAACACACGGGTTAGCAAGTCCATCACCATAGAATACAAGGAGATGGGGAGAGTTGGATACAAAATTGGCTGGAAGGTCATAGAGTCATAGAGATATACAGCACAGAAACAGACCCTTCGGTCCAACCCGTCCATGCTGACCAGGCATCCCAACCCATTCTAGTCCCACCTGCCAGCACCTGGCCCATATCCCTCTAAACCCTTCCAAATCATGTTCCCACCGACAGAGGAACCTCAATTATGTGAACGAGTTGGGTGGGCACTAATTCATTCGGACAATCAATGATTCGGTGAATCGATTAAATGCCTTTCCTCTGGGGCTCGGAGTTTTCAAATCTGCTCCCCATTCAAGAGACTGCAACAGCACACAGCACAATTGCCCACTCACACACCGTTCCCAGCCTGACCCTCACTGCCTCCCACACACCGTCCCCAGCCTGACCCTCACTCCGTCCCACACACCGCCCCCAGCCTGACCCTCACTGCTGTCCACACACCGCCCCCACCTGACCCTCACTGCCATTCTCACACCGTCCCCAGCCTGACCCTCACTGCCGCCCACACACCAACACCAGCCTGACCCTCATCGCTGTCGAATACTGCCCCCAGCCTGACCCTCACCGCTGTCCAACACGGCCCCCAGCTTGACCCTCTCTGCCGGCCACACACCAACCCCAGCCGGACCCTCATCGTCGTCCAACACCTCTCCCAGGCTGGCACTCACTGCCAAACACATACCGCCTCCAGCCTGACCCTCACTGCCACCCCCACATTGCCCCACAGCCTGACACTCACCGCCGTCCACTCACCACCCCCTGACTGACCCTCACTGCCGCTCACACCACACCCCCAGCCTGACCCTCAGCATTGTCAAAAACTACTCCCAGCCTGACCCTCAACGCTGCCCACACACTGCCCCCAGCCTGACCCTAACCGCCGTCCACACACCGCTCCCAACCCGACCTTCTCCGCCATCCACACACCAACCCAGCCTGACCCTCACTGCCATCCACACACTGACCCAGCCTGACATTACCACCATCTGCACACCACCTCAGTCTGACTCTCACCAGAATCCACACTGCCCCAAGCCTGACCCTAACCGCCGTCCACACACCGCCCCCAACCCGACCTTCTCCACCATCCACATATCGCCCCAGCCTGGCCTTCACCAGCATCCACACACCACCCCCAGCCTGAACCTCACTGCCATCCACACACTGACCCAGCCTGACCCTTACTGCCATCAACACAATGCCCCCAAACTGACCCTCAGTGCCATCCACACACCGCCGCAGACTGATCTTCACTGCCGCCCATACAATGCCCCCAAGACTGACCCTCAGCGCCATCCATACACCGCCCACAGCCTGACTCTCAGCGCCGTCCACACACTGCCCCCAGCCTGACACTCACCACCGTCCACACACTGCCCCCAGCCTGACCCTCACTGCTGTCCACACATCGCCCCCAGCCTGACCTTCACCGGCATCCACACACCACCCCAAGCCTCACCCTCACTGCCATCCACACACCGACCCAGCCTGACCCTTACTGGCATCCACACACTGACCCAGACTGATCTTAACTGCCGCCCATACAATGCCCCCAAGACTGATCCTCAGCGCCATCCATACACCGCCCCAAGCCTGACCCTCACCACCTTCCAAAGACCGCCCCCAGGCTGGCCCTCACTGATGCCCACACACCGCCCTCAACCTGACCCTTACTGCTACCCACAAATCACCCCATCCTGACTCTCACTGCCGTCCAACACTGCCCCCCGCCTGACCCTCACTGCCGCTCACACACAACCAACAGCCTGACTCTCACCACCATCCACATAGTGCCCCCAGCCTGACACTCACCACCGTCCACACACCGACCCCAGCCTGAACCTCACCACCTTCCAAAAACCGCCCCCAGGCTGGCCCTCACTGCCGTCCACACACTGCCCTTCGCCTTACCCTCACCAATGTCCAACAGCGACCCCAGCCAGACCCTCACTGCCGTCCACACACCACCCCCCAGCCTGACCCTCACCGCCCCGGACTCACTGCCCCCAGCCTGTCCCTCACTGCCCCCAGCTTGTCCTTACCGCCCCCAGCCTGACCTTACCGCCCCCATCCTGACCCTCACCGCCGTCCAACATTGCCCCCAGCCTGACCCTCACCGCCGTTCAACACCACCCCCAGCCTGACCCTCACTGCCGCCCACACACCACCCCCAGCCTGACCCTCACCACCATTCAACACCACTCCCAGCCTGACCCTCACTGCCGCCCACACACCACCCCCAGCCTGATCCACAACGCTGTCCAACACCACCCCCAGCCTGACCCTCACTGCCACCCACACACCACCCCCAGCCTGACCTTCACCGTCATCCAACATCGCTCCCAACCTGACCCTCAATGTCGCCCACACATTGCCCCACAGCCTGACACTCACCGCCGCCCACACACCACCCCCAGCCTGACCCTCACCGCCATCCAACACCACCCCCAGCCTGACCCTCACTGCCACCCATACACCACCCCCAGCCTGACCCTCACCGCCGTCCAACACCACCCCCAGCCTGACCCTCACTGCCACCCACACACCACCCCTTGCCTGACCTTCAACGTCATCCAACATCGCTCCCAACCTGACCCTCAATGTCGCCCACACATTGCCCCACAGCCTGACACTCACCGCCGTCCACTCACCGCCCCCAACCTGACCCTCAGTGCCATCCGCACACTGCCCCCAGGCTGACCCTCACTGCCACCCACAAACCACCCCCAGACTGACCCTCAATGCCATTCACACACCACCCCCAGCCTGACCCTCACTGCTCCACCACACCCCACCCCCTAGCCTGACCCTCACCACCCCGGACGCACTGCCCCCAGCCGGACCCTCACTGCACCCAGCCTGACCTTACCGCCCCAAGCCTGACCTTACCGCCCCCAGCCTGACCCTCACCGCCCCAGACGCACTGCCCCCAGCCGGACCCTCACCACACCCAGCCTGACCTTATGGCCCCCAACCTGACCCTGACCGCTGTCCCTGTGAGGGACCCTGTGAGGGTCAGGCTGGGCATGGAGTGTAGACGGTGGCGAGGGTCAGGCTGGGGGTGATGTGTGGATGGCAGAAAGGATCAGACTGGAGACGGTATTTGCGTGGTGGTGAGGGTCAGAATGAGGACCGTGTGTGGGCGGCAGCGAGGGTCAGACTGGGGGCGGTGTGTGGATGGCACTGAGGGTCAGTCTAGGGGTGGTGTGTGGGTGACAGCGATGGTAATGCTTGGGGTAGTGTGTAGACTGTGGTGAGGGTCAAGCTAGGGGCTGTGTGCAGACAGCGCTGAGGGTCAGGTTGAGGGCGGTGTGTGAGCGGCAGTGAGGACCAGGCTGGGGGCGGAGTGTGGATGGTGGTGAGGATCAGGCTGGTGGCGGTATGTGGATGGCGCTGAGGGTCGGGCTGGGGGTGGTGTGTGGGCGGTAGTGGGGGTCAGGCTTGGGTGGTGTTGAATGGTGGTGAGGGACAGGTTGGTGGCAATGTTGGACAGCGGTGAGGGTCAGGCTGGGGGCGGTAAGGTCAGGCTGGGTGCGTTAGGGTCCAGCTGGGGGCAGTGCGTCCGGGGCGGTGAGGGTCCGGCTGTGGGGTGGGGTGTGGCAGAGCAGTGAGGGTCTGGCTGGGGGCGGTGTGTGGGCGGCAGTGAGGGTCAGGCTGGGGGCGATGTGTGAATGACATTCAGGGTCAGTCTGGGGGTGGTGTGTGGGTGGCAGTGAGGGTCAGCCTGGGGGCAGTGTGTTAATGACATTCAGGGTCAGTCTGGGGGTGGTGTGTGGGCGGCAGTGAGGGTCAGGCTGGGGGCGGTGTGAGAATGACATTCAGGGTCAGTCTGGGGGTGGTGTGTGGGTGGCAGTGAGGGTCAGCCTGGGGGCAGTGTGTGGATGGTACTGAGGGTGAGGCTGGGAGCGGTGTGTGAATGGCATTGAGGGTCAGTCTGGGGGTGGTATGAGGGCAGCAGTGAGGGCCAGGCTGGGGGTGGTATGTGGGCAGCAGTGAGGGCCAGGCTGAGGGCAGTGTTGGACAGCAGTGAGGGTCAGGACGGGGGCGGTGTGTGGGCGTCAGTGAGGGCATGGTTGGGGGCTGTGTGTGGACGGTGCTGAGGGTCAGGCTAGGGGCGTTGAGTGGTTCGCGGTGAGGGTCAGGCTGGGGGCGGTGTGTGGGTGGCAGTGAGGGTCAGGCGGGGGCGGTGTTGGACGGCGGTGAGGGTCAGGCTGGGGGCGGTGTGTGGAGGGCAGTGAGAGTCAGGCTGGGGGTGGTGTTGAACGGCGGTGAGGGTCAGGCTGGGGGCAATGTTGGACGGCGGTGAGGGACAGGCTGGGGGCAGTAAGGTCAGGCTTGGGGAGGTAAGGTCAGGCTGGGTGCGGTGAGGGTCCAGCTGGGGTACTGAGTCGAGGGCGGTGAGGGTCAGGCTGGGGGTAGCGTGTGGATGGTTGTGAGGGTCAGGCTGGGGGCGGTGTGTGGACGGTGGTGAGGGTCGGGCAGGGGGCGGTGTGTGGACGGTGGTAAGGGTCAGGCTGGGGGCGCTGTGTGCACGGCAGTGAGGGACAGGCTGCAGTGGTGTGTGGACGGCAGTGAGGTTCAGACTGGGGGTGGAGTGTCAGCGGTGGTGAGTGTCAGGCTGGGGGCAGGGTGTGGACGGTGGTGAGGGTCAGGCTGTGTCTAGTGGGTGTAGGGTGGTGAGTGTCAGGTTGGGGCGGTGTGTGGACGGCGCTGAGAGTCAGGCTGAGGGCAGTGTGTGGATGGTGGTGAGGGTCAGGTTGTTGGCAGTGTGTGGATGGCGCTTAGGGTCAGGATGGGGTGGTTTGTGGGTAGCAGTAAGGGTCAGGCTGAGTGCGGTGTGTGGGCATCAGTGAGGGCCAGCCGGGGGGAGGTCTTTGGAAGGTGGTGAGAGTCAGGCTGGGGGCGGTGTATGGATGGCGCTGAGGGTCAGTCTTGGGGTCATTGTATGGGCGGCAGTGAAGATCAGTCTGGGGCGGTGTGTGGATGGCAGTAAGGGTCAGGCTGGGTCGGTGTGTGGATGGCAGTGAGGGTGAGGCTGGGGGTGGTGTGTGAATGCCGGTGAAGGTCAGGCTGGGGCGATGTGTGGATGGCAGCGAAGGTCAGGTTGGGGGCAGTGTGTGGACGGCAGTGAGGGTCAGTCTGGGGGCAGTGTGGATTCTGGTGAGAGTCAGACTGGGGTGGTATGCAGACAGTGGACGGTGGTAAGGGTCAGGCTGGGTCGGTGTGTGGATGGCAGTGAGGGTCAGGCTGGGGGTGGTGTGTGGATGCCGGTGAAGGTCAGGCTGGGGGCGATGTGTGGACAGCGGAGAAGGTCAGGTTGAGGGTGGTGTGTGGATGGCAGTGAGGGTCAGGCTGGGGGCAATGTGGATTCCGGTGAGAGTGAGACTGGGGTGGTGTGCGGATGCTGGTGATGGTTAGGCGGGGGGGAGGTGAGTGTCAGGGTGTGGCACAATGTGTGGGCAGCATTGAGGGTCAGGCTGGGAGCGGTGTTGGATGACGGTGAGGGTCAGGCTGAGGGCGAAGAGTGGACGGTGGTGAGTGTCAGGCTGTGGGACAATGTGTGGGCAGCGTTGAGGTTCAGGCTGGGAGCGGTGTTCGACAATGCTGAGGGTCAGACTTGGGGTGTTGTGTGAGCAGCAGTGAGGGTCAGGCTGGGGGTGGTGAGTGGATGGCGGTGAGTGTCAGGCTGTGGGGCGGAATGTGGTTAGCAGTGAGTGTCAGCTTGGGAGCGGTGTTGGACGACGATGAGGATCAGGCTGGGATTAGTGTGTGGGCGATAGTGAGGGTCAAGCTGGGGCGGTGTGTGGGCGGCAGTGTGGGTCAAGCTGGGGGAGGTATTGGACAGCAATAAGGGTCAGGCTGGTGGTGGTATGTGGGCGGCAGTGAGGGTCAGGCTGGGGGTGGTGTGAGGATGGCAGTGAGGGTCAGGCTGGGGGCCGTGTGTGAGTGGGCAATCGTGCTGTGTGCTGCTGCAGTCTCCTGAATGGGGAGCAGATTTGAAAACTCCGAGCCCCAGAGGAAAGGCATATAATCGATTCACCGAATCATTGATTATCCGAATGAATTAGTGCCCACCCAACTCGTTCACATAATTGAGGTTCCTCTGTCGGTGGGAACATGATTTGGAAGGGTTTAGAGGGATATGGGCCAGGTGCTGGCAGGTGGGACTAGAATGGGTTGGGATGCCTGGTCAGCATGGACGGGTTGGACCGAAGGGTCTGTTTCTGTGCTGTATATCTCTATGACTCTATGACCTTCCAGCCAATTTTGTATCCAACTCTCCCCATCTCCTTGTATTCTATGGTGATGGACTTGCTAACCCGTGTGTTATGTGGAACCTTGCTGAACGTCTTTCTGAAGTCCAAGTTAGTGATTTCCGTGCACAATTTCATGCTGACTATCCCTGATCATTCTTGTCTTTCCAATTACATGTACATCCTACCCCTTATAAGCCCTTCCAATAAGTTGCCTTCTACTGACTACAGGCTCACCGCTCTATAGTTTGCTGACTTTTCCTTAGCACCTTTCTCATAAGCTTCCCGAAGAAGGGCTTATGCCCGAAATGTTGATTCTCCTGTTCCCTGAATGCTGCCTGACCTGCTGCGCTTTTCCAGCAACACATTTTCAGCTTAGGATATCTGGTCAGCATGGATGGTTTGGATGGAAGGGTCTGTTTCCATGTTGTACATCTCAATGGCTCTGACACGAAATGGCCAGTTTCCACACCACAGTGATTCTACGGGAAACCCATTTGGACAGGTACCTCATAGGAAATGTTTGGATACATGTGGACCAAGGGGAGGCAGGTGAGATTACCTCAGTTTGGAATTATGTTTGACATGGATTGATTGGATCACAGGGTCTGTTTCCATGCTACATAACATTACGACTCTAATTCTTGCTATCTCTGCATTCCTCCCTCTTCACATCTCTCCCTATCTCTGTCACCTCACCCAGCCTCACAACTCTTCCTTATCTTCCAAGTTTGTGAGAAGATTTGTAGCTCGGGTGATCGTTGTTGTGGTTCTGTTCGCCGAGCTGGGAATTTGTGTTGCAGATGTTTTGTCCCCTGTCTAGGTGACATCCTCAGGGCTTGGGAGCTTCCTGTGATGCGCTTCTGTGATGTTTCCTCCGACATTTATAGTGGTTCAGGAACTGACAACCGGAAGCGGCAGAGACAGGCCACTATAAATGCCGGAGAAAAAAATCACAGAAGCGCTTCACAGGAGGCTCCCAAGCACTGAGGATGTCACCTAGACAGGGGTCGAAACGTCTGCAAGACAAATTCCCAGCTCGGCGAACATCTTCCTTATCTCTAATAATTCCTCTCCAGCCTCAGACCCCTCCCTAACTCTAATCCCCTCCAGTCTCTCAAAGCTGTGCTATATGTGCCTTTCTTTGATTCCAGCCTTGAGGATACCCCATTTTTATTTCTCACTTGATGATGGCTCTTTCAGATTCCTGCATCGAGCTCCAGAATTTCCTCCTAAACCGCTCCATCTTACTTTCCTCCCAAACACATTGACCAATCATGTGTCATCTATTCTACTATCATTTTTTCTGACTTGTTTTCAAAGGTGGCCGGTCATATTCCTATATTAAGTGTCTTGAGGTTTACAGCAAAGAAAAAGGCTCTGTGGGCCATTGAGTCTGTGCCAGTAAAGAAAACTATAACCAAACTATCCTGATCCATTTTCCAATACACTGTCATTCGCACCATCTGTCTTGGTATCACAAGTGTGCACCTAAATATGCCTTAAATGCTGTTGGGAATTCTGTGTCTCCCACCCTCCCAGACAGTGAGGTTTGGTGCAACTGTTGCTCGATGATGGAATCACCCACAGGAACACAGAGCAGCTGGGTCTGTGCAAACCAGAGATCGCCCACACATTGGGAAGGATGGCAGGGTCCCTGAGATGGGGCACAGGGGATTTACCAGGATAGTTCAAGGAATGGGGGATTGTAGCAGCATGTTTTGGATATTCTTTTACATTATTCATTGGTCTGATATAGTTGTTGCTGATACATTGGGTAGATAATATCGATCTACAATAGATGGACTCTCCTTCCCAACCTCTCCCCTTGCCTGGGGGGGGGGGGGGGGGGGGGGGGTGAAAGGCTCATGCAACTCGATGGGCAAGTTGTCTCCATTCTGACCAATGGGCAGCAAGCTCCTCCCTGTCATCCCATAGAGTCTCAAGGAAAACAGAGCAACACTGCACGCTTCCCACTGCCCAGGATTTCCAGTAAACGGTTAGAAGAATTGGGGGGTGGGGATATCTGTCAGAAAAGGCGTAACTGTAAAGGTCTAAGAAGATTGTGAAGTGAGAGAGATGCACAGGAGAAGGGGGCAACAAGTTGTCAGATGGAGTATAACTTGGGAAAATGGGAAGTTGGTCATTTTGGAGGGGATAATAAAAGAACAGAGTGCTATTTAAATGGTGGAAACTGTAGAATGTTGCACCACAAAGGGACCGGGGGGTAATTGTGCAGGAAACACAGGAAGCAGCAGATTCTGGGTCAGTCACGAATCAAGGGTTCTGTTTCAGATTCGTCAAGTTTAAGGCGACACCGACACGGGTATGGGGTTTCAGTAACAATGGAGCTGGGGTGAGGGGGATGTGGGATATTGGTAAATTAATGTTATTTCTGCAATTATAATTTCTGATACAAGGTAAATGAACTCACACCAGTGTGTAATTGTTTCAGCCAAGAGCTGAGTCATCAAGAATGGAAACCATGTGGAGGAAATATATAATTGTTTTTGTATTAGCTACCATTGTATGTCAGCATGAAACGTGATTGCAGAACAATGGTAGATTTTATGGGCAAATAGAAAAGATGTTGTGAGGGGATGCAGTCAAGCTAGAAAGCCTGTATAAACAGTAGGTTTTCCATTTTTACAGAGACACAGGGACAAACCCTAACTAAAGAGGTCAGAGAGATCAGAGTGGTCTCTGGAGAGGCCCAGATGGAAAGAGTAGACACTGATGAAGAAAGAATATGCCTAACAATGACCTGCAGTGGGATGAGGTCAAACGGCCTTGTGAGGCCAGAACTAAGCATTTTTTCACAGACAAGGCCGGATGAGTAGGAGAGGTGGGATCAGTCTTCGGGAAGTGGAGGATGTAAACGGAGGGGGGGGGGGGGGCGGAAGGGGGGAAACAATGAAATAAGAAACCCTATGTAGGAACCAAATGATATAAATATCGAAAGTTTGTTGAATTTGGTGTGTGTATGTCCTCTGCCTTGCCTGGCACTGGACATCACACCCAACTGCAAGTGGGTGTATAGGACACTATTGATTCCGATCTTGTCTCAGACTGCAATGATTGAAGTGTGTGAGCTTTGTTTCTCACAGGGAGACAAGCAACGTTTAACAGAATGGAATTCCTGGTGTTTGTGATTGTGTGGATGTCTGATCAGAAGGTCACCTTGGGGTCAGATATAACAGCAATATTGTGAAGAATGTAGTTCTGCTTCAGATATTTCCCAGTGGGAGGGAGGGGCTCAGCAGGAAGGGAAAGGAATTTGTAATAGCAACTGAAGGCAATGGGTTTAACCATTACAATGTTTCACTGGAGAAAATTGCAGCTAACCGAGTAGTGGGTGCGTGGTAAGTAGTTTGATAACTGAGTAACAGTGGAGTAATGGAGAGGGATGATGGGGAGGGAGAGCTGGGCAGTGTCAGTGTGCATGTGAAACCTAACACAGTGCTTTTGGACAATGTCACCTCCTGGCAGTATGTCGGTGAGAAAAAGGAGGGCCCAAGGATAGACCCTGAGATTCCCTACAGTGTGGAAACAGTCCCTTCGTCCCAACAAGTCCACACCGACCCTCTGAAGAGGAACCCATCCAGACCCATTCCCCTACGCTTACCACTGATTGATGCACCTAACACTGCAGGCACTTTAGCATGGCCATTTCACCTAACCTGCACATCTTAGGACTGTGGGAAGAAACCGCAGCACCCGGAGGAAACCCACGCAGACACTGGGAGAATGTGCAAACTCCACACAATCGCCCGAGTCTGGAATCGAACCTGGGTCCCTGATGCTGTGAGACAGCAGTGCCCACCATTGACACACCGTGCTGGCCAACCCTTGAGGGACACCACATGCAATGAATTCAGAAAGGAAATCAGAGAGGGTATCACAGCTACAGAAGTTACCATTGTCGAGGACGGTCTGCCTATGGGTGGAAATTAGGATCAGTAAGGGAGCAGTCACCTCAGTAGGGGTTTACTACAGCCCCCCCCCCCCCCCCCCCAACAGCACAGGGAGATTGAAGAAAGCATAGGTCAGCAGATTTTGGTAAAGAGTGAATGTAATAGGGTTGTTGTAATGGGTGACTTTAACTTTCTCAATATAGATTGGAACCTCCTTCGAGCAGTTGGTTTTGTAAGGTGTGTTCAGGAGGGTTTCCTAACTCAGCACCTTGTAGCGGCCGACGAGGGGAGAGGCCATTTTGATTTTGGTGCTCGGCAATGAGCTGGGACAGGTGTCAGATCTTGTGGTGAGAGAGCATTTTGGTGATAGTGACCACAACTGCCTCACATTCTATATAGCCATGGAGCAGGAGAGAAGCAGGCACAATGGGAGGATATTTAATTGGGGAAAAGGAAACTATGATACTATCAGACGTGTGTTGGGAACCATGGACTGGGCGCAATTATTCCATGGAAAGGCCACTATAGACATGTGGAGACGGTTTAAGGAACAGTTGTTGCGAGTGATGCATAAATGTGTCCCTCTGAGACAGGCAAGAAGGGGTAAGATAAAGGAACCTTGGATGTCGAGAGCGGAGTAGCTTCTTTTCGAAAGAAAGAAGGCAGCTTATGTAAGGTGAAGGAAGGAAGGGTCTTGCTCAGCTCTAGAAGATTACAGGCAGGCGAGGAAGGAGCTCAAAAATGGCCTGAGGAGAGCCAGGAGGGGGCACGAAAAAGGCTTGACAGGAAGGATTAGGGAGAATCCAAAGACATTTTACACGGATGTGAGGAGTAAGACAATGATCAAAGAAAGAGTAGGGCCGCTCAGGGATAGCATAGGGAACTTGTGTGTAGAGTCTGAGGAGGCAGGGGAACCCCCTAAATGAGTTTTCTGCTTCTGTCGTTACTAAAGAAAAGGACCTTGTAGTGAATGAAACCATTGAGGAGCAGGTAAGAATGCTGGAACAGATAGAGATTGAGGAAGCTGATGTGCTGAACATTTTGACAAACATTAAGATTGACAAGTCGCCAGGGCCAAACCAGATTTGTCCTCGGCTGCTTTGGGAAGTGAGAAATGTGATTGCTTCGTTGCTTGTGAAGATCCTTACATGCTCGGTCTCCATTGGAGTCGTACCTGAGGACTGGAGGGAGGCAAATATAATTCCTCTCTTCAAGAAAGGAAATAGGGAAATCCCCAGCAATTACAGACCAGACACTCTCACGTCTGTCGTCTGTAAGGAGTTAGAAAGGATTCTGAGGTACAGGATTTATGAGCATCTGGAAGAGCATGGCTTGATTTAATGCAATCAACACGGCTTTGTGAGGGGCAGGTCATGCCTCACAAACCTTACTGAGTGCTTTCAGGATGTTACTAGGCAAGTTGATGAGGGTCGAGCTGTGGATGTGGTGTATATGGACTTCAGTAAGGCATTTGATAAGGTTCCCCATGGTAGGTTCATTCAGAAGGTCAGGAGGAATGGGATACCGGGAAACTTAGCTGTCTGGATACAGAATTGGCTGGCCTACAGAAGACAGCGAGTGGTAGTAGAAGGAAAATATTCTGCCTGGAAGTCAGTGGTGAGTGGTGTTCCACAGGGCTCTGTCCTTGGGCCTCTACTGTTTGTAATTTTTATTAATGACTTGGATGAGGGGATTGAAGGAGGGGTCAGCAAGTTTGCAGACGACACAAAGGTTGGAGTGTCGTTGACAGTGTGGAGGGCTGTTGTTGGCTACAGCGGGACATTGACAGGATGCAGAGATGGGCTGAGAGGTGGCAGATGGAGTTCAACCTGAATAAATGGAGGTGATGCATTTTGGAAGGTCAAATTTGAAAACTGAGTACAGGATTAAAGACAGGATTCTTGGCAGTGTGACGGAACAGAGGGATCTTGGTGTGCAGGTACATAGATCCCTTAAAATGGCTACCCAAGTGTACAGGGTTGTTAAGAAAGCATATGGTGTTTTGGCTTTCATTAACAGGAGGATTGTGTTTAAGAGTCGTGAGATCTTGATACAGCTCTATAAAACTTTGGTTAGAACGCACTTGGAATACTGTGTCCAGTTCTGGTCGCCCTATTATAGGAAAGATGTGGATGCTTTGGAGAGGATTCAGAGGAGTTTTACCAGAATGCTGCCTGGAATGGAGGGCTTATCTAACAAAGTGAGGTTGACTGAGCTCGGACTTCTTTCAGTGGAAAAAAGAAGGAAGACAGGGAACCTAATTGAGGTATACAAGATAATGAGAGGCATTGATCGAGTTGATAGCCAGACACTTTTTTCCCAGGGCAGAAATTGCTAACACGAGAGGTCATAGTTTTAAGCTGTTTGGAGGAAAATATAGAGGTGATGTCAGAGGCGGATTCTTTAAGCAGAGAGTTGCGAGAGCATGGAATGCGTTGCAAGCAGCAGTTGTGGAAGTGAGGTCATTGGGGATATTTAAGTGACTGCTGGACATGCATATGGTCATAGAAATTTGAGAGTTCATACTTTAGGTTTCCCTTACATGAGGATCGATGGTCGGCACAGCATCAAGGGCTGAAGGGCCTGTTCTGTGCTGTACTGTTCGATGTCCTATGATCTATGTTCTATGAAGTGTATCTGTACCTTTCGAACATCTGCACCCTGTACTGACACATAGTGCTCCCTCAATACCTTAGAAACCATCCCCTCAGTATGTTTATCCCCCAAAGCACCTCGACGGAACATTCACGCCCTCAACACCTCCGAAAGCAAACCTGTTGCCCCCTTGGACCGTGTTCATCCCCAAACCTGTTCTCACTGTGATGACCCACAGCCACCTCCAAGATTGGAGCCCAGGGCACAGAACATTATTTGAGTCTCTGGATTGATCATACAATCCCTAAGATGTGGAAGCAGGTCATTCGGCCTATCAGGTTCACACTGACCCTCGGCAGAGCATCCCACCCTACCCCCTCTATCCCCGGATCCCTTCATTTCCTCTGGCTAACCCACCCAGCCTGCACATCTTTGGACAGTGGGTGGGAACTGGAGCACCCGGAGGCTGACACGGAGAGAATGTGCCAACTCCACACAGACAGTCGCCCGAGGCTGGAATCGAACCCGGGTGGGGTGAGGCAACACTGAGCCCCCTGTGACCATCCCACCATCTCCTCCCCGTTGATGACCGTTTGATGTCTGTACCCGGGGAGTATCGAACTTGTCTAGCGTTTATTTAAGAAAGATTAGGGACAAGGGCAATGCCTCCACAAGCTCAAGATGCTTGGTCCCCCTCGAAAAAATATTTATATCAATTTCAAAAAGATACTTTATTCACAAAAAACTTTACGTACAAACATAGTCACTAAAGTTCTGTTCTGTACAGTCTTTACAAGAAGTCTTTGCAAATACATATATACTCCCCTTGGCTGATTAACTGAAATGTTACGTCTGAGCTGTTTCTTCTGAATTAACATCACAAAGTTACATTGAGAAGGATCTTTGTGAAGTGCCTGTGTTCAGTATCTGTTCTCCCATGTACCCCGCCCTCCGAATACAATACCTTACAAAGCCTTAAACCTGTTTGTCAACTTTCAGCAGGAGCAGCCTCAGGGCATTGAACACAGACTGAATGACTCAGTGACGCTTGGATCAGGTCAAATTCTCAATCAAACAGATGGCTGGGGATATTCAGCAGAATTCACCAGGTAGCAACAGTGAAGAGAGAGGAACAATTCGCATTTCAAGTGACCCTTCCTCAAAACGGTCTGTTCTGATGGAACCTTCCTGCAGAAATCACTGGATTGAAAGGTGAACTCTCTCTGTCTCTTTCTCCCTCTCCCTTTAGAGATGCTGCCGGACATGCTAAGTTTCTTCAGCAATCTCTGTATTGATGGTTCAGGTCTCCAGCGCGTCCGTACAGATTGGTTTTAGTGTTGAATTCTCAAGCTGGCTCTATTAAAGGGATTGAATCCCTCTGCTACAAAGGGGGGTCAGTTACCACAGCTAACAGGTTCGTGATGCCAACATTGTTGGCTCAATCTCTATCATGTCTGAAATTACCATGAAGGCCCCAGCTTCTCAACCTCAACCCTCACCTGAGGTGTGTGACCCACCAGGCCTCTCTCTCTGACAAGACAGCAGCTCTCGGGTCCTCCTGGTCTATAATAACTTCCCAACTTTAAAAGGGCACTCCAGTAAGAGAGCTCTTTACGTGGTTCAGGTCAAAATCCTGGAGCTCCCTCCCTAACATCACTGTGGGACATCCAAGGACTGCAGCAGGAGAGTACAGCTCATCCACACCTTCCAGACAACTATTAGAGGGTGTGGGAATCACATACAAGCCACATGTGAAAATAAGTTTTGTAACAGGGTCACGGTGGATGGTCACTAACTCTGTTTCTTCCCCTGTGTTGAAATCAGCGTAATGAAGGAGCTCAGGGTGGGTTGAAAATGAAAATGATAGCCTTTCGTAGGTTGGTGTTCATTAGAGTATGGTATCGACAGTATGAATGTTTGAGCACTTATTCAAGGGCATGCAGGTATCTGCCAGAGGAAGTGATGGGGGCTGGTACAATTGTGACATTTAAAAGGCATCAGGATGAGTATGTGAATAGAAAGGGTTTAGAGGGATATCAGCCAAGTGCTAGCTAATGGAATGAAATGCGATGGGAATATCTGGTTGGTATGGACGAGTTGGACAGGAGGGTCCATTTCCAAGCTGTGCATCTCTGTGACTCTGTGCCTCTGAATAGTCTATTACAGAGAGTTTCAGACAGGGTTTGGTTTGTGTGTCTCTCTCAGGCTTCCTCAGAATTTGCAGGCCCAATGTCTCCAAATTTCCACAAGACTCTATGAAATAGAAGAAAAGAGGGTCAGTACTGAGGAAGTGCTGCACTGTCAGAGGGTCAGTACTGAGGGAGTGCTGCACTGTCAGAGGGTCAGGACTGAGGGAGTGCTGCACTGTCAGAGGGTCAGGACTGAGGGAGTGCTGCACTGTCAGAGGGTCAGGACTGAGGGAGTGCTGCACTGTCAGAGGGTCAGTACTGAGGGAGTGCTGCACTGTCAGAGGGTCAGTACTGAGGGAGTGCTGCACTGTCAGAGGGTCAGTACTGAGGGAGTACTGCACTGTCAGAGGGTCAGTACTGAGGGAGTACTGCACTGTCAGAGGGTCAGTACTGAGGGAGTGCTGCACTGTCGGAGGGTCATTACTGAGGGATCGCTGCACTAAGAATTTCAGAACTAAAGGTGCGCTGCTCAGTCAAAGAGCAGCACTGTCAGAGGGTCAGTACTGAGGGTGTACCGCACTGTCACACGGTCGGTATGGGGGCACTGCCACAGTGTCAGATGGTCAGTACTGAGGAAGTTCTGCACTGTGTGAGCGTCAGTACTGAGTGAGTGCCGCACTGTCAGAGGGTCAGCACTGAGGGATCACTGCGCTGTCAGAGGGTCAGTACTGAGGGGCTGCTGCATTGCCAGAGGGTGAGCACTGAGGGATCACCGCACTGTCGGACAGTCAGTAGTGAGGGAGCACCTCACTGTCAGAGGTTCAGTCCAGAGGGAATGCCGCACTGTCTGAAGCTCTGTAGTCTGAGAGCACTGCACCATCAGAGGGTCAGTACTGAACGAGCACTACACTGTCATAGGGTAGGAACTGAGGGAGCATGTACTATCAAAAGGTCAGTACTGAGGGAGCGCTACACAACGAGAGTGTCAGTTCTGAGTGAGTGCTATTTCAGAGGGTCGGGACAGAGAGAGTGCTGCATTGTCAGAGGGTCAGTACTGATGGAGTGCTGCACTGTCAGAGGGTCAGTACCGAGCGGGTGCTGAACTATCAGCGGGTCAGTACTGAGGGCGTTCCGCACAGTCAGATGGTCAGTATTGAGAGAGTGCTGCACAGTCAGATGGTCAGTACTGAGAGAGTGCTGCACAGTCAGATGGTCAGTACCGAGCGGGTGCTGCACTGTCAGCGAATCAGTGCCGAGCGGGTGCTGAACTGTCAGCGGGTCAGTACTGAGGGAGTGCTGCACTGTCAGAGGGTTAGTACAGAGAGAGTGCTACACTGTCATTGAGACAGTACTGAGGCAGTGCTGTACTGTCAGAGTGTCAGTTGTGATGGAGTGCTGTACTGTCGGAGGTTTTGTCCTGAGATTGGTCCACAATGTCGGAGGGTCAGTATAGGGCCACTTCCACTCTGCCAGAGAGTCAGTACTGAGGGAGCGCATCACTATCAGAGGATCAGTGTGGAGGGAGTGCAGCATTGTCAGAGGGTCAGTGTGGAGGGAGTGCAGCATTGTCAGAGGGTCAGTGTGGAGGGAGTGCAGCATTGTCAGGGGATCAGTGTGGAGGGAGTGTAGCATTGTCAGAGGGTCAGTGTGGAGGGAGTGCAGCTTTGCCAGAGGGTCAGTGTGGAGGGAGTGCAGCATTGTCAGAGGATCAGTGTGGAGGGAGTGCAGCATTGTCAGAGGGTCAGTGTGGAGGGAGTGCTGCATTGTCAGAGGGTCAGTGTGGAGGGAGTGCAGCATTGTCAGAGGATCAGTGTGGAGGTAGTGCAGCATTGTCAGAGGGTCAGTGTGGAGGGAGTGCAGCATTGTCAGAGGATCAGTGTGGAGGGGGTGCAGCATTGTCAGAGGGTCAGTGTGGAGGGAATGCTGCATTGTCAGAACGTCAGGATGGAGGGAGTGCAGCATTGTCAGAGGGTCAGTGTGGAGTGAGTGAAGCATTGTCAGAGGGTCAGTGTGGAGGGAGTGCAGCATTGTCAGAGGGTCAGTGTGGAGGTAGTGCTGCATTGTCAGAACGTCAGGATGGAGAGATTGCTGTGCAGGGAGAAGGTCAGTAATGATGAAGTGCGCACTCTCTGAGGGTCAGTACTAATGGATCGCCATGCTGTCAGAGTGTCGCACTGTGAGAGGGTTACTACTGAGGGATCGCTGCACTGTGAAAGGGTTAGAACTGAGGGAGCAACGCACTCTGAGGGGATGAGTACTGAGGGATCACCGCGCTGTGAGGGGTTAGTACTGAGGGAGTGCCATGCTATCTGTCGGACAGTCTGTACTGAGTGATTGCTGCATTGCCAGTGGGTCAGTACTGAGAGAGTGATGCACACTCAAAGGGACATTACTGAGGGAGAGCTACACGGTCAGTGTGTCAGTTCTGAGGGAGTGTTGTTTCAGGGGGTCAGTACTGAGGGAGTGCTGCACTGTCAGAGGGTCTGTACTGAGGGAGTGCTGCAGGGTCAAAGGAGCAGTGCTGAGGGAGAGCTGCATTGTCAGAGGGTCAGTACTGAGGGAGTGCTGCACTGTCAGAGGGTCAGTACTGAGGGAGTGTTGTTTCAGAGGGTCAGTACTGAGGGAGTGCTGCACTGCCAAAGGGTCAGTGCTGAGGCATTGCTGGACTATCAGAAGTGCAGGAATGAGGCAGTGCCGCACTGTCTGATTGTCAGTACTGAGGGAGTTCTGCTCTGCCGGAGGGTTGGTACTGAGAAAATGCCACGTTATCGGAGGGTCAGTACCGAGGGAGTGCTGCACTGTAAGAGCATCTGTATTGAGGGAGTGCCACATTATCGGAGGGTCAGTACTGAGGGGATGCCACACTGTACGAGTGTCAGTACTGAGGGAATGCTGCACTGTGGAAATGTCAGTACAAAGAGAGTGCTGCAGAGTCAGAGTGTCAGTACTGAGGGAAAGCTGTTGTGTCAGAGCGTCATTTCTTAGGGTGTGCTGCAGGGTCAAAGGAGCAGTGCTGAGGGAGAGCTGCATTGTCAGAGGGTCAGTACTGAGGGAGCGCTGCACTGTCAGAGGGTCAGTACTGAGGGAGCGCTGCACTGTCAGAGTGTCAGTACTGAGGGAAAGCTGTTGTGTCAGAGCGTCATTTCTTAGGGTGTGCTGCAGGGTCAAAGGAGCAGTGCTGAGGGAGAGCTGCACTGTCAGAGGGTCAGTGCTGAGGGAGAGCTGCATTGTCAGAGGGTCAGTACTGAGGGAGCGCTGCACTGTCAGAGGATATGGAACATAGAACATAGAACAATACATCACAGAACAGGCCCTTCGGCCCACGATGTTGTGCCGAACATTTCTCCTAGCTTAAGCACCCATCCATGTACCTATCCAATAGCCGCTTCAAGGTCACCAAAGATTCTGACTCTACCACTCCCACAGGCAGCGCATTCCATGGCCCCACCACTCTTTGGGTAAAGAACCCACCCCTGACATCTCCCCTATACCTCCCACCCTTCACCTTAAATTTATGTCCCCTTGTAACACTCTGTTGTACCTGGGGAAAAAATTTCTGACTGTGTACTCTATCTATTCCCCTGATCATCCTATAAACCTCTATCAAGTCACCCCTCATCCTTCGCCGTTCCAACTAGAAAAGGCCAAGCACTCTCAACCTATCTTTGTACGACCTATTCTCCATTCCAGGCAACATCCTGGTAAATCTTCTCTGCACCCTCTCCAAAGCTTCCACATCTTTCCTAAAGTGAGGCGACCAGAACTGCACACAGTACTCCAAATGTGGCCTAACCAAGGTCCTGTACAGTTGCAACATCACTTCACGTCTCTTGAATTCAATCCCTCTGCTAATGAATGCTAATACACCATAGGCCTTCTTACAAGCTCTAACAACGTGAATGGCAACTTTCAAAGATCTATGAACATAGACCCCAAGATCCCTCTGTTCCTCCACCTTACTAAGAACCCTGTCGTTAACCCTGTATTCCGCATTCTTTTGTCTTTCCAAAATGGACAACCTCACACTTGGCAGGGTAGAACTCCATCTGCCACTCCTCAGCCCAGCTCTGCAACATATCTAAGTCCCTTTGCAGCCGACAGGTCTGAGGTTTATTCCTCAGCTTCCGTCTGCTCATCCCAAATGAATCCCACTGCCCCACACTCAGCACAGTCATGTGTTCCTTATTTCTGAGCTTCCCAATGCTATTCCACATCCAGAATGACATCCCACACTCCTCCAAATCGTATCGCAGGCTATTTGTCTGGGAACGAGGAGTGCTAAGAGAGGAAATAAAAATCTGAAAGGACTTTACAGTGACATTAAGGGTGAATTGATAATGAGAGAAAGAGTTGGTTGTGGAACACAGTGAGAATGTGTGCATGGACCCAGAGGCTACAGTGAATGGATGCATTGTGTCAATGCTCATTGGGACAGGGACGGTATGAAATCGTGGAGATGCTCTGTGATACAATTAAATGAATTAGCATACATAGGGAGAGAGGTGGTTCTGAGTGGTCTGGCCTTCTTACAACCCAATAAATCTCCAAAGACCGTGGAAATGTATCTCAGTTTACCGAATGAGGTGATGGAGGAAGTAACAGGGACACTTGCAAACATTTTCAATTCCCCTCTGGCCACAGGAGAGGTGCCGTCGGACTGACCATGTGGTCCTGTTATTCAAGAAGGAACATGGGATATACCAGGCAGCTACAGGCCAGTCAGGCTAATATCGTGGGTGGGATGTCTGTTGGAAGCAATTTTGGGAGATAGAATTAATCAGCATTTACAGAGACTGGAGTTCATGATGAACAGTCAGAATGGTTGTGTTAAGGGGAGGTCAGGTCTGACCAATGGGAGTGCACTTTTTAAGGAGGTGACCAGCTGTGTAAATAAGGGCAATGCTTTCCTGTCGTCTGCTTGGAGGTCAGTCAGGCTTTTATCAGGATCCATATGGGAAACTGATAGTGAACATAAAAACTCAAGATCCAAGGAATTTGGCGCAGAATGCTGAGTGGCAGGAAGCAGACAGTGATGACCCAGTTAGAAATCTCTGTCTGTTCATGTCTCACTGCTGGGGTCTTGCTGATGTGGTTGATAGAAAAGATTTAGGTTTGAATGGTGGAGGGTTAATCATTGGGTTCATGAATGATATGAAGATTGGTTGGGTGATAAATACTGAGGAGGATAGCCTTAGGTTACAGAAGGATGTAGATGGCCTTGTCAGATGGACCGATCAGTGACAACGGGTGAGGTGCCTGAAGACTGGAGGGTGATTAATGATGGACCATTATTGAAGTAAGGCTGCAAGGAACAGCCATTGAACTATGGAGCGGTGAGCCTGATGGCTGTGGTGGGTAAGCTGTTGGAGGGCATTCTGAGAGACAACTTACATGTATTTGGAAAAGCAAGAATTGATTAGGGATGGTCAGCTTGGCTTTGTTTGTGGAAATGATGTGTCCAACTTGGTAGAGCTTTTGAAGGGATGACCAAGGAGACAGATGAGAAGGTTTCACATGGGAGACTGCTTAGTAAAAGGTTAGATGAGATGGCATCCAGGGAGAGAGGACAGCACGGTGCCTCAGTGGTTTGATTCTAACTCCCGGTGACTGTCTGTGTGGAGTTTACACATTCTCTCTGTATCTGTGCGGGTTCCCTCCGGGTGATCCAGTTTCCTCCCACCGCCCAAAGATGCCATGGGAAATGCAGCATTACAGGGATAGAGTAGAGGGTGTGAGTCTGGGTGCGATGCTGTTCAGACAGTCAGTGTGGACCCAATGGATGGAATGGCTTGCTTCTACACTGTAGGAAATCTAAAATTAATCCAGAGAGACAACTACTGTTCTGGGGACCTGGGTTCCAATCTTGGACAGGGGTGGATGTGGGTCCTTACAGTCTGAAGGGGTTTGAACACAGTCTGAGGGGGGAGCTGGGCTGAGACTTGAAGTGTTGAGGATGTGAATGTTTTGTGGAGCTACTGTCTGAGGGCCTTTGGGGGTTAAACACAACAAAGTGATGAATTCTTCGGTATTGAGGGAGCAATTTCTGAGTTATTGAGGAAGCACTTTCTGAGGTATTGAGGGAGCACTTTCTGAGGTAATGAGGGAGCACTTTCTGAGGTACTGAGGGATCACTTTCTGAGGTACTGAGGGAGAACGATATGAGGAATTGAGGAAGCATTATCAGTGGTACTGAGGGAGAACTATCTGAGGTACTGAGGGAGCACTTTATGAGGCATTGAGGGAGCACTTTCTGAGGTACTGAGGGAGCACTTTCTGAGGTACTGAGGGAGCACTTTCAGAGGTATTGAGGCAGATCTATCTGAGGTATTGATGGAGCACTATCTGAGGTATTGAGGGAGCACTATCTGAGGCATTGTGGGGGAACTATCTGAGGTATTGAGCGAGCACTTTCTGCGGTACTGAGGAAGCACTTTCTGAGGTATTGAGGGAGCAATTTCTGAGATACTGAGGGAGCACTATCTGAGGTACTGAGGGAGCACTTTCTGAGGTGTTGAGGAAGCACTTTCTGAGGTACTGAGGGAGCACTTTCTGAGGTACTGAGGGAGCACTATCCGAGGTATTGAGGGAGAAGTATCCGAGTTACTGAGGGAGCACTTTCTGAGGTACTGAGGGAGCACTTTCTGAGGTATTGAGGGAGAAGTATCTGAGGTATTGAGGAAGCCCTTTCTGTGGTACTGACGGAAAACTATCTGAGGTACTGAGGTAGCACTATCTGCGGTATTGAGGGAGCACTATCTGAGGCATTGAGGGAGCACTATCTGAGGTACTGATGGAGCACTATCTGAGGTACTGATGGAGAACTATCTGAGGTACTGAGGGAGAACATTCGGAGGTACTGAGTAAGCACTATCTGAGGTCCTGAGCGAGGACTACCTGAGGTACTGAGGGAGAACTATCGGAGGTACTGAGGGTGCAAGTTCTGAGGTATTGAGGGAGCACTATCTGAGGTACTGAGGGAGAACTATCTGAGGTACTGAGGGATAACTATCTGAGGTATTGATGGAGCACTTTCTGAGGTATTGAGGGAGCACTATCTGAGGTACAGAGGAAGCACTTTCTGAGGTACAGAGGAAGCACTATCTGAGGTATTGAGGAAGCACTTTCTGAGGTATTGAGGGAGCACTTTCTGAGGCTTAGAGGGAGCACTATCTGAGGTACTGAGGGAGAACTATCTGAGGTAATGAGGAAGCGCTTTCTGAGGTATTGAGGGAGCACTTTCTGAGGTACTGAGGGAGCACTTTCTGAGGTATTGAGGGAGCACTATCTGAGGTACTGAGGGAGCACTATCTGAGGTACTGAGGGAGCACTATCTGAGGTACTGAGGGAGCACTTTCTGAGGTATTGATGGAGCAATTTCTGAGGTACTGAGGGAGCACTATCTGAGGTACTGAGGGAGCACTATCTGAGGTACTGAGGGAGCACTATCTGAGGTACTGAGGGAGCACTTTGAGGTGTTGAGGAAGCATTTTCTGAGGTACTGAGGGAGAACTATCTGAGGTATTGAGGGAGCACTATCTGAGGTAATGAGGGTGCACTTTCTGAGGTATTGAGGGAGCACTTTCTGAAGTACTGAGGGTGCACTTTCTGAGGTATTGAGGGAGCACTTTCTGAGGTACTGAGGGAGAACTATCTGAGGTACCTAGGGAACACTTTCAGAGGTATTGAGGCTGAACTATCTGAGGTATTGATGGAGCACGATCTGAGGTATTGAGGGAGAAATATCTGAGGTATTGAGGGAGCAATTTCAGAAGTATTGATGGAGCACTATCTGAGTTATTGAGAGAGAACTACCTGGGGTATTTAGGGAGCACTTTCAGAGGTATTGAGGGAGCACTATCTGAGGTATTGATAGAGCACTATCTGAGGTATTGAGGGTGCACTTTCAGAGGTATTGAGGGTGCACTTTCAGAGGTATTGAGGGAGCACTTTCAGAGGTATTGAGGGAAAAATATCTGAGGTATTGAGGGAGCACTTTCTGAGGTATTGAGGGAGCACTTTCTGAGGTACTGAGGCAGAACTATCTGAGGTACTGATGGAGCACGATCTGAGGTATTGAGGGAGAAATATCTGAGGTATTGAGGGAGAAATTTCAGAAGTATTGATGGAGCACTATCTGAGTTATTGAGGGGTAGTTAGGGAGCACTTTCAGAGGTATTGAGGGAGCACTATCTGAGGTATTAATAGAGCACTATCTGAGGTATTGAGGGAGCACTTTCAGAGGTATTGAGGGAGCACTTTCAGAGGTATTGAGGGAGCACTTTCAGAGGTATTGAGGGAGCACTTTCAGAGGTATTGAGGGAGCACTTTCAGAGGTATTGAGGGAGCACTTTCAGAGGTATTGAGGGAGCACTTTCAGAGGTATTGAGGGAGCACTTTCAGAGGTATTGAGGGAGCACTTTCAGAGGTATTGAGGGAGCACTTTCAGAGGTATTGAGGGAGCACTTTCAGAGGTATTGAGGGAGCACTTTCAGAGGTATTGAGGGAGCACTTTCAGAGGTATTGAGGGAGCACTTTCAGAGGTATTGAGGGAGCACTTTCAGAGGTATTGAGGGAGCACTTTCAGAGGTATTGAGGGAGCACTTTCAGAGGTATTGAGGGAGCACTTTCAGAGGTATTGAGGGAGCACTTTCAGAGGTATTGAGGGAGCACTTTCAGAGGTATTGAGGGAGCACTTTCAGAGGTATTGAGGGAGCACTTTCAGAGGTATTGAGGGAGCACTTTCAGAGGTATTGAGGGAGCACTTTCAGAGGTATTGAGGGAGCACTTTCAGAGGTATTGAGGGAGCACTTTCAGAGGTATTGAGGGAGCACTTTCAGAGGTATTGAGGGAGCACTTTCAGAGGTATTGAGGGAGCACTTTCAGAGGTATTGAGGAAGCACTTTCTGAGGTACTGAGGGAGAACAATCTGAGGTACTGAGGGTGCAAGTTTTGAGGTATTGAGGCAGCACTATCTGAGGTACTGAGGGATCACTTCCTGAGGTACAGAGGAAGCACTTTCTGAGGTATTGAGGGAGCACTTTGAGGTACTGAGGGAGCACTTTGAGGTACTGAGGGAGCACTTTGAGGTATTGAGGGAGCACTTTCTGAGGTACTGCGGGAGCACTTTCCGACGTATTGAGGGAGAACTATCTCGGTTTTGAGGGAGAACTATCTGAGGTATTGAGGGAGCACTTTCAGAGGTACTGAGGAAGCACTTTTTGAGGTACTGAGGGAGACGTATCTGAGGTACTGAGGGACCACTTTCTGACGTATTGAGGGAGCACTTTCTGAGGTACTGAGGGAGCACTTTCTGAGGTATTGAGGGAGCACTATCTGAGGTACTTAGGGAACAAGTTCTGAGGTATTGAGGAAGCACACTCTGAGGTACTGAGGGAGAACTATCTGAGGTATTGAGGGAGCACTATCTGAAGTACTGAGGGAGCACTTTCTGAGGTATTGAGGAAGCACTTTCTGAGGTATTGAGGGAACACAATCTGATGTATTGAGGAAGCACTTTATGAGGTATTGAGGGAGCACTTTATGAGGTATTGAGGGAGCACTATCTGAGGTACTGAGGATGCACTTTGAGGTGTTGAGGAAGCACTTTCTGAGGTATTGAGGAAGCAATTTCTGAGGTACTGAGGGAGACGTATCTGAGGTACTGAGGGAGAATTATCTGAGGTAATGAGGAAGCGCTTTCTGAGGTATTGAGGGAGCACTTTCTGAGGTACTGAGGGAGCACTTTCTGAGGCATTGAGGGAGCACTATCTGAGGTACTGAGGGAGCACCAGCTGAGGTACTGAGGGAGCACTATCTGAGGTACTGAGGGAGCACTTTCTGAGGTATTGATGGAGCAATTTCTGAGGTACTGAGGGAGCACTATCTGAGGTACTGAGGGAGCACTATCTGAGGTACTGAGGGAGCACTATCTGAGGTACTGAGGGAGCACTTTGAGGTGTTGAGGAAGCATTTTCTGAGGTACT
Source organism: Chiloscyllium plagiosum (assembly GCF_037043375.1). Taxonomy (NCBI): domain Eukaryota; kingdom Metazoa; phylum Chordata; class Chondrichthyes; order Orectolobiformes; family Hemiscylliidae; genus Chiloscyllium; species Chiloscyllium plagiosum. The sequence continues at coordinate 79,367,907 of NW_028270167.1, forward strand.
GAGGGAGAACTATCTGAGGTATTGAGGGAGCACTATCTGAAGTACTGAGGGTGCACTTTCTGAGGTATTGAGGGAGCACTTTCTGAGGTACTGAGGGAGAACTATCTGAGGTACCTAGGGAACACTTTCAGAGGTATTGAGGCTGAACTATCTGAGGTATTGATGGAGCACGATCTGAGGTATTGAGGGAGAAATATCTGAGGTATTGAGGGAGCAATTTCAGAAGTATTGATGGAGCACTATCTGAGTTATTGAGAGAGAACTACCTGGGGTATTTAGGGAGCACTTTCAGAGGTATTGAGGGAGCACTATCTGAGGTATTGATAGAGCACTATCTGAGGTATTGAGGGTGCACTTTCAGAGGTATTGAGGGAGCACTTTCAGAGGTATTGAGGGAGCACTTTCAGAGGTATTGAGGGAGAACTATCTGAGGTACTGAGGTAGCACTTTCTGAGGTATTGAGGGAGCACTTTCTGAGGTATTGAGGGAAAAATATCTGAGGTATTGAGGGAGCACTTTCTGAGGTATTGAGGGAGCACTTTCTGAGGTACTGAGGCAGAACTATCTGAGGTACTGATGGAGCACGATCTGAGGTATTGAGGGAGAAATATCTGAGGTATTGAGGGAGAAATTTCAGAAGTGTTGATGGAGCACTATCTGAGTTATTGAGGGGTAGTTAGGGAGCACTTTCAGAGGTATTGAGGGAGCACTATCTGAGGTATTAATAGAGCACTGAGGTATTGAGGGAGCACTTTCAGAGGTATTGAGGGAGCACTTTCAGAGGTATTGAGGGAGCACTTTCAGAGGTATTGAGGGAGCACTTTCAGAGGTATTGAGGGAGCACTTTCAGAGGTATTGAGGGAGCACTTTCAGAGGTATTGAGGGAGCACTTTCAGAGGTATTGAGGGAGCACTTTCAGAGGTATTGAGGGAGCACTTTCAGAGGTATTGAGGGAGCACTTTCAGAGGTATTGAGGGAGCACTTTCAGAGGTATTGAGGGAGCACTTTCAGAGGTATTGAGGGAGCACTTTCAGAGGTATTGAGGGAGCACTTTCAGAGGTATTGAGGGAGCACTTTCAGAGGTATTGAGGGAGCACTTTCAGAGGTATTGAGGGAGCACTTTCAGAGGTATTGAGGGAGCACTTTCAGAGGTATTGAGGGAGCACTTTCAGAGGTATTGAGAGAGCACTTTCAGAGGTATTGAGGGAGCACTTTCAGAGGTATTGAGGGAGCACTTTCAGAGGTATTGAGGGAGCACTTTCAGAGGTATTGAGGGAGCACTTTCAGAGGTATTGAGGGAGCACTTTCAGAGGTATTGAGGGAGCACTTTCAGAGGTATTGAGGGAGCACTTTCAGAGGTATTGAGGGAGCACTTTCAGAGGTATTGAGGGAGCACTTTCAGAGGTATTGAGGGAGCACTTTCAGAGGTATTGAGGGAGCACTTTCAGAGGTATTGAGGGAGCACTTTCAGAGGTATTGAGGGAGCACTTTCAGAGGTATTGAGGGAGCACTTTCAGAGGTATTGAGGGAGCACTATCTGAAGTACTGAGGGTGCACTTTTTGAGGTATTGATGAAGCACTTTCAGAGGTACTGAGGGAGAACTATCTGAGGTACTGAGGGACCATTTTTCTGAAGTATTGAGGGAGCACTTTCTGAGGTACTGAGGGAGTACTATCTGAGGAACAGAGAGAGAACTTTCTGAGGTACTGAGTGAGCACTTTGAGGTATTGAGGGGGCACTACCTGAGGTACTGAGGGAGAAATATCTGAGGTACTGATGGAGAACTATCTGAGGTATTGAGGGAGAAGTATCTGAGGTATTGAGGAAGCCCTTTCTGTGGTACTGACGGAAAAGTATCTGAGGTACTGAGGTAGGACTTTCTGCGGCATTGAGGGAGCACTATCTGAGGTACTGAGGGAGAACTTTCGGAGGTACTGAGGAAGCACTATCTGAGGTCCTGAGCGAGTACTATCTGAGGTACTGAGGGAGAACTATCTGAGGTACTGAGGGACCACTTTCTGAAGTATTGAGGGAGCACTTTCTGAGGTATTGAGGAAGCACTTTCTGAGGTACTGAGGGAGAACAATCTGAGGTACTGAGGGTGCAAGTTTTGAGGTATTGAGGCAGCACTATCTGAGGTACTGAGGGATCACTTTCTGAGGTACAGAGGAAGCACTTTCTGAGGTATTGAGGGAGCACTTTGAGGTACTGAGGGAGCACTTTGAGGTACTGAGGGAGCACTTTGAGGTATTGAGGGAGCACTTTCTGAGGTACTGCGGGAGCACTTTCCGACGTATTGAGGGAGAACTATCTCGGTTTTGAGGGAGAACTATCTGAGGTATTGAGGGAGCACTTTCAGAGGTACTGAGGAAGCACTTTTTGAGGTACTGAGGGAGACGTATCTGAGGTACTGAGGGACCACTTTCTGACGTATTGAGGGAGCACTTTCTGAGGTACTGAGGGAGCACTTTCTGAGGTATTGAGGGAGCACTATCTGAGGTACTTAGGGAACAAGTTCTGAGGTATTGAGGAAGCACACTCTGAGGTACTGAGGGAGAACTATCTGAGGTATTGAGGGAGCACTATCTGAAGTACTGAGGGAGCACTTTCTGAGGTATTGAGGAAGCACTTTCTGAGGTATTGAGGGAACACAATCTGATGTATTGAGGAAGCACTTTATGAGGTATTGAGGGAGCACTTTATGAGGTATTGAGGGAGCACTATCTGAGGTACTGAGGATGCACTTTGAGGTGTTGAGGAAGCACTTTCTGAGGTATTGAGGAAGCAATTTCTGAGGTACTGAGGGAGACGTATCTGAGGTACTGAGGGAGAATTATCTGAGGTATTGAGGAAGCACTTTCTGAGGTAGTGATGGTGCACTTTCTGAGGTGTTGAGGAAGCACTTTCTGAGGTGTTGAGGAAGCACTTTCTGAGGTATTGAGGGAGCATTTTCTGAGGCATTTAGGGAGAACTATCTGAGGTACTGAGGGAGAACTATCTGAGGTACTGAGGGAGCACTTTCTGAGGTATTAAGGGAGCACTATCTGAGGCATAGAGGGAGCAATGTCTGAGGTACTGAGGGTGCACATTATGAGGTATTGAGGGAGAACTGAGGTACTGAGGGAGCACTTTCAGAGGTATTGAGGCAGAACTATCTGAGGTATTGATGGAGCACGATCTGAGGTATTGTGGGAGAAATATCTGAGGTATTGAGGGAGAAATATCTGAGGTATTGAGGGAGAAATATCTGAGGTATTGAGGGAGCAATTTCAGAAGTATTGATGGAGCACTATCTGAGGTATTGAGGGAGAACTATCTGAGGTACTGAGGGAGAACTATCTGGGGTATTTAGGGAGCACTTTCAGAGGTATTGAGGGAGCACTATCTGAGGTATTGATAGAGCACTATCTGAGGTATTGAGGGAGCACTTTCAGAGGTATTGAGGGAGCACTTTCAGAGGTATTGAGGGAGAACTATCTGAGGTACTGAGGGAGAACTATCTGAGGTACTGAGGGAGAACTTTCTGAGGTACTGAGGGAGCACTATCTGAGGTACTGAGGAAGCACTATCTGAGGTACTGAGGGAGCACCATCTGAGGTACTGAGGGAGCACCATCTGAGGTACTGAGGGACCATTTTTCTGAAGTATTGAGGGAGCACTTTCTGAGGTACTGAGGGAGCACTACCTGAGGTACTGAGGGAGAAATATCTGAGGTACCGAGGGAGCTCTTTCTGCGGTATTGAGGAAGCACGTTCTGAGGTACTGAGGGAGAATTATCTGAGGTACTGAGGGTGCAAGTTCTGAGGTACTGAGGGAGAAGTATCTGAGGTATTGATGGAGCACTATCTGAGGTAATGAGGGAGAAGTGTCTGAGGTATTGATGGATCACTTTCTGTGGTTCTGAGGGAAAACTGTCTGAGGTACTGAGGTAGCACTATCTGCGGTATTGAGGGAGCACTATCTGAGGCATTGAGGCAGCACTATCTGAGGTATTGATGGAGCAATTTCTGAGGTATTGAGGGAGCACTACCTGAGGTACTGAGGGAGCACTACCTGAGGTATTGAGGAAGTACTTTCTGAGGTATTGAGGAAGCACACTCTGAGGCACTGAGTGAGAACTATCTGAGGTATTGATGGAGCACTCTGAGGTATTGAGGGAGCATTATCTGAGGTAATGAGGGAGCACTATCTGAGGTATTGAGGAAGCACATTCTGAGGTATTGAGGAAACACAATCTGATGTATTGAGGAAACACAATCTGATGTATTGAGGAAACACAATCTGATGTATTGAGGGAGCACTTTATGAGGTATTGAGGGAGCACTTTGAGGTTTGATGTAGCACTATCTGAGGTACTGAGGGTGCACTTTCTGAGGTATTGAGGAAGCACTTTCTGAGGTATTGAGGGAGCACTTACTGAGGTACTGACGGAAAACTATCTGAGGTACTGAGGTAGCACTATCTGCGGTATTGAGGGAGCACTATCTGAGGCATTGAGGGAGAACTATCTGAGGTACTGAGGTAGCACTATCTGCGGTATTGAGGGAGCACTTTCTGAGGTATTGAGGGAGCACTATCTGAGGTACTGAGGGAGAACTATCTGAGGTACTGAGGGAGAACTATCTGAGGTACTGAGGGTGCAAGTTCTGAGGTATTGAGGGAGCACTTTCTGAGGTATTGAGGGAGCACTTTGAGGTATTGAGGGAGCAGTTTCTGAGGTACTGTGGGAGCAATTTCTGAGGTATTGAGGAAGCACTTTGAGGTACTGAGGAAGCACTTTCTGAGGTATTGAGGGATCACATTCTGAGGTACTGAGAGAGCACTTTGAGGTATTGAGGGAGCACTTTCTGAGGTATGGAGGGAGCACTATCTGAGGCACTGAGGGAGCACTTTCTGAGGTAATGAGGAAGCACTTTCTGAGGTAATGAGGAAGCACTCTGAGGTACTGAGGGAGAACTATCTGTGGTATTGATGGAGCACTTTCTGAGGTATTGAGGGAGCACTATCTGAGTTACTGAGGGAGCACTTTCTGAGGTAATAAGGGAGCACTATCTGAGGCATTGAGGGAGCAATATCTGAGGTACTGAGGGAGCACTTTCTGAGGTACTGAGTGAGAACTATCTGAGGTACTGAGGGAGAACTATCTGAGGTACTGAGGGAGCAGTTTCTGAGGCATTGAGGGAGCACTTTCTGACGTACTGAGGAAGCACTGAGGTTCTGAGCCAGTACTATCTGAGGTACTGAGGGAGAACTATCTGAGGTACTGAGGGACCACTTTCTGAAATATTGAGGGAGCACTTTGAGGTATTGAGGAAGCACTTTCTGAGGTACTGAGGGAGAACTATCTGAGGTACTGAGGCAGCAGGTTCTGAGGTATTGAGGGAGCACTTTCTGAGGTATTGAGGTCGCACTTTGAGGTACTGAGGGAACACACTCTGAGGTATTGAGGGACAACTACCTGAGGTATTGAGGGAGCTCTTTCTGAGGTACTGAGGAAGCACTATCTGAGGTATTGCAGGAGCACCTTCTGAGGTACTGAGGAAGCACTATCTGAGGTACTGAGGGAGAACTATCTGAGGTACTGAGGGACCACTTTCTGAAATATTGAGGGAGCACTTTGATGTATTGAGGAAGCACTTTCTGAGGTACTGAGGGAGAACTATCTGTGGTATTGAGGGAGCACTATCTCCGGTGCTGAGGGAACAAGTTCTGAGGTGTTGAGGAAGCACTGTCTGAGGTACTGAGGGAGACCTATCTGAGGTACTGAGGGAGAACTATCTGGTGTACTGAGGGAGCACATTCTGAGGTATTGCAGGAGCACCTTCTGAGGTACTGAGGAAGCACTATCTGAGGTACTGAGGGAGAACGATCTGAGGTACTGAGGGAGAAGTTTCTGAGGTATTGTGGGAGCACTTTCCGACGTACTGAGGAAGCACTAGCTGAGGTTCTGAGTGAGTACTATCTGAGGTACTAAGGGAGCACCTTCTGAGGTATTGAGGAGGCACTTTCTGAGGTACTGAGGGAGACCTATCTGAGGTATTGAGGGAGAACTATCTGAGGTATTGAGGGAGAACCATCTGAGTCATTGAGGGAGAACCATCTGAGGCATTGAGGGAGCACTTTCAGAGGTATAGAGGGAGATTTATCTGAGGTACTGAGAGAGCAAGTTCTGAGGTATTGAGGGAGCACTATCTGAGATACTGAGGGAGAACTATCTGAGGTATTGATGGAGCACTTTATGAGGTATTGAGGAAGCACTTTCTGATGTATTGAGGAAGCACTTTATGAGGTATTGAGGGAGCACTATCTGAGGTACTGAGGGAGCACTATCTGAGGTACTGAGGGAGCACTTTCTGAGGTACTGAGGGAGCACTTTCTGAGGTACTGAGGGAGCACTTTCTGAGGTACTGAGGGAGCACTTTCTGAGGTACTGAGGGAGCACTTTCTGAGGTATTGAGGGAGCACTTTCTGAGGTATAGAGGGAGCACTATCTGAGGTATAGAGGGAGCACTTTCTGAGGTATAGAGGGAGCACTTTCTGAGGTATTGAGAAAGCACTTTCTGAGGTATTGAGGAAGCAAGTTCTGAGGTATTGAGGAAGCACGTTCTGAGGTACTGAGGGAGCACTTTCTCAGGTATTGAGGGAGCACTATCTGAGGTACTGAGGGAGCAAGTTCTGAGGTACTGAGGGAGCACACTGAGGTACTGAGGGAGAACTATCTGAGGTATTGATGGAGCACTTTCTGAGGTACTGAGGGAGCACTTTGAGGTATTGAGGAAGCACTTTGAGGTACTCAGGGAGCATTTTCTGAGGCATTTAGGGAGAACTATCTGAGGTACTGAGGGAGCACTTTGAGGTATTGAGGAAGCACTTTCTGAGGTATTGAGGAAGCACTTTCTGATGTATTGAGGAAGCAATTTCTGAGGTACTGAGGGAGAACTATCTGAAGTACTGAGGGAGAACTATCTGAGGTATTGAGGAAGCACACTGAGGTACTGAGGGAGAACTATGAGGTTTTGATGGAGCACTTTCTGAGGTTTTGATGGAGCACTTTCTGAGGTATTGAGGGAGCACTATCTGAGGTACTGAGGGAGCACTTTGAGGTAGTGAGGGTGCACTTTGAGGTAGTGAGGGTGCACTTTCTGATGGTGTTGTGGAAGCACTTTCTGAGGTGTTGAGGAAACACTTTGAGGTATTGAGGGAGCATTTTCTGAGGCATTTAGGGAGAACTATCTGAGGTACTGAGGGAGCACTATCTGAGGTACTGAGGGAGCACTATCTGAGGTACTGAGGGAGCACTATCTGAGGTACTGAGGGAGCACTATCTGAGGTACTGAGGGAGCACTATCTGAGGTACTGAGGGAGCACTATCTGAGGTACTGAGGGAGCACTATCTGAGGTACTGAGGGAGCACTATCTGAGGTACTGAGGGAGCACTATCTGAGGTACTGAGGGAGCACTATCTGAGGCATTGAGGGAGCACTATCTGAGGCATTGAGGGAGCACTATCTGAGGCATTGAGGGAGCACTATCTGAGGCATTGAGGGAGCAATGTCTGAGGTACTGAGGGAGCAATGTCTGAGGTACTGAGGGAGCAATGTCTGAGGTACTGAGGGAGCAATGTCTGAGGTATTGAGGGAGCACTTTCTGAGGTACTGAGCGAGAACTATCTGAGGTACTGAGGGAGCACTTTCTGAGGTATTGAGGGAGAACTTTCTGAGATATTGAGGGTGCACTATCTGAGGTATTGAGGGAGAACTATCTGAGGTATTGAGGGAGCACAAGCTGAGGCATTGACGGAGAACTATCTGAGGTATTGTGGGAGAACTATGTTAGGTATTTGGGGAGCATTTTCAGAGGTATTGAGCGAGCACAGTCTGAGGTATTGATGGAGCACTTTCTGAGGTATTGAGGGAGCACTATTTGACGTACTGAGGAAGCACTATGTGAGGTACTGAGGGAGAACTATCTGAGGTATTGATGGAGCACTGAGGTATTGAGGGAGCACTTTCTGAGGTATTGAGGGAGCATTTTCTGAGGTACTGAGGGGACACTTTCTGAGGTATGAAGGGAGCACTTTCAGAGTTATTGAGGGAGAACTATCAGAGGTATTGAGGGAGCACTGTCTGAGATATGGAGGGAGTACTATCTTAGGTACTGAGGGAGAAATATCTGAGGTATTGAAAGAGCACTTTCTGAGTTATTGAGGGAGCACTACCTGAGGTACTGAGGGAGAACTATCTGAGGTACTGAGTGACCACTTTCTGAAGTATTGAGGGAGCACTTTCTGAGATACTGAGGGAGCACTATCTGAGGTATTGAGGAAGCACTTTCTGAAGTATTGAGGGAGAACTATTTGAGGTAGTGAGGGAGCACTTTCTGAGGTATTGAGAAAGCACTTTCTGAGGTATTGAGGGAGCACTTCCTGAGGTACTAAGGGGACACTTTCTGAGGTATTGAGGGGACACGATCTGAGGTATTGAGGGGACACGATCTGAGGTATTGAGGGGACACGATCTGAGGTATTGAGGGAGCACGATCTGAGGTATTCAGGGAGCACGATCTGAGGTATTCAGGGAGCACGATCTGAGGTACTGAGTGAGCACTTTCTGAGGTATTGAAGAAGCACTTTCTGAGGTAATGAGGGAGAACTATCTGAGGTACTGAGGGAGCACTTTCTGAGGTACTGAGGGAGCACTTTCTGAGGTATTGAGGAAGCACTTTCTGAGGTATTGAGGAAGCACTTTCTGAGGTATTGAGGAAGCATTTTCTGAGGTATTGAGGAAGCATTTTCTGAGGTATTGAGGAAGCATTTTCTGAGGTATTGAGGAAGCACTCTCTGAAGTATTGAGGGAGCACTATCTGAGGTACTGAGGGATCACTATCTGAGGTACTGAGGGTGAACGATCTGGGGTATTCAGGGAGAAATATCTGAGGTGCTGCGGGAGCACTTTCTGTGGTTTTGTGGGAGCACTATCCGAGGTACTGAGGGAGAACTATCTGATGTATTGAGGGAGAACTATCTGAGGTAGTGAGGGAGAACTATCTGAGGTACTGAGGGAGAACTATCTGAGGTATTGAGGAAGCACTCTGAGGTATTGAGGGAGCACTATCTGAGGTACTGAGGGATCACTATCTGAGGTACTGAGGGAGAACGATCTGGGGTATTCAGGGAGAAATATCTGAGGTACTGAGGGTGCACTATCTGAGGTACTGAGGGAGCACTATCTACATAGAACATAGAACATAGAAGAATACAGCGCAGTACAGGCCCTTGGGCCCTCGATGTTGCGCTGATCCAAGCCCACCTAAACTACACTAACCCACTATCCTCCATATACCTATCCAATGCCCTCTTAAATGCCCATAAAGAGGGAGAGTCCACCACTGTTACTGGCAGGGCATTCCATGAACTAACGACTCGCTGAGTGAAGAACCTACCCCTAACATCAGTCCTATATCTACCCCCCCTTAATTTAAAGCTATGCCCCCTTGTAATACCCGACTCAATACGCGGGAAAAGGTTCATACTGTCGACCCTATCTAACCCCCTAATCATCTTGTACACCTCAATCAAGTCACCCCTAAACCTTCTTTTCTCTAGTGAAAACAGCCCCAAGTGCCTCAGTCTTTCCTCATACGATTTTCCTTCCATACCAGGCAACATCCTGGTAAACCTCCTCTGCACCCGTTCCAATGCCTCCACATCCTTCCTATAGTATGGCGACCAAAACTGCACACAATATTCCAGATGCGGCCGTACCAGAGTCTTATACAACTGCATCATGACCTCAGGACTCCGGAACTCAATTCCTCTACCAATAAAAGCCAGTACGCCATATGCCTTCCTCACCGCACTATTTACCTGGGTGGCAACTTTCAGAGATCTGTGTACATGGACACCAAGATCCCTCTGCTCATCCACACTACCAAGTATCCGACCATTAGCCCAGTACCACATCTTTTTGTTATTCTTCCCAAAGTGAATCACCTCGCACTTAGCTACATTGAATTCCATCTGCCACCTTTCTGCCCAGCTCTGCAGCTTCTCTATATCCTGCTGTAACCTGCCACATGCTTCCTCACTGTCAACAACTCCTCCGACTTTCGTATCATCCGCAAACTTGCTCACCCAACCTTCTAACCCCTCTTCCAGGTCATTTATAAAAATGACAAACAGCAATGGTCCCAAAACAGATCCTTGCGGAACACCGCTAGTGACGGCACTCCATGAAGAAACTTTGCCATCAACTACTACCCTCTGTCTTCTTCCATCCAGCCAATTCCTAATCCAAACCTCCAACTCACCCTCAATGCCATATCTCCGTATTTTCTGCAGTAGCCTACCATGGGGAACCTTATCAAACGCCTTACTAAAATCCATATATACCACATCTACCGCTTTCCCCTCATCAACCTCCTTCGTCACCTTTTCAAAGAATTCAATAAGGTTTGTGAGGCACGACTTGCCCTTCACAAAACCATGCTGACTATCCTTGATCACATTATTCCTATCCAGATGTGCATAAATCCTATCCCTTACAATTCTCTCTAAGACTTTGCCCACAACAGAAGTGAGACTCACCGGCCTATAGTTACTAGGGCTACCCCTACTCCCCTTTTTGAACAAGGGAACCACATTTGCTATCCTCCAGTCTTCTGGGACTACTCCTGTAGACAAAGAGGACATAAAAATCAAGGCCAATGGCTCTGCAATCTCCTCCCTTGCTTCCCAGAGAATCCTAGGATAAATGCCATCAGGCCCAGGGGACTTATCTATTTTCACCTTTTCCAGGTTTTCCAACACCTCTTCTCTACATACCTCAAAGCCATCCATTCTACTTATTTGTGACTCCGTATTCTCATCGACAACAATGCCCTGTTCCTGAGTAAATACTGAAGAAAAGTATTCATTCAGTGTCTCCCCAATCTCTTCCGCCTCCACACGCAACTTCCCCCTACTATCCTTGACTGGACCTATTCCTACCCTAGTCATTCTTTTATTCCTAACATACCTATAGAAAGCCTTAGGGTTTTCCCTAATCCTATCGACTAAGGACCTTTCATGTCCCCTCCTTGCTGCTTTTAGCTCTCTCTTCAGGTCCTTCCTGGCTACCCTATAAGTCTCAATCGCCCCAATTGAACCTTCACGTCTCATCTTGAGATAGGCCGCCCTCTTCCATTTAACAAGGGATTCCAATTCCTTATTAAACCACGGCTCCCTCGCACGACCCTTTCCTTCCTGCCTGACAGGTACATAATTATCAAGGACACTCAATAGTTGCCCCTTGAACAAGTTCCACATATCATTTACACTCTTGCCTTGGAGTCTACTTTTCCAAGCCACACATCCTAAGTCATGCCTCACCGCATCATAATTTCCCTTACCCCAGCTATAATTCTTGCCCTGTAGTACACACTTATCCCTCTCCATCACGAGTGTAAAAATCACCGAATTATGGTCACTATCCCCAAAGTGCTCACCTACCTCTAATTCTAACACCTGGCCTGGTTCGTTACCCAGAACCAAATCCAGTATGGCCTCACCTCTTGTTGGCCTGTCTACATATTGTGTCAGGAAACTCTCCTGCACACATTGAACAAACACTGACCCATCTAACGAACTTGAGCTATAGCTTTCCCAATCAATATCAGGAAAGTTAAAGTCCCCCATAACAACCACCCTATTACTGTCACTCATCTCCTGAATCACCTTCCCAATCCTTTCTTCAATGATTCTAGGACTATTAGGAGGCCTGTAAAATACTCCTAACAGGGTGACCTCACCTTTCCTATTCCTAACCTCAGCCCAAACTACCTCAGATGGCAAGTCCTCATCCATTGTCCTTTCCACCGCTGTAATACTATCTTTGACAAGCAATGCCACACCTCCCCCTCTTTTACCCCCACCTCTGACCCTACTAAAACATTTAAATCCCGGAACCTGCAACAGCCAATCCTGTCCCTGTTCTAGCCATGTCTCCGTAATAGCCACAACATCGAAGTCCCAGGTACCAACCAACGCTGCAAGTTCACCTACCTTATTTCGTATACTTCTTGCATTGAAGTATACACACTTCAAGCCACTTCCCTGTTTACAGGCACCCTCCTTGGAAATTGATGCCATGTTCCTCACCTCCCTACACTCCAGGCCCTGCACCCTGAAGCTACAATCTGGGTTCCCATGCCCCTGCCGAGTTAGTTTAAACCCCCCCCAAGAGCACTAGCAAACCTCCCCCCAAGGATACTGGTTCCCCTCAGGTTCAGGTGTAGACCATCCTGTTTATAGAGGTCCCACCGTCCCCAGAAAGAACCCCAGTTATCCAAAAACTGGAACCCCTCCCTCCTGCACCATCCCTGAAGCCACGCATTTAATTGTTCTCTCTCCCTATTCCTCGAATCTCTATCACGTGGCACGGGTAACAAACCAGAGACAACAACTCTGTTTGTTCTAACTCCGAGCTTCCAACCTAGCTCCCTGAAAGCCTGTCTAACATCCTCAGCACTCCTCCTACCTATGTCGTTAGTGCCAATGTGGACCACGACTTCGGGTTGCTCCCCCTCCCCCTCCAGGACCCGGAAAACACGATCAGAGACATCACGTACCCTTGCACCTGGGAGGCAACATACCAAACGTGAGTCTCTCTCGTTCCCACAAAACCGCCTATCTTTGCCACGAACTATCGAGTCCCCAATTACTACTGCTCTGCTCTTCACCCTTCCCTTCTGAGTAACGGGGACAGGCTCCGTGCCCACTCAAATGACCGTTGGTGGTGAAACAGTGAGTATTTATACTCACAGTTCTCCTTCCCGGCTGCCCCTCTGCTTGCCGTCACTTCCTCTGCTGCTCCCGCTCTTTCTGTGAAGGAGAGAGAAAACAAAACACCGATGCCCGCTACAGGTAAGTAATTTTGAAAAAAACTCTTACCTTAGCTGTAGTCTCCCGGGTTCACCTCAACTCGGCCGCTGCTCCCACTCAAATGACCGTTGGTGGTGAAACAGTGAGTATTTATACTCACAGTTCTCCTTCCCGGCTGCCCCTCTGCTTGCCGTCACTTCCTCTGCTGCTCCCGCTCTTTCTGTGAAGGAGAGAGAAAACAAAACACCGATGCCCGCTACAGGTAAGTAATTTTGAAAAAAACTCTTACCTTAGCTGTAGTCTCCCGGGTTCACCTCAACTCGGCCGCTGCTCCCACTCAAATGACCGTGATCAAATGATCTGAGGTACTGTGGGAGCACTATCTGAGGTACTGAGGGAGCACTATCTGAGGTACTGTGGGAGCACTATCTGAGGTACTGAGGGAGCACTATCTGAGGTACTGAGGGAGCACTATCTGAGGTACTGAGGGTGCACTATCTGAGGTACTGTGGGAGCACTATCTGAGGTACTGAGGGAGCACTATCTGAGGTACTGTGGGAGCACTATCTGAGGTACTGAGGGAGCACTATCTGAGGTACTGAGGGAGCACTATCTGAGGTACTGAGGGAGCACTATCTGATCTACTGAGGGAGCACTATCTGAGGTACTGAGGGAGAACTATCTGATCTCCTGAGGGAGCACTATCTGAGGTACTGAGGGAGCACTATCTGAGGTACTGACGGAGAACTATCTGATCTACTGAGGGAGCACTATCTGAGGTACTGAGGGAGCACTATCTGAGGTACTGAGGGAGCACTATCTGAGGTATTGAGGGACCACTATCTGAGGTACTGAGGGAGCACTATCTGAGGTAGTGAGGGTGAACTATCTGAGGTACTGAGGGAGCACTATCTGAGGTACTGAGGGAGCACTATCTGAGGTGCTGAGGGAGAACTATCTGATCTACTGAGGGAGCACTATCTGAGGTACTGAGGGAGCACTATCTGAGGTATTGAGGGAACACTATCTGAGGTACTGAGGGAGCACTATCTGAGGTAGTGAGGGTGAACTATCTGAGGTACTGAGGGAGCACTATCTGAGGTATTGAGGGAACACTATCTGAGGTACTGAGGGAACAATATCTGAGGTAGGGAGGGTGAACTATCTGAGGTACTGAGGGAGCACTATCTGAGGTAGTGAGGGTGAACTATCTGAGGTACTGTGGGAGCACTATCTGAGGTACTGAGGGAGCACTATCTGAGGTACTGAGGGAGAACTATCTGATCTACTGAGGGAGCACTATCTGAGGTACTGAGGGAGAACTATCTGAGGTATTGAGGGAGCACTATCTGAGGTACTGAGGGTGCACTATCTGGTGGTACAGAGTGCAGAGGGTAGAAAGGAACAGATGCAATTCCCTGATCATTTCCTCAGGGTCCCCGAGGCACTGTGGTGTCGTAGTTTGAAATGGAAGCCGCTCCCCATTTCAGCAGATCCAGATCATTTTAAACAATCAGTGAAAAATAACAGCAGCATGTGTCTGAAACATGGTTTGGGGGAAAACGTTCATCAATCTATTGTTACTTGTTGCTTGGAGACGTTTTAGAAAAGCAGGCACCCAAACAGACTAATGCTGTCGATGCAAGAGGTGGTGCACAGGAAGATCCAACAAGTCTCTGCAGCTGCTGTCTGTCCCCCTCGAGCAGTCATGATGTGAGATCATGGCTCAGTCCTCGGAGATATCATTTCTCCAGCAACACCCCAACAATGCCTTTACAGCTGTGTGTGTGTGTGTATATGTGTGTGAGAGAGAGAGAGACTTCCCGTGTTTGTGTGTGTGAAAGAGTGGATGCATGTGTATTTCTGTGTGTCTGTATATGTGTGCGTGAGAGAGAAAGTGCATGTTCATGTGAGAGTGTGTGGCTGTGTGTGTGTTTGACGGTGTGTGTGTCTCTGTGTGCATGTGTGTGAGTGAGGGTGTGTGTGAGAGAGTGTGTATGTGTGTGAGAGAGTGTGTCTGTGTGTATGTGTGTGTGTGAGTGTGTCTGTGTGTGAGAGAGTGTGTCTGTGTGTGAGAGAATGTATCTGTGTGTCTATGTGTGTGTGTGTCTGTGTGTGCATGTGTTTGTGTGTCTATGTGTGTGTATGACAGTTTGTCTTGTGTGCTAGAGAGTGTGTATGTATGTGTGAGAGAGTGTGTGTCTGTGTGCAAGTGTGTGAGAGTGTGTCTATGTGTATTTGATGGAGTGTGTGTCTGCGTGTGTATGTGTGTGTGTGAGAGAGTGTAACTGTGTGTTTTTGTGTGTGTGAGAAAGAGTGTCTGTGTGTGTTTGAGGGATCGTGTGTCTGTGTGTATGTGTGTGAGAGAGTGTGTGTGTGAGAGACAGAGAGTGTGTGTGAGAGAGAGAGTGTGTCTATGTGCGTGAGAGTGAGTAGGTGTGTGAGAGAATAAGAATGTGTGTGTGAGAGTGTGTCTGTAAATGAGAGAGCGTGTGTGTATGTGTGTGTGAGAGAGAGAGTGTGTGTCTGTGTGAGAGAGAGTGTGTGTCTGTGTGTGCATGAGAGAGAGTGTCTGTGTGTGTGAGAGAGAGTGTTTCTGTGAGAGAGAGAGTGTGTCTGCATGTATGTGTGAGAGAGCGTGTCCATGTGTGTATTTGAGGGAGCGTATGTCTGTGCGTGTATGTGTGTGAGAGAGAAAGTGTGTGCTTGTGTGTGTGTGTGAGAGAGAGAGTTGTGCCTGTGTGTATGTGTTTGTGAGAGTGTGTCTGTGTTTGTGTTTGAGGGAGTGTGTGTGTGTGTGTATGTGTGTGTGTATGTATGTAAACGAGCCAATCTTATTGGGTGCCCGTGAATATAAAATCCAGCTGCTGTTTCAGATGAATTGGTCCTTGTGTCTCCAAAGACACAAAAGCTGTAAGAGTGACTTAACTGGGGGAAAGAGAGTGCTGTTCATTCCAGTAGGGATTCATCCAGTAAACCTTCCCCACACACTAACATCCCTCTGGCAATGCAGTGACTAGTCCTGCACACAGTGTTCCAGGTACAAACCAATGTAATGTCACCATAGCCTTACCAGAGCATGGGACAGTTCCTCATTACAGAGCGGTGTCTGGTGGGGATGTAAACAGCGGGTCACCATGGTCCGGCTGAGGGGAGAGGTTTGGAAGGAGAGTCCTTCAGAGTAACTCTAGCTAGTGTGTTAAGCTAACTGCCCAGCCAACTGAGCTAACCAACCTCACTCCAGGGACATGCCCTGTATAACCCACTCATAGCCAGCCTGCACCTCAATAGGAGCAGGAGCAAGGCCATTCGGCCCCACCCTAACCCAGAAGGGAGAGCACGGGAAGCTGATGAAGGAAACAAGCCCCTCCCATCTGGCCGTCTGAAATGGAGCTGGAGGACAGAGCACATCTGGCCTGCTGTTTGCTTCCCCGAGTCTGGCCTGCTCCACCTTACAGTGAGAGACTGAGGGGAACCTCAAGGAGATTTCACTTCTCACTGAGAGGCTGCAACTCCAATCCAAATCAGGCTGGTTCCCTCCGAGACTCACGGAAGAGGGCAGCCCTCTACAGATCAGGCCCTTGTGTCGCATAACCTCCAGTGTGGGGGCCAAGAGCTGGGAGGTAGTGCTAAGAACATAAGACCATCCAAAATAGGAACAGGAGGAGACCATCCAGCCCCTCGAGCCTGCTCTGGTATTCAATAGGATCGTGGATGATTCAACATTCGATTTGGGAGCTGAAACTAGGACAATACAGAGACAGAGAATCAAATTATTCTGCCATGAGGAATCATCAGACGAAAGCACACACACACACACGGACACACCCACACACACACAGACACACACACACACACACGGACACACCCACGCACACACAGACACACCCACACACACGGACACACACACACAGACACACACACAGACACACACACACATACACACCCACATACACACAGACACACACACACGGACACACACACACACCCACACACACACACGGACACACAGACACACCCACACACACACACACACAGACACACACACACGGACACGGACACACACACACAGACACACCCACACACACACAGACACACACACACACACACGGACGGACGCACACACACAGACACACACATGGACACGGACACACAGACACAGACACACACACACGGACACACACACACAGACACAGACACACCCACACACACAGACACACACACACACACAGACACAGACGCACACAGACACAAACACAGTCACACACGCAGACACACACACACAGACACAAACACAGACACACACACACGTAGACACACAGACACAAACACAGACACACACACTCACTTACACACACACAGACACACACACACATACCACGCACGCACGCACGCACACGCACACACACACAGACACACACACAGACACACACACACACACACAGACACACACACACGTAGACACACAGACACAAACACAGACACACACACTCACTTACACACACACAGACACACATACCACGCACGCACACACACACACACAGACATACACGCACACACACAGACACACACACACACAAACACACAGTGGGATTCAGGCTGTCTGTGGGAACAGCGAGAGACAAAGGAGCAAAATGCTAGAGAGGGATCTGATCCCACAGATTTCACTGCTTCCCTCTCTCTCTGCGGCTCTCATGTCTATTTCTGTGTTCCCAGTTCTCTCTCCCACATCTTTCCTTCAATCCCTATCTCTCAACATCCTTCACATCTCTGTCCAATGTACATTTCCCAGTGTTCTGCAAATCTCTCTCTGCATCTGTCTGACAGCTCTGTGGGATCTTGCTATTCCTGTCTGTACATCACTCTAGCCACATCACAGCCCCCACCACCACCCCACTCTCTCAGCTCTATCTCTCTGCTGCTGCAGCTCCTCTCTCTCTCTCTCTGTCCTATATCTCTCCCTGGGATTTCCGTCTTGCTGTCTGCCTGAACTTCTCTCCCTGCCTTTCTCTCCCCATTTTCACCTTGTATCTGTCTGACATTGTAGTTCTCTTCCTGGAGTTTCACTCTCTCTCTCTCTCTCTGTCTCTCTCTGTCTCTCTCTGTCCTGCTCTCTCTCAGTTCTTCTCACTTCCTCTCCCCTTCCCCCCCCGCCTGTCTTTGTCTTGTTCTCTCCCTCCCTCACGCTGTCTGTCCGTCCATCTCTCTTTCTCTCCGGTAGTTTCTCTCCCTCTTTCTCCCTGGACCCCTCTGCTCTGTCCCAGTGACTGGGGAAGGGGCATTGGGAAGAGTTTGCCTCAGTGCCTGGTCTCTCCCAGGATTTACCCCGACTGTGGGGAGGGGGTGAATGGAAGGAACATGAAGTACTTTTCTGAGTGCGTCTGAAAAAGAGAGAAAGAGAACGAGAAAGGGAGAGTGACAGAAAGAGAGAGAGACATGGAGAGAGTGGAGATAGAGAAAGTGGAGAGAGAGAAATGGGCAGTAAGAGTCAGGGAGGTGGAGTGAGAAAAGGACAGAGTGAGAGAAACAGGGAGAGAGAGAGAGTGAGAAGGACATATATGGAGGGAGAAGGACAGTGTGTGTACTTGGCGATGGTTTTAGAGTGGGATCTTGCTGTGCATTACAGCAGTCAGTCAAAAGGCGAGTTAGTCTCTGCACTATGTCCTCCAGCCCAGGGGCTGTAAGTCTGCATGGGAAGGGGGAGAGTGGGAGACACGGAGGGAGTGGGACAGCCAGAGACAGGGGGAGGGTTTGATGGGGTTTTGGGGTTGGTGGAGAAAGGAGGGGCTGTTGTCATAGAGAGATGAAGGGAGGGATAGCATGTGATGCAAAGTCTGAGACAGGGTGGAGAAGAGGTCCTCACACGAAGGATAGTCAATGAGGCCATTCAGGGGCCAACCCTGAGGATCCTGAACCGGACCAGGATCATTTAATGGGGCAGGGGGATGATGGGCAGAAAGGACTCCATCTGTGATGCAAACCTTCTGTAATTCTCGGGCTGGGATCTTGCTGTACATTAAAATAAGTCACAGGTCAGTCAACCCAGACACATTTACCGGTGTGAGAAAGTGAGGACTGCAGATGCTGGAGAGTCAGAGTTACAAAGTGAGGAGCTGGAGAAGCCCAGCAGGTCAGCCAGGAGAGTCAATGGTTCAGGCCTGACCTGCTGGGCTTTTCCAGCTCCACACTTTTCCACTCAACTCCCTCTGCCCCAGGGAGTGGGGCTCACAGCAATGTTGAGGGGGCAGGATAATATTTGAGGGGGGCACAGTTGGTGAGGTAGGTATTTTGGAGGGAAGGTATTGGGGGAAGGGAATAAATTTGGGAGGAGAGTGAAAATGAGGGGCAAATGTTTTTAGGGAGTTCAAATTTGGGTGAACACTTTCAGGTCTGAAATAAAGAAAAAGAGAAAAGGGAGGGTGAGAAAAAGAGATAGAGGTAGAGAGAGTGGGGATGGAGAAGGGGATGAGAGAAAGATGGGGCAGAGACAGACAGTGAGAGGGAGGGTGTGAGAGAAAGGCAGATTGAGAGAAAGAGACAGACAGGGAGAGAGAAGGACAAAGAAGGGGAAGTCAGACTGAGAGAAACAGGTGTTGAAGCATGGACAGACTGAAGGGGGGACACTCAGTATTCCAGTTGGTTCCAGCTCCCTCTCTCTCAATGGGTTTTCACACTCCCTCTCTCCCATGCTCCTGAGGTTTCCTTCAGCTTGTCTCGCTCCCTCTCTCTCTCCCTCTCTGTGGATGGTGAGCTGGTCTCTGTCCCTTGCCATGTTGGTCACCTCAGAAAGCCTCAGACAGACAGACAGGGAGAGAGAAGGACAAAGAGAGAAGGGGAAGTCAGACTGAGAGAAACAGGTGTTGAAGCATGGACAGACTGAAGGGGGGACACTCAGTATTCCAGTTGGTTCCAGCTCCCTCTCTCTCAATGGTTTTTCACACTTCCTCTCTCCCATGCTCCTGGGGTTTCCTTCAGCTTGTCTCTCTCCCTCTCTCGCTCCCTCTCTCTGGGTGGTGAGCTGGTCTCTGTCCCTTACCATGTTGGTCACCTCAGAAAGCCTCCAGAAAATTCAAGAGATCAGTCTGCAGGTGATCCCTGGTTTTGTTCATTTCTGGATGGTTTCCCAGAACTTTCTATACTTCTGGCCAATTCGGAGAATCAATTAATAGTTTGAAGCGTTGCTAATCATTTGGATGGCTTGTTCCTGTTAGTTTCTTTGTGTAGCAGGACCCGGTGCCTTCCTATCTGGGCCCTCCTTTGTTTGGTGGAGACGTTGTTAGGGATATGCCTGCCCAGGGGACCTGTTGCCTTTGACATTATGCTGATGGGATAACCATCTGGCTGCTGTCTGGCTTTTGTGATTTGGGAGTATAACTTGTCCATTATACCCAGCATCTCTTGGCTGTCTATCTGTGTTTTAGCAAGGAGGCCGCGACATTTCACCCATTCCCCCTCCCCCACCCAGTCTTTTGACTGGAAAGAAGCTTATACAATGAATTACAAACCTAATTTTAAAAGCTGGTTATGTTTGTTGTCAGAGTAGCCTGCTGTTTGAGCGAAAGCCATTTTGTACATTGGTCAAACCGATTGTCATATGGCTGATAAGTGATATCATAGAATCCCTACAGAGCAGAAACAGGCCCTTCAGCCCATCGAGTCCACAATGACCCTCTGAAGAGAATGCAACTCAGATCTATCCCCTGATGATATCCCTGAAACCCTGCATTTCCCATGGCTATTCCAGCTAACCTGAATATCCCTCGACACTATGGGCAATCTGTCAAAAATGTGCAGATGCAGGGAGAATGTACAAACTCCACACAGACAGTCGCTCAATAGTGGAATCAAACCCAGGTCTCTGGCGCTGTGAGGCAACAGTGCCAACCACTGAGCGACGGTGGCACTTGTAACTGTTTCGACAAAACATATTCCGTTCTGAGAATCCATACAGAATTGTGATGCATAGCCAACATCCAGTGAGCAGAATAAATGCAAGTGAATGAGACCTGCTCGCTCAAACTCCTGGAATTCCCTCCCTGAGGACCTTGTGGGTCCACCACTTGCAACAGTTCAAGGAGGCAGCTCACCACCAAAACCAGCTCCCGTGCAGCTACGGAGAGGCAATCAATACTGGGCCCAGCCAGGAACACTCAAACGCTGCAAATGAATGAAACTGAGGTGATCACCCGGGGAGTTCCATCTACCTTCCAGCCCCTGAGGGTGTGTCCATGTATTATTCACCATGATCGTACCCATCTGTTACAGCCTACAATCCTAACCACTGGTATCCCGAGATATATCATGGTGAGTGCGGTTAGGGACACAGCCGATGTGGTCCTCTATCTATCACTCCTCTCTCTATCTCACCCCTCTCTCTCTCCCTCAGCGCTTCTCTCTCACACTGCTTCTCTCTCTCTCAGCCCTCTCTTACTCTCACCCCTCTCTCTGACCCTTCTCTCTCTCACCCTCTCTCTCTTACCCCTTCTCTCTCACACCCCCCACCCCTCTCTCTCTTACCCCTCTCTCTTCTGACACCTCTCTCTCTCTGTCAGCGCTTCGCTCTCACACCGCTTCTCTCTCTCTCACCCCACTCTCACTCTCACCCCTCTTTTTCTCACCTCTCTCTCTTTCCCCTCTCTCTTCTGACACCTCTCTCTCTCTCACCCCCTCTCACTCTCACCCCCTCTCTCACCCTCTCTCTCTCACCCCCCTTTCTCTCGCACCCCCCTCTCTCTCAACCCTCTCTCTTACCCCTCTTTCTTCTCACACCTCTCTCTCTCAGCACTTCTCTCTCACATCGCTTCTCTCTCTCTCACCCCTCTCTCTCACCTCTCTCACCCCCACTCTCTCACCCCCACTCTCTCACCCCGCTCTCTCTCACCGCCCGTCTCTCTCACACCCCTCTCTCACTCCCCTTTCTCGCACCCCCTGTCTTTCTCTCATCCCCTCTCTCACACCCACTCTCTCACTCTCTCTCACCGCCCCTCTCTCTCACCCACCCTCCCTCCCCTTTCTCTCACCCCCCTCTCTCTCTCATCCCCTCTCTCTCACCCCCACTCTCTCTCTCACCCCTCTCTCATCCCGCTCTCTCTCACTGCCCCCTCTCTCACCGCCCTCTCTCCCTCCCCTTTCTCTCACCACCCTCTCTGTGTCTCATCCCCTCTCTCTAAGCCTCACTCTCTCTCACTCTCTCTCACACCCCTCTCTCACTCCCCCCTCTCTCACACCCCCTCTTTCTCACCCCCACTCCCTCTCACTCTCTCTCACACACCTCTCTCTCACCCCGCTCTCTCTCACCGCCGCTCTCTCTCATTCCCCCTCTCTCACCACCCCTTTCTCTCAACCCCCTCTCTCACTCCCCTTTCTCTCACCCCCACTCTCTCTCTCACTCTCTCTCACTGCCCCCTCTCTCACCCCGCTCTCTCACTGCCCCCTCTCTCACCCCGCTCTCTCTCACACCCCTCTCTCCCTCCCCTTTCTCTCACACCCCTCTTTGTGTCTCATCCCCTGTCTCTAAGCCCCACTCTCTCTCACTCTTTCTCACACCCCTCTCTCACTCCCCCTCTCTCACACCCCCTCTTTCTCACCCCCACTCCCTCTCACTCTCTCACACACCTCTCTCTCTCACCCGCTCTCTCTCACTGCCGCTCTCTCTCACTCCCCCCTCTCACAACCCCTCTCTCACAACCCCTCTCTCTCAACCCCCTCTCTCACTCCCCTTTCTCTCTCACTCTCCCTCTCTCACCCCCTCTCTCTCTCCCCGCTCTCTCACCGCCCCTCTCCCTCACCCGCCCCTCACTCCCCTTTGTCTCACACCTCTCTCTCTCACCCCCACTCTCTCTCACACCCTCTCTCTCACCCCTCTCTCACCCCTCTCTCTCAACCCCTCTCTTTCTCAGTCCCTCTCTTCACCCACTTTCTCACTGCCCCTCTCTCAAACCCCCACTCCCCCTATCTCACCTCCTCTCTCTCTCATCCCCCTCTCTCTCTTACCCTTCTATTTCTCTCCCTCCCTCCCTCTCTCTCACCCTCTCTCTGTCTCTTTCGCATCCCCTCTCTCTCCTTCTCACTCCCTCTCTCTTACCCCATCTCACTCTTACCATCTCTCTCTCAACCCTTCTCTCTCTCTCACCCCTCTCTCTCTCCCATCCCCATCTCTCTCTCTCCTTCCTCTCTCGAACCCTCGCTCTCTCACCCCTCGCTCTCACGCCCCCCTCACACCCCTCGCTCTCACCCCCCTCTCTCAACCCCTCTCTCAATCCCTCCCTCTCTCTCTGTCTCTTTCTCATCCCCTCTCTCTCCTTCTCACTCCCCCTCTCTCTTACCCTATCTCTCTCACCCCCTCACCTGCGCGCTCTCACACCGCCTCTCTCTCTTACCCTTATCTCCCTCACTCCCTCCCTCTCTCCCACCCTCTCTCAGTCTCTGTCTCATCCCCTCTCTCTCCTTCTCACTCCCTCTCTCTCTTACCCCATCTCTCTCACCTCTCTCTCTCACCTCTACTCTCTCTCTCCCACCTCTCTCTCTCAGCCCCCCTCACCCCCCTCTCACCCAGCTCTCTCTCACACACCTCTCCCTCTCTCCCACCCCCTCACACCTCCACTCTCTCCCCCCACCTCCCTCACCCCCCTCCCACCCCTTCTCCCACTGACATCTCCCACACACACCCTCAGCCACCTCCCCCTCTCACCCCCTCTCTCAACCTCCCTTTCTGTCAACCTCTCTCTCACCACTCTAACCCTCTTACCTTTTCTCCCCCTCTCTCTCCCCCTCTCTCTCTCCCCCCTCTCTCACCCATCTCTCTCACTCACCCCCCTCCCATCCCTTCTCCCACTGACATCTCCCACACACACCCTCAGCCACCTCCCCCTCTCACCCCCTCTCTCAACCTCCCTTTCTGTCACTCTCTCTCTCACCACTCTAACCCTCTTACCTTCTCTCCCCCTCTCTCTCCCCCTCTCTCTCCCGCCTCTCTCACCCATCTCTCTCACTCCTCTCTCTCACCCTCTCTCTCTCACCTCTCTCTCACAACCCACACTCTCACGCCCTCCCTCTCTCATCCCGTCCCTCTCTCTCACACACTCCCTCTCTCCCCCCTCTCTCACCCCTCTCACTCACCCCTCTCTCTCACCCCTCTCTCTCACACCCCCCCTCTCTCACAGTTCCTCTCTCATCCCGTCCCTCTTCCCCCCCCACTCTCATCACTCTTCTCTCACACTCTCCCTATCTCACCCTCTGTCTCAGCCCATTTCTCTCTCAGCCCCTCTCTATCTCAGCCCCTACCGCTCTCACCCACCCTCTCTTTCAACCCCTGTCTCTCTCAGCCCCCCTCTCTCTCACCCACTCTCCCTCATCCCACTCTCTCTCCCCCTCTTTATTACACCCTCTCCCTCTCTCACACCCTTCTAACTCTCTCACCCCTTCACCCCCTCCCTCTCTCCACCACCTCTCCTCCTCTCTCCCCTGTCTCTCTCACCCCTCTCTCACACACTCTCTTTCTCACTCCCTCTCTCTCTCACCACTTACGATCTCTCTCATCCCCCTCTCTCTCACCGTCTCTCTCTCAGCCCCTTCTCTCTCAGCCCCTCTCTCTCTCAGCCCCTTTCTCTCTCAGCCCCTCTCTCTCACACCCCCTTTCTCTCTCACCTTGTTATCTCTCTCACCACACTCTCTCTCAACCCCTCTCTCACATCCTCTCTCTCCACCCTGCTCTCTCAGATCTCACTCTCACCCCTCTCTCTCTGTCACCCTTCACCCTCTCTCCACTTTACACCCTCTCTCACCCCTCTCTCTCTCTCTCATCCCTTCACCCTATCTCCCCCGCTCACACCCTCTCTCTCTTACCCACCTCTCTGTCTCTCTCTCACACCTCTCTCCCCCGCCCTCTCGCTCATGCCCCCTCTCTCTCGCTCTATTGCATTCTGTCTATCACTACCTTTATCTCTCTCTCATTCCCTTCACTCTGGCGCACTGTCTCACACCCCTCCCCCTCTCTCGTGCCCTCTTTCTCTCGTTCGCCCCATTTCACTCTCTCTTTTGACCCCTTTCTTCCTCCCTCGTCCTTGCTCTCGTTCTGTCTCTCTCTAGCGCCCACTCTCTCACCCCATCTCCTTCACACCCCTCAAACTCTCTCATCCGTTCACTCGTTCTCTCTCAACCCCTCATTCACTGTCTATCTCAGCCCCTCTCTCACCCCTTTCGCTCTCTCTCTCGCGTCCCATCTCTCTCATCCCTCTTTCGGTCGCTGCCCCCCTTTCTCTCTCACCCCTTCTCTATCTCTCCCCCTTTCTCTCAATTCTTCTCTCTCACCCCCTCTCTCTCCCACTCTCTCTCCCACCTCCTCTCTCTCACCCCCCCACACATTCACTCTTTCTCTAACCCCCCTCTTTCTCTCTCCTCTCTCTGATTCTCAGCCCTCTCTCCCTTTTTTACCCCTCTTTCTCTCACCCCTTTCTCTCTTACCCTCTCTCTCACCCTCTCTCTCTCACCCCCTCATCCTCCTCTCTCTCACCCGCGCTCTCTCGCTCTCTCAATCCCTCTCTCTCTAAACCCTTGATCTCTCTCTCACCCTTCTCTCTCTATGTTAGCCCCTTACTCTTAATCCCCCTTCTCTCTCACCCCCTTTCTCTCTTACCCCCTCACCCGCGCTCTTTCTCACCCGTCTGTCTCTCTGAAATCTCCTCTTTCTTATACCCCTCTCGCACCTCTCTCTCTCACACTCCTCTCTCTCTCTCACCCCCTCCCTCTTTCCCACCCTCTCTCTATCTCTTTGTCATCCCCTCTCTCTCCTTCTCACTCCCTCTCTCTCACTCCCTCTCTCTCACCCCTCACTCTCACCCCCCTAACCCCCTCCCTCTTTCTCACCCTCTCTCTATCTCTTTCTCATCCCCTCTCTCTCCTCACTCCCTCTCTCTCACTCCCTCTCTCTGACCCCTCATTCTCACCCTCTCTCTCTCTTCCCATCTCTCTCCCACTCTCTCTCTCTCACTCTCGTCTCTCTATCTTTCACAACCCCCCTCTCTCTCACCCTCTCCTCTCTCTCATTCCCCTTCTCTCACCAACCTCTCTCTCACCCCCTTCTCTCTCTCATACACCTCTCTCTCTCCCACCCCCCTCACACCCCCTCTATCTCCACACCCTCTCCTACTCCCATTTCCCACACACACCCTCACCCACCTACCCCTCTCAACCCCCTCTCTCACCCCCCTCTTACACCCCCTCTCTCACTCAAACCCCTCTCTCTGTCACCCGTCTCTTTCTGTCACCACTCTAACTCTCTTACCTTCTCTCCCCGTCTCTCTCCCCCTCTCTCACTCCTCTCTCTCACCCTCTCTCTCACCCTCTCTCTCTCACATACACCCCTCTCTCTCACGCCCTCCCTCTCTCATCCCGTCTCTCTCTCACACCCTCCCACTTTCACACTCTCCCTCTCTCCCCCTCTCAGTCCCCCCTCCCCATCTCTCCCCCGCTCACACCCTCTCTCTCTTACCCGCCTGTCTCTCTCTCTCACACTTCTCTCTCTCCCCGCCCTCTCTCTCCCGCCCTCCCTCTCACTCCTCTCTCTCTCTCTCCCCTTCACTCTATCTCTCCGCTCACACCCTATCTCTCTCTTACCCACTTCTCTGTCTCTCTTTCTCTCTCACACCTCTCTCTCTCCCCACCCTCTCTCTCCCCCGACCTCTCTCTCATCCCCCCTCTCTCTCGCTCTATTGCCTTCTGTCTATCACTCCCTTTTCTCTCTCTCATTCTCCTTCACTCTCGCGCTCTGTCTCACACCCCTCCCCCTCTCTCGCGCCCTCTTTCTCTCGTTCGCCCCATTTCTCTCTCTCTTTTGATCCCTTTTTTTCTCCCTCCTCCTTGCTCTCGTTCTGTCTCTCTCTAGCACCCACCATCTCACCCCATCTCCCTCACACCCCTCTAACTCTCTCATCCATTCACTCGTTCTCTCTCTCTCTCTCTGTCTCTCTCTTTCAACCCATCATTCACTTTCTATCTCATCCCCTCTCTCACCCCTTTCGCTCTCTTTCTCTCGCGCCCCAATTCTCTCATCCCTCTTTCTCTCGCTGTCCCCCTTTCTCTCTCACTCCTTCTCTATCTCTCCCCCTTTCTCTCAATCCCTCTCTCTCACCCCCTCTCTCTCTCACTCTCTCTCCCACCTCTTCTCTCTCACCCCCCACACATTCACTCTTTCTCTGACCCCCTCTCTTTCTCTCCCCTCTCTCTCATTCTCAGCCCTCTCTCTCTCCCCTCTCTCTTTCTCCCCACTCTCCCTTTCTCAGCCCACTCTCCCTTTCTCACCCCTCTCTCTCTCACCCCTTTCTCTCTCACCCTCTCTCTCAACCCGTTTCTCTCACCCTCCTCATCCTCCTCTCTCTCACCCGCTCTCTCTCGCTCTCTCAATCCCTCTCTCTCTAAACCCCCTCTCTCTCACTCCTTGCTCTCTCTCTCACCCCTCTCTCTCTATGTTCGCCCCTCACTCTTTATCCCCCTTCTCTCTCACCCCACTGTCTCTCAACCCCTTTCTCTCTTAAGGGGTAAATGTAGGGGGGTATGGGTGGGTTTCGCTTCGGCGGGTCGGTGTGGACTTGTTGGGCCAAAGGGCCTGTTTCTACACTGTAATCTAATCTAATCTAATCATTCCACTCTCTCTCCCCCTTTCTATTACACAAACTCTCTCACACCCTACTAATTTTATCACCCTTTCACCCCCTCCCTCTGTCCACCACCTCTCCACCTCTCTCCCCCCCTCTCACCCCTCTCTTTCTCACCCCACTCTCTCTCACCCACTCTCTTTCTCACTCCCTCTCTCTCTCACCACTCACTATCTCTCTCGCCCCTCTCTCTCTCACTGCCTCTCTCTCTCAACCCCTCTCTCTCAGCCCTCTCTCTCTCAGCCCCTTTCTCTCACATCCCCTTTCTCTCTCACTTTGTTATCTCTCTCCCCCTCGCTCTCTCACACCTCTTCTCTTTCCACCTTGCTCTCTCTCTCACCTCTCTCTCTGTCACCCTTCACCCTCTCTCCCTTTACACCCTCTCTCTCACCCTCTCTCTCTCTCTCACCCCTTCACTCTATCTCCCCCATTCACACCCTCTCTCTCTAACCCACCTGTCTGTCTCTCTCTCTCTCACCCGTCTCTCTCACCCGTCTCTCTCACACCTCCATCAGCCCTCTCTCTATCAGCCCCCTCTCTCTCCCCAGTCTCTCCCACCCTGATCTCTCTCACACACCTTCTCTCTCACGCCTCTCTCTCACCCTCTCTTTCTCCCCCACTCTCACTCACCCCCTTTCTCTTTTGCACCTGCCCTCTCCCCCACCCCGATCTTTCTCATCCTCCCTCTCTCTCACCCTCTCACTCTTCTCTCTCTCTCATTCCCTCTCTCGCCCCCTCTCTCTCTCCAACCCCCTCTCTCCCATTCCCTCTCTCTCACCCCCTCACCTCCACTCTTTCTCTGACCCCCTCTCGTTCTTCCCCCCACTCTTTCTCACCCCTCTCTCCCTTTCTAACCCCCTCTCCCTTTTTCACCCTCTCTCTCTCACCCCCTTATCTCTCTCACCCTCACATCCCACCCTCTCTCTCACACCCCCATCCACTCTCTCTCTCTCGCCCTCTGTCTCCTCCCCCTCTCTCCACGCTCTTTCTCCCCCCTCTCTTTCCCCCTCTCTACCCTTCTCCTCCTCCCTCACACACCCTTTTCTCTCACCCCCTCTCTCTCACCCCCTCTATCTCAGCCCACTCTGTCTCTTTATCCCCCTGTCTCTGTCCCCCCCTCTGTCCCCTCTCTCTCTGTCCCCGCTCTCTCTGTCTTGTATCTGTTCCCCTTTCTCTGTCCCCCCCTCTCTCTGTCCCCCTCTCTCTGTCCCCATCTCTCTGTCCCCATATCTCTGTCCCCCTCTCTCTGTTCCCCTTTCTCTGGACTCCTCTCTCTGCCCCCTCTCTCTACCCCCTCTGTCTTCCCTCTCTCTGTCCCCCACTCTCTCCACGCGCTCTCCCCCTCCCCTCCCACTCTCTCTCTCCATGCCTCTCTCTCTGTCCCCTCTCTCATGCTCACTCTCCCCCTCCCCCTCACCCCCTGTCTCTCTACTCCATCTCTCTTCCCCTTTCTCTCTACCCCACTCTCCCTCCCTCTACCTCCTCTCTCTCCACGCCTCTCTCTATCTCCTCTCTCTCTCCCCCCTCTCTCTCTCTCTTCACTAACAGTCTCCCCAAACTCTGTCACCGAATGCTGTCCCCTCTCTCTCCCTCTCTCAGCCGGTCCCTCTTTCATTCCCTCACTCGACCTCTCACTCTCCCCTTCTGTCTCCGCCCTCTCTCTCCACCAGTCTCTCCAGCTCTCTCACCCTCACTGTCCCCCTCCCGTCTTCACCTCCCGTCTCCCGCTCTCTCCACCTCTCTCTCCCCATCTCTCTACCACTCTCTGTCCCCCTCTCTCTACCCCCACTCTCCCGCCCTCTTCCACCTCCTCTCTCAGTCCCCATCTCTCTGTACCCCTTCTCTCTAAGTACCACTCTCTCTGTTCCCCCGCTCTCTGTCCCTCTCTCTCTCTGACCCCTCTCGCTCTCTGTCCCCACTCTCTCTTTCCCCCCCCTCTATCCACTCTCTCGCTCTCTCTGCCCCATCCCCCTCTCTCTGTCCTCCCCTCTCTCTCTGTACCGTCTCTCTCTGTCCCTCTCTCTCTGTCCCTCCCTCTGCACCGATCTTCCCTCTGTTCCCCACCCTGTCCCCCCTCTCGACCCCCTCTTTCTGTCCCCGCACTATGTCCCCCACTCTCTGACCCCGGACTCTATGACCCCTTCTATCTCACTGCATTCTCTGTCCCCCTCTCTCTGTCCCCCTCCCTTTGTCCCCCTCTCTCTACCCCCTCTCTCTGTCCCACTCTCTGTTCTCCCTCTCTGTCCCCACTCTCTCTGTCCCCATCTCTCTGTCTCCATCTCTCTGTCCCACCTCTCTGTCCCCACTCTCTCTGTCCCCACTCTTTCTGTCCCCACTCTCTCTGTCCCCATCTCTCTGTCTCCATCTCTCTGTCCCACCTCTCTGTCCCCACTCTCTCTGACCCCTTCTCTCTGTGCTCCCTCTCTCTGTCCCCCCTTTCTCTCTCCACCCTCTCTCTGTCCCCCTCTCATTGCCCCGCTTTCTGCCCCCTCTCCCTGTGCACCCATTTCTCTGCCACCCCCTTTCACTGTCCCCATCTCTCTGTCCCCCCTCTCTGTCCCCAATCTCTCTGTCACCCCTCTCTCTGTCCCCTCTCTCTATGTCCTGTCCCCTCTGTCCCTCCTCTCTGTACCCCCTATCTCTGTCCCCCTCTCTCTGTCCCTCCCTCTGCAACGATCTTCCCTCTGTTCCCCACTATGTCCCCCACTCTCTGTCCCCAGACTCTCTGACCCCTTCTATCTCCCTGCACTTTCTATCTCCCTGCCCTCTCTGTCCCCTCTCTCTGTCCCCCTCGCTTTATTCCCCATTCTATCCCCCCTCTCTCTGTCCCCATCTCTCTGTCCCCCTCTCTCTGTCCTCCCTCTCTCTGTCCCCCGCTCTCTGTCCCCCTCTCTCTACCCCCTCTCTCTGTCCCACTCTCTGTTCTCCCTCTCTGTCCCCACTCTCTCTGTCCCCATCTCTCTGTCTCCATCTCTCTGTCCCACCTCTCTGTCCCCACTCTCTCTGTCCCCACTCTTTCTGTCCCCACTCTCTCTGTCCCCATCTCTCTGTCTCCATCTCTCTGTCCCACCTCTCTGTCCCCACTCTCTCTGACCCCTTCTCTCTGTGCTCCCTCTCTCTGTCCCCCCTTTCTCTCTCCACCCTCTCTCTGTCCCCCTCTCATTGCCCCGCTTTCTGCCCCCTCTCCCTGTGCACCCATTTCTCTGCCACCCCCTTTCACTGTCCCCATCTCTCTGTCCCCCCTCTCTGTCCCCAATCTCTCTGTCACCCCTCTCTCTGTCCCCTCTCTCTATGTCCTGTCCCCTCTGTCCCTCCTCTCTGTACCCCCTATCTCTGTCCCCCTCTCTCTGTCCCTCCCTCTGCAACGATCTTCCCTCTGTTCCCCACTATGTCCCCCACTCTCTGTCCCCAGACTCTCTGACCCCTTCTATCTCCCTGCACTTTCTATCTCCCTGCCCTCTCTGTCCCCTCTCTCTGTCCCCCTCGCTTTATTCCCCATTCTATCCCCCCTCTCTCTGTCCCCATCTCTCTGTCCCCCTCTCTCTGTCCTCCCTCTCTCTGTCCCCCGCTCTCTGTCCCCATTTTCTGTACTCCTCTATCTGCCCCCTCTTTCCGTCCCCCCGTCTCTCCCCGCTCTCCCCCTCCCCTCCCTCACTCTCCCACTCTCTCTCTCTTCCCCCCTCTCTCCGTGCCTCTCTCTCTGTCCCCTCTCTCATGCTCCCTCTCCCCCTCCCCCTCACTCCCTCTCCCCCACCCCCCACTCCCTCTCTCTCTACCCCATCTCTCTTTCCCTTTCCTCTCTACCCCCACTCTCTCTCCCTCCCTCTACCTCCTCTCTCTCCACGCCTCTCTCTACCTCCTCTCTCTCTCTCCCCTCTCTCTCTCTTCACTAACTGCCTCCCCAAACTCTGCCACCGAAAGCTGTCCCCTCTCTCTCTCTCTCTCAGCCGGTCCCTCTTTCACTCCCTCACTCGACCTCTCACTCTCCCCTTCTGTCTCCGCCCTCTCCCTCCACTAGTCTCTCCAGCTCTCTCTCTCACCCTCACTGTCCCCCTCCCGTCTTCACCTCCCGTATCCCTCTCTCTCCACCTCTCTCTCCCCATCTCTCTACCACTCTCTGTCCCCCCCTCTCTACCCCCACTCTCCCGCCCTCTTCCACCTCCTCTCTCTGTCCCCCTCTCTCTGTACCCCTTCTCTCTAAGTACCACTCTCTCTGTTCCCCCGCTCTCTGTCCCTCTCTCTCTGACCCCTCTCGCTCTCTATCCCCACTCTCTCTCTCTGTCCCCCCTCTATCCACTCTCTCGCTCTCTCTGCCCCATCCCCCTCTCTCTGTCCTCCCTTCTCTCTCTGCCCCCCTCTCTCTATCCCTCCCTCTGCACCGATCTTCCCTCTGTTCCCCACCCTGTCCCCCCTCTCGACCCACTCTTTCTATCCCCCCACTATGTCCCCCACTCTCTGTCCCCGACTCTCTGACCCCTTCTATCTCCCTGCACTCTCTGTCCCCCTCTCTCTGTCCCCCTCCCTTTGTTCCCCCTCTCTCTACCCCCTCTCTCTGTCCCACTCTCTGTTCTCCCTCTCTGTCCCCACTCTTACTGTCCCCACTCTCTCTGTCTCCATCTCTCTGTCTCCATCTCTCTGTCACCATCTCTCTGTCCCCCCTCTCTGTCCCCCCTTTCTCTGTCCACCCTCTCTCTGTCCCCCTCTCATTGCCCCGCTTTCTGCCCCCTCTCCCTGTGCACCCATTTCTCTGTCACCCTCTTTCTCGGTCCCCATCTCTCTGCCCCCTCTCTCTCTCTGTCCCCCTCTCTGTCCCCAATCTCTCTGTCACCCCTCTCTCTGTCCCCTCTCTCTCTGTCCTGTCCCCTCTGTCCCTCCTCTCTGTACTCCCTATCTCTGTCCCCCTCTCTCTGTCCCTCCCTCTGCACCGATCTTCCCTCTGTTCCCCACTCTGTACCCCCTCTCTCCGACCCCTTCTCTCTGTCCCCCCACTATGTCCCCCACTCTCTGTCCCCAGACTCTCTGATCCCTTCTATCTCCCTGAACTCTCTGTCCACCGCTCTCTGTCCCCTCTCTCTGTCCCCCTCACTTTGTCCCCCTCTCTCTACGAGGAGAAAGTTTGTTGTAGGTACTGGTTGTCCTGGTTGGATTTTTGATGTAGGTACTGGTTGTCCTGCTTGGGTTTTGTTGTAGGTACTGGTTGTCCTGGTTTCTTCCTGACCTCTCCGCCCCCACCCCAGTCTGACCTATCACCCTCACCTTGACCTCGCTCCTCCTATCACATTTCCGACGCCCCTCCCCCAAGTCCCTCCTCCCTACCTTTTATCTTAGCCTGCTGGACACACTTTCCTCATTCCTGAAGAAGGGCTTATGCCTGAAACGTCGTTTCTCCTGTTCCCTGGATGCTGCCTGACCAGCTGCGCTTTTCCAGCAACACATTTTCACCCCCCTCTCTCTACCCCCTCTCCCTGTCCCTGTCTCACTGACCCCCCTCTCTCTGTCCCCCACTCTCTGTCCCCATTTTCTGTACCCCTCTATCTGCCCCCTCTATCTGCGTGGATACTGGAATGGTGCAGGAGGGAGGGAATCCGGTATTTGGATAACTGGGGTTCTTTCTGGGGAAGGTGGGACCTCTATAAACAGGATGGTCTGCACCTGAACCTGAGGGGCACCAGTATCCTTGGTGGGAGGTTTACTACTGCTCTTGGGGGGGGGGGGGGTTAAACTAACTCTGCAGGGGCATGGGAACCCAGACTGTAGCTTTAAGGTGCAGGACCTGGAGTGTAGGGAGGTTAGGAACATGGCATCAATTTCAAAGGAGGGTGTCTGTAAACAGTAAAGTGGCTTGAAGTGTGTATACTTCAATGCAAGAAGTATACAAAATAAGGTAGGTGAACTTGCAGCGTGGGTTGGTACCTGGGGTTTCGATGTTGTGGCTATTACGGAGACATGGGTAGAACAGGGACAGGATTGGCTCTTGCATGTCCCAGGGTTTAAATGTTTTACCAGGGTCAGAGGTGGGGGTAAAAGAGGGGGAGGTGTGGCATTGCTTGTCAAAGATAGTATTACAGCTGTGGAAAGGACGATGGATGAAGACTCGCCATCTGAGGTAGTTTGGGCTGAGGTTAGGAATAGGAAAGGTGAGGTCACCCTGTTAGGAGCTTTTTACAGGCCTCCTAATAGTCCTAGAAACGTAGAAGAAAGGATTGCGAGGATGATTCAAGAGAAGAGTGAAAGTAATAGGGTGGTTGTTATGGGGGACTTTAACTTTCCAGATATTGATTGGGGAAGCTATAGCTCAAGTTCATTAGATGGGTCAGTGTTTGTCCAATGTGTGCTGGAGGGTTTCCTGACACAATATGTAGACAAGCCAACAAGAGGTGAGGCCATACTGGATCTGGTTCTGGGTAATGAACCAGGCCAGGTGTTAGAATTAGAGGTAGGTGAGCACTTTGGGGACAGTGACCACAATTCGGTGACTTTTACTCTCGTGATGGAGAGGGATAACTGGGGGCAGGGAAATTATGATGCGGTGAGGCATGACTTAGGATGTGTGGTTTGGAAAAGTAAGCTTCAAGGCAAGGGCGTAATTGATATGTGGAGCTTTTTCAAGGAGCAACTATTGAGTGTCCTTGATAAGTATGTACCTGTCAGGCAGGGAGGAAAGGATCGTGTGAGGGAGCCGTGGGTTAATAAGGAATTGGAATCCCTTGTTAAATGGAAGAGGGCGGCCTATGCAAAGATGAGGCGTGAAGGTTCAATTGGGGCGATTGAGAGTTACAAGGTAGATTAGATTAGATTAGATTACATTACAGTGTGGAAACAGGCCCTTCAGCCCAACAAGTCCACACCGACCCGCCGAAGCGAAACCCACCCATACCCCTACATTTACCCCTTACCTAACACTACGGGCAATTTAGCATGGCCAATTCACCTGACCCTGCACATCTTTTGGACTGTGGGAGGAAACCGGAGCACCCGGAGGAAACCCACGCAGACACGGGGAGAACGTGCAAACTCCACACAGTCAGTCGCCTGAGGCGAGAATTGAACCCGGGTCTCAGGCGCTGTGAGGCAGCAGTGCTAACCACTGTGCCACCGTGCCGCCCACACTGTGCCACCGTGCCGCCCACAGGTAGCCAGGAAGGATCTGAAGAGAGAGCTATGAGCAGCAAGGAGGGGACATGAAAGGTCCTTAGCTGGTAGGATTAGGGAAAACCCTAAGGCTTTCTATAGGTATGTCAGGAATAAAAGAATGACTAGGGTAGGAATAGTTCCAGTCAAGGATAGTAGTGGGAAGTTGCGTGTGGAGGCTGAAGAGATTGGGGAGACACTGAATGAATACTTTTCGACAGTATTCACTCAGGAACAGGACATTGTTGTCGATGTGAGTACTGAGTCACAATTAAGTAGAATGGATGGCTTTGAGATATGTAGAGAAGCGGTGTTGGAAATTCTGGAAAGGGTGAAAATAGATAAGTCCTCTGGGCCTGATGGCATTTATCCTAGCATTCTCTGGGAAGCAAGAGAGGAAATTGCAGAGCCATTGCCTTGATTTTTATGTCCTCGTTGTCTACAGGAGTTTTGCCAGAAGACTGGAGGCTAGCAAATGTGGTTCCCTTGTTCAAGAAGGGGAGTAGGGATAACCCTAGTAACTATAGGCCGGTGAGTCTCACTTCTGTTGTGGGCAAAATCTTAGAGAGAATTATAAGGGATAGGATTTATGAACATCTGGATAGGAATAATGTGATCAAGGATAGTCAGCATGGTTTTGTGAAGGGCAGGTCGTGCCTCACAAACCTTATTGAATTCTTTGAGAAGGTGACTAAGGAGGTGGATGAGGGGAAAGCGGTAGATGTGGTGTATATGGATTTTAGTAAGGCGTTTGATATGGTTCCCCATGGTAGGCTACTGCAGAAAATACGGAGATATGGCATTGAGGGTGAGTTGGAGGTTTGGATTAGGAGCTAGCTGGCTGGAAGAAGACAGAGGGTAGTGGTTGATGTAAAGCTTCATCTTGGAGTGCCGTCACTAGCGGTGTTCCGCAAGGATCTGTTTTGGGACCATTGCTGTTTGTCATTTTTATAAATGACCTGGAGGAGGGGTTAGAAGGTTGGGTGAGCAAGTTTGTGGATGATACGAAAGTCGGAGGAGTTGCAGACAGTGAGGGAGGATGTGGCAGGTTACAGCAGGATATAGAGAAGCTGCAGAACTGGGCAGAAAGGTGGCAAATGGAGTTCAATGTAGCTAAGTGTGAGGTGATTCACTTTGGTAAGAGTATCAAAAAGATGGGGTACTGGGCTAATGGTCGGATATTTGGTAGTGTGGATGAGCAGAGGGATCTTGGTGTCCATGTACACAGATCTCTGAAATTACCACCCAGGTAAATAGTGCGGTGAAGAAGGCATATGGCGTACTGGCTTTTATTGGTAGAGGAATTGAGTTCCGGAGCCCTGAGGTCATGTTGCAGTTGTATAAGACTCTGGTGTGGCCGCATCTGGAGTATTGTGTGCAGTTTTGGTCGCCATACTGTAGGAAGGATGTGGGGGCACTGGAACGGGTGCAGAGGAGGTTTACCAGGATGTTGCCTGGTATGGTAGGAAGATCGTATGAGGAAAGGCTGAGGCACTTGGGGCTGTTTTCATTGGAGAAAAGAAGGTTTAGGGGTGACTTGATAGAGGTGTACAAGATGATTAAGGATTTAGATAGGGTCGATAGTGAGAATCTTTTTCCACGTATGGAGTCAGCTATTACAAGGGGGCATAGCTTTAAATTAAGGGGGGGTAGGTATAGGACAGATGTTAGGGGTAGGTTCTTTACTCAGCGAGTCGTGAGTTCATGGAATGCCCTGCCAGTAGCAGTGTTGGACTCTCCCTCATTATGGGCATTTAAGCGGGCATTGGATAGGCATATGGAGGATAGTGGGCTAGTGTAGGTTAGGTGGGCTTGGATCGGCGCAACATCGAGGGCCGAAGGGCCTGTACTGCGCTGTATTCCTCTATGTTCTATGTTCTTTCCGTCCCCCTCTCTGTCCTCCCTCTCTCTGTCCCCTACTCTCCGTCCCCCTCTCTCTGTCCCCGTCTCTCTGTCCCCCCTCTCTCCCTTCCCTCTCTCTGTCTCCCTCTTTTTCTCCCACTCTCTCTGTCCCCGCCTCCCTCTCTGTCCATTCTCTCTCTCCCTCCACTCTCTCTATCCCATCTCTCGCTCTCTCTGCCCCCACTCTCTGTCCCCGTCTCTCTATTCCCCTCTCTGTGTCCCTCTCTGTCCTCCCTCCCTCTGTCACCCCTCTCTCTGTCCTCCCTCTCTCTGTCCCTCGCTGTCTCTGTCCCCCTCTCTCTGTTCCCGCCGTCTGCCCCCCTTCTCTCTGTCTTCCCTCTCTCTTTTCGCCCCTCTTTCCCTCTCTCTGTCCCCCCTCTCTGTCACCTCTCTGGCACCCCTCGCTCTGTCTCCTCTCTCTACCCCCTCTATCTCTGCCCCCCATCCTCCTCTCACTGTCCCTCTCTCTCTGTACCCCCCTCTCTCCCCCTCCTCTCTTTACACCCCATCTCTGCCTCCACTTTCTGTCCCCACTCTGTCGCCCCTCTCTCTGTCTCCCGTCACGATGTCCCCCTCTCTCTGCCCTCCGACCCCCCTTTCTTTCCCTCTCTATCGCCCCCTCTATCTCTTCCCCTCTCTCGTTCCTCCCCTCTGTCCCCTACTCTGTCCACTCTCTCTGTCCCCTCTCACTCTCTCCACCTCTCTCTGTGCCCACAATCTCTGACCCCTTCTATCTCCCCGCGCTCTCTATCCCCACTCTCTATCCCCTCTCTCTATTCCCGTCTCTCTGTTCCCCTCTCTTTGTTAACCTCTCTTTGCCCCCTTCTCTCAGCCCCCCTGTCTCTGTCGCCATTTCTCTGCCCCCGTCCCCCTCTCTCTGCCCCCCTCTCTTTGTACGGCCTCTCTCTGTCCCACTCTCTCTCTCTCTCTCTGTTCCCCTCTCTCTGTCCCCTCGCTTTCTGTCCCTCTCTCTCTCTCTCTCTCTCTCTCTGCCCCCTCTCGCTCTCTGTCCCCCTCTCTCTGTCCTCCCCTCTCTCTGTCCTCCCACTCTCTGTCCTCCCTCTCTCTGTCCCCCGCTCTCTGTTCCCCTTTCTCTGTATCCCTCTCTCTGCCCACGCTTTCCGTCCCCCTCTCTCTGTTCCCATCTCTCTATCCCCGTCTCTCTGACCCCCCTCTCTGTTCCCTCTCTACCTCCCCCCTCTCAGTCCCCTCCCTCTCTGTCCGTTCTCTCTCTCACCTCCCCACTCTCTCGCTATCTCTGCCCCCACTGTCTGTCCCCGTCTCTCTCTCCCCGTCTCTCTGTCCCCCTCTCTCTGTCCCCCTCTCTCTGTCCCCCTCTCTCTATCCTCCCTCTCTCTTTCCTCCCTCACTCTGTCCTCCCTCTCTCTGTCCCCCCTCTCTCTGTCCCCCTTTCTCTCTGTCTTCACTCCCTCTTTCCCCCTCTCTTTCCCTCTCTCTGTTCCCCCTCTCTGTCCCCCCTCTGACACCCCTCGCGGTGTCCCCCTCTCTCTACACCCTCTATCTCTGTATCCCCTCTCACTGTCCCCCCTCTCAGTCTCCCTCTCTCTGTCCCCCTCTCTCTGTCCCCATCTCTCTGTACCCCTTTCTCTGTACCTAACTCTCTGTACCCCTCTCTCTGTCCTCCCTCTCTCTGACCCCCTCTCTCTGCCCCCGCTTTCCGTCCCCCTCTCTCTGTCCGTTCTCTCTCTCCCCCCACTCTCTCAATCCCATCTTTCGCTCTTTCTGCACCCCCAATCTCTGTCCACGTCTCTCTATTCCCCTCTCTCTGTCCCTCTCTCTCTGCCCTACCTCTCTCTGTCCCCTCTCTCTGTCCCCCCTCTCTGTTCCCCCCCTCTCTGTCCCTCACTCTCTCTGTCCCCCTCTCTCTGTCCGCGCCCTCTGCCCTCCTTCTCTCTGTCTTCCTTCTCTCTTTTTGCCCCTCTCTTTTCCTCCCTCTGTTCCCCCCTCTCTGGCACCCCTCGTTCTGTCCCTCTCTCTCTACCCCCTCTCTCTGTCCCCCTCTCTCTGTCCGCCTCTCTCTGTCCCCCCTCTCTCCCCCTCCTCCCTTTACACCCCACCTCTGCCTCCTCTCTCTGTCTCCACTCTGTCGCCCCTTTCTCTGTACCCCAATCACTATGACCCCCTCTCTCTGCCATCCGACCCCTCCTTTTTTGTCCCTCTCTGTCGCCCCCTCTCTCTCCCCCTCTTTCGTTCCCCCCTTTTGTCCCCTACTCTGTCCACTCTCTCTGTCCCCTCTCTCTCTCTCCACCTCACTCTGTGCCCCCACTCTCTGACCCCTGCTATCTCCCCGCGCTCTCTATCCCCACTCTGTCCCCTCTCTCTGTTCCCTTCTCTTTGTTAACCTCTCTTTGCCCCCCTCTCTCTGCCCCCCTGTCTCTGTCCCCAGTTCTCTGCCCCCGTCCCCCTCTCTCTGTCCCCCTCTCTTTGTACGGCCTCTCTCTGTCTCACACTCTTTGTCCCCTCGCTTTCTGTCCCTCTCTCACTCTCTGTCCCCTCTCGCTCTCTGTCCCTCTCTCTCTCTGTCCCCCCTCTATACCCTCTCTCGATCTCTCTGCACCCCCATCCTCCCTCTCTCTGTCCTGCCCTCTCTCTCTGTACCCTCTCTCTCTCTTGTCGCCTCTGAACATCCTCTCTCTGTCTCCCACTCTGTCCCTCCTCTGCTCTGCCCCTCTCTCTGTCCCCCCTTTGTCTGTCTCCCTCTCTGTGTCCCCCTCTCTGAACCTCATCTCTCTGTACGCCACTCTCTGTCCCTGCTCTGCTGGGCCCCATCTCTCTGTCCACCCTCTCTGTCCCCCACTCTCTCTGTCCCCACTCTCTCTATCCCTCGCTCTATCCCCCCTCTCTCTCTGCCCCACTCCCTCTGTCCCCCGGCTCTCTGTTCCCCCCTCTCTGCCCCTCGTCGCCCCTCTCTTTGTCCCGCATCTCTGTGTATCCCTCTCCCTCTGTCCCCCTCTCTCTGTCCCCCCTCTCTCTGTCCCCCTCTCTCTGTCCTCCCTCTCTCTGTCCTCCCTCTCTCTGTCCCCTGTCTCTGTTCCCCTTTCTCTGTATCCCTCTCTCTGCCCCCGTTTTTCTGTTCCCCCTCTTTCTGTTCCCATCTCTCTATCCCTGTCTCTCTGTCCCCCATCTCTGTTCCCTCTCTCTGTCTCCATCTCTATCTCCCTCCCTCTCTGTCCGTTCTCTCTCTCACCCCCCATCTCTCTATCTGTTCTCTCGCTCTCTCTGCCCCCACTCTCTGTCCCCCTCTCTCTGTCCTCCCACTCTCTGTCCTCCCTCTCTCTATCCTCCCTCTCTCTGTCCCTCTCTCTCTGTCCCCCGTGGCCCCCTCTCTGTCCCTCACTCTCTCTGTCCGCGACCTCTGTCCCCATTTCTTTCTGTGCCCCCTCTCTTTCCCCTCTCTTTCCCTCTCTCTGTCCCCCCTCTGACACCCCTCGCGCTGTCCCCCTCTCCCTACCCCATTTATCTCTGTATCCCCTCTCACTGACCCGCCTCTCGGTCCGCCTCTCTCTGTCCCCTCTCTCTCTGTCCCCTCTCTGTCTGTCCTCCCTCTCTCTGTCCCCGTCTCTCTGTACCCCTTTCTCTGTATCCCTCTTTCTGCTCCCCTTTCTCTACCTATCTCTCTGTACCCCTCTCTCTGTCCCCGTCTCTCTGTCCCCCACCTCTTTGTCCTCCCTCTCTCTGACCACTCTGATGGGCGGCACGGTGGCACAGTGGTTAGCACTGCTGCCTCACAGCGCCAGAGATCCGGGTTCAATTCCCGACTCAGGCGACTGACTGTGTGGAGTTTGCACGTTCTCCCCGTGTCTGCGTGGGTTTCCTCCGGGTGCTCCGGTTTCCTCCCACAGTCCAAAGATGTGCAGGTCAGGTGAATTGGCCCTGCCAAATTGCCCGTAGTGTTAGGTAAGGGGTAAATGTAGGGGTATGGGTGGGTTTCGCTTCGGCGGGGCGGTGTGGACTTGTTGGGCCGAAGGGCCTGTTTCCACACTGTAACTAATCTAATCTAATCTCTCTCTGTCCCCTCTCTGTCTGTCCTCCCTCTCTCTGTCCCCCCTCTCTCTATTCTCCATCTCTCTGTCCCTCACTCTCTCTGACCCCCTCTCTCTGTCCGCACCCTCTGCCCCCTTCTCTCTGTCATCCCTCTCTCTTTTCCTCCCTCTCTGGCACCCCTCACTCTGTCCCCCTCTCTCTACCCCCTCTATCTCTGCCCTCCTCTCTCTCTGATGCCCTTCTGCCCACCTCTCTCTCTCCCCCTTCTCTTTTAATACGCCATCTCTGCCCCCCTCTCTGTCCCCCCTCTGTCGCCCCCCTCTCTCTCTGTCCCCATCACTATGTCCCCCCTCTCTCTGCCCTCCGACCCACTCTTTCTGTCCCCCTCTCTCTGTCCCCTACTCTGTCCACTCTCTCTGTCCTCTTTCTCTCTCTCTACCTCTCTGTCCCCCCACTCTCTGACCCCTTCTATCTCCCCACGCTCTCTGCCCTCCCACTCTCTGTCCCCTCTCTCTGTTCCCCTCTCTTTGTTAACCTCACTTTGCCCACCTCGCTCTGCCCCGCTCTCTCTATCCTCACTTCTCTGCCCCCGCCCCCCTCTCTCTGCCTCCCCTCTCTTTGTACCCCCCTCTCTCTGTCACATTCTCTCCATCTCCCCTCTCTGTCCCCCGTTTTCTGTCCCTCTCTCTCTGTCCTCTCTCGCTCTCTGTCCCCTCTCTCTCTGTCCCCCCATCCCCTCTCTCGCTCTCTCTGCCCCCATCCTCCATCTCACTGTCCCCCCCTCTGTCCCCCCTCACTCTGTCCTCCCCTCTCTCTCTGTACCCTCTCTCTCTGTCCCCCTCTCTGAACCTCCACACTCTGTCCCCCACTCCATGTCCCTACTCTGCTCCGCCATCTCTCTGTCCCCCCTTTCTCTGTCCCCCAACTCTCTGTCCCCACTCTCTGATCTCTTCTATCTCCACCCTCTCTCTGTCCCCATCTCTTTGTCCCCCCTCTCTCTGTATCCGCTCTCTGTACCCCCTCTATGTTCTCCCTCTCTCTTTCCCCTATTCTCTGTCCACCCTCTCTCTGTCCACCCTCTCTCTGTCCTCCCTCTCTCTGTCCCCTGCTCTCTGTTCACCCTCTCTCTGTCCACCCTCTCTGTCCCCCTCTCTCTGACCCCCTCTCTCTGACCCCCTCTCTCTATCCTTCCTCTGTCTGTCCCCCTTCTCTTTCCTCCACTCTCTCTGTCCCCTCTCTCTCTGTCCCCCGCTCTCTGACCCACGTCGCCCCTCTCTCTGATCTGCATCTCTCTGTACCCCTCTCTCTGCCCCCCTCGCTTTGTCCCGCTTCTCTCTGCCCTCCTCTCTCTGTCTCCCCCTCTCTCTGCCCCCGACTCCCTCTTTCTGTCCCGCATCGCTCTGTACTCCCCCTCCCTGTGTCCCCCTCTCTCTGCCCCTCTCCCACTGTCGCCTCCTCTCTCTGTCCCCCTCTCGCTCTGTTCCCCCTCTCTGTCCCCTATTCTGTCCACACTCTCTGTCCTCCCTCTCTCTCTCAACCTCTCTCTGTCCCCCACTCTCTGACCCCTTCTATCTCCCCGCGCTCTCTGCCCCCCTCTCTCTGTCCCCTCACTCTCTGTCCCCTCTCTCTGTTCCCCTCTCTTTGCCCCCCTCGCTCTAACCATCCTCTCTCTGTCCCTCTCTCTGTTCCCTCTCTCTCTGTCCCCCTCTCTCTGTCCCCCTCTCTCTCTGTCCACCTCTCTCTGTCCCCCCTCTCTCTATGTACCCCCTCTCCCTCCATCCCCTTCTCTCCGGCCTCCCTCTCTGTCTCCCCTCTCTGTGTCCCTCTCCCTCTGTCACCCCTCTGTCCCCCTCTCTCTGTCCCAATCGTCTCTATCCCCACTCTCTCTCTCTCCCCCTCTCTCTGCTCCCCCCACTCTGTCCCGCCCCTCCCTCTGTCCCCCTCTCTCTGTCCCCCTCTCTTTGTCACCCCGTCTCTTTTCCCCTCTTTCCCCTCTGTCCTCTCTCTCTGTCATCCATCTCTCTTCCCCCCTCGCTCTGTCCCCCCTC
Organism: Chiloscyllium plagiosum; assembly: GCF_037043375.1. Classification (NCBI taxonomy): domain Eukaryota; kingdom Metazoa; phylum Chordata; class Chondrichthyes; order Orectolobiformes; family Hemiscylliidae; genus Chiloscyllium; species Chiloscyllium plagiosum. Next base: position 79,410,504 of record NW_028270167.1, read on the forward strand.
TGTACCTTCCACTCTGCCCACCCTCTCTGTCCCCACCTCTGCTCCACCCCACTCTCAACACTCCACGTCCTCCTCTCTCTGTCCCCTTTCTCTGTCCCCCCTCTGACACTCCTCTCTGTGTCCCCATTTCTCTACTCCCTCTATCTCTGTCCCCTCTTTCTGTCCCCCTGTCTCTGTACCCCTCTCTCTGACACCCTTTTTATGTTCCTCCCCACCTCTCTCTCTGTCCCCCCTCTCTCTCTCTCTCCCCCTCTCTCTGTCCCCACCAGTCTCTCCCCCTCCTCTCTGTCCACCCCATCTCTGCCCCCTCTCTCTGTCCCCCCCCGTCGCCACTCTCTGTGCCCGATCACTCTGTCCCCTTCTCACTGCCCCCCGACCCCCTCTTTCTGTCTCACGTCTATCTGTACTCCCTCTCTCACTGTCACCCTCCCTCAGTCCCCCCTCTGTCCCCAACTCTGTCCACTCTCTCTGTCCCCTCTCTATCTTTATTCACCTCTCTCTGTGCCCCCCCGTCCCCTCTGTCCCCCTCTCTCACGCCCTTCTCTCTCCGTCCCCCTCTCTCTGTCCCCCTCACTCTGTCCCCCGCACTCTGTCCCCTCTTTCTCTCTCTGTCCCCTCTCTCACTCTCTCTGCCCCCCAGTCCGCCCTGTCTCTGTCCCCCATCTCCGTCCCACTCTGTCTGTATCTCCCTCTTCTCTGTCCCCCTTTCTCTGTGCCCCCCCCTCTCTGAACCCCCTTTCTCTGTCCCCTACTCTGTCCCCACACTCCGTACTGGAAATGTGTTGCCGGAAAAGCGCAGCAGGTCAGGCAGCATCTAGGGAACAGGAGAATCGACGTTTCGGGCATTAGCCCTTCTTCAGGAAGGGCTAATGCCCAAAACGTCGATTCTACTGTTCCCTGGATGCTGCCTGACCTGCTGCGCTTTTCCAGCAACACATTTCCAGCTCTGATCTCCACCATCTGCAGACCTCACTTTCTCCCCACACTCCGTACCCCCACTCTCTGTCCGCAACTCTCTGCCCCCACTCTCTGACCCCTTCTATCTCCCCCTTCTCTCTGTCCCTAATCTTTCAGTCCCCACTCTCTTGATCCCTCCTCTCTGTACACTCCTGTCTCTGGCCCCTCTCCCTGTCCTCCCTCTCTCTGATGCCTTCTATCTCCCCGAGCTCTCTGCCCCCTCTCTCTGTCCCCCTCTCTGTCCCCACTCTCTCTGTCTCCCCCGCTGTCCAACCCTCTCTCTGTCCCCTTCTCTCTATGTCCCCCTCTCTCTGTCCCCACTTCTCTATCCCCTCTCTGTCCTCTCCTCACTGGCCCCCCTTTCTCTGTGCCCACTCGCTCTTCCCACTCTCTCTGTTCCCCTCACTCTGACCCCCTCTCTCTGTTCTCCCTCTCTCTGTCCCACCTCTCTCTGTCCCCACATCCTCCTTCTCTCTTCCCCTTCTTTCTGTCCCCACCATCCTCCCTCTCTCTGTAACCCTCACTCTGTCTCCCTCTCTCTGTCCTCCCTCTCTCTGTCCCCACTTCTCTGCCCTCCCTGTCCTCCCCTCACTGGCCCTCGCTCTCTGTGCCCACTCTCTCATCCCCCTCTCTCTGTTCCCCTCTCTCTGACCCCTCTCTCTGTCTCACCTCTCACTGTGTGTCCCCCTCTCTGAACCCCCTCTCTCTGTTCCCCACTCTCTGTCCCCCCTTTAATCTGCGCCTCTCTCTGTCCCAACTCTGCCCCCCTTTCTCTGTCGCCCACTCTGTCCCCCACTCTATCTCCCACTCTCTGTCCTCCCACACTCTGATGCCTTCTATCTCCCCGAGCTCTCTGTCCCCCTCTCTCTGTCCCCCTCTCTCTGTCCTCCTCTGTCTGTCGCCCTCTCTCTGTCCCCCTCTCTCTGTCCCCCTCTCTCTTTCCTCCTCTCTCTGTCCCCCTCTCTCTGTCCTCCTCTCTCTGTCCCCCTCTCTCTGCCCCGCTCTCTGTCCCCTTTCTCTGTCCCGCTTTCTCTGTCCCCCCTCTCTCTGTTCCCCCTCTCTCTGTCCCCGCCTCTCTCTCTGTCCCCCTCTCTCTATCCCCCCTCTCTGTCCCCTCTCTATGTCCCCTTTCTCTGTCCCCCTTCTCTGTTCCCCCTCTCTCTGTTCCCCCTCTCTCTGTCCCCCCTCTGTCATCCCCTCTCTGGACCCCCTTTCTCTGTACCCACTCTCTCTTCCCCCTCTCTCTGTTCCCCTCACTCTCTTGATCCCTCCTCTCTGTCCCCCCATCCTCCCATTCTCTGTCCCTCTCTCTCTGTCCTCCCTCTCTGTCCCACCTCTCTCTGTACCTCCCATCCTGCCTCTCTCTGACCCCTCCCTCTGTCCTCCCTCTCTTTCCCCCTTCTCTCCCCCCCGTCCTCCCCTCTCTGTCCCCCGCTCTCTGTGCCCACCCTCTCTTTCCCCTCTCTCTGTTCCCCTCACTCTGACCCCCTCTCTCTGACCCCCTCTCTCTGCCCTCTCTCTCTGTCCTCCCTCTCTCTGTCCCACCTCTCTCTCTGTCCCCCCATCCTCCCACTCTCTGTCTCCCTCTCTCTGTCTCCCCTTTTTCTGTCCCCCCTCCCTCTGCCCTCCCTCTCTGTCTCCCCGTCCTACCCTCTCAGCCCCTAGCTCTCTGTGCCCACCCTCTCTTCCCCCTCTTTCTGTTCCCCTCACTCTGACCCCCACTCTCTCTGTCCCCCTCTCTCTATCCCCCACTCTCTGTCCTCCCTTTCTCTGTCCCACCTCTCTCTGTACCCCCATTCTACCTCTCTCTGTCCCCCTCCTTCTGTCCCCCTCTTTCTGTCCCCCTCTTTCTATCCCCTCTCTCTGTCCTCCCTCTCTCTGTCCCACCTCTCTCTGTCCCCCCGTCCTCCCTCTCTCTGTCTCCCACTTTCTATCCCCCATCTTTCTGTCCCCCCTCTCTCTGTCCCTCCCTCGCTCTTCCCCCCTCTCTGTCCCCTACTCTGTCCACACTTTCTGTCCCCCCCTGTCTCTCTCCACCTCTCTCTGTCCCCCCACTCTCTGTCTCCTTCAATCTCCCTGCGCTCTCTGTCCCCCTCTCTCTGTCCCCCACTCTCTGTCCCCCACTCTCTGTTCCCCTCTCTTTGTCCCCCCTGTCTCCACCCCTCCTCTCTCTGTCCCTCTCTCTCTGTCCCCACTCTCTCTGCCTCCCCCGCTGTCCAACTCATTCTCTGTCTCCCTTCTCTCTATGTCCCCCTCTCTCTGTCGCCACTTCTCTGTCCCCCCTCTGTCCTCCCCTCTCTGCCTCCCCTTTCTCTGTGCCCAGTCTCTCTTCCCCCTCTCTCTGTTCCCCTCACTCTGACCCCCTCTCTCTATCCTCCCTCTCTCTGTCCCACCTCTCTCTGTCCCCACATCCTCCCATTCTCTGTCCCTCTCTCTCTCTCCTCCCTCTCTCTGTCCTCCCTCTCTCTGTCCCACCTCTCTCTGTCCCCCCATCCTCCCACTCTCTGTCTCCCACTTTCTGTCCCCTCTTTCTTTCCCCCCTCTCTCTGTCCCCCCTCTCGCTCTTTACCCCCTCTCTATCCCCTACTCTGTCCACACTCTCTGTCCCTCTCTCTCTCTCCACCTCTCTCTGTACCCCCACTCTCTGATCCCTTCTATCTCCCTGCGCTCTCTGTCCCCCTCTCTCTGTCCCCTTCTCTCTGTTCCCCTCTCTTTTTTTCCCTCTCTTTGTCCCCCCTCTCTCTACCCCTCCTCTCTCTGTCCCCCTCTCTCTGTCCCCACTCTCTCTGCCTCCCCCGCTGTCCAACCCTCTCTCTGTTCCCCTTCTCTCTCTGTCCCCCCTTTCTCTGTGCCCACTCTCTCTTCCCCCTCTCTCTGTTCCACTCACCCTGACCCCCTCTCTCTGTCCTCCCTCTCTGTCCCACCTCTCTCTGTACCTCCAATCCTGCCTCTCTCTGACCCCTCTCTCTCTCTCCCCCTCTCTCTGTCGTCCCTCTCTCTGTCCCACCTCTCTCTGTCCCCCCATCCTCCCACTCTCTGTTTCCCTCTCTCTGTCCCCCTCTTTCTGTCCCCCCTCCCTCTGTCCTCCCTCTCTTTCCCCCTTCTCTCCCCCCTGTCCTCCCCTCTCTGTCCCCGGCTCTCTGTGCCCACCCTCTCTTTCCCCTCTCTCTGTTCCCCTCACTCTGACCCCCTCACTCTGACCCCCTCTCTCTGCCCTCTCTCTCTGTCCTCTCTCTCTGTCCTCCCTCTCTCTGTCCCACCTCTCTCTGACCCCCCATCATCCCATTCTCTGTCTCCCTCTTTCTGCCCCCCCCTCTTTCTGTCCCCCCTCCCTCTGTCCTCCCTCTCTGTCCCCACTTCCCTCCCCCCGTCCTCCCCTCACAGCCCCCCGCTCTCTGTGCCCACCCTCTCTTCCCCCTCTTTCTGCTCCCCTCACTCTGACCCCCACTCTCTGTCCCTCTCTCTCTGTCCCCCTCTCTCTATCCCCGTCTCTCTGACCTCCCTTTCTCTGTCCACCTCTCTCTCTCTGTACCCCCATTCTACCTCTCTCTGCCCCCCCGCTCTGTCCCCCTCTCTCCGTCCCCCTCTCTCTATCCCCCTCTCTCTGTCCCCCCTCTTTCTGTCCCCCTCTCTCTGCCCCCCCTCTGTCCCCTACTCTGTCCACACTTTCTGTCCCTCCCTCTCTCTCTCCACCTCTCTCTGTCCCCCCACTCTCTGTCTCCTTCTATCTCCCTGCGCTCTCTGTCCCCCTCTCTCTGTCCCCCACTCTCTGTCCCCCACTCTCTATTCCCCTCTCTTTGTCCCCCCTGTCTCTACCCCTCCTCTCTCTGTGTCCCTCTATCTGTCCCCAATCTCTCAGGCTCCCCCGCTGTCCAACCCTCTCTCTGTCCCCCTTCTCTCAATGTCCCCCTCTCTCTGTCCCCACTTCTCTGTCCCCCCTCTGTCCTCCCGTCTCTGGCCCCCCTTTCTCTGTGCCCACTCTCTCTTCCCCTCTCTCTGTCCACCCACTTTCTGTCCCCCCTCTCTCTGTCCTCCCTCTCTTTGTCCTCCCTCTCTCTGTCCTCCCTCTCTCTGTCCCCCCTTCCTCCCTCTCTCTGTCTCCCACTTTCTGTCCCCCCTCTTTCTGTCCCCCTCTCTCTGCCCCCCCCTCGCTCTTTCCCCCTCTCTGTCCCCTACTCTGTTCACACTCTCTGTCCCCCCCTCTCTCTCTCCACCTCTCTCTGTCTCCTTCTATCTCCCTGCGCTCTCTGTCCCCCTCTCTCTGTCCCCCTCTCTCTGTCCCACTCTCTCTGCCCCCTCTCTCTGTCCTCCCTCTCTCTGTCCCCCTCTTTCTGTCCCCCCTCTCGCTCTTCCCCCCTCTCTGTCCCCTACTCTGTCCACGCTCTCTGTTCCCACCTCTCTCTCTCCACCTCTCTCTGTCCCCCTACTCTCTGTCTCCTTCTATCTCCCTGCGCTCTCTGTCCCCCCTCTCTGTCCACCTCTCTCTGTCCCCTCTCTCTGTCCCCACTCTCTGTCCCCCACTCTCTGTCCCCCACTCTCTTTCCCCCACTCTCTGTCTCCTTCTATCTCCCTGCACTCTCTGTCCCCCACTCTCTGTCCCCACTCTCTGTCCCCCTCTCTCTGTTCCCCTCTCTCTGTTCCCCTCTCTTTGTCCCCCCCGTCTCTACCCCTCCTCTCTCTGTCCCCCTCTCTCTGTCCTCCTCTCCCTGTCCCACCTCTCTCTGTCCCCCCGTCCTCCCATTCTCTGACCCCCTCTCTCTGTCCTCCCTCTCTCTGTCCCGCCTCTCTCTGTACACCCCATCCTGCCTCTCTGTCCCCGTCTCTCTAACCCCCTCTCCGTGTCCCCCTCTCTCTGTCCTCCCTCTCTCTGTACCACCTCTCTCTGTCCCCCATCCTCCCTCTCTCTGTCTCCCACTTTCTGTCCCCCCTCTCTCTGTCCCACCTCTCGCTCTTCCCCCCTCTCTGCCCCCTACTCTGTCCACGCTCTCTGTTCCCACCTCTCTCTCTCCACCTCTCTCTGTCCCCCTACTCTCTGTCTCCTTCTATCTCCCTGCGCTCTCTGTCCCCCTCTCTCTGTCCACCTCTTTCTGTCCCCTCTCTCTGTCCCCCACTCTCTGTCCCCCACTCTCTGTCCCCCACTCTCTGTCCTCCACTCTCTGTTCCCCTCTCTTTGTCCCCCCTGTCTCTACCCCTCCTCTCTCTGCCCCCTCTCTCCGTTCACTTCTCTCTGTCCCACTCTCTCTGTCCTCCCTCTCTCTGTCCCACCTCTCTCTGTACACCCCATCCTGCCTCTTTGTCCCCCTCTCTCTGTCCCCTCTCTCTGTCCCCCTCTCTCTATCCCCCTCTCTCTGTACACCCCATCCTGCCTCTTTGTCCCCCTCTCTCTGTCCTCACTCTCTCTGTCCCACCTCTCTCTGTCCCCCCATCCTCCCTCTCTCTATCTCCCACTTTCTGTCCCCCCACTTTCTGTCCCCCCTCTCTCTGTCTCCCCCTCTCGCTCTTCCCCCCTCTCTGTCCCCTACTCTGTCCACACTCTCTGTCCCCACCTCTCTCTCTCCCCCTCTCTCTGCCCCCCTACTCTCTGTCTCCTTCTATCTCCCTGCGCTCTCTGTCCCCCTCTCTCTGTCCCCCACTCTCTGTCCCCCACTTCCTGTCCCCCACTCTCTGTTCCCCTCGCTTTGTCCCCCCTGTCTCTACCCCTCCTCTCTCTGCCCCCCTCTCTCTGTCCCCCTCTCTCTGTCCCCACTCTCTCTGCCTCCCCCGCTGTCCAACCCTCTCTCTGTCCCCCTTCTCTCTCTGTCCCACCACTCTCTGTGCCCCCCATCCTCCCATTCTCTGTCCCTCTCTCTCTGTCCTCCCTCTCTCTGTCCCACCTCTTCCTGTACACCCCATCCTGCCTCTCTGTCCCCCTCTCTCCGTCCCCCTCTCTCTGTCCCCCTCTCTCTGTCCCCCACTCTGTATCCCCCTTTCTGTGTCCTCCCTCTCTCTGTCCCACCTCTCTCTCTATCCCTCCATCCTCCCACTCTCTGTCTCCCTCTCACTATTCCCACTCTTTCTGTCCCCACTCCATCTGTCCTCCCTCTCACTGTCCCCACTTCTCTCCACCGCGTCCTCCCCTCTCTGGCCCCACGCTCTCTGTGCCCACTCTCTCTTCCCCGTCTCCCTGTTCCCCTCACTCTGACACCCTCTCTCTGCCTCCTCTCTCTGCCCCCTCTCTCTGTCCTCCCTCTCTCTGTCCCACCTCTCTCTGTGCCCCCCATCCGCTCTCTCTCTCTGTCTTCCTCTCTCTGTCCTCCTCTCTCTGTCCTCCTCTCTCTGTCCTCCCACTCTCTGTCCTCCCTCTCTCTGTCCTCCCTCTCTCTGTCCTTCCTCTCTCTGTACCGCCTCCCTCTGTACCCCTCTCTCTGTCTCCCTCTCTCTCTCTGTCCCCCTCTCTCTGTCCCCATCTCTCTGTCCCAACTCACTCTGCCCCCTCTCTATCCTCCCTCCCTCTCTGTCCCCCTCTCATTGTCCCCCTCTCTATATAACCCCTCTCTCTGTCCCCTCTATGTCCCCTCTCTCTCTGTCAACCCTCTCTCAATCCCCCTCTCTGTTCTCCCCTCTCTGTACCTCTCCTCTCTGTCAGCCCCCTCCCTCTGTACCCCTCTGTCGCCCATCTCTCTGTACCCCCTCTCCCTTTGTCCCCTCTCTCTGTCCCCCTCTTTGTTTCCCATCTCTGTCCTCCACTCTCTGTCTCCCTATCTCTACCCCCTCTATCTCTGTCCCCTTCTCGCTCTGTGCCCCTGTCTCTGTCCCCTCTCTCTGCCCCATCTCTATCCCCCCATCTCCATCCCCCCGTCCCCTCTCTCTCTGTCCCCTCTCTCTCTATCACCCTCTCTCTCTGCCCCCTCTCCCTCTGTCACCCCTCTCTCTCTATCCCCTCTCTCGTTCTCTCTGACCCCATTATCTGGCCCTCTCTGTCCCGCTCTCTCTCTGCCCCCTCTCTCTGTGTCCCCCTCTTTCTGTCCCTCTCTCTCTGTCCCATACTCTGCTCCGCCCATTCTCTGTACCCCGTTCTGTCCCGTCTCTCTCTCTGTGTCCCCTACTCTGTCCTCCCACTCTGTCCCCCCACTTTCTCTCCCCACTCTCTGACCACTTCTATTTCCCCCCTCTCCCTGACGCCCTATCTCTGTCCCCCTCTCTCTCCTCCCTCTCTGTCCCCGCTTTCTCTGTCCCCCTCTCTGTCTGCCCCTGTCCTCCACTCTCTGTTTCCCCTCTCTATGTCCCCCTCTCCCTGTCTCCCACCTCTCTGATCCACTCTCTGTTCCACCCCTCTGTCCACCCTCTCTGTACCTCCCACTCTGTCCACCCACTCTCTGTCCCCACCTCTGCTCCGCCCCACTGCCAACCAACCCCGGCCCCCTCTCTCTGCTCCCCTCTGACACCCGTCTCTCTATCCCCTCTATCTCTTTCCCCTCTATGTCCGCCCTCTCTCTGTCACGCTCTCTGTCACCCTTTTTCTGTCCTCCTCTAGCCCCCTCTCTCTGTCTCCCTCTCTCTGCCCCCACTCTCTGTGTCCCCCTCTCTCTGTCCCCCTCTCTCTGCCCCCACTCTCTCTTTTCCCTGTCTCTCTGTCCCCCCCTCTCTCTGTCCCCCTCTCTCTCTGTCGCGCTCTCCCTGCCTCCTCTCTCTGTCCCCCTCTCTCTGTCCCCCTCTCTCTGCCCCACTCTCTCTGTCCCCTGTCTCTCTGTCCCCCTCTCTCTCTGTCCCCCTCTCTCTCTGTCGCCCTCTCCCTGCCTCCTCTCTCTCTCCCCCTCTCTCTGTCCCCTTCTCTCTGCCACCACTCTCTCTGTCCACTGTCTCTCTGTCCCCCTCTCTCTCTGTCCCCCCCTCTCTCTGTCTCCGTCTCTCTTTCCCTCCCCTCTCCATGTCCCCCTCTCTCTGTCACCCTTTTCTGTTCCCCCTCTACGCCCTCTCTCACTGTCCCCTCTCTCTCTCTGTCCCCCCCTCTCTGACCCCCTCTTCTCTCTGACCGCCCTCTCTCTGCCCCCCTTCTCTCTGTCCCGCTCTCTCTGTCCCCCTCTTTCTCTGTCCCTCCCTCTCTCTATACCCACTCCCTCTATCCGCCGCCTCTGTCCCCCTCTCCCTTTCTCCCTCTTTCTTTCCATCCTCTCTCTGTCCCCCTCTTTCTGTCCCCCTCTCTCTGTCCCCCTCTCTCTTTCCCCCCGCTCTCTGCCCACCCGCTCTTTGTCCCCCCGCTCTCTGTCCCCCTGCTCTCTCTCCCCCCTTTCTCTGTCCCCCCTCTTCCTCTGTCCCCCTCTCTCTCTGTCCCCCCGCTCTCTGTCCCCCTGCTCTTTGTCCCCCCCTCTCTGTCCCCCCGCTCTCTGTCCCCCCGCTCTCTGTCCCCCTCTCTCTCTGTCCCCCCGCTCTCTGTCCCCCTGCTCTCTCTCTCCCCTTTCTCTGTCCCCCCTCTTCCTCTGTCCCTCCTCTCTGCACCCCACTCTCAGTCTGCCCCCTCTGTACCACTCTCTCTGCTCCCCCTGTCACCCCTCACTCTGTCATACCATCTCTCTTTCTCCCCCTCTCACTGTCCCCCCTCTCACTGCCCCCCCTCTCACGGACCCCCCTCTCTCTGTATCCCCCTCTCCATATCCCCCCTCTCGCTCCGTTCCCCTCTCTCTCTCCCCCTCTCTATATCCCGCTCTTTCTCCATTCCCCTCTCTCTGTCCCCCCCTCTCTCTTTCCCCCTCTTTCTATCTACCCTCTCGCTGTCCTACCGTCCGCCTCTCTCTCTCCCCCTCTCTCTGTCACCCCCCTCCGTTCCCCTCTCTCTGTCCCCCCTCTCTCGATCCAAACTCTCTCTATCCCCCATCTCTCTGACCCTCCTCTCTGTCCCCCCTCCCTCTGTCCCCCCCACCTCTGTCCCCCTCTCTCCGTCCCCCTCTTTCTATCCCCCCTTTCTCTGTCCCCCCGTCCGCCTCTCTCTGTTCCCCGTCCCCTCTCTCTGTCCCCCTTTCTCTCTGACCCCCTCTTCTCTCTGACCGCCCCCTCTCTGCCCCCTTCTCTCTGTCCTCCTCTTTCTCTGTCCCTCCCTCTCTCTTTCCCCACTCCCTCTATCCGCCTCCACTGTCCCCCTCTCCCTTTCCCCCTCTTTCTTTCCATCCTCTCTCTGTCCCCCTCTTTCTGTCCACCCCTCTCTCTGTACCCTCCTCTCCCTCTGTCCCCATCTCTCTGTCCACCAACTTCTCTCTCTGTCCCCTCTCTCTCTTCCCCCCCCTCTATCTGGCACCCACATTCTCTGTCCCCACTCTCTCTATCCCTCTCTCTCTGCCCCCCTCTGTCTCTGTCACCCCTCTCTCTTCCCCCTCTGCCCCTCTCTGACCCCCTTTCCCCCTGTTCCCTCCTCTCTCTGTCCTCCTTTCTCTGTCCCGCCCCTCTGTCCGGCCGCTCTCTGTCCCCACGCTCTCTATCTCCACGCTCTCTGTCCCCCCTCTCTCTGACCCCGACTCTCTGTTCCCCCTATCTCTGTCCCCCACTCTCTGCCCCCCTCTCTGTCCCTCCCCTCTCTGTCCCCAATCTGTCCACTCTCTCTCTGTCCCCCCTCTTTCTCTGCCCCCCTCTCTCTACTCCTCTCTCTGCCCCCTCTGCCGCCCTCTCTCTCTGAACCACCTCTCTCTGCTACCCCCCTCTGTCTCTCCCACTCTCTGTCCCCCACTTTGGGTCCACCTCTCGCTTCCCCTCCTTCTCTCTGTTCCCCGGTCTCAGTCCGCCCCTCACTGACCCCTCTCTCTTTCCCCCTCTCTCTGTCCCCCCTCTCCATCCCCCTGTCCCCCCTCTACTGCGCCCCCGTCTCTCTGTCTACCCTCTCTCACTCTTCCCACTCTCTCTGTTTCCCCCTTTCTCTGTCCCTCCTTCTCCCCGTACCCCTCTCTGTTCCCCCACTCTCTGTACCACCTCTCTCTGTTCTCCCTCTCTCTCTGTCCCGTCTCTCTTTCCCGTCTCTCTGTCCCCCCTCTCTGACCCCTCTCTCTGCCCCCCTCTTCCTCTGTCCACCCTTTCTCTGTCCCCCTCTTCCTCTGTCCCTCCTTCTCTCTATCCCCCACTCTCCGTCTGACCCCTCTGTACCACTCTCTATGCTCCCCCTGTCCCCTCTCACTCTATCATAACATCTCTCTTTCTCCACCCCTCTCTGTCCCCCCTCTGTCCCTCCTCACTGTCTTCCTTCTCACTGTCCCCCTCTCTCTGCCCCCACTCTCTACCCAACCTCTCTCTGTATCCCCCTCTCTCAGTATCCCCCTCTCTCTGTCCCCCCCTCTCTGTCCCCCCTCTCTCTCTGATTCCCTCTCTCTGTCCCCTCTCTCTGTCCCTCCTCTCTCTGTTCCCCTCTCTCTGCCGCCCCCGCTCTGTCCCCCTCTCTCTCTATCCCCGCTCTCTCTGTTCCCCCTCTCTATCCCCCCTCTCTCTGTCTCCCTCTCTCTTTCCCCCCTCTCTCTGTCCCCCTCTTTCTATTCCCCCTCTCTCTGTTACCCTCCCCCACCCACCTCTCTCTGTCCCCCCTACCCCTCTCTCTGTCCCCCTGTTCCGCACTCTGTCCCTCTCTCACTGTCCCACTCTCTCTGTCCCCTGTCTCTCTGTCCCCCTCTCTCTCTGTCCCCCTCTCTCTCTGTCGCCCTCTCCCTGCCTCCTCTCTCTCTCCCCCTCTCTCTGTCCCCTTCTCTCTGCCACCACTCTCTCTGTCCACTGTCTCTCTGTCCCCCTCTCTCTCTGTCCCCCCCTCTCTCTGTCTCCGTCTCTCTTTCCCTCCCCTCTCCATGTCCCCCTCTCTCTGTCACCCTTTTCTGTTCCCCCTCTACGCCCTCTCTCACTGTCCCCTCTCTCTCTCTGTCCCCCCCTCTCTGACCCCCTCTTCTCTCTGACCGCCCTCTCTCTGCCCCCCTTCTCTCTGTCCCGCTCTCTCTGTCCCCCTCTTTCTCTGTCCCTCCCTCTCTCTATACCCACTCCCTCTATCCGCCGCCTCTGTCCCCCTCTCCCTTTCTCCCTCTTTCTTTCCATCCTCTCTCTGTCCCCCTCTTTCTGTCCCCCTCTCTCTGTCCCCCTCTCTCTTTCCCCCCGCTCTCTGCCCACCCGCTCTTTGTCCCCCCGCTCTCTGTCCCCCTGCTCTCTCTCCCCCCTTTCTCTGTCCCCCCTCTTCCTCTGTCCCCCTCTCTCTCTGTCCCCCCGCTCTCTGTCCCCCTGCTCTTTGTCCCCCCCTCTCTGTCCCCCCGCTCTCTGTCCCCCCGCTCTCTGTCCCCCTCTCTCTCTGTCCCCCCGCTCTCTGTCCCCCTGCTCTCTCTCTCCCCTTTCTCTGTCCCCCCTCTTCCTCTGTCCCTCCTCTCTGCACCCCACTCTCAGTCTGCCCCCTCTGTACCACTCTCTCTGCTCCCCCTGTCACCCCTCACTCTGTCATACCATCTCTCTTTCTCCCCCTCTCACTGTCCCCCCTCTCACTGCCCCCCCTCTCACGGACCCCCCTCTCTCTGTATCCCCCTCTCCATATCCCCCCTCTCGCTCCGTTCCCCTCTCTCTCTCCCCCTCTCTATATCCCGCTCTTTCTCCATTCTCCTCTCTCTGTCCCCCCCTCTCTCTTTCCCCCTCTTTCTATCTACCCTCTCGCTGTCCTACCGTCCGCCTCTCTCTCTCCCCCTCTCTCTGTCACCCCCCTCCGTTCCCCTCTCTCTGTCCCCCCTCTCTCGATCCAAACTCTCTCTATCCCCCATCTCTCTGACCCTCCTCTCTGTCCCCCCTCCCTCTGTCCCCCCCACCTCTGTCCCCCTCTCTCCGTCCCCCTCTTTCTATCCCCCCTTTCTCTGTCCCCCCGTCCGCCTCTCTCTGTTCCCCGTCCCCTCTCTCTGTCCCCCTTTCTCTCTGACCCCCTCTTCTCTCTGACCGCCCCCTCTCTGCCCCCTTCTCTCTGTCCTCCTCTTTCTCTGTCCCTCCCTCTCTCTTTCCCCACTCCCTCTATCCGCCTCCACTGTCCCCCTCTCCCTTTCCCCCTCTTTCTTTCCATCCTCTCTCTGTCCCCCTCTTTCTGTCCACCCCTCTCTCTGTACCCTCCTCTCCCTCTGTCCCCATCTCTCTGTCCACCAACTTCTCTCTCTGTCCCCTCTCTCTCTTCCCCCCCCTCTATCTGGCACCCACATTCTCTGTCCCCACTCTCTCTATCCCTCTCTCTCTGCCCCCCTCTGTCTCTGTCACCCCTCTCTCTTCCCCCTCTGCCCCTCTCTGACCCCCTTTCCCCCTGTTCCCTCCTCTCTCTGTCCTCCTTTCTCTGTCCCGCCCCTCTGTCCGGCCGCTCTCTGTCCCCACGCTCTCTATCTCCACGCTCTCTGTCCCCCCTCTCTCTGACCCCGACTCTCTGTTCCCCCTATCTCTGTCCCCCACTCTCTGCCCCCCTCTCTGTCCCTCCCCTCTCTGTCCCCAATCTGTCCACTCTCTCTCTGTCCCCCCTCTTTCTCTGCCCCCCTCTCTCTACTCCTCTCTCTGCCCCCTCTGCCGCCCTCTCTCTCTGAACCACCTCTCTCTGCTACCCCCCTCTGTCTCTCCCACTCTCTGTCCCCCACTTTGGGTCCACCTCTCGCTTCCCCTCCTTCTCTCTGTTCCCCGGTCTCAGTCCGCCCCTCACTGACCCCTCTCTCTTTCCCCCTCTCTCTGTCCCCCCTCTCCATCCCCCTGTCCCCCCTCTACTGCGCCCCCGTCTCTCTGTCTACCCTCTCTCACTCTTCCCACTCTCTCTGTTTCCCCCTTTCTCTGTCCCTCCTTCTCCCCGTACCCCTCTCTGTTCCCCCACTCTCTGTACCACCTCTCTCTGTTCTCCCTCTCTCTCTGTCCCGTCTCTCTTTCCCGTCTCTCTGTCCCCCCTCTCTGACCCCTCTCTCTGCCCCCCTCTTCCTCTGTCCACCCTTTCTCTGTCCCCCTCTTCCTCTGTCCCTCCTTCTCTCTATCCCCCACTCTCCGTCTGACCCCTCTGTACCACTCTCTATGCTCCCCCTGTCCCCTCTCACTCTATCATAACATCTCTCTTTCTCCACCCCTCTCTGTCCCCCCTCTGTCCCTCCTCACTGTCTTCCTTCTCACTGTCCCCCTCTCTCTGCCCCCACTCTCTACCCAACCTCTCTCTGTATCCCCCTCTCTCAGTATCCCCCTCTCTCTGTCCCCCCCTCTCTGTCCCCCCTCTCTCTCTGATTCCCTCTCTCTGTCCCCTCTCTCTGTCCCTCCTCTCTCTGTTCCCCTCTCTCTGCCGCCCCCGCTCTGTCCCCCTCTCTCTCTATCCCCGCTCTCTCTGTTCCCCCTCTCTATCCCCCCTCTCTCTGTCTCCCTCTCTCTTTCCCCCCTCTCTCTGTCCCCCTCTTTCTATTCCCCCTCTCTCTGTTACCCTCCCCCACCCACCTCTCTCTGTCCCCCCTACCCCTCTCTCTGTCCCCCTGTTCCGCACTCTGTCCCTCTCTCACTGTCCCCTCTCTGTCCCCCCTCTCTGTCTGATCCCCTCTCTCTGTCCCCCTCTCTCTGTCCCCCTCTCTCTCTCCGTTCCCCTCTCTCTGTCCCCCCTCTCTGCCCCCCCTCTCTCTGCCCCCTCTTTCTATCCCCACTCTCTCTGTCCCCCCCTTCCGCCTCTCTCTGTCCCCCCTCCCCCTCTCTCTGCCCCTGTCCCTCTCTCTCTGCCCCTCTCTCACTGTCCCCCCTCTCTGTCCCCCATCGCAATCCCCCCCCGACCCCCTCGTTGTCCCCCTCTCTGTTTGCCCTCTCTCTGTCCCCCTCTCTCCCGTCACCCCTCTGTCTGTCCCCCCTCTCTCTCTACCCTCCTCTCCCTCTGTCCCCACTCTCTCTGTCCACTGCTCTCTCTGTCCCCCACTCACTGTCCCCCTCTCTCTGTCCACCCTCTCTTTACCCCCCTCTCTCCCCATCTCTCCCCTACCTCTCTCCCCCACTTTCTTGTCCCCCTCTGTCTCTATCCCCTCCCTCTCTGCCCAACCTATCTCTGTATCCCCCTCTCTCTGTATCCCCCTCTCTCTGTCCCCCCTCTCTGTCCCCCCTCTCTCTCTGATCCCCTCTCTCTGTATCCCCCTCTCTCTGTCCCCCCCTCTCTGTCCCCCCTCCTCTCTGTCCTCCCCTCTCTCTGTCCCACGCTCTCTCTGTCGCCACTCTCTCTGTCTGTCCTCTCTGTCTGTTCCCCTCTCTCTGTCCCCGTCTCTCTCTGTACCCTCTCTCTCTGCCTCCCTCTCTGTCCCCCCTCTGTCTGTCTCCCTCTCTCTGTGTCCCCCTCTCTCTCTGTCACCACCCCTCTCTCTATACCCCCTCTAAATCCCCTCTCTCTCTGTCCTCCCTCTCTCTGTCACCACCCCTCTCTCTATACCCTCTCTCTCTACCCCTCTCTCTGTCTCCCCTCTCTCTTTCCCCTCTCTCTGTCCACCTCTCTCTCAATCCCACCTCTCTCTGTCCCCCTCTTTCTCTGTTCCCCCTCTCTGTATCCCCCTCTCTGTCCCGCCTTCTCGATCCCAGCCCTGTCTCTGTACCCGCTCTCTCTGTCCCCTCACTCTCTCTGTCCTTCTCTCTCTGTCACCACTTCTCTCTGTCACCCCGCTCTCAGTCCGCACCCTCTGTCGCCCTCTCTCTTTACCCCTCTCTCTGACCCCCCTCCCTCTCCCCCCACCTTTCGGTCCAAGCCCTCTCTCTGTACCCCCTCTCTCTCTGTCCCCCTCTCTCGTTCACCCTCTCTCTGTCACCCTCTCTCTGACTCCCCTCTCTCTGACTCCCCTCTCTCTGACTCCCCTCTCTCTGTTCCCCCTCACTCTGAGTCCCCTCTCTCTGATTCCCCCTCTCTCTGAGCCCCCCTCTCTGTCCCCCAATCTCTGTCCCGCCTTCTCGGTCCCAGTCCTCTCTATGTACCCTCCCTCTCTCTGTCACCCCTCTCTCTATCCATCTCTCTCTGTCGCCCCCTCTCTGTCCCCGCTCTCTCTGTCCCCCTCTCTCTGTCCCCCTCTCTCTGTCCCCCCTCTCTGTCACCTCCCTCTGCCCCCTGTCTCTGTCCCCCCTCTCTCTGTCCTCCCCTCTCTCTTTGTCTGTCTCCCCTCTCTGTCACTACCCTCTGCCCCCTCTCTCTGTCCCCCCTTCTTTCTGTCCCCCGCTATCAGTCCGCCTCCTCTGTCCCCGTCTCTATTTACCCCTCTCTCTGACCCCCCTCTCTGTTCCCCCACCCCCCCGTTCCCCCTTCTAGGTCACAGACCTCTCTCTCTACCTCCTCTCTCTGTCCCCTCACTCTCTCTGTCCCCCCTCTCTGTCCCCTTCTCTCTATCCCCCTCTCTCTATCTCCTCTCTCTGTCCCCTCTCTCTCTCTGTCCCCCCTCTCTCTCTATTCCCCCCTATCCCTATCCCCCCTCTCTGTCCAGCCTTCTCGGTCCCAGCCCTCTCTGTCCACTCACTCTCTCTGTCCCCCCTCTCTGTGTCCCCCCGCTCTCTGCCCCCTCCCTGTCCCCCTCTCTGTCCCCCGTCTCTGTTCCCCCCTCTCTGTTCCCCCTCTCTCTATCCCCCTCTCTCTACCTCCTCTCTCTGTCCCCTCTCTCTCTCTATCCCCCCTCTCCCTATCCCCCCTCTCTGTCTCGCCTTCGCGGTCCCAGCCCTTTCTCTGTACCTCTCTCTGTGTCTCCCTCTCTCACTGTTCCCACACTCTGTCCCCTCTCTCTGTACCCCCTCTCTCTGACTCCCCTCTCTGAACCCCCCTCTCTGTCCCCCATTCTCGGTCTCAGCCCTCTTTATATACCCCCTCTCTCTGTCCCCTCACTCTCTCTGTTCCCCCTCTCTGTCTGTCCTCTCTCTTTCCTCCCCTTTCTTTACCCCGCACTCTCTGCCCCCTCTTTATGTCGCCCCTCTCTCTGCGCCCCCCAGCTCTCTGTCCCCCCTCTCAATCCCCCCCCCTCTCTCTGTCCACACGCTCTCTCTGTCCCCCCTCTCTGTAACCCCCGCTCTGTCACCCTCGTCTCTGTCACCCTCTCACTCTGTCCCTCCCTTCCCTCTGGCCCCATCTCTCTGTCCACCCCTCTCTCTCTGCACCCCTCTCTCTGTACCCCCTCTCTCTTCCCTCTCTCTCTCCCCTATCACTCAACCCTCTCTCTCCCCCACTTTCTTGTCCCCTCTCTGTCTGTCCCGCCTGTATCTCTGAACCCCTCTCTCTCTGACACCCGCTCTCTCTCTCTGACCTCCCCCTCTCTTTCCCCCTTCTCTCTGTCCCCCCTCTCTCTGTCCCCCTCTTTCTCTGTCCCACTCTCTCGCGGTCCCCACTCTCTCTGTCTGCCCCCTCTGTTCCCCTCTCTATTTCCACCCCTCTTTCTTTCCACGCTCTCTATCCGTCCCCCCTCTCTCACTTTCTCCCCGTCTCTGTCCCTACTCTCTCTCTGTCCCCCCTCTCTCTCTGTCCCCCCTCTCTGTCACCCCCCTCTGCCCCCTCTCTCTGTCCCCCCTCTCTCTGTCCTCCCCTCTCTCTTTGTCTGTCTCCCCTCTTTGTCACTACCCTCTGCCCGCTCTCTCTGTCCCCCCTTCTCTCTGTCCCCCGCTCTCAGTCCGCCCCCTCTGTCCCCGTCTCTATGTACCCCTCTCTCTGACCCCCCTCTCTGTTCCCCCACCCCCCGTTCCCCCTTCTAGGTCACAGACCTCTCTCTCTATCTCCTCTCTCTGTCCCCTCACTCTCTCTGTCCCCCCTCTCTGTCCCCCTTCTCTCTATCCCCCTCTCTCTATCTCCTCTCTCTGTCCCCTCTCTCTCTCTGTCCCCCCTCTCTCTCTATTCCCCCCTATCCCTACCCCCCCTCTCTGTCCAGCCTTCTCGGTCCCAGCCCTCTCTGTCCACTCACTCTCTCTGTCCCCCCTCTCTGTGTCCCCCTCTGCCCCCTCCCTGTCCCCCTCTCTCAGTCCCCCTCTCTGTCCTCCATCTCTGTTCCCCCCTCTCTGTTCCCCCCTCTCTCTATCCCCCTCTCTCTATCCCCCTCTCTCTACCTCCTCTCTCTGTCCCCTCTCTCTCTCTATCCCCCCTCTCCCTATCCCCCCTCTCTGTCTCGCCTTCGCGGTCCCAGCCCTTTCTCTGTACCTCTCTCTGTGTCTCCCTCTCTCACTGTTCCCACATTCTCTGTCCCCTCTCTCTGTACCCCCTCTCTCTGACTCCCCTCTCTGAACCCCCTCTTTGTCCGCCATTCTCGGTCTCAGCCCTCTCTATATACCCCCTCTCTCTGTCCCCTCACTCTCTCTGTTCCCCCTCTCTCTATCCCGCTCTCTCTGTCCCCCCTCTCTGTCACTTCTCTCTCTGCCCTACTCTCTCTGTCCCCCCCTCTCTGTCCCATCCTCTCTGTCCCCATCTCTCTGTCACCCCTCTCTCTGTCCCCCTCTCTCTCTGATCCCCCCTCTCCGTCCCCCTCTCTCTGTATCCCCTCTCTCTGTCCCCCCATCTGTTTTACCTACTCCTTTCTGTCCTCCCCTCTCTCTGTCGCCACTCTCTCTGTCTGTCCTCTCTGTCTGTCCTCTCTCTTTCCTCCCCTTTCTTTACCGCGCTCTTTCTGCCCCCTCTTTATTTCCCCCCTCTCTCTGCGCCCCCCAGCTCTCTGTCCCCCCTCTCAATGTCCCCCCCTCTCTCTGTCCCCACGCTCTCTCTGTCCCCCCTCTCTGTACCCCCCGCTCTGTCACCCTCGTCTCTGTCACCCTCTCACTCTGTCCCTCCCTCTCCCTCTGGCCCCATCTCTCTGTCCTCCCCTCTCTCTCTGCACCCCTCTCTCTGTCCCCCCTCTTTCTTCCCTCTCTCTCTCCCCTATCACTCAACCCTCTCTCTCCCCCACTTTCTTGTTCCCTCTCTGTCTGTCCCGCCTGTCTCTTTGAACCCCTCTCTCTCTGACCCCCGCTCTCTCTCTCTGACCTCCCCCTCTCTTTCCCCCTTCTCTCTGTTCCCCCTCTCTCTATCCCCCTCTTTCTCTGTCCCTCCCTCTTGCGGTCCCCACTCTCTCTGTCTTCCCCCTCTGTTCCCCTCTCTATTTCCGCCCCTCTTTCTTTCCACGCACTCTCTATCCGTCCCCCCTCTCTCACTTTCTCCCCGTCTCTGTCCCAGCCCTCTCTATGTATCCCCCTCTCTCTGTCCCCCCCAGCTCTCTGTCCCCCCTCTCAATGTCCCCCCCTCTCTCTCCCCACGCTCTCTCTGTCCCCCCTCTCTGTACCCCCCGCTCTGTCACCCTCGTCTCTGTCACCCTCTCACTCTGTCCCTCCCTCTCCCTCTGGCCCCATCTCTCTGTCCCTCCCTCTCTCTCTGCACCCCTCTCTCTGTCCCCCCTCTCTCTTCCCTCTCTCTCTCCCCTATCACTCAACCCTCTCTCTCCCCCACTTTCTTGTCCCCTCTCTGTCTGTCCCGCCTGTCTCTCTGAACCCCTCTCTCTCTGACCCCCGCTCTCTCTCTCTGACCTCCCCCTCTCTTTCCCCCTTCTCTCTGTCCCCCCACTCTCTGTCCCCCTCTTTCTCTGTCCCTCTCTCTCGCGGTCCCCACTCTCTCTGTCTGCCCCCTCTGTTCCCCTCTCTATTTCCCCCCTCTTTCTTTCCACGCTCTCTATCCGTCCCCCCTCTCTCACTTTCTCCCCGTCTCTGTCCCTACTCTCTCTGTGTCCCCCTCTCTCTCTGTCCCCCCTCTCTGTCACCCCCCTCTGCCCCCTCTCTCTGTCCCCCCTCTCTCTGTCCTCCCCTCTCTCTTTGTCTGTCTCCCCTCTCTCTTTGTCTGTCTCCCCTCTCTGTCACTACCCTCTGCCCCCTCTCTCTGTCCCCCCTTCTCTCTGTCCACCGCTCTCAGTCCGCCCCCTCTGTCCCCGTCTCTATTTACCCCTCTCTCTGACCCCCCTCTCTGTTCCCCCACCCCCCGTTCCCCCTTCGAGGTCACAGACCTCTCTCTCTACCTCCTCTCTCTGTCCCCTCACTCTCTCTGTCCCCCCTCTCTGTTCCCCTTCTCTCTGTCCCCCTCTCTCTATCTCCTCTCTCTGTCCCCTCTCTCTCTCTATCCCCCCTCTTTCTCTATTCCCCCCTATCCCTATCCCCCCTCTCTGTCCAGCCTTCTCGGTCCCAGCCCTCTCTGTCCACTCACTCTCTCTGTCCCCCCTCTCTGTGTCCCCCCGCTCTCTGCCCCCTCCCTGTCCCCCTCTCTCAGTCCCCCTCTCTGTCCCCCGTCTCTCTGTCCCCCTCTCTCAATCCCCCTCTCTCTACCTCGTCTCTCTTTCCCCTCTCTCTCTCTATCCCCCCTCTCCCTATCCCCCCTCTCTGTCTCGCCTTCGCGGTCCCAGCCCTTTCTCTGTACCTCTCCCTGTGTCTCCCTCTCTCTCTGTCCCCCCTCTCTGTCCCCCTTCTCTCTGTCCCCCTCTCTCTATCCCCCTCTCTCTACCTCCTCTCTCTGTCCCCTCTCTCTCTCTATCCCCCCTCTCCCTATCCCCCCTCTCTGTCTCGCCTTCGCGGTCCCAGCCCTTTCTCTGTACCTCTCTCTGTGTCTCCCTCTCTCACTGTTCCCACACTCTGTCCCCTCTCTCTGTACCCCCTCTCTCTGACTCCCCTCTCTGAACCCCCCTCTCTGTCCCCCATTCTCGGTCTCAGCCCTCTTTATATACCCCCTCTCTCTGTCCCCTCACTCTCTCTGTTCCCCCTCTCTCTATCCCTCTCTCTCTGTCCCCCTCTCTGTCACTTCTCTCTCTGCCCTACTCTCTCTGTCCCCCTCTCTCTGTCCCCCCTCTCTGTCCCCATCTCTCTGTCACCCCTCTCTCTGTCCCCCCTCTCTCTGATCCACCCTCTCTGTCCCCCTCTCTCTGTATCCCCCTCTCTCTGTCCCCCCATCTGTTTTCCCTACTCCTTTCTGTCCTCCCCTCTCTCTGTCGCCACTCTCTCTGTCTGTCCTCTCTGTCTGTCCTCGCTCTTTCCTCCCCTTTCTTTACCGCGCTCTCTCTGCCCCCTCTTTATGTCCGCCTCTCTCTGCGCCCCCCAGCTCTCTGTCCCTCCTCTCAATGTCCCCCCCTCTCTCTGTCCACACGCTCTCTCTGTCCCCCCTCTCTGTACCCCCCGCTCTGTCACCCTCGTCTCTGCCACCCTCTCACTCTGTCCCTCCCTCTCTCTCTGCACCCCTCTCTCTGTCCCCCCTCTCTCTTCCCTCTCTCTCTCCCCTATCACTCAACCCTCTCTCTCCCCCATTTTCTTGTTCCCTCTCTGTCTGTCCCGCCTGTCTCTCTGAACCCCTCTCTCTCTGACCCCCGCTCTCTCTCTCTGACCTCCCCCTCTCTTTCCCCCTTCTCTCTGTCCCCCCTCTCTCTGTCCCCCTCTTTCTCTGTCACTCTCTCTCGCGGTCCCCACTCTCTCTGTCTGCCCCCTCTGTTCCCCTCTCTGTTACCCCCCCCCCTCTTTCTTTCCACGCTCTCTATCCGTCCCCCCTCTCTCACTTTCTCCCCGTCTCTGTCCCTACTCTCTCTCTGTCCCCCTCTCTCTCTCTGTCCTCCCCTTCTGTTCCCTTCGCTCACTGTCCCCCTCTCTCATTTTCCCCCTCTCTCTGTCACCCCTCTCTCTTCCACCTCTGCCCCCCCTCTGACCCCCTCTCCCTTTGTTCCCTCCTCTCTCTGTCCCCTCTCTCTCTGTCCCCCCTCTGTCTCTGTCCCCCCTCTGTCTCTGTCCCCCCTCTCTCTCTGTCCCCCCTCTCTCTGTCCCCCCTCTCTCTCTGTCCCCCCTCTCTCTCTGTCCCCCTCTCTCTGTACTCCTCTCTCTGCCCCCTCTGCCGCCCCTCTCTCTGTGACCACCACTCTCTCTACCCCCCCACCCCGATCTCTCCCGCTCTCTGTCCCCTTCTCTCGGCCCCCCTCTCTCTCTGCCCCTCCTTCTCTCAGTCCCCCCGCTCTCAGTCCGCCCCCTCTGTCCCCCTCTCTCTTTGCCCCTCTCTCTGTCCATTCCTCTCCGTCTCCCTGTCCCCCCTCTACTGCACCCTCGTCTCTCTGTACCACCTCTCTCTCTGTCCCCGTCTTTCTGTACCACCTCTCTCTGCCCACTCTGCCTCTCCTCTCTCTCTGTCCACCCGCTCTCAGTCTGCCACTTCTGTTCCCCTCGCTCTTCTCTCCTCTCTCTTTCCCCCTCTCTCTGCCTTCCCCTCTATCTGACTCCGTCTCTCTGTCCCCCTATTTCTCCCTCTTTACTGCGCCCCTGTCTCTCTGTCCCCCCTTCTCCTTGTTCGCACCCTCTCTGTCCCCCTTCTCCCTGTCCCCACTCTCTCTGTAACCACTCTCTCTGTACCCCTTTCTCTCTGTCCCCCTCACTCTATGTCCCCATCTCCGTCCCTCCCCTCTCTGTCCACCCTCTCTCTCTGCCCCCCTCCACTCTGCCCCCTCTCTCTGTCTCCTCTCTCTCTATCCCCCTCTGCCCCCTCTCTCTGTACCCCTCTCTCTCTGTCCCCCTCTCTCTATGTCCCCATCTCCGTTCCTCCCCTCTCTGTCCACCCTCTCTCTGACCCCCCTCTCTCTGTCCCCGTCTCTATATACCCTCTCTGTTCCGCCTTCTCGGTCCCAGCCCTCTCTCAGTTCCCCCTCTCTCTGTCCCTCTGTCTCTGTCCCTGTCTCTCTGTCCCTCTCTCTCTGTCCCGCTCTCTCTGTACCCACTCTCTCTGCCCCCTCTCTCTGTTCCCCTCTCTCTGTCCCCCTCTCTCTCTGTACCCCCTCTCTCTGTCCCTCTCTCTCTGTCACCACCCCTCTCTCTATACCCCCTCTTACTCCCCTCTCTCTGTCCCCCTCTCTCTCTGTCACCAACCCTCTCTCTATACCCCCTCTCTCTTTCCCCTCTCTCTGTCCCCCTCTCTCTCAATCCCACCTCTCTCTGTCCCCCTCTTTCTCTGTTCCCCCTCTCCCTATCCCCCTCTCTGTCTCGCCTTCTCGGTCCCAGCCCTCTCTCTGTACCCCCTCTCCGTGTCCCCCTCTCTCTCTGTATCCCTCTCTCTCTCTCTGTCCCCTCTCTCTCTGTCCCCTCTCTCTCTGTCCCCCTCTCTGTGCCCCTCTCTCTCTGTCCCCCTCACTCTGTCCCCCTCTCTCTGTCCCCTCTCTCTCTGTCCCCCTCTCTCTCTGTCCCCTCTCTCTGTCCCCCTCTCTCTCTGTGTCCCTTTCTCTCTGCCCCCCTCTCTCTGACCCCTCTCTCGTTATGTCTCCCTCACTTTATCCCTCACCTTCTCTCTCTCTCTCTCTCTCTCTCTCTCTCTCTCTCTCCCTGCTCCTTCACTCCTTCACTCTCTCTCCACCTTCTCTCACTCTCGATCCACCTCCCTCGGTCTCTCTTTCTCCTCACCTCCCTCTGTTTCTCTCTGACTAAATATCTCTCCCTCCTGCCCCTCCCTCCCTCTCTGACGCAGTCTGTCTCCCTGACGCGTCCCTCTCCCTCTGATCCAGAGACTGGGGAGTGGGGTACTGGGTGGTGCTGTGGTTGCATGTGGTTGAAAGGGTGGTTGTGAGATGACAGAGAGATGTGGGAGATGGTAGGAGGGGGAAAAATGGTGTAGAGACGGAATTGCAGGAGGGAGACAGAGACGGCAGGAGAGAGAGAGAGAGAGCAGGGGAGGGGGGAGAGGAAAGAGTGGAGGCAGGTGGAGAGAGTGGGGGAGAGGAAATGGGGAGGCCACGTTGGAGTGGGGGGGGGTGCAGAGGGAGTTAAACTCAGCTCCTGAGCTCAGGGCCCGGTGCCCTCCCCTTCCCTGAGGACCAGGACTTGGGGCTGAGTCTGTCTCTCTCCAGCTCAGCTTCTCCAACACAAAGACACACAACAACATCGCTCACTCTGCTGCTCAGCATGCTTTAATCAACATTTTTATTGTTTACAAATGGAAGTGATGGATACAGTCAGTGGGATGGTGCCTTTTCTCACTGGCCCCTGAGTTGTGAGAAACATTGAAATGTTTCCCTGTAACCCCCCTGTGGGATAAGGATGGACAAACCAGCGCTACCCTCAGTCTGTTACCATAGCGACAGACTGCTCCATCGCTGAAACCCTGAACTGAAATGAGAAAATCCCGGATGGATTGATTAATGCGGGAATTTGATGGATGGATGGATCTGGGTGAAGGGATATTTCAGCACATTCTTCAGCTGCAGCCTGAACTTAGTCTGGGTCACGGCATAAATCACGGTGTTTGTGCAGCAACTGAGGAGCTGCAGCATGAAGCCCAATTCCTGCACAAAGTAATCGAGATACACAGACCGATACCCAATATCCCACATCCGTCTCCATATAGAAAACAGCATTAACGTTGACCATAACAGGATGAAATTGGCCGAGATCACAAACAGTAAAATGATGGATTTTTTTCGGTTTCTCATTTCAGTGTCAGACTGAGCGTCCCCATTGGTGTGAGCGCGGAGTCTCCTGCGGGCTCTGCTGGTCACTACAATGTGTCTGACGGTGAGAACATTGAGCAGCAGAACCAGGAGAAATGGGACACACGGGGTTAGAATGTGGTGGAGGAACTCGATTGTGACCCAGACAATGGAGAATAGAACAGCGTCTGTTATATCACAAAACCAGGGGGTGTTCCCCAGCCAATACCGAGCCGTGTACATAAAATACCAGGAAATGTTCTTTAAACAGCTCAGCACAGTCACTGCTCCCAGAACCACAGCCGCCGTTTTCTCACTGCAATATTTACTTTTCAGCTTCTGGCAACAAATGGCCACAAACCGATCAAAGGTGAAAGTGACGGTGAACCAGACAGAGCAGTCAGTGGCTGCATAAAGCAGGACGGCGTGGATATTACACACAGGGACGGACCTCAGGAAATAAAAGTGTTCCCGATAAACAATGGGAATGTGTCTCAGGATCAGGTCGAGGATAATGACCAGGAGATCCGCCGCTGCCATGGCCCCCAGGTAACGTCTGACACATGGAGACAATCCACAATCTTTATAAAGCAGGACGTAGATGGTCACGACGTTAACTGTGAGGAAGGAAAACAAACCCATTATCCATCAGCCTGGAGGCAAAGGGACCCGTTTGATCGGGGACCCAGTGAGATTTTCAAATGTGTCCCTGCATTCAGGGATTTATGAAAATAATTGGAGCTGGAGTAACAAATGGGAAGGTCAGAATTACTGACAAATATGTGACTTAAACCACAAGAGACCCTCCCTCCCCAAACACACAGAGACACATCCATAAGGACAGATGGTTTCTAGAACATTCCCACACACTCGATCACTCGAGAGCAGACACAGGTCACAGAATGTCAGGGACAGAACGTTCCGGGGAATGACAGTTATAGAATGTTGGGGACAGAACGTTCCGGGGAATGTCAGTTATAGAATGTCGGGGACAGAACGTTCCGGGGAATGTCAGTTATAGAATGTCAGGGACAGAACGTTCCGGGGTGTGTCAGTTATAGAATGTCGGGGACAGAACGTTCCGGGGAATGTCAGTTATAGAATGTCAGGGACAGAACGTTCCGGGGAATGTCAGTTATAGAATGTCGGGGACAGAACGTTCCGGGGTGTGTCAGTTATAGAATGTCGGGGACAGAACGTTCCGGGGAATGTCAGTTATAGAATGTCAGGGACAGAACGTTCCGGGGAATGTCAGTTATAGAATGTCGGGGACAGAACGTTCCGGGGAATGACAGTTATAGAATGTCAGGGACAGAACGTTCCGGGGTGTGTCAGTTATAGAATGTCGGGGACAGAACCTTCCGGGGAATGTCAGTTATAGAATGTCAGGGACAGAACGTTCCGGGGAATGTCAGTTATAGAATGTCGGGGACAGAACGTTCCGGGGTGTGTCAGTTATAGAATGTCGGGGACAGAACGTTCCGGGGAATGTCAGTTATAGAATGTCAGGGACAGAACGTTCCGGGGTGTGTCAGTTATAGAATGTCGGGGACAGAACGTTCCGGGGAATGTCAGTTATAGAATGTCGGGGACAGAACGTTCCGGGGAATGTCAGTTCTAGAATGTCGGGGACAGAACGTTCCGGGGAATGACAGTTATAGAATGTCGGGGACAGAACGTTCCGGGGAATGTCAGTTATAGAATGTCGGGGACAGAACGTTACGTGGAATGTCAGTTATAGAATGTCAGGGACAGAACGTTCTGGGGAATGTCAGTTATAGAATGTCGGGGACAGAACGGAGAATGACAGTTATAGAATGTTAGGGACAGAAAGTTCCGGGGAATGTCAGTTATAGAATGTCGGGGACAGAACGTTCCGCGGAATGACAGTTATAGAATGTTAGGGACAGAAAGTTCCGGGGAATGTCAGTTATAGAATGTCGGGGATAGAAAGTTCCGGGGAATGACAGTTATAGAATGTCGGGGACAGAACGTTCCGGGGAATGTCAGTTATAGAATGTCGGGGACAGAACGTTCCAGGATCTCCTTGACCAGTCCATCACCTTTCCCCTCTATCCTCCCCACCAGCATGATGTACTGTGCACAGGCTACATTTCTGTCCAACACTGGGAGCTGTGCAGACCACATCAGGGCACTAATGTGAGAAGCTGGAACAAATATCCATCCAACACGGGGAGCTACACAAACCACTTCAGTGCATGATCTATAAACCTCAACCAGAGAGTCTGGCCAGCACAGCGAACTATGCAGTGATCACCTGTGAATTAATCTGTAACCCAGGAGCAGTTACCATCCCAGCATGTAGGGCTGTGTACACCACCCCACTGCATTGATCTGTAACCCAGGAGCAGTTACCCTCCCAGCATGTAGGGCTGTGTACACCAAACCAGGGCATTGATCTGTAACCCAGGAGCAGTTACCCTCCCAGCATATAGGACTGTGTACACCAAACCAGGGCATTCATCTGTAACCCAGGAGCAGTTACCCTCCC
Organism: Chiloscyllium plagiosum; assembly: GCF_037043375.1. Taxonomy (NCBI): domain Eukaryota; kingdom Metazoa; phylum Chordata; class Chondrichthyes; order Orectolobiformes; family Hemiscylliidae; genus Chiloscyllium; species Chiloscyllium plagiosum. The sequence continues at coordinate 79,437,312 of NW_028270167.1, forward strand.
AGCATGTAGGGCTGTGTACACCAAACCAGTGCATTGATCTGTAACCCAGGAGCAGTTACCCTCCCAGCATGTAGGGCTGTGTACACCAAACCAGGGCATTGATCTGTAACCCAGGAGCAGTTACCCTCCCAGCATGTAGGGCTGTGTACACCAAACCAGGTCATTGATCTGTAACCCAGGAGCAGTTACCCTCCCAGCATGTAGGACTGTGCACACCACCCCAGTGCATTGATCTGTAACCCAGGAGCAGTTACCCTCCCAGCATGTAGGGCTGTGTACCCCAGACCAGGGCATTGATCTGTAAACCAGGAGCAGTTACCCTCCCAGCATGTAAGGCTGTGTACATTCCCCCCCCACACACCCAGTACATTGATCTGTAACCCAGGGGCAGTTACCTTACCAGCATGTAGGGCTGTGTACACCAAACCAGGGCATTGATCTGTAACCCAGGAGCAGTTACACTCCCAGCATGTAGGACTGTGTACCCCACCCCAGTGCATTGATCAGTAACCCAGGAGCAGTTACCCTCCTAGCATGTAGGACTGTGTACACCAAACCAGGGCATTAATCTGTAACCCAGGAGCAGTTACCCTCCCAGCATGTAGGACTGTGTACACCAAACCAGGGCATTGATCTGTAACCCAGGAGCAGTTACCCTCCCAGCATGTAGGGCTGTGTACACCAAACCAGGGCATTGATCTGTAACCCAGGAGCAGTTACCCTCCCAGCATGTTGGACTGTGCCCCCCACCCCAGTGCATTGATCTGTAACCCAGGAGCAGTTACCCTCCCAGCATGTAGGACTGTGCACACCACCCCAGTGCATTGATCTGTAACCCAGGAGCAGTTATCCTCCCAGCATGTAGGGCTGTGTACCCCAAACCAGGGCATTGATCTGTAAACCAGGAGCAGTTACCTTCCCAGCATGTAGGACTGTGTACATTCCCCCCCCCCCCCCCCCAGTGCATTGATCTGTAACCCAGGGGCAGTTACCTTCCCAGCATGTAGGGCTGTGTACCCCAAACCAGGGCATTGATCTGTAACCCAGGAGCAGTTACCCTCCCAGCATGTAGGACTGTGTACACCAAACCAGGGCATTCATCTGTAACCCAGGAGCAGTTACCCTCCCAGCATGTAGGGCTGTGTACACCAGACCAGGGCATTCATCTGTAACCCAGGAGCAGTTACCCTCCCAGCATGTAGGGCTGTGTACACCAAACCAGGGCATTCATCTTTAACCCAGGAGCAGTTACCCTCCCAGCATGTAGGGCTGTGTACACCACCCCAGTGCATTGATCTGTAACCAGGAGCAATTACCCTCCCAGCATGTAGGACTGTGTACCCCACCCCAGTGCATTGATCTGTAACCCAGGAGCAGGTACCCTCCCAGCATGTAGGGCTGTGTACACCAAACCAGAGCATTGATCTGTAACCCAGGAGCAGTTACCCTCCCAGCATTTAATAATGTGTTCATCCCCCCCCCCTCCCCCCCCGCAGTACATTGCTCAGAAACACTGTGTTAGATCCCTGCCCACCGTGGGGAAACTAGCAGCCCGTGCTGGAAGTGACAGGATGTGCAGCTTCCACTCATTTACAGCTCCATATCCCCATTGTGCCCTGACAAGGGGGTGTTGTGGGTGTGAACATCACTGCCAGAGAGAGATGGCGGGGGAATCAGTTTAAATATCACCGCATGGGAGTGGGTTGGGAAGTAGACAGAGAGGGGGAGACTGAGAGACAGTGTCATGGAAGGTTGTGTTCCCAGGTTTCAGAATGCTGAAATGTCAGCAATTCGATAGCATCCTGTAACATGAGCCAGTCTTCCCAGGAAAGATGGGAAAAAGGGATATTGATGTGAAGTCAGATGAACATTTGTTCTGCATCTTTGTAACTGGAATTGGTTTCAACAGAATATATGACTCGTTGGGCAGATTCTAACAATAATTTATCTTTGTTTAATTTTCCTTGAGTGTGACAGAGGGACCGTCTGCACGAGGCTGAGCTATTTCCCGGTGCTATCACTTCAAACTTACCTCATTAACTACCCACCCCACCCCATGATGTCCCTCTCATTCAATAATGGCCTGATTCTCCCATCCATCATGGCGGGTGGTAATCACCATCGCCCGGATGCCCCTGGATATTCAGTGATCGCTGGCGCTGGTGCCACCTTTAAAAGGCCAAGGGGCACATGGTTGAGCTTTCTCAGTTCGGAGCTGCCTGCACAGTTTACCTCGAGCATGGCAGATAAGAGGCACTTACATCACGGTTTGTCGACAGGGGCATGGAAGTCCTGGTGGAGGGGCTAGTATAGAGGGGGGCCATACCACCAGACACACCGAGCATGGTCTGAGCTCACCACCCAGTTCAGTGCATTATCTGAGGTCTGAGGAAACGTCCAGCAATACAAGATAAGCAGCAATAACCTTCCCCGCTCTTTCAGGATACAGCTCACCATATTCTCTCTGCTCCCTCACACTCACTGTATATCTGTTGTAGCACCTACTCCCCAAACAAGATTCATGCTCCACCACTCTCACTGCTGCGTGCAGCACTTTCTCTCTCTCTCTGTCTCTGTCTCTGTCTCTGTCTGTCTGTCTGTCTGTCTCTCTCTCTCTCCCTCCACGTTACCCCCCTTCACTAAAAACACTGCATGGATACAACAAAGTGGACTGACTGCCTCCGGACACCTCACCATGACCCCGTCCCCCACCTACACCAGCACTAACAGCAGGGCCACCCACTCCCACCCTCCCTCTCTCCCTCCTTTTCTCCCAGTTCAGGAGAAACAGCCTGGAATAGGACAGAAAGGGCCTATCCGGGTGGTGGAATGCCCGATATCCGTTCCCTCACCCCCCTTCCCTCCCCCACGCCCCCCCCCATGTGGTGAGGACCCTGGTACGAGCCGGAGAGCACTGGGATGCCTCGTGTGGAGATTCTGAAACATCCACGTCCCACCGACCGAGTAAGGATCAATGTTCAGTGAAGGGCAATTCTCACTTTAAACACCCTGGCAGCTCCGTTTCCCCCCCCCCCCCCCCCCGACACAACTGAGAAGCCGTGGCCCTGATGACATCTCCCTTTTGTGTCGAGCTGGTACAAATGGAATCCCCACGGTCTCAATGGGCAGGAGGGTGGACTCACAACACATCGTCACCACCACCTCCCAGGAGGTGTAGGAGGGAGTCAGCTGTAAACAGCTCAGATACTGAAACTAATCTGTGATAGTTACTGCTCTCCCCACTTGTCCTGACATCTTCAACAATCTGTGCTCATATCCACCCAGCGCTCTCTGGTCCTGCAGCTCCATTGTAATGGCACAGCCTGTTTTAAATTGTCTTTCGTTGTCGTTCCTACCGAAGTGTATCACCTCACACTGCTCTGCACTGATCCCCATCTGCCTTACACCTGAACACTACACCAACGTGTCACTGTTCTGTTAGAGTTCCACACTGTCCTCCATAGACTTCACAATTCTTCCAGGTTTGGTGCCATCTACAAACATTGAGATTGCCATAGCTTCACAGTTCCCATGAAACAACTGAAATCCTGCCCCACTCATGAGTGTGAGCAAGTGAAATACTGATATATTCCCTATACTGCTATGTTTAGTTTAAATTACCAGATGAGCTCAATGTTGTGTCCTAACAATTGCTGTGTGTGTATCTGTGTGTCTCTGGGTGGGGCAGGTCTGACAGTCTCTGTGGTGCTTAAAGTAATGCAATGTCACCCTCTGCTGGCCTCCACACGCCACTGCATAGGCATTGGCAGAGGGTGAAAACCAACAGGGATTCATTCAGAGAAGGGGAGGGAGAGGGCAGCTGCTTACAGCACCATCCAAACTGATGTCTTATCCATGGACTGATCTAAATGTCCTTTAAACGTTGTAAGTGTCCCTGCTTTCACCACTTCCTCTGGAAGTTCATTCCACACCCAAGCCATCTTCTGTCTAAAATAATTACCGCTCATGACTTTTGTAAATCTTTTTCCTCGCACCTTAAAATATCCCTCAGTTTTGAATCCCCAACTCTAGGGAAAAGACATGAGCCCTCCAGCTTATCTGTACCCCTCATTATTTTGTAAACCTCTGTAAAGTTGCCCCTTAATCTCATATTCTTCAGTGAAAAAAGTCTCAGCCTATCCAGCCACTCCTTATCGATCTCTTCCTCCATTCCCAACAACATCCAGATTACTCTCCTCTGAACCCTCTCCAGCTTAATAATATCAAGGTCAATAACATTAACGTGAAAAGTCAATGTATTTTATAAGTGTAGGGGAGACCGAAACTAGAGGGCATAGTTTTAAGGTGAGAGGGAAACATTTAAAAGTGACCTAAGGGGCAGCGTTTTCACCCAGAGGGTGGTGTGCCTATGGAATGAGCGGGCAGGATGATCAGGCTGGACACAGTATTCCAGAAGAGGTCTCACCAATGTCCTGTACAACCACAACATGACGTCCCAATTCCGATACTCAAAGGTCTGACCAATGAAGACAAGTGTGTTAAACACCTTCTTAACCACACTATCTGTATGAGATGCAAATTTTAAAGGACTATGCCTGACGGCCTAGGTCTCTGTTCTGAAACACTACCAAGGGCCCTGCTTGTATAGATCCTGCTCTTGTTTGATTTACCAAATCCAATAGCTCGCATTAATCCAAACTAAGCTCCACTTGCCACTCTTCAACCCAGTGAGTGATGTTACTACGTACTTACCTTCCCCGTTTAATGTTAAAATTCCTTCCCCTCTGCAGGATGCCTTGATTCCGGCCTTGATTTTCACAAAGACCCTGAGCTTGGGTTGCTTTGTGTTGTTAGGGGGATGAGGGCCTGATTGCAGACACAGTCAGTGGGGAGGAGAGGCTGGACAGTAATCAGCTGCCTTGTATCATTTCATGGTTTGAGGAAGAGGGCAGTCACACATGAGAGGTGGGTAATACTGATCCGTATTTTGTGGCCAGAAATTATGGTCTTTCTCTGTCTCTGTCTATTCAAGACCCTTCATTGTGCAGAGTGTGCCTGCAGGATTTCGTTCCCTAATATTGCAGACTACAGATAATAAATGATTAAAGATGGTCATAGTTAATTTCTAGGGCACAGCACGTGTACTCAACATCCTTCAGTTAAGACAAATACCTTGCATTTGTTTAACAACACAAAGTGTTTTGTGTAGTTCAATAATGGTAACCTAATTATAATAAATCTATACAAAGCTGAATGCTGTTACATAAAATTTGTGTATGGTAGTGTAATGGGTAGTGTCTCTGCCTCTGAGCTAGAGCTCGGCATTTTATTCCAGTACCTGAACTTGTATGGTACCGTTCCTCGCTCTGGACTAGAAGGCCTGGATTCAAGTCCTGCCTGTTGCAGAGGTATGTCACATCATGTCAGAACAGGCTGATGAACAAACACACAGGAGAATAATGTTACAGCTTTATGGGTATTGCTGAGTGATGCTAGTGTCCCTACCTCCAGGCACAAAGGTCTAGGTGTAAATCCCACAGAAGTGCCTCATGATACATCTGAACAAACTGATTAAAATGGATTTAGAATTGTGACCTGATGGAGAAGGAAGAGGTGTCAGTATTGCATTTCAGAATTTAGGCCCAGGATGACTGAAAGTACAGCCATTCGTGTTGATTGGAGTCACATTTCGCAGCAGTAGCGGTTTATAATATCCGAATGGTTATGGATAGGGTGAGTAGTCAGGGTTTTTCCCCAGGTTAGGGGCGTCCAATACTAGAGGACATTAGTGGAAAGTGAGAGGGGAAAGGTTTTGATGAGGCCTAAAGGGCACCTTTTCACACAGAGGGTGGTGTGCGTATGGAATGAGATGCCAGAGGGAGTGGTGGAGGCTGGTACAAATACAGCATCTGGGTACTGAGAGACCTGGCGAGCCTTTCCAGCAATTTCTGCATTTCTTTAAAAATGCATTCATTTTAACACAGGTATTCTGAATAAATTCAACATTTTATTTTTTAATGACGCAGAGCCATGTAAACATATTTCAAATTGACCGAGACCATTTTCTGCTAAGGGTATGGCTCTGTGTATGACAGCAGCAATGATGCACCTACGTGGAGCAGGGAATGTGATGGAGACATAGTTTGGACAATGTACAAGGAGACCTCACATGGTCCAGTTTGGGAGAGGATGACATTCCTGTGTGATTCAACTCAGAGAGGGATAAAATGTAATCTGTCCGAGAAGGAATGACCTATTGCACTCTCTCTCCTTCATTGTTCCTCATCACAGCAATGTGTGCGAGCTAAAAAAAACCTCTAAAGTCATCGTTACCATTCGTATTTTTATAGAATCCCTGCAGAGTTGAAACAGGCCCTTCGGCACAACAAGTCCACACCAACCTTCCCAACCCATTCCCCTATATTTACCCCTGACTAATGCACCTAACCTAGAAATCCCTGGACACTATACTCAATTTAGCATGACCAATTCACCTAACCTACACAGTTTGAGCTGTGGTAGGAAACGGGATCACCCATTAGAAGCTCACACAGACAAGGGGAGAATGTGCAAACTCCACAGAGACAGTCACCCAAGGCTGGAATCGACCCCAAGTCCATGGTGCTGGGAGACAGCAGTGCTTCCCTTTGGGTGATCCCTGACCAGAATTCACTGGAATCTACTCACTGCCTAAAGCAAAGGGAATTCAGCCAAATCCAACTCTCCCAGGATGGAACCCCATTGCTAGCAGCTATGTGAGTGCAATATCTTCAGAAGCAGAATAACATTTTGGACAATCTCAATTTTTACTTTTGTCATGAATTCCAGTAAGATCTGGACAAAGTTCTTTCAAGTTAAACAGGCAGAGATTTTGTTAACCTGTTTGTTTGTGTGTGTGTATGTGTGTCGCAGTGTTTTAAACAGGGAAATATCGATTATATCTTTGCAATACCCAAACACTTTTCCATTCATCGTTCCATCATAGCTTGAGTAACATTGCTGTGGATCTTAAACGTGTTAAAGAAACTAGCCTGAGTTGTTGCTAAAACTGACCCTGACCCAGTCTGAGATGGATATCATCGACCATATCACCAACCTGGTTCCATTTGATATTTGTTGTGAGCAGTGGAGGAGTGGGACTACAAAGGAAACAGTGACCCCAAAAGCCTGGGAACTATAGACCGGTGAGCCTGATGTCAGTGGCAGGTAAGTTGTTGGAGGGGATTCTGAAGGACAGGATTGACATACATTTGGGAAGGCAAGGGCTGATCAGGATAGTCAACGTGGCTTTCTGCATGGGAAATCATGGGTCATTAATTTGGTTTAGTGTTATGAAGTTGTGACAAAGAAGATTGATGAAGGCTGTGTGTTAGATATTGTCTACATGGACCTCAGCCAGGTGTTCATAACATTCCGATTAGCAGACAGATTAGTAAGGTTCAGTCACTTGGGATACAGGGGAATCTAGTCACAATTGGCTTGAAGGAAGAGGGGTATTTTTCAGATTGGAGGTTTCCGAGAAGCAGTGTGCTGCAAGAATCAACACTGAGTTCACTACATTTTATCATTTATATCAATGATTTGGATGTCAACACTAGGGCCATAGTTAGTAAGTTTACAGATTGCATCAGAAAAGTGGTCTAGAAGATTATCTCAGAGTACAACGAGACCACAATTAGATGGGGCAAAGAAGCAAGGCCTGAAAGATGAAGCTTAATTTAGATAAATACGAGGTTTTGCAGTTTGGGAAGGTAAATCATGGAGAAATTATATACTTAATGGTAAGGTCCTGGGGCGTGTTGTGGAACAAAGGGACCTCGAGCTGCAGGTACATTGTTCCTTGAAAGTGGAGTCGCAGGTAGACAGTGGTGCTGAACACATTTGGCACATTTGACTAATCGGTCAGAGCATTGAGTATAGGAGCTGTGGTGGCATGTTGCATCTGTAGTAGGAAACTGGAGCACGCATGAGAAGCTCACACAGACAAGGGGAGAATGTGCAAACTCCACACAAACCCAAGGCTGGAATCGAACCCAAGTCCCTGGTGCTGCGAGGCAGCAGTGCTAACCACCGTGCTGCCCTTGGGATGATCCCTGACCAGCATCCATTGGAATCTACTCACTGCCTAAAGCAAAGGGAATTCAGCCAAATCCAACTCTCCCAGGATGTTGGTGAGGCCACTTTAAGAATACTGCGTACAACTCGGTTGTCTGGAGAAAAGATTTACCTAGATGTTCCAGGATTGGAGGTTTGAGCTTCGGGGAGAGGTTGATTAGGTTGAAGTGCTTCCTGGAGTGTCAGAGACTGAGGGGTGACATTATAGAGGGTTTTAAAATCATCAGGGGTATGGATATTCTAAATAGCCATGGTCTGATCCCAGGATAGGGGAGTCCAGAATAAGACAGCACAGGTTGAATGGGAGAGGGCGAATGATTTAGAAGGAACATGAAGATAAATGGTTCACACAGAGAGTGGTGTGTGTACAGAAAGTGCTGTCAGAGGAAGTGGTTAAGGCGGGTACAGTCATAGGAGGAATATTGGGCAAATGCTGGCAAATGGGACGAATGGGTTTTGGTATCTGATCGGAGAGAACATATTGGACTAACGGGTCTGTTTCCATTCTGCATGACTCTTTGATTCTATAAGAGGGATGGAGAAAATTTCTTAAAGGACCTTTCAAGTGGGAATTCTCTTCACTGGAAGTTTTTATTGCGCCTCTATGTTCACGTGGACTGAAAGCTGTGTTAGTTAATTATTTGATAGGGAAGTGAGTCACAGATAATTGGACGCAGACAGGAAAGTGGGGCTGAGACCATAACCTGATCAGCCACAATTTTAGTGCCTTGTGGAGAAGGATCAAAGTATCTAATGCCACACTCCTGCTCCTCAGTCCCATGTTTCTGTGTTCCATTCAGCCCATCAAACCTGCTAGACAGGAGCAGTTGGACGCTACTTACATCTATAACCTGATGCACAGGAACAGAGGAGACCATTCAGCCCTTTAAGGCTATCACACGCTTTGATGTGATTTGGGAAATGTAATTGGAAAACCCAGGTTGGGTATGAAAGAGGCACCTCATCTCTTTTTACAGAGATACCCGTCTCTGAAACTTGTGTTTCATTTATTGATCATGTTATAGACCCAGATTCACTGTGAATACAGCCCATATACCTCGCCCAGACATGGCTCACAAACTCCTCTGGTCTCCCTGACTGCAATATTCAGTAATTTGCACGTTCATGAAAATAACACCCCCTAACTTTCCAATAACAGAATGTGAGAACATCAGAAACAGGTCGTTCACTCCCCAAGCCTGCCTTGCCTTTCACTAAGATTATGGCTGATCTGCTCTTGGTCTCAAATCCTCTTTCATTCCCAATTCTTCATCGCCCTCACCTCTCTGTCAGGTCAATATCCATCTACCCCCTCTTTAAATCCTTTCAGTCACCTAGCTCCCCGAACAGTCTTGAGAACAGAAATCCTGATATTCAATCCCACCTGTTTGAAGAAAACACTTGCTGCTCCTGTACCATGGCTTATTGATGTGAACAAAAGAGACTGATACAAGGGTTCAGGTAAAAATGACTGACCCCGATATCAAGGCAGTGTTTGCCTTCTGTTGACATCAAGAAGTTCATTCAGCAGCTCACGCTGGTTTCACAGGAATATGAGGAAGCCATTCAGCCCATTGACATTATTGGAGAAGAACAGGGACAGCCCATTCAGTGCCTCCCGCCTATTACTCAGGAAGAGAAGGAGTCCAGTGTGATGGACCAAACCAGATTCCTTCAAAAATATTTGAGGGCGGTAGCCCAGACTCTAATATTTTTATATTTAAAAGGAAACGTAAACTGTCTGTTCCAGATGCAACGTGAATGGTCAAACTACTTGGTGTGAAGCAAAACACCATTTATTTAAACACGGAAGATAAAATGAAACCAAAGAAAGGGGAAATTAGAATAACTTAATTCTATTGGACAAGTTGACAGAATAATAGATCTAGGAACTATTACTGATGAACTGTTCCAGTATAGGGAAATCCCATAAACACAGCCCATGGCAAAAAGAAACATTTAGACACAGATAGTCACAAACATTTCTCCAATCCAGGAATTAAAAACAACATCAAGAGAAAATTCAGAGAGAGTTGCAGCCAGGAGATAGTCACTGAAGATTCCAACTCTGTGTAGAACCCAATAGTTTCTGATGTTACGGAGAAACCAAAGCAGAGATCCTAATCTGTGAGAACTGGCCACACCCATTCAGGCTGCATTAAAATAAACCCAAGCCCTCCCTAGCTGTTACTCAAGTGGTCTTAACTAGCCAGCTTGGTAACTATCGCTCAATCTCTCTCTTTAAAGAAACCGAGACAAATAACCTCTTAAAGCTGCAGCATTGTCACACTTGCCAGCATATCGAACCGTCAAACAGGAACCAGGGGTAACCCAGTCAGGCCCTTGGCCCTGTCCAATGGGACGAGGAAGAAGCCAGTCAGTCTGTTGAGTCACTGACACAACAATAGGATGAGGCTATTCAGCCCCTTGAGCCACTTATACAGGAACAGCAGGAGGCCATTCTCCCTCAACGCACTTACACAGGGACAGAATGAGGTAATTGATGCTGATTCCTGATGAATGGCTTATGCCCGAAACATCAATTCTCCTGCTTCTCGGATGCTGCCTGACCTGCTGTGTTTTTCCAGCAATCAATTCTCTATTCCAATCTCCAGCATTGGCAGTCCTCGCTGTCTCCGAATTGATGCTCTAACGTGATGAGTAAGTGGAGCAGAGGCTGCACAGACAGACTACTCCACATTGTTCCTCTTGGCTCTGTTGCTCAGGATACAGAAATTGGACTTTAACATGGTTTTCCAGTAGTCAGCAGGGAAAGCCTTATGTCTTGTGTGAAGTCTCAAGAAGGCACCTTTCATCTCCGAAAAGACAGCCTGGTGTTCTCGATGTAGGGCGGAAGCTGGTGGGAATGGCTACCTGTTTCAGATGGAAGGTATTGTGGCTGCTGTTGGGGATTGTGAATAACCTGACATTCAGTACAGGGTTCACACGCCGACTGCACAATAACGTGGGGAGAGTTAATTTAGGCATATAAACTATTAGGAAAGTCACATTACACTGATGAATGGACTCTCTAGGTTCAAATAATGATGATAGTATTCATGTTGATATTGTCTCTAGTGCTTGTCCTGTTCAGTGTATCCTGTATGGCTTACTCTGTCCAAGCCTATTTCCACCATGCTTATAAATAAAGTGTTTCCCTGTACTGAGATACACGTGACAATATATCAAACCAATTAATCCTGTGTAAAGTATGGAATTTCTCTCCCTGTCAATGTCTCTTTTGGAAATAAGTGATCGCTGCCACTCCTCGTGTTTCAGCATCACCATTTCTTCGTCTCTCATAGCTCTACAGATTAAACACTCAGCTTATTCACTCTATCCTCACGCCGACTGCACAATAACGTGGGGAGAGTTAATTTAGGCATATAAACGATTAGGAAAGTCACATTACACTGATGAATGGACTCTCTAAGTTCAAATAATGATGATATTATTCATGTTGATCTTGTCTCTAGTGCTTGTCCTGTTCAGTGTATCCTGTATGGCTTACTCTGTCCAAGCCTATTTCCACCCTATGACCTGTCTCCTCGTGTTTCAGCATCACCATATCTTCGTCTCTCACAGCTCTACAGATTAAACACTCAGCTTATTCACTCTATCCTCATGTTACCATCAGCCATGTCTGTGGTCAGGAGATCATTCCTTACAAAGGAGATCAACTCTGTAGAGAGTGCCCCAAATGCTCTCTCAGCAAGGCTCTACAACAGCAGGAAGATGGCTTTACTTATGTACTCGAATCATCTTACAGTGAAGGACAACATACCATTGACTGCACCCATTACTTACACAGGGTTTGATTTAAAGCAGAAGCGCATAGACTTGTGAGTGGGCGATCATGCTTCCCAAATTTGTTAGAGTTCTTTGATGAAGTGACCAAGAAAGTTGACGAGGGCAGAGCGGCAGGCGTAGTCTCCATGGATTTCAGAAAGACTTTGATAAGGTTCCACATGGCAGGCTGGTCAGGAAGGTGACATCACGTAGAATGTGAGGGGAACTGGCCAATTGGATACACAGTTGGCTTGATGGTAGGAAGCAGAGGGTTTAGTGGAAGGATGTTTGTCAGACCGGAGGCTTGGTCCATTGCTGTTTGTTATCTATGATTTGGTTGAGAATGTACAAGGCATGATTAGTAAGTTTGCAGATGACTCTAAAGTAATTGGGAGCATGATCAGTGAGGAAGTTTATCAGAAATTGCAGCAGGACCTTAATCAGGTGGGGAAGTGGGCCGAGAAATGACAAATGGAATTTAATATAGATGTGTGAGGTCTTGCATTTTGGAAACACAAATCAAGGTAGGAGTTTCATGGTGAATGGGAGGGTCCTAAGGGGTGCAGTGGGCAGAGAGACCTTGGTGTTTAGGTGTACACGGTTCTCTATGAGTGGAGTCAAACGTAAACTGGGCAGTGAAGAAGGCTTTTGGCACATTGGCCTTCATCAGGCAGGATATTAAGTATACAAGTTGGGAATTTATTTTGCAGTTACCCAGGACTTTGTAAAGGCTGCACTTGGAGTATTGTGTTCAGTTTTGTCACCTTGTTATAGGGAGGATGTTTTTAAATTAGAAAGAGTGCAGAAGAAATTTACAAAGGCGTTGCTAGGACCCAATGGTCTGAGTTACAGGGAGAGGTTGGACAAGCTAGGAAATTTTCTTTAGCGTGCAGGAGACTGAGAGAGTCCTTATAGAGCTGTATAAGATTACGAGGACTATGGATAGGGTGAATACTCTCAGTCTTTTTCCAAAGTGTAGAGAATCGACGACTGGATGGGATCAGTTTATGGTTAAAGGGGAAGGAATAAAAGGGAACCTGAGGGGCCATTTCTTTACACAGAGGATGGTACGTGGATGAGCTGCCAGCAGATGTGGTTGTGGGGGTGGGGGGGGGGGGTACATTAACAACATTTCAAAAAGCATTTGGTTAAACATGTGGATAGGAAAGGACTGGAAGGATATGGGCCAACTACAGGGAATTGGGGTTAGCGTGGATGGACATTTACAAGGTGGAGTCGAAACCCCTCTGTTAATTAAAACCAAACACCCAGAAAAGCTCGCCTCACCTTGTAATGTGTTAAAATATATGAGTGACACAGATCTCCTACATTCCACTATTTAAACAAAAAATGTCAAGTTGTTTTTTTAACTTTAATAGTGAAAACTAAACAACAACTATTCACAAATACAAGTCCCTCTTGTCTTAGCTACTTACTATCAGACTCTGTAAATATATGCTAGTCCAACATCCCACATATTAAACATTACAATCTCAAGACCACACAGAATCCATCTTCCCCACTATATTCACTCTTCCAGCTGCTGATCTCCCTGGGTCATGTTTTTTTTATTGCAAGTAGCTTTTAAATGGACATGTATCTTTGATTGAAAATGTTTGAGATGGCCAGTTAGCACTCCTGCTCTACAGCAGTTATTCTGCTGTTGGGTGGCAGGAGCTATCACTCTCGTTTCACAATGCTGGGTTAATATACTTTCCAGGTGTCCAAACAATAATATTCAAACTCTGTTGGCTTCTGGTATCCTGAGCGTTATTTAAACTCTTTGGCTGTATTTGAATTGTTGTCAAACATCAACCAAATCTCAGGTATTCATTTCCCAGCTAATGGTGACATGTGGAACAGGCTGACCTTTAGCAGGCATCTGTGGTTATACTTTCTATTCAGCAAAACCCATTCTGTCTTAAAGTGACCGGATATGCTTTCGGCTTCATAAGACCTCCCCCCTTCAGCAAAAAAAAACATGGACCAGCAGAATGAAAAGATGGCTTCATTTATTTTCCTCTAATTCTTAATCGAATTATTATGAATTACGAAAGTTTTATTCTCAGCTATACCATGCAAATTAATTCTGCACACATATATAACACTGCAATAAGTCAAATCTTATCCAAACTTTTTCTTTTAAATCTGCGATAACACATTTTCTAGGACCCACAGCATGTACATTTTGTAAATTTAAAGTCGGTAAGATAAGACTCCAATTAAATATTCTGATATTCTGGCCTTTAAATATTCAAAACATGCGAGAGTTTGTCGTTATCCACAACCATCTCTGACAATTTGTTTGTCACATAAACATTAAAATATTGTCAGGCCAGTGCGACACTTCATCATTCTTTTCCAATAATTGAGACTTCATATTTTTTTGTGGTGAATATTGAGTTTTTTTCGACAAGTAGCCAATTCGCCATTCAATTCCATCATCATCTTTCTGCATCAATACATCTCCGACCCCTATATCCCGAGCATCAAACACAATTTTCAAAGGGTTTCAAAATATTTGGTATAGCTAAAACTGGTGGGGTGATTAATCCTGCTTTAAAATTTTCAAATGCCTCTTGGCATTGTTCTGTCCTCCACAATTCTGTGTTCTCCTTTAATAAATCCGTCAGTGGTGCCAATACTGAGGTTTGCAACAAACTTCCGATAGAATCCACTCAGTTCCAGAAATCGAAGTACCTCTTACTTCGAGGATGGTTGTGGAAATTCCTCAAAGCCCTTAGTTTTTATGTTCCATGGGGTCAACCTTCCATGGCCAATGTAATGTCCCAAGAACGTCACCTCTGCCTTCGCGAATTCTGTTTTCTTTAAGTTTATTACCAAGTTTGGTTCTTGTAATTGTTCAACATGCTCTGCCAGCTGGAACACGTGAGCTTTCACTCACTTGCTAAAGATCACTACATCATACAGATAAACTGCACAATTTGCTCATCTGGTCACAACTCTGTTTCATGAGTCTTCAATGTATCTCGAACATTATTCATTCACACGACATTCTCTAACATTTTTTATCATATCCGGTATCTTTGCCAAATAGTTTAACTGATCCAACGTTTTTTTTTAATTTGAAAGGGCCACTAAACCTGGCTTTGAAGTGGTTTTCTACCACTTGTAGCAATACTAATACTTCATCCCCACGGGAAATCGTCAAAGTTTCAGAGTTTTTAATCTGCCACCTGCATTACTCTATACTGTGCCTCTTCAGGTGCTGTTTCGCTAACTCACCTACACCATCTAATATCTCCCTCATCTCAGATACATAATCCAAGTGTGAGATCTCCGACTTCGGTCCTGTCAATTTATATTTAATTAATTTCAAAGGACCTCTCACTTCATGTACGAATATTAACTCAAAGGATGTAAAGTGAGTAGTTTTGTTTGGGGCATCTCTGATGACAAACAAGATAATGAGGCGCCTTTATTCGAATCATTCAGGTAATTCTGACAGTACGCTGTTAATATTGTCTTCAGCGTCTGATGACAACTTTCCAAGACTCCCAGGGATTAGGGATGCACTTGACTTAAACTGCTGTATGCCAAAGCTATCCATGACGTCCTTAAACAGCTGAGCGGTAAAATGAGATTCTTGGTCTGACTGTGTAGCCCACAGCGAGTAAAGACAGCTACCAACTCCTCTACATCCCTTTTTGCCTTAAGACCCCATAATGGAATTATCCCTGGAAATCTGGTAGACACATCCATTATGATCAGCAGATATTGGTTTCCACTTTTATTTCAGAAAGGGGAGCTAAACAACTAATCATAACACACATGAAAGGTTCTTCGAATACAGGAATTGGCAACAACGGTGCTAATTTTATTACTGCCTGTGACGTACCTACCATTTGGTATGTATGAAGTGTACAACAAAAACTAACCACGTCCTTGTGCATTCCAGACACTAGAAATGCTTTAGCCTGAGTCTTCAGTGCATTAACTCCTTTGGCTTTTTCCTTTGGTTTTCCTTCCTGTTGTAACGTATGACAGTGTGATCTAGTTACTACATAGTCTGGAAAACTCCCTGGGTATTTTTATTTTAATTCTCCAGTTCCCTGAACTTAGTTGTGCTTCTCCACCACAAGGGGTGCCTCTCCTACCTTGGATCCGGCTAAATCCATTCCCAATAACAAATTGTATTCCTGGAAATGTCAATCTGTCACTCAATCTCACTGTTACTTCCCCAACCTTGATTTGGCACTCCACCTAATGTTACACAAGGGAATGCTTAATTTCTGTCCCCATTTCACAAATTATCACGCTGTTGAGTGTCATGTCAGAAAGAGTGAAAATACTTCCATCTCTTACTATTCGAGGCCGAGGGAAATTGAGGACTGCAGATGCTGGAGACCAAAGTTGAAAAGTGTGGGCTGGAAAAGCACAGCAGATCGGCAGCATCCGAGGGGCAGGAGAGTTGGCATTTCAGGCATTAGTCCTTCATCAGGAAAGTGGGAGGCAAGGAAGGCGGACGGGGCTGAGAATTAAATCGGAGGGTGGGGGTGGAGCTGGGTGGAAGGTAGCTTGGAATGCGATAGGTAGATGTAGGTTGGGTCTGATGGTGATAGGTCGGAGAGGAGGGTGAAGTGGATAGGTGGTAGGACAGCTGAAACCGTCAAACTATACAGCATCAACGTTGACTTCACCAATTTCCAAATCACCGCTCCCCCAACCTCATCCCAGATCCAACCGTTCAAATTAGCACTGCCCTCTTGAGCTGTTCTAACTGTCCATCTTCCTTCCCATCTATACACTCCAACCTCCCCTCTGACATATCATTAACATTCCCACCTACATCTTCCTGTCACCCTCCCAGTGACCCTCCTGCCAGCCCAGCTCCTACCCTTCTATTTATCTTTCATCCCTCTAGTCCACCCGCCACATTCCTGTCGATGAGTTTATGCCTGATATGTCGATTAACCTGGTCTTCGGATGCTGCCTGATCTGTTGTGCCTTTCCGGCTCCTTGCTTCTCAACTATTAGATACTGAACAGATCCCATTTCTTGCAATTTTATAGCTTCTTGTCCTCCCCCCACACCCCATTTTTTCTTAGTAAGGTTTACCTACAGAGGCAAATTCTTTATAGAGATCAGGCACTGACTCCATACACAGCTCCTCTCTAGGCTGTGCACTCTCCTGCAGCTCCTCGGCTCTATTTGGGGTCTCCTGTACCAGGTTCACTAATACCAC
This sequence comes from Chiloscyllium plagiosum, assembly GCF_037043375.1. NCBI lineage: Eukaryota > Metazoa > Chordata > Chondrichthyes > Orectolobiformes > Hemiscylliidae > Chiloscyllium > Chiloscyllium plagiosum. The sequence continues at coordinate 79,454,383 of NW_028270167.1, forward strand.
TGGCTTAAACTCTTTTACAGCATCTTTTCCCAAAGGGTCTTCCAGCACGGTGTGTCCCAGTTTCCTGCAGTGAAAACAGTTTTCCCAGTGCCCTTCTTAAACCATCGGTACTGTAATTTTATGTGTTCCACTGCGTTATAATGAGACTTGAGGCCTTTCACTTCCTTTCAACCACTTTGGGCTTTTCTCCACCCGTGTTAAACCATTGCCAGTGAGCTTTTCTCTATGTTTTGTAGTGTAGGATCTTCCCTTCTCCCAATTTCTTTCCCTCACAGGATGAAAATCCTCTCAGAAGCTAAATTTCATCTCATGCACCAATGCATACTTAACTGCCATTCCTGATGCGCTTCTCACTTCTTGAACTTCCTGTTCATTCACATGAAATCGTACGTCTCTGGAAGTGAGTCTTTAACCTTGTCCAACAGAATAATCTCCCATCGGGCCTCACAGGTCTTATCTATTTTTAAGGCCTGCACCCATTTGTCAAAATGACTGTGATTAATTCTTTGAAAGTCATTATAAGTCTGACCTGGTTCCGTCTCTATATTTCTGAACCGCTGTCTATATTCTTCTATCACCAATTCATAAGCACTCAAAATGGCCCGTTTGACATCTGCGTAATCTATTGCTCCCTCATGTGACAGCGCTGCACATACCTCTCAAGCTGTACCCACCAGCTTAGTCTGAACTAGCATTACCCACAGGTTAACTGGACACACCATCTGCCCAGCCAATTTTGCAAATGAAATAAAAAGGTTTTGGCATTTTTCTCACCGAAATATGGCAATGTATTAACACAATTGTATACATCCCTACGTTCTCCCTTCATCTTCATCCAGCTAATTTAACTTTCTTATCTAATTCCAAACTGCTGAATTTCAAATTCTCCCTCTCTTCCTTTTACCCCTCTTTCTCTTTCTATATCTTCTTCCTCTCTTTCTGTGTCTCTTTATATTCTAACTCCAGTTACCCCGCTTGCAATTTAAGTTTTTTCCAATTCGACTGCAGTTTCCTGCTTCTCTGATACACCAAAAGTGCTTGCCCAACTCCATTATGATTACAATTTTCCTTATGTCTCTGGTGAAACCCAATTCTAATCTACATGTTAATTCTGAAAGTGTGCCCTTCCTTTGTCTTTCTACACTTTCTTAGCAAATTTGTGAATCATCTTCAAACCTCAGAACCTCCTTAGTAATGTTGAAAACCATTTCTTTTGATTTAACCAACCACAAGGAAACAAAATTAAATGAATTTTGTCACCTGTTTTATTTGAAGATCTAGGTCACTAACTGCCAAGTGATTGAATCTGCTGGGACCTTTTATAGCCAAAATCTGTTCAAATCCCATATGACAAGCCCTCAAACCGTTATGATGTCAATGTCTAACCCCTCTGTTAATTAAGACCACACACACAGAAAAGCTCACCTCGCCTCGTAATCTGTTAAAAGGTGAATGACAGAGAAGTCCCAAATTCCACTATTAAGAGAAAGATAGCCATTTACAAGTATGTAAGTGAGCTCGCTGAGCTTGAAGGTTTGTTTTCAGATGTTTCGTCACCATGACTAGGTAACATCATCAGGGAGAGTCTCTGGTGACGCATTGGTGGTATGTCCCACCTCTCTATTTATAGGTCTTGGTTTCTTAAGGTGCGTGATGTTATTTCCAGTTTTTTTAAAGGGAAGGTAGATAGGATCTAAATTGATGTGTTTATTGATGGACTTCTGGCTAGAATGTCATGCCTCTCAGAAGTTTCGTGCGTGGCTTTGTCCTAGGAAGTGTGTGTTGTCACAGTCAACGTGGTGTTCTTCTTTGTGATAGTGGGTCATGTCTTTTGGTGGCCAGTTAGTGTTCATATGTCCTGCTAGCACGACAACAGGACTGTCTGAAATGGAGGAAAAATGATTTTTTATGCACTGTTTAATCAGTGTGTGTTCAGGTAAGGAAGATTGTTCACATGTGTACAACACATTCGGAATGAACAACGGAGGCACAGTTAACGAAAAATGACGCACACGATGTATAAACTTTATAAAGCATTAAAACATTATTCGATCCTCATCTGAAGTGATACCTTCCCTTTCTCTCAACGTTCCCCCTTTTTTGGGATTCCCAACTCTAGTCTCTCATTCTTATCAGGATGTGTGTTATAAATTCTTGCTTCTCGTGTCCCAACTTATTTTAGTTAATCCCCTTTCTACCGGGAATTCAATACATTGGCCTGCTGGGTTCTTTCCAAAGTTAGTGTCTGTCATATTATTGGAGGAAAGGTTCTGGCATCAGACCCAGCATTTGAACATATTACTCTGTTGTACGTGCACTAACAAAGGACCACAACACACAGGCATTGCTAAGCATTGAGGGATATACATCTACTTCTTTCGATAATGTAGTTTTCTCATTTTCCACATCTCCATATCTATATCCTCTCTCTCGTTCTCCCTTTGCATCTAGGTAAGAAATCCATCAATTATTCTTCGTGGCCCATCTCTCAAAACCCCTCCTTTCAGTTTATATCTAATGTTCACTTCAAGATGTAATGTGGTTATAATTAAGCAATGTAACTACAAAGACATGCGGGAGGAGCTGGCCCGAGTTAATTGGAAGGGGAGCTGAGCAGGAAAGGCCATGGAGCAGCAATGGGAGGAGTTTCTGGGGATATGTCGGAAGATAATACCAGAAATGCAACCCCAAGAAGATGAAACATACTCATGGGAGGACAAGGCAGCCATGAGTGATAAGGCCTCAGACCAAAAGAGAAAACATACAATGTGGTGAAGATGATTTGGAATCCAAAGAATTCATTGGCTCTGAAACTCTGAAGGCTTGCATCACTGACACTACAGGGTCCAAGGAAGTTCCTGTGGAGTGAAGAGTGAGGCTTTTGCTCAGAAGTCTTTGACAAGGAGGTTGAGTGAAGTGATTATGCCACAGTTGAAGAGGGTGAAGACATGACTGCCCAGCTGGTTCAGTGTGCTACGTGCTTGATATGGGAGGTCAACGACTCTGGTCTGTCTGGCTCGTTTAAGTGTGGAAAGTGTGTGCACGTTCAGCTACTGACCGAGCATGTTGCAGCGCTGATGAAAGAAATCGAGGACCTTAGGCTCATCCGAGAGAACGGTATCTTTCTGGGCAAGACCTTCAGTGAGGTTACTATACCGACCATACCAGAAGAGAGCAGAAGAGAGCAGACGATGAGGAAGGCAGAGAGGAGACAGGTGCAAGAGACTCCGGGGGAAGTACCTGTCAGGAACAAGTTGAATCGTTTGGAAACAGTAGAGACAGATGACACTGCCATTCCGCGAGGTGGCCAGGTCTGTCAATCAAATGTTGGCGTGGAGACAGAGCCGTGGTAATAGGGGACTCCATCGTGAGAGGAACTGACGGGGTTTTGTGGCAGCAGGTGGGACTTAAGGATGGTGTATTGCCTTCCTGGTGCCAGGGTTAAAGACATCACAGACAGAGTGCAGGAAATCCTCAAGGACGAAGGTGAAGAGCCAAAGGTGGTGGTACATGTCGGCACAAATGATGTCGGGAAGAAGAGGAGGAACATACTACAGCGGGACTTCGGAGAACGAGGAAGAAGGCTGAAAAGCAGGATGTCCAGGGTGGTTATCTCCGGTTTGTTTCCAGTTCCTCAGTCTAATGAGGCCAGAAACAGTAAGATAATGGACTTGAACGTGTGGCTGGGAACTGGTGCAGGAAGCAAGGATTTAAATTCTTGGATCACTAGGGTATGTTTTGTAGTAAGCATAAATTATACAAGAGAGACGGTTTGCACCTTAATAGGTTAGAGACCAGCATTTTGACAGGCAGGTTTGCGACTGCAACACAGCTGCGTTTAAACTAAGTGGGGCGGGGGGAGGGTGGAGGGAACAAACTGGATGTTTAAGAAGGAAATTGAAGGGAAAGTTAGAACAAGGGAAGTCAAGAAGGATAACTGTATCAATGAAGCAGAAAACGCAAAAAGGGATCATACTGTAAGGTTGCGTGAAATAGGAGTTGATGCGAAGAGTGAGGGCAGTAACAAATTAAAAAATACTTTAAATATGAATGCACGAAGCATGATAAATAAGATGGATGAGCTTGAGACTCTTTTGAAAATTGGCAGATACCATATTCTGGTGATAACTGAGGCGTGGCTTCAAGTGGACAGGGCCTGGGAAATGAATATTCAAGGCTGCACGTGCTATCGGAAGGACAGACTGACGGGCAGAGGGGGTGGGGTGGCCATGTTGGTAAGAGGTGATATTCAGGCCCTTGTGCGGGGGAACCTAGAGTCAGGGGATGTAGAGTCAGTGTGGATAGAGCTGAGAAATTCTAAGCGTAAAAAGACCCTCTTGGGAGTTACCTACAGGCCCCCAAACAGTAGTCTGGATGTCGGATGTAAGTGAAATCAGGAGCTGAAATTGGCCTGTCGCAAAGATATTACTACAGTTGTTATTGGGGATTTCAACATGCAGGTAGACTGGGAGAATCAGGATTGTATTGGACCTCAAGAAAGAGACTTTGTGGAGTGCCTCCGAGATGGATTCTTAGAACAGCTGGTGCTGGAGCCGACCAGGGAGAAGGCAATTCTGGATCTGGTATTGTGCAACGAACCAGAATTGATCAGGGACCTCGAAGCGAAGGAGCCATTGGGAAGTAATGACCATAATCCAATAAGTTTCAATCTGCAATTTGAGAGGGAGAGGGTATAATCGGAAGTGACAATATTTCTGTTGAATAAAGGGAATTATGGAGCTATGAGGGAGGAGCTGGCCAAAGTTAAATGGTGCAATACATTAGCAGGGATGACAGTGGAGGAACAATGGCAGATACTTCAGTGTATGATGCAGAAGATGCAGGATCAGTTCATTCCAAAAAGGAAGAAAGATCCTAGGAGGAGTCATGGGTGGCCGTGGCTGACGAGGGAAGTTAAGAAACAAATAAAGTTAAAAGAGGAAAAGTATAACACAGCAAAGATAAGTGGGAAAACGGAGGACTGGGAAGCTTTTAAAGAACAACAGAGGATTACTAAGAAGGAAATATGCAGAGGAAAAAAATGAGGTACGAAGTTAACAGACCAAAAATATAAAGGAGGATAGTAAAAGCTTTTTTAGGTATGTGAAAGGCAAAAAACAAAATGGTTAAGACTGAAATTGGGCATTGAAGACAGAAACAGGGGAATATATTACGGGGAATTAAGAAATGGCAGAAGAATTGAATTGGTACTTCAGATCTGTGTTCACTGGGCAAGGCACAAACAATCTCCCTGAGGTAACAGTGGCTGAAGGACCTGAACTTAAGGGAATTTATATTTGCCAGGAATTGGTGTTGGAGAGACTGTTAGGTCTGAAGGTTGATAAGTCCCCGGGGCCTGATGGTCTACATCCCAGGGTACTGAAGGAGTTGGCTCGAGAAATCGTGAATGCGTTGGTAATTGTTTTCCAGAGTTCGATAGATTCGGGATCAGTTCCTGCGGATTGAAGGGTGGCTAATGTTGTACCACTTTTTAAGAAAGGTTGGAGAGAGAAAGCAGGAAATTAAGATGTAAGATTATTAAAGGAATGACACTCTGGACACAGCTTAAAAATATGGGGTAGACCATTTAGGACAGAGATGAGGAGAAACGTCTTCACCCAGAGAGTGGTGGCTGCGTGAAATGCTCTGCCTCAGAGGGCAGTGGCGGCCCAGTCTCTGGATTCATTTAAGAAAGAGTTGGATAGAGCTCTTAGGGATAGTGGACTCTAGGGTTATGGAAATTAGGCAGGAACACGATACTGATTAAGGATGATCAGCCATGAACATATTGAATGGTGGTGCAGGCTCGAAGGGCAGAATGGCCTACTCCTGTACCTATTGTCTATTGTCTACAGAGCTCTTAATCATGGTCAGGGAGGGAAACGGAGGAAACACATTCACTTTAAACACAGAAGATGGCATTTCTCAAGGAAAAAGATTCAGGTGAATTAAACATTTGAATTAAGATCAGTTAAATGCTTTTGTGGAATGTGTCAGTTTGGAAGCAAGACCCGGGGAGACAGACCCTCAGCAGAATGAGAATTTGAAAATGGAAGTATTTCCACCAGAAACCAGGTCAGGTCACTGAGTGCGGGGCTGATGGGTGAATGGGTTTCAGTGAGAATTGGGGAACAGACAGCAGAATTGCATTGCAGGTATTGCAGCTCGAAACTGCGTATTCATGTAGTGCTGTAGACCACAGCATCAGGAGAAGCAGACCTGCATCCAACCACAACCTGTAACTTTTTGCCAGGGTAACACCTCAGTCTGTCATTACCATCAACACCATCTATGGCTCACTGACGAGTGTGGGTGAACATGTCAGAGTCAGTATCACATGAACTTTAACCTGATGCTAACTCATTAAAGCTACCAGGCTTGACCAACAGATCTGAACGAAGCCCTGCAGTTCTGTCACATTCCATTATAAATAGTGTTAGACGATTAAACAAATGACTGGGGGAGAGGGCTCCACAAACATCCCCATCCTAAATAATGGAACAGACCTGCACATCAGTGTAAAAGAGAAGGATGTTTTATCTGCCAGAAGTGTTGAGTCGATGGTACACCTCACCCTCATCATGATGCCAACAAAATAACAGATGCCAGTTTCATCTAATTTGATTCGCTGCACGGGACATGAAGAAACAGCTGAAAAAATAGATACGACCAAGGCAATGAGCCCTGACCTTATTCCTGCAATAGGACTGAAGACTTGTGCTGCACAACAAGCCGTGTCCCTGGGGAAGCTGTTTCCAAACCTGACATCTCCCTGGCAATGTGGAAAATTATCCAGCTGTGCCCCGTCCATTAAGAAGGGAAATATTGCAAACTGACCAATTACTCCCCCCTCAGTCCCATCATAACAGCCAAATTGGTGGGAGTTCTTTTTGACAGAGATGTCAAGCAGCACAGAAATAACCTGTTCAGTGTGGTTTCCGATAGATCCCCATGTGGAGATGGTGCTGTGGAAATGTCACTGGATTACTAATCCAGACCAGGGTAATACTCTGGCAGCGGGTGGAAGTTAAAAGCAATTAATAAAATATCGAGATCTAAAATCTGGGGTCAGTAACAGTGACCTTGAAGCCAATATCGATTGTAAACAGAATTTCCTTCGCCAATGTACTTTTCGGAAGTGAATCTCCCATGATTTCCTGGGCTGGCCTAAAAGTGACTCCAAAGACCCTGACGTGATAAACATTTCAATGGTCTCTGAAACGGTCAATCAAGGCACTCATTTGTATCAAAGTACTCCGAGGTATGAAAGGATGAAACTGGACAGAACACCCGGCCTCAGCAGCAATGGCGGGAAAGGGAATGGGAACACAGTCCTGTCGACCCTACAGTGACCTCCTTCCTAACATCTGAGAGCTTGTGACAGCATTTACAGAGCTTTCCCACAGACTGCACAGAAACAGTGGGAAAGGAGTAGGTCATAAAACACATGGAGCCTCCCCATTCTAGTTCATGAAAAAAATCTCCGCAATGCACTTACCCCACACAATATACATATCCGTTAATGTGAGTAACCTTGGGAAGCTATAAAATAGGAAGAGCAGTAGTACGTTTGGTTCATCGAGTTTGGTAACCAATTCAATGTAATGATTGTTGGCCCTTCATTTCCACACCGTGCACCTGCTCTCCCACCATCCCTTTACTGTCTCTAAATCCTTATTTATAATCAGTGTCTTGGTTTCCAGGTGCGAGAGAATTCCCCAGGTTCCCCAGTCAGTGAGTGCAGACATTTATTCTCATCTCAATGCAGAGTGACCTGCCTGTACCTAACACTGTGGCTCCTTGTTCTAGACGTCCCAGCCAGGGGAATTATCATCCCTGCTTCCAATCTGTCTCACCCTGTCAGACTTTTGTACATTTCACCGATTTCTCCACTCATTTTCCTAAACCCCATGGAATACTGGCTCAGTCACCACAAACCCTGCTCCCACAACAAGCTCGCCATCCCAGATATCAGTCTGGTCATCTTTCACTGCTCTCTTTCAATGTTAGGTTTGTCCTTTATTAGGTATGGAGATGTGAAATGTCCACAATACCGCACAATGTTTGAATGATGTCTCACCAAGGCCCTGTACAGCTACAGTAAGACACCCTTTCTCCTGGACTCACATCCCCCTGAAATGAAGGTCAGCACACCATTTATCTTCTTAACTGCTTTCTTTCCTGCAATATTGCTTTCAGTGACTGGTGTCCAAGGAGATCCAGATCCTTTTCAATGTTATAGCTCCCCACTTGCTGGTTGTATATACACTGGTAAGGGTGGCAATGTCATGCCCAGTATTGACTACAGGTTAGAGAACTCACTGCGCTGCAGGGGCCTCAGAGGTTTATGCAGAAGGAAACAACAAAAAGGAGCATACGTCCCTTTGTAGATCAACATGTTTCAACCAATCCGTTTCAAATGGCAGGCTGCCAATTTATCGTTTCCACCAAAGGGCACACCGTCACCTCTATCCACATTGTTCTCTCTCTGTCACGTATTTACCCATTCACTCCACTTGTCTTAGTCTTCTCGGTGCTTTTTTACAACCTCCTCACCCACTCACAATCTCACATCCGTTAGTGCTGTCAGCAGGCTGGGATATATTGTATCTGATTCCAGCAACCCAATGTTTAATGGGTATTGTGAACAGCTGGGTCCCAAGCACTGATCCCTGTGACACCTCAGCAATCTTCCTCTGTTAATTTCTATTTATTTATTTCGTGAATCTGTGTGTCACTAGCTGGGCCAGCATTTATTGCCTGTCCCTAGTTGCCCTTGAGAAGGTGATGGTGAGCTGCCTTGTTGAACGCTGCAGTCCACCTGCTGTGGTTGACCTCCAATGCCATTAGGGAGGGAATCCCAGGATTCTGACGGAGCGACTATGAAGGAGCGATGATATATTTCCAAGTCAGGATGGTGAATGGCTTGGAGGGGAACCTAAAGATGATTGTATTTCCATACATCTGCAGCCCTTGTCCTTCTAGATAGACTTAGTCGTGTGTTGGGAAAATGGTCTCTGTGGATCTTTGGTGAATCATTTCACTGCAGCATATAGATAGTAAAACACTGTTGCTGCTGAGCGTTGATGTTGGATCATTGTGGATATAGGGACAATCAAACTGGTTGCTTTGTCCTGGATGGTATAAAGCTTCTTGAGTGTTGTTGGGGCTGCACTCATCCAGGCAAATTGGGAGTCTTCTATCACACTTCTGACTTATGCATTGTAGATGATGGACAGACGTTTGGAAATCAGGATGTGAGTTACTCGCCACAGTATTCCTAGCTCCTGACTTGCTCTTGTAGTTATTGTGTTTATGTGGTGAGACCAGTGGATTTCTGAGAAATGATTACCCACCAGGACTTTGATTCTGGGGGATTCAGAGATAGTAACACCATTGAATGCCAAGGGGCAGGTTAGATTGTATTTTATTGGTGATGGTCATGGTCTGGCATTTGTGTGGCCTGAATATTACTTGCCATTTGTCAGCCTGGATGCTGTCCAGATCTTGTTGCATTTGGACATGGATTGTTTCAGTATCTGAGGAGCCACAAATGTTGCAGAACATTGTACAATCATTGGCGAACATCCCCACTTCTGACCTTATAATGGAGGGAAAGTCATTGATGAAGCAGCCCTGAAGAAGTTTTCGGCCACTGCTCGAGGGACTCCTACAGACTTGGAGCTGAGTTGACTGACCTTTATCAACCATGACCATCTTCCTACGTGTCAGATACGATTCTAACCAGCGGGGAGTTTGCCTCTGATACCCATTGATTCCAGTTTTGTTAAGGCCCCTTGATACTACACTTGGTAGAAGACAGCCTTGACTTAAAGGACTGTCACTATCACCCCACCTCTGTAATTAAGCTCTTTTGTCCATGTTTGAACCACGGTAGTGAGGTCAGGAGCTGAGTGGCCCTGCTGGAGCCCAAACTGGGCGTCATTGAGCCGGTTATTGCTGAGCAGGTGCTGCTTAAAAGCACTGAGACCTTCCACCACTTTACTGATGATCGAGAGTAGACTGATGGGGTGGGAATTGGCCGGATTGGGTTTGTTTTGCTTTTTATATACAGGAGATACTTGGGGTAATTTTCTACATAATCGGGGAATGCCATTGTTGTAACTGTATTGAATCAGTTTGGCTAGGGGAGTGGCAAGTTATGGAGCACAAGTATTCAGTACTATTACCAGAATATTGTCAGATTATGGACCCTATGGAGTATTCAGTATCTCCAACCATTTCTGGATATCGCGTGGACTGAATCAAATTGGCTGATGACTGGTAACTGAATCGCTGTGGACCACTGGCGGAGGCCGAGATAGATCATCCACTCAGCACTTCTGACTGAAGATTGTTGCGAATGCATCAGCCTTATCTTATACACTGAAGTGCTGGGCTCTTTCATCATGGAGGAAGGGGTTATTTGTGGAATCTCTTCCTCCAGTGAATTGTTTAATTGTCCCCAATGTTTCTCGACTAGATGTGGAAGAACTGCAGAACTTAGGTCTGAACCGTTGCTTGTGGGATCACTTAGCTCTGTCTATCACTTCCTGCTTATGCTGTTTGGCGCACAAGTAGTCCTGTTTGGTGGCTTCACCAGGCTGACACCTCATTGTCAGGTATGCCTGGTGCTGCTCCTGCCGTCCTGCACACTCCATTGAACCAATGTTGATCCTCTGGATTGTTGGTAATTGTTGCGAGGGGGATATGCCAGGCCATGAGGTTATGCGGGAGTACAATTCCACTGCTATTGATGACCCACAACACCTTATGGACATCCAGATTTGAGCTGCTAGATCTGTTCGAAGTCTGTCCTATTTAGCACCGTGATAGTCCCACCCAAAATGGTTGAGGCTATTCTCAATGTGCAGGTGTGACTTTATCTCCACAATGACTATGCGGTGGTCACTCTTACCGATACTGTCATGGACAGATACTTCTGTAACTGGCAGATTAGTAAGGCTGTGGTCAAGTATGTATTTTCCTCTTGTTGGTTCCTTCACCACCTGCCGCCAGTTATGTCCTTTAGACCCGTCCAGCTCGATCAGTAATGCTGTAGCTGAGACACTGTTGGTGGTGAACATTGAAATCCCCCACCCAGAGTGCATCCTGCGTACGTGCTACCCTCAGTGCTTCCTCCAAGTATTGGTCAGCATGGAGGAGTACTGAGTCATCAGTTGAGAGAGGCTGGTGCATGGTAATCAGCAGGAGGTTTCCTTTCCCATATGCAAACTAATGCCATGAGACTTCATGGGATACGGAGTCACTGTTGAGGACTCCAAGAGCAATTCCCTTCCAACTGTATCCCACTGTACCGCCACTTCCGCTGTGTCCGTCCTGCTGATGAGACAGGAGATATCTGGGGAAGGTAATGGGGAGTCTGGGACATAGTCATACTCAACAAATCATACCTTTCAGAAAATGTCAGGCTATTACTTGTCAAGTCTGTTTATTTAGATTCACTGTTTCCTGCCAGCTGTCCCATTCTAGAAACATGTCCATATATTAGCCCCAATCCACTCAGATTTGATTTTGCAAATTGGGCTTGGAGCTTTACCAACATTTTTCTAAAAATCAAAATGTTTTACATCCATTGCTTCTCTTTCATTTGTCTCCCAGTTTGTTTCTCAAACATAATTCCCATTTCATAAATCTATGTTGGTGTTGTCTATGACCATTACTTTCAGCAACAATAATTTCTGTTAAACCATTTCCTTACTATGTTCTATGTTCCATGTACTCTATCATTTTCCTACACCAGACTCGGTTTTCCTTGTATTGTTAGAAAGTTTTGTGAAGACAGAACTGAAGTAATGGCTTCATAGTTCTGCCATTTCCCTGTTCCCCATTCTCCATTCATTGGTTTCAAACTGTCAGGAAGCTGCAGTTGTTTTCTCATATTTCTCGCATTGACATAATTTAACAAGCTAATACAGTTCACACTTATAACCCTTATGAATATAACTCTTCAGAAATCCATCAATTCCTGCCTTAAACTGCTCAATAATTGATCTTCCACACCATACACTCACAGGGGCATAGACTCTGTGCCAACAGAAATACAGCACGATCTGTACTAGTCCCACTTTCCTACACCAGACCCATAGCCTGGAATGTTATTACACTTCCAATTGCTCGTCCAAGTATTTTTTAACGATTGTGAGTTGATCATTCCCCTCTCAGGAAGTAATCCCACAACCACACACCGCGAGGTGAAAAAATGTTTAAATCATCTCTGAACCTCAAACTCTTCACCTTAAAAGTGTGCTCCTTTGTTCTTCACCCTCTGAATAAAAGGAACAGCTGCTGCCTATCCACCCTGTCCATGTCGCTTATAATCTTATCCTTCTGAATCACTGACTCCTCAGCTTTCTCTGCTCCAAAGCAAACAACCCGAGCTTATCCAGCCTCTCTCCATAGCTGATATGCTCCATCCCAGGGAACATCCTGGTGCATCACCTCTGCACCCTCTCCAGTACAATCACATCCTTCCTGGAATGTGGTTCCCAGAACTACATACATTACTCCATTTTGGCCGAACCAAAGCCCTGTATTACTCTTATAATCTACACCCTGATTAGGAGACGCTACACCCAAGGTCCAATTCTTAATTAGTCCATTAATCTGTCCAGGAGTAAGTGAGGAATGCAGATGCTGGAGATCAGAGCTAAAAATATGTGTTGCTGGAAAAGCGCAGCAGGTCAGGCAGCATCAAAGGAGCAGCAGAATCGACGTTTCGGGCATAAGCCTTCTTCAGGAATCTGCCAGAAACATCGATTCTCCTGTTCCTTTGATGCTGCCTGACCTTCTGCGCTTTTCCAGTAACACATTTGTAAGCATTCACCTGTCCAGTCACATTCAGGGAGGTGTGGAGAAGCACAATCTGAGCTTCCTAGTGTGCTGCTATTCATTGAGTCCTCCCCTGCCTGGTTCCATCTCCCAAAGTGCATCACCTCATATTTATCAGGGTTACATTCCATCTGCCATTGATCTGCCCATCTGATCATTCCATCTGCATCTTCCTGTAACGTAAGGCCTTCCTCCTCGCTGCAACCACCCAGCCAATCTTTATGTCAAACATACACTTACTTATCACATCTTCCCCACTCTCCACCTAGCCCCCCTCCACATTCAGATCTATATTTTGTTATAAATAACATAAACAATAAGGGACACAGCACTGATCTCTGTGGTACACCAGGGGACACTGGTCTCCAGTCACACAAACAGCCTTCTCCCCCCACCCTCTGTCTCCTGCCACTGAGACAATTTTCATTGTAACTTGCCAAGTTATCCATCATATTGTGAGATTTTACTTTATTTTTCACTTTCCCAGGTGGAAATTTGTCAAAGGCCTTCCTACAAAACTAAATAATCGGCCTCCTCAAACTAATGCAATCAAATCCATTGAATGTGACTTCCTCCTGATAACGTCATGATGATTATCCCTGATCAAACCTTGCAACTCTGATTGGAGTTCAATTTTCTCCCTCCCTATTTTATCCAGTAGTTTCCTTAACAGTGATCTAATACTCACTCGTCTATAGTTCCCTGGTCTATCTCTCCCACTCTTACTGTGAAGTGGAATCGTATTAGCATTTCTCCAGTTCTCTGGCACCTCCCCTATGGCCAGATTCTAATTGAAATATTCAGTCAGGGTCTTTCCTCCTTTGACCCCAACAGCCACCTGTGATACAAGTCATTCAGACATGGAGATTGGTCCAAATTTGGACAGAACAAAGCCTCAAATCCCTGCTCGTATTTTACATCAATCTCTTCAAGAGCTTCCCAGTCCATCTTCTTGAATTCTGTACCTGCATCCTCCTTCTCCCAAGTAAAATAGATGTGAAGGTCTCATGTAACAATCCATCAATGTTCTCCAGCTTGACACACAGATTGCCCCTTTGGTTTCTAATGGACACTAACTGTTTGCTGATTATTCCGTTCGACTTGTCCGTGTAGAATATCGCGGGATTCTCCCTTATCTCGCCTACTTGTACTTCTTCATGTCCTTCTGTTATTCAGTCCTTTCGATGTTTCTTAGATTTACTACAATCAACTCTCATGTTTTGAAACTCGAGATCACAGGCTGAGGTTCCCAGTCAGACAATCTTGCCATTTTACGGATTAATCTGGATAATACCTTTTAAAGTTCCTCTGTAGTCAATATATTATTTTTGAGATTGGGACTCCGAACGGTACACAATACTCTAAGTGTAGTCTCACCAACGCTCGATGCAACTGGTGCACGACATCCTCTATCTTCCAATTACATTCACATGAATGTAAACCTAATTTTTACTTTCCCATTTGCATATCTTCTGCCCAATATCTCTCGGTTTAACTTTTCTTATGAACTTACAGTGTAAATTCTTTAGAAAAAGCTCATGAATATCCAACTATACGTTATTCAATGGTTCATCATTGCCTATGTCCACAAGAATCATCTTCAATCCATTTCAAAAATATGTTTGCCACTTCTGGTTTTCCTTTCATCGGTACATTCTCAGACTCCCCAGTTATGCTATTACCTTCTATATATCTAGTAGCACGTTCTTTGTTATCGAGTCCAACAGATACCTGACTGCGGATGACAAGATAACTGGTCTGTAGGTCACCACTCTCCAAATTCATCCTTTCTTAAACTGTTGGATAATATTTATAACCTTTGCCTTGTCCTGATTGGCTAAATGACTTTCGGGAATGTGTCTGAAAATAAAGTGAAAATCCTCGATGCAATCAACATGTCTATTGCTGCTTCCTCTGAAATTCTTGTATGAAGTACATCTCATCTGTCAGATTAATAAATACTCAATCCAGCTTTCTTTTCAAAGATGACCTCAACACTGATAAGAATGATCTTAGGTTTTACTTACACAAGTCTCATGGTCACTTGGTATTTCTGGAAGAATTTCTGGACATTCTTCCATGAAAAAAGACACAAAGAAACTGTTTCTTTTCCCTGCGATTTCTCTTTTGTCTGCAATAAATTATCCTGAACGTGCACCAACTGTTTCACATTTGACCTTGTTTTTATTTTTTTCATACATTGATAGACGCTTTTTAGCAGTCTTTATGTTTTTCTTTCGTTTGCACGCTTTTTCTCTTTTTGATTTTCTTCTCAGTTTCTTGATCATCCTTTGCTGGTCCTACATTTTTCTGAATCCACTGGTCTTACTGCAGCACTTGACATTTTTCTAAGCTGCCTCCTTTCATCTAATAGGGAGATGAAGGTGGGGTTGAAAGTGATAGTCGGAGCGGAGGGTGGACCAGATTGATAGGAAGGAAGGTGGACACATAGGAACATTCAAAACGGCTGTGCTGACTTTGAAGGTTGGAGTGGGATAAGGTGGGATTAGGGGAAATGGTGGAATCCACTATCACCCCCTGTGGTTGGAGGGTCCCAAGGCAGAGAGGAGGCTTTCTTCCTCCAGGCTTCTGGTGGCTCGGGTTTGGTGATGGAGCAGGTCCAGGACCCTCATGTCCTTCGTAGAGTGGGAAGGGGAGTTAAAGTGCTCAGCACAAGGCGATGGAATTGTACAATGTGGCTGTCCCAGAGATGTTCTATGAAATAATATACAAGTTGACCTCCTGCCTCGCCAATGTAGAGAAAACCACATTGGGTTTAGTGGATGCAGTAGGTGAGGCGTTCTGTCTCCCTTCGTCACCTATCACTTTCAACCCCACCTTCATCTACCTATCACAATCCCAGCTACCTCCCCCCTGCCGCACCCCCTTCTCATTTATCTCTCAGCCCCTTTGGCCCATAAGCTTCATTCCTGATAAAGGGCTTATGCCCGAAAGATCGATTTATCTGCTCTTAGTATGTTGCCTGACTGTGTTTTTCCAGCACCACACTCTTCGACTCTGATCTCCAGTATTTGTAGTCCCCACTTTCGCCTCACACTTTCATGGCTTGCATGATTCAGATTTATAACGGTTACCTCAAATAAAACAAAAACTGCCGTGTACTCAAACAGCATAAAAGAAAACCAATACATTGTGGTCACTGTTCCCAAAAGGTCCTTTACAGCAAAAGTTTCAATTAGCTCTTCTGATCACTCAACACCAATTCCTAAATAACCTGATCTCGAGATCAGTGGTCGACATATTGTTAATGCAAACCATCTCACACGTGGTCACGAAATCCATTTTTCCCAGCATGAGCATTCAATTGGGTTAACACAGTTTAGATATAATTTAAGCAGTACATTATTACTGCAGTACCCACCAATGTGTATATCTCATTTCCTGTTTAATAACACGCCCAGCATTTGTATTGCAGCTTTCACTTTGATATATAACTCCCATCAATGTTTGCACCTCCTTGCTGTTTTTGCGCTCCACCTACTAGATTCTGTGGAATCTGAGCGACGTGGGCTCTGGGGAGATTAACGGGCAGACATCTCTCACATCATTTATGATCTTCTCCAACTTTAACTTCTCCAGATCTCCCGTTATACCGATGGAGTAGAGAAGGACAATGATCTTCCAACAATGCTCTGTATTCCCCCAGAGAGCTGAGACTGCTCTAACCTGGGACGGAACTTTACAGCAGGCCGGTAAAGTGTTGATGCTGCTGTACAGATAGATCACATCTGGAGTAGTATGTACAGATTTAGCCTCTTCTATGAAGAAAGGATGTTGTTATATTGGAAGCAGCTCAGAGATGGTTCCCTCAACTGATTCCTGCAATGAAGGTGCTAGCTTATAACGAAAGGATGATCGGGTTGACCCAGTAGCCATTGGAGTTTACAAAATTAAAAATGAACTTATTTGAACATAGATGACAGAAGGAGTTAACAAGTGAAGTGAATTACACAGACAGTGAGGAATCCATTCCGTTCTCCAGTGTCTTACACAGGAACATCAGGAGGATATTCAGGCCTTCGACCCTGTTACACCAAAACAGGATGAGGCTATTCAGCCCCTGGAGCTTGATATACATTTACAGAAGGAGGCCAATCAGCCACTCGAACCTATAACACTGACCCAGAGTAGACCATGCTGCACCAGTATCCTGTTAAACAGCAACAGGATCAGTCCATTCAGCCTCCTTAAATATGTAACATAGGAACTGGAAGAGGTCACATAGTGACTGGAGATTGTTACACTGGGATAACAGTAGGCCATTCAGACCCACCGAGACTATTGCAAGGGAATTGGATAGGATAAAAACAATATGAGACTCCTTTCATGAGAAAGGAAGAGGTAATTTAGACACGTGTCTGTTGTATGGGAGAAGAGAAGACCAATCACTCCCTCGGTCCCATCTCCGGGATACATGAGGAGACCGTTCAGTATATCCACCTGTTATGGAGAAGTACGAGAAGACCCATCAGTCCCTCAAAATGTTACACAGCAACAGGAAGATTCCATAATCTCCCAATCCTCTAAAGCGTCAACAGGAAGATGTCATTCTGGCCTTAGAAATGGCAACATGGGAACACCAGAAAGACGTCAGCCCATCGAGTTTGTACACCAGCAGGATGATGAGTCCATTCAGCCACACATGGCTCTTACTCAGCAATTGGAGCAGATCTCTTAAAGCCTTGTGCGCATTAAACAGGAATTCAAAGTAAACGTGAAGGCTTTCGAAAGGGAAGAACTTATAATAATGGTATACATCAGGGGCTAAATTGTAACAATAAACTATTGTAATTTAAGGCAAATGTTTAGAGTCCATTGTCCAGGACATTTGCAAACTCAAACCACAATTCGTCAGAGTCAACATGGTTTTACGAAGGCTAAATCGTGTTTGAATTGTTTGCTTGAGGTATTTGAAGATGTCACAAACAAGGTGGATAGTGGGAATCCTGGAGATGGAACATATCTGGTCTTGCTGAAGGCATCGAATGTGTCGCTTCTCCAAAGAGTAAGTGGTAAGGTCAGACAACATGGGTTTAGGAGTAATTTATTAGCTTGGATGGAGGATTGGTTATCCAACAAAATATAGTCAGGTGGATTAAATGTGTCATTTTCTTTTGGCAAATGCAGTTTGTGCCATTGATTTCAGTACTCATGCCTCAAGCATTTGCAATCGATGGTATTACTGTACTCGGTTGATGGGAGAGAAAATATAATGCCACATTTTCAGATGACACTAACATCGGTGGGAAATTACTTCGGAATGATGATGCAAGAGATTCTAAAACATATGGATAGGTTGGGTGAATGGGCCAACATTTGGCAAGGAAAATTAAAGTGAATAAATATGGGGCTATTCAAGTTGGCCAGTATAATAGAAAGACAAATTATTATCTAAATGGCGAGAAAGTTCAAAGTGTTTAGGTGCAGGGGGATCTGGGTGTCTGCTTGCATATCACAGAAAAACTGTCTGCAGGTACTGCAAGTAATGAGAAATGCAAGCACAATTTCAGTGTTTATTTAGAAAAAGGATAGAGTAGAAAGGTAGGGAGTGTTGGTGCAGCAATGCAAGGCATTTGTGAGGATGCAACTGGAGTACAGTTTGGGTGTCCTGCAGAATGAGGTATTTCCATTGGAGGCAATTAGAAGAAGTTCATTCGATTGATTCCATATTTGAAGTGTTTGTCTTATGAAGATTAATTGAGCAGTTTAGGCCTATAGTCTGGAGTTTATAAGAATGAAAGGAGATCTCGTTGAGGTCTGTGAAATGCTAAAAGTAATTGAATGTGTAGATGTGGAGTGTTTTTTTTTCATGTGGCCCAATCTACAACAAGAGGTTAGAGTTTTAGGATGGAGAGGTGGCAGGAAAGTGGAACAGAGGCCGCGTTGCCATCAGCCTCATCGAGGGGTTGGGTACCTCACAGATGGTCCTTGTTCTTATTCAACTCTTCGACTATGTTGCCCAGGAAAAGGGTAGGACTGGGTATCATACAGGAAGCAGGCACTCAGGATAAATCAGTAACAGAGAACGTAACCAGTAGGGTCACAGAGTGACCAGCGCTGGGTTCTCAACTATTTACAGTCTATATTACTGTTCAGGAGGATGGAGCAGATATACAGATGCTGAGTTTAGTGATGTCCATAAGACCATAAGACATTGGAGTGGAAGTAAGACCATTCGGCCCATCGAGTCCACTCTGCCAGTTAATCATGGCTGGTGAGCATTTCAACTCCACTTACCCGCATTCTCCCCGTAGCCCTTAATTCCTTGTGACATCAAGAATTTGTCAATCTCTGCCTTGAGGACATTTAGCTCCTGGCCTCCACTCCACTCCGCGGCAATGAATTCCACAGGCCCACCACTCTCTGGCTGAAGAAATGTCTCTGCATTTCTGATCTGAATTGATCCGCTCTAATTCTATGGCTGTGCCCATGGGTCCTAGTCTCCTCGTCTAACGGAAACAACTTCCTAGCGTCCACCATTTCAAAGCCATGTTTTTTCTTCTAAGTTTCAATTAGATCTCCCCTTAACCTTCTAAACTCTAATGAATACAATCCCAGGATCCTCAGCCGTTCCTTGTATGTTGGGCCTACCATTCCAGGGATCATCCATGTGAATCTCTGCTGGACACGCTCCAGTGCCAGTATGTCCTTCCTGAGGTGTGGGGACCAAAACTGGACACAGTACTCTAAATGGGGCCTAACCAGAGCTTTATAAAGTCTCAGTAGCACAACGGTGCTTTTATATTCCAACCCTCTTCAGATAAATGACAACATTGCATTCGCTTTCTTAATCACGGACTCAACCTGCATGTTTACCTTTAGAGAATCCTCGACTAGCCGTCCCAGATCCCCCTGTACTTTGGCTTTATGAATTTTCTCACCGTTTAGAAAGTAGTCCATGCTTGTATTCTTTTTTCCAAAGTGCGAGACCTCGCATTTGCTCACATTGAATTCCATCAGCCATTTCCTGGACCACTCTCCCAAACTGTCTAGATCCTTCTACGGCCTCCCCACTTCCTCAGTACTGCCTGCCTGTCCACCCAACTTCGTATCATCGGCAAACTTCACTAGAATGCCCCCAGTCCCTTCATCCAGATCATTAATATATAATGCGAACAGCTGCGGCCCCAACACTGAACCCTGTGGGACACCGCTTGTCACCGGCTGCCATTCCGAAAAAGAACCTTTTATCCCAACTCTCTGCCTTCTGTCAGACAGCCAATCTTCAATCCATGCCAGTAGCTCACCTCGAATACCATGGGCCCTCACCTTACACAGCAGCCTCCCGTGTGGCACCTTATCAAAGGCCTTTTGGAAGTCTAGATTGACCACATCCACTGGGTTTCCCTGGTCTAACCTACTTGTCACCTCTTCAAATAATTGTTATGTCGCTGTGATAAGCAAGAGATTAAATTATTAAGAGAGGGTGGAGAGTCTGCAAATAGATTCAGAGAGGTAAAGACAATAGATAATAGTTTGGGCAGGTGGCATTTAAGATGATATAACCTGTCATTCCATTTACAGGAATAATGGAAGGCAGTATGTTACTGAAATTGAGAGGGATTACAGGACTTAATGATACTGTGTACTGGGGGGTTCGCTCAGCCCCGTTCAGACATGGGAGGTTTTTCTCCATCCCTGATCGTCAGCTCCCAGACACTCCAAGTGACCCTATTGCTCTCCGAACACATGGAATACTTTGATGTGGTTGATTGGTGGTGGGGATGGTGTTTTGAAACGTGCATCAAGGGGACCGCCTTTATCCAAGATATATTCATTTCTTTCTACGTGAAGACCCGATGACGATGGGAATGGCTGACTGCTTCTGAATGAAGAGGCCGTGACTGCTGCCAGGACAGTGGGTATTCACCAACATGATGTGCTGTGCCTGGGTACACTGTAACATGAATAGAGAGAGAGCTCCTTCAGTTCCTCTACCTCTCCCCATTGACATGGATACTCTGCAGATGCCATGTACACCATCGGGAATCCCACTATACTGGATACACCCGGCAGCTCCCTGCTGAGGGAGAAACAATCTATATACCTCATCAACCATATATATCCTCCATCACCGAATGGTGACATTGATGTTGAGACACTGGGAAATGATGGATATGTCACCTGCCTGGAAAGTTCTGGATCATAGAAGCTGAATGAAACAGTGACCCTAACAGCCACTGGCAGCACCACCCTCCCCCGGGTGTGAAGCTGCAGGTCGTGTTGAAGGAGGTGACACCGCTCTGTGACCAGCTCCTTGTTCTGTCAGGGCCACTCACACTCTGCTCCTGGGTTAAGTGAAGCTTGGGAAGCTGTTCCTGGATAACCCGATGTGGATACAGCAGATCCCTTACCCCACACACACTCACTCTGTGGTTTCAGAGCTTCCCCTCTCTGCAGCCTCTGCTCCATTTGTTGTTCGTGTTGCAGACCCAGATGCTGTAACTACAGTCCCCATGCTCCATCCAGTGTTGGGTCACCAAATCCTCAGGTCTCCCTGAATGTCTGAGGCAGCTCACAGCACAACCTCCAGCAAACCATCCCCAGCCCCTCCACTAAATTTTCAATTACAGGAGCCAGTCAGACACCCATCGGTACAAGTGTTGTGAACCAGACCAGATCACCCCAGAATGTTTTAAGAAGGCCACTTAGACCCAAACCTTTCCTTATTTTGAATATAGATGGGAAGTGTGCCTTACCGATATGTTGTGACTGGTCAAACCACTCGACATTAAGCAAAATATAATCTATTCAAATGCTTTAGTTAAAATACAATCAAAGAAAAGAACATTTTGGGATAGCTTATATGTTGGAACACTAACACAAACAATCAGATCTCACACATTCTTCTCAATCTCTCACAGCAACCAAACTTTGATTTCTGAACTTAATCATCATCATCAACCATTTCAGCTTCTAATCTTGCCATTGTTTCTCTCTGCTCTTCCACACGAGTTCTCACGACTGCAGTAAGTGAATTGTTGAACTTCTCCAAAATAAGAATCTCTTTAAGAGGGTCATAGGTTTGCTCTGTTTTTAATACCCTTACCCACTTTCAAAATTACTTTGTTTGATCCTTTCAAACTCAATGTGCGTTTAAGCAGCTACCCTTTTTTTAGATTCCTGAAACGCTGTCTGTCGGCTTCTGGCCCAAGCTCATATGCACTTCAGTTGGCTTTCTGCACCACCTCATACTCCCCAGATACCTCCTCCGATAGGGATGCAAATACCTACCAGCTTTGTTTGGATCAACTAAATCCACATGGCTACTGGCCACTGCATTGGTTTAGCCACTTTCTCAAATGAAATTCAAAAGGCTTCCACATCCTTCTCATCAAATTTAGATAATGCCTGGATGTATTTAAACAGAACCCCATCAGGCCATTGGCTACTATAGGGTTGCTCAACCGCACTAACCTCCTCATCCCGCCGACCGTCTACCTTCATCTCCGCCTTCTATGTCAACTTTCCTCTCTAATTGCTTACTGTTTAAGTTGAAACTCTCTGCTTTTCTTCTCTCCCTTTCGCTCTTTCTTCTTCATTTCCTTTTCTTTTATTTCTACTTTTCATCAGAATTCAAACTGTTTAAATTCCTTCTCATGTTCAAAGTCCCTCATTTGAAATTGAATTCTTGCCATTTCCAACGATTCTGATGGCGTTTCCACCAAATGTAATTCCGGAACTATAGCTGTAATTATCTGTCATTTCCTCACAGACAGACGCAACCCCAACACCAGCTTGTCTGTCAATTCCTACAGCCTTGTCTTCATTACCTTTCGTAAAACCCCCAACTTCACTTCTTCCACACCCAGAGAACTCTTAGTGACTGAAAGAATTTTTATACACAAAAACACTGCTTAAACCAACTGAATTCAACATCCGGAACCAAAGACACGAACAACTACCATATGCGACCTCTAAACCTAATAGCCTCCTGGTGCATACTCTCCAGTGTCTGCATGAGCTTATTCTGGATTCTCTGGTTTCCTCCCACAACTCAAAGATGTGCGTGTCAGGTGAATTGGTCATGCTAAATTGTTTGTAGTTTTCAGGGACGTGTAGGTTAGTTGCCTTAGGGTCAATGTGTAATAATAGGGTAGAGGAATGGGTCTAGGTAGGTTACTCCTCAGAGGGTCGGTGTGGACTTGTTGGGTCGAATAGCCTGTTTGCACACTGTAGGGATTGTAATTCTAAACCCAATTTGGTGTTATCGATTTAGAACCAGGCAAGAGTCCCCAGTTTGCTATAGACTAACTGGACTGCCTCACCTAGTTTAAGAGGGTTGCTTGGATGCCAAACAGTTCTTATTTTAAAGGTAGATGGGAAGTGGGTGTTCCAGATGTGATGCTACTAGTCACACCACTCACCATTAAGCAAAACACATATTTAAACACTCTAATGAAAATCCATAAAAAATGAAGAGGAATTTAGAATAACCTAACTATTGGAAACCTTAACTGAATGATGAATACAGTACCTTCTACAAATGAACTGTTCCAATTTATTAACATCACAGAGCGGCACCGTGAGTGGCATGGTGGCACAGTGGTTAGCACTCTTGCCTCCCAACGCCAGAGACCCACCTCAGGTGGCTGACTGTGTGGAGTTTGCACATTCTCCCCGTGTCCGCGTGGGTTCCTCTGGGTGCTCCGGTTTCCTCCCACAGTCCAAAAATGTGCAGGTTAGGTGAATTGGCTATGCTAAATTGCCCGTAGTGTTAGGTCAAGGGATAAATGTAGGGGAATGGGCATAGGTGTGTTGCTGTTCGGCGGGTCGGTGTGGACTTGTTGAGCCGAAGGGCCTGTTTCCACACTGTAAGTAATCCAATCCATTCAGACATGCATTCTTGCACACAGTTCTCCAATCCAGGAGGAAACAGTATCAAGTGAGGTTTCAGAGAGAATAGCATAGAGGGATAATTTACTAAAACTCCCAACCCTTCTAGGACCCGCAGCACTTGGTAACTTTTACATCTACAAGAAAAAATCTGGAAAACCCGTCTGTGCGAGCTGGGCCATTGTTACTACTATTTATTAAAAACACTAAAAGCCTCATAAGTTGTTTACTTCAGCCGTTTTCAGTGGGCAGTTTGGCCTTTAAGATCGCTTTCTACAAAAAAAAAAGGAGAAAATAACCTTTTTAACAAAAAAGTGACAGTATTGTCATACAATTTAGATGCCTGGTCCTTTACTCAAGGGGCTTCCTCGTGTTACTGATAGCAAGATCACCTGAAAGGGGCAAACACCAGGTACAGACCAAGTTCCAGGAATGTGTCTCATGACTTCTGAAAAACGCCTGTTCATGGATTATCACATCTGACATACTGGGAAGGGAACAACAGCTCGACAAATCCCATTTCATTATTTCTGAGCTACACAATTCCAGCACTCGATACACTAGGGAGCCAAAACTCAAGGCCAGGGAAAGATACAGAGGGACAGAGAGATCCACAGTAAAGACAGAAACAGACAGTTAATTAACTGAGAAGATGTTGTAGAAATATGTGGAAAAAGACAAGGCAGTGGGAGTAACTGGAGAAGTGAGACCTTCGAGAGTAAAATTACAAGAATGAGAACATTGAATGAAGACATTGTCAGATCAGCTGAAATGGTTTGTTACATCAAATTCTGAATCTGCTTCACAGAACACCACAAACAACATAAACTGGGACAAGATGACAGCCCAGCATGGAGAGCTGTGCAGGCCATGCTAGTGTGTTACTCAGTAAACTGCACTATCTGCCCAGCATAAAGAGTATTGCAAACTTTACTACCATATGCTAACTATACTCGCATCAGATTACTGCCTACAATGGGAAGGTTTGCTCTCTCTGCGTGTGTGTGTGTGTGTTCATCAGAGACTGAGAGAGAGAGTCCGTGTGTGTGCGCGATAGGCGTGGTTGAATGCGAAACTCATTGTTTGAGAAGGAACGCACATGGAGGAAACTATTTTAATTACGACCAACTGGCAGGCTTTTTGTTAATCAACAGAGAGAACGAGAGAAGTTTCATGGATAGATACGGTAAAGTGTTTGATAATGTTTAAATAAAGTCATTGCCAGACATAACAGCAATATACATCGGCATACACATGAATGACAGATGGATGGGAGTTTGGTGTTAGGTCGCATCAGGATTGAAGCCCGGAAAATCAGCAGCAAATTATTGACTTCATTAAGACTTTACTTCATAGCTCAAGATTCAAACGGGAGATGGAATAAGCCAGTGGGATATATTCTGGAGTGGTGAGTATTTCATGTTAGAAATGGTCAGGGAATGGTGTCAAGATTCAGCTCATGGTGAAAGGGATGCCCACAGTTGGGACTTGTGTGCTTCAGCCGCAGATATTGGCCAGTGATGGGATGGAAACAGTGGAAGGAAGTGGAATTTGTAACCAGAACAGTAGACAGTGACCTCCATGCTCTTAATATTTAAATAACGAAGGCAATGATACAGTGCATTATTGTTCTCCACTGAAACTGAGTAGGTCAACATAGAAACCCGTGAATAACACTGCCAGAGCAGAGAGGGAAACAATAATTGAACACCTTCATTAATGTAGTTAGTAGTGGTCTGTAGAGTGAATATCTGAATTCAGAGTTACAACAGGAATAATAATAGTGACAAGAAGTGCAGACTATATAAAAGAATAATAATACAGTCATAATTGTTTTATAGAAAAGAAAATCTGGACAGTGACGCTTACCAGGAACACCAACGATAGCCAGGAAGGGATAATAAAAGTATTGAATAATGAGAAGAGCGTAATAGATCCGCAACGATAATGACAACCAATCAAATGCAGAAAGATACCAAACATAATCGGATATGCTCCTGTATATTGTTGGAATATTCCAGTCTAAGATTCTCAGATTCTGATCCATTGTTGAAACATTCCAGTCTAATGTTCGCATTTTCTGATCCATTGTTGGAACATTCCAGTCTCATGTTCTCAGATTCTGATCTCTCCTCCCCTTTTCTCTGGAACTGCTGATCCCTGTCAGTGTTGTCGGTGATATTCCCGCTCATGTTATGGGATAACACATTGAACGGCGCCCATTTATCATTAAAAGATGGAAACCCTCCACTGGGATAATTAGGATCCACGGAGATTGGCATTAATCGCAGTCACTGAACAAATAGGCTCAGTTAACCAGTTACATGCATCACTTTTCATACCACTGTAAAAGGGAACATTTACTGGGTTTGGATGGAATGGATGAGGGTTGCTGAGGGATGGACCATAAATCTTTCAATGTTTTTAATCTTTTTTGCCTTGTATATGAGAGTATTAACAGAACACTGCACGGGTCTATATATGTTCCACTTTGTTTATGAAAGGAGGTAGTTATAAAATAACAGATCGGCTGCATAAAAATAAATCTGGATCAGTGGTGCTGGAAGAGCACAGCAGTTCAGGCAGCATCCAACGAGCAGCGAAATTGACGTTTCGGGCAAAAGCCCTACATCAGGCATTCCTGATCCAGAATCTGGTTTCCAGCATCTGCAGTCATTGTTTTTACCTGCATAAAGAAAAAGTCGGGTGGACAAGTTTCTAGAAACCTTAACACAAAGTAGGTACTTAATGACCAGTGTGAGGCTACACCTGGTTTTAATGCCCTGTTATCAAATCCTTTCATAACCTTGAGACAGAGCATTGAGACTGCTGCTCAGGAACAGGCCGAAGCAATACTGTCCCTATGGACCTATTACAGAGGGATAAGAGAAGACCATTCAGCCCATATTAGCCTGTTGCTAATTGAAAGGTGGAAAGCTGGAATATTGGCACATGTTGCCAACAGAATCATTCAAAACAAAGAGATGTGTCGCTGCAGCTGTATGAGGCGTTACTGAGAGGGCACCTGGAGTACATTTTGTTGTCTGTGTTTCTGTATCTGAGAAGGGATGGACCTCCGTCAGATACAGTTTAACCACTGCTCGTAATCCACGGGTTGCTGTGTCATTTAATGTCTGGGTCTGTTACACAGGGACAGGAGGAGGCCATGAAGCCTCTCGAATGTGTTACAGAAGAACAGGAGGAGGTCATTAAGCTTCTTGAGTCTATTACAGAGGGACAGGAGGAGCCTATTCAGCCTCTCAAGCCTGTTACAAAGGGGCAGGAGGAGGCCATTCAGCCTCTCAAGCCTGTTACAGAGGGGCAGGAAG
Organism: Chiloscyllium plagiosum; assembly: GCF_037043375.1. Taxonomy (NCBI): domain Eukaryota; kingdom Metazoa; phylum Chordata; class Chondrichthyes; order Orectolobiformes; family Hemiscylliidae; genus Chiloscyllium; species Chiloscyllium plagiosum. Next base: position 79,481,421 of record NW_028270167.1, read on the forward strand.
TGTGTATTTAAATTTCAAGTCTGTTACACATAAATATTAGTTTTACACTAGTTGTGGAATGGGAAAGACCTGATGTAAATTTCTAACTTTGAATAAGCCCAATTTTGAAAGTGTTAGGTGAGCCCTGTGAAAGGCTGGTTGGGATATCCTATTCACAGGTAAAGGGACTGTTGGAAAATGCAAGGCCGTCAAAACTTGGATTCAGAGAGTCCAGAGCCAACGTGTTCCTTTTTGTGAGATGGGCAAGGCTGGTGGGTGCAGGGAGTGCTGGATGGCTAGATATATTGATGCTCTGGTCAAGGTAAGGAAGGAGGCATATGTCACGTAAACAGAGCTGAGATCAAATAAATCCCGAGAGGTGTATAAGGGCAGAAAGTGCATAGTCAATGGGGAAATAGGGCCAGAAAAATGTGGACATGAGATGTCTTTAGAAATAGGGTTAACGAGGCATTGAAGAAATCCTTTAATGGCAAGAGATTAACTGGGGAGAGAATAGGTCCCCTTATAGATCAGTAAGGCTATCTATGTGTGGAACCACAAGAGATGGGAGGGATACGAAGCAAGTATTTCTCCACTGTATTTAATGTGGAGGGGGTTACAAGAGCGAGAGAATGAAAACATATATCGTAATATCTTGAAAAGTATCTACATTACAAGGAGATGTAGGGCATTTTAAAACATACGAAGGTGAGAAAATTCCTGGGACTGATGAGTTTGTGGGAGGCTAGGAAAGAGATTGCTCAGCCTTTTGCTGATATGTTTGTTCATTGATTTCCACAAGTGAGGTGTTAAAAGACTGGAGGGCTGCTAACATAGTGTCATTATTTAAGAAAGTAAGGAAAAACCAGGTAACTATAGATTGGTGAGCCTGACGTCAGTGGTGACTAAATTGTTGGAGGGGATTTTGAGGAAAAGGATGTATATGCATTTGGAAAGACCAGGACTGAAGAGGGCTTTGTACATTGGAGTTCACGTCTCACTGACGGTGTGGAATGTTTTGAGGAAGCGATGAAGATGATTGATGAAGGCAGGACAGTGGATGTTGTCTTTATGGAATTCAGTTAGAAAACCAAAATGTTCTACATGGTAGACTGGTTAACAAGGTTCGACTGCCTGGAATACAGGGCGAGCTCGCCTGTTAGATCCAAAATTTTCTTGAATATTGGAGACAGGGCGTGACAGTGGACATTTGTTCTTTAAACTTGGAGACCTGTGACCAGTGGCATGCCGCAAAGATCAACAGTGGATCCACTGCCTTTTGTCACTTATACAAATCATTTGCATTTGAGTATATGAAGTACAGTCAGTAAGTTTGTAGATAATTCCAAATTTGGTGGTGCAGTCGACAGTGAAGAATTATCTCTCAGACTATAATGGGACTTTGCTGAGGTGGACCGAGGAATGGCAGATGGAGTTTATTTTACTTAAATGTGAGGTGTTTCATTTTGGCAAGACAAATCAAGGCAAAACATGTAGGTAGGGTCCTGTCGAAAGCTGCCAATCAAGGAGAACTCCATAGAAATTATCGAATCCCTACAGTGAGGAAACAGCCGATTCGGCCCATCGAGGCCACACCGACCCACTAAAAAGTATCCCATTGGACAAACCCCTACCCTAACCCTCTGAGCCTGCATTTCCCATGGCTAATCCCCCTCGCCTACACATCCCTGGGGTACTTTACGCAATTGAGCATGGCCAATCTGCCCTTATCTGTATACCTTTATACTGTCGGAAGAAAACATAACATCAGGAGGAAACTCATGCAGACACGGGGAGAATGTGCAAACCCCACAAAGGCAGTCATTCAAGGATGGAATTAAACCCAGCTCGCTGCGCTCTGAAGCAGCAATGCTAGTCACTGAGCTACTGTGTCACCTTGTGGTGCAGGTTCTCCGTTCCTTGAAAGTGCCGTCACAGGTAAACAGCGCAGTGAAGAAGGCACTTGGTGACCTGCCCTTTACTGGTGAGTGCTTTGTGTCGAAACATTTTCACGACATGTTGCATCTGTACAGGACATTGGTTTGGCCACTTTTGTAATACTGCCTTTAATTCTGGACTCCCTGCTGTCGGAAAGATGTTGTCAAACTTGAAAGGGTGCAGAAGAGACTTAAAATAATGTTGCAGGTATTGGATGGTTAGAGTTACAGGGAGAGTTTGAATAGGCTGGGGCTATTTTCAAGTGTTGAGGCTGAGGGGTTACGTTAAAGAGTTTTATGAAATCATGAGGGGCATAGATAAGGAAAACACTCAACGTCTTTTACCCAGGATAGGCAAGTCCAAAATTAGAAGACAAAGGTTGAAGGTGAGAGGGGGAAAGATTTAAAAAGGAACATGAGGGACAACATTTTCACACAGAAACTGCTGTGTGTATGGATTGAAAAGCCAAAGGAGGTGGTGGAGGCAGGTACAGTTACACCATTTAAAAATCATTTGGGTGGACAGATGCTTTGGAAGTGTTTAGAGGGAAATGGGACAAGTGCTGGCAAGGGGGACGAGATTTATTTAGGATATTTGGTCGGTATGGGCGATCAGACCAAAAGGTATTTTTCCGTGTTGTGCATCTCTGAAACTCTATTGCCTCTTGAGTGTATAACACAGTAACAAGAGGAGGCTATTCAGCTTCTGAATTCTGTCAGGCAACTTGTTTGTTCAATTGCTGAGAGTAAAATACAAAAATACATCATTCAGATTTTGATGGCGTTTTACAAAAACAGGAGAAAGGCTTTTAGCCAAGAGAAGCTGTAAGGAATGTGAAGACGCCATTCAGGCCCTCGACTCAATTCCACAGGAGCAGAAGGTGAGCACAGAGCTATAGGAACCTGTTAGTCAGTAGCAGAAGGAGGACATCTACTTTCGCAAACCTTGGATCAGGAGGCAGTCACTCAACTGCCCAAGATTGGGACACATAACAGGACGCAGTCATTCAACTGCTTGAGACTGTGACACAGGGACAGGATGCAGTCACTCAGAGCTCGAAACTGAAGCACAGGGAAATCTGGAGGTTAGTGCGGCCCCAGCATCCTGTTATGCAAGGACAGCAGGAGGTGACTCACTCCCCACCAGTGTGGGACACTGGGAGAGAAGGGGAGTTTGCTTGGAACAAACAGAAATATATGAATAGGTTGCATTCGTGGTCCACACAATCCTGCCCCAACATTCACTAAGACCACGGCTGATCTGATTCTGATTCCCTCATTCCATTTTACGGAGACTGTCTTCTCTGCAGCCTCTGCTCCATTTGTTGGTCATGTTGCAGACCCAGATGCTGCAACAACACTCACCATGACTCATCCAGAAGGATGGATCTAACAGGATAAGTCAGGATTTGAGGGGTCCAATCACAAGAATGAAAACACAAAATAAAGGTATTGTCAGATGTTTCGTACTCTCACATTCGCAATCCAACTCGCATAACCAGCCCATCCATTACATATTCACGATGGAGCACTGTGTAGATCTGGCTAGTGTACAGCTGAATGCAACCCAGCTATGTGCAGAGTGAAACTCTGTGCAGCCTACACCAATACTTGATCTATAATCCTGGGCTAAATGTCCAGCGTGGGGAGCTGTGCAGTCCGCACTGGTTCATTCATATATAAACCCAGGCTGTTGCATTGTTCGGTAACACTGTATTCGATCACTGCCCAGTGTAGTGAAAAATGTAACCAATGCAGGAAGTGACAGAATGTGCAGTTCCCATCCATTTACAGCTGCATATCTGCACTGTACCTTGACACGGGGTGCTGCGAATGTGAAAATCAATGTGAGGAAGAGATATAATTTAAATACCAATAGTTCTGATTAAGGTGCATATCACTCTAGTATTTAAAGTTGAAATAACTGAGATAATATCCAATGAGGTTTTGTGAACGGTGCAAAGAAGTAAGAGGGGGATGGTGATGTTATAGTGGTTGCACTATAAGCCAGCAAATAATCAATGGGAATTAGAGGAACAAATATTCAGGGAGACTGGGGAGACTTGCAGGAGCAATAGGGTTGTCATAATAGGTGATTTTAATTTTCCTAACATAGACTGGGACTTCCAGATGGTTAAGAACTTAGATGGAACGTAATTTGTTAAGTGTGTTCAGGAAAGCTTCCACAAGCAATATAGAGAGGTTCCTATTGGGGAAGGGACAAACTCGACCTATTGTTGGGAAATAAGGTCGGAGAGGTGTCGGAGGTAAAGTGGGCAAGCATTTTGGGAATAGTGACTAGAGCTGTATTAGTTTTAAAATAGTAATGGTAGGGACAAAATTGGTCCACAGAATCAAGTTCTAAATTGGCGGCAAGGTGTATTTTGTTGGAGTTAGACAGGGGATTGCAGGGGATGATGGGAGTAGTGTGTTTCGAGGTAAAACGATCCCGGGCAAGTGGAAGGGCTTCAAAAGTGAGATAGCTCGAGTTCAAGGTCGATATGTTCCTATGAGGGTGAAGGGAAAGTGAGGCTGGAAGAGAGACCCTGGATAACAAGAAATATTGAGGCTCTGACCAGAGAAAAGGAGGCGTGGCTCAGGTACAGGCAGCTGGGAACACGGAAATCCCTGGAGGTACACAGGGGATACAGGAGTTTAGTGAAGAAGGAAATCAGCAAGGTGAAAAGGGGGTATGAGATAGCCTTGACTGAGCAGATTAATGTGAACCCAAATTCAGTATAAGAAAGAAAAAGAACAACTAGAAAGAGAATAGGACGCCTTACAATCCAAATTTGGCACGCATGTGTAAAACCTCAACAGATGGGTGAGGTCCTCAATTTCCCCTCTGTGTTTATCATGAAGAAAGACATGAAGCCCTGTGACCTTTGGGAGGTCAGTTGTGATATCTTGGTACAGTCCATATCACAGTAGAGGTGCTGATGGACATATTAGAATGCAGAAAGTCAGATAAATCTCTTGGTCCTGACCAGATATATCCAAGAGCAATGCAGGTAGCGAGAGAAGACAGTTCAGGGGCCAAGGACCCGGAAGACTGGGCAAGAACAAACGTGCCCTTATTCTTGAAGGGTTGCAAAGAAAAGCCTGGGAGAGATAGACCAGTAAGCTTCATATCTGTTTTCGGTAAACCACTTGAGAAGGTTCTGAGGCAAAAGATATGCATGCATTTGGAAAAACAGTGTTTGACTTGGAGCAGTCAGCATAGTTTTGTGCGTGGCAGATCATGCCTTAGAATTTTTGTTAGAGTTTTTGAGGAAGTGACCACAAATGTTGACAAGGGCAGGATGGTGGACATAGTCTATATGGATTTCAGTAAGGCCTTTGATAAGGTTCTACTTGATAGGTCGCTCTGGAAGGTTAGATCGCATGGACTCCAATGTAAACCGGCAAATTGGCGACACAATTGGCTTGACGTTATGAAACAAATGGCTATGGTGGAGGTATGCTTGTCGGACTGGAGGCCTGTGACTAGTGGAGTGCCTCAGTAGTCGGTCCCGGGCCCATTGCTGTTCGTTATCTTTTCCCAATGATTTGGACCAGAGTGCACAACGCAAGGTTAGTAAGTTTGCAGATGACTCTAAATTAGGAGGCATCATTTACAATGAGCAACATTATCAGAAATTGCAGCATTAACTTGGTCAGCTGAGGAAGTAGGCTCAGAAATAGCAATTTGAGTTTAATACAGATAAGTGTGACGTCTTGCATTTTGGAAAGTCAAATCCAGGTATGAGTTTAATGATGAATGAGAGGGTCTTAAGGAGTGTAATGGAACAAAAGGACGTTGGAGATCAGGTGCACGGTTGTCTGAAATTTGAGTCACAGATACACAGGACAATGAAGAAGGTTGTTGGCACACTGGTCTTCATCAGCATTGAGTTTCGACGTTGGGACGTTATGTTGCAGTTGTACAGGATGTTGGTAAGGCTGCAGTTGGAGTATTGAGTTCAGTTTTGTTCATCTTGCTCTAGAAAGGATATTATTGATCGAGAAAGAGTGTGGGACAAATTTACAAAGATGTTTCCTGGGCTAAAGGCTCTAAGTTATAGGCAGAGGTTGAACAGGTTAGAACTTATTTCTTTACAGCGTAGGAAACTAGAAGGTTCTAATAGAAGTGTAACTCTTACAAAATCATGAGGGGCGTGCATGGGGTGAATACTTCAATTTTTTTCCTAAGGTTGGGGAATCGAGGACGAGAGGACATTCGTTAATGTTTGGAAAGGAAAAAAGTATATAAAAAGGAACCTGAGGGGCAACTTTTTTACACAGAGCGTGGTATGCATACAGACTGATCTGCCAGTGGAAGTGATTGAGGTGGGTACAATAACAACATTGAAAAGGCATTTCGACAAATATACAGATAGGGTAGGATTAGAGGGATACAGAACACGGGCAGGGAAATGGAGTGAGTGTGGATGGACATTTTGTTTGGCATGGACCAGCTGGGTCAAATGGCCAGTAATACTGGCAGTCTCGTGCAGTATGACTATAAATGAGTGTGTTATGGAGTGGATGCAGAGTGGGGGAGACTGAGAAAAAATGTCTTCATTTCAGAATGCTGAAATGAAGACATTTCGATAGTATCATGCAACACGGGTCAGTATTTAGAAGAATTATGAGTGAAAGGGATATTGCTGTGAGTTCAGGCGATGGAGACTTTTGGATGAGCATTTGTTCTGCAGCTTTGTAACTGGGAGTGAGGACAGCAGAGTCTTCACCGCACTGGGCTGAATCTAACAAAAATCTGTCTCAGTGACATTTTCTTTGAGTGTGACATTGGGGTTGTATGCACAAGGCTGAGCTAGATTCCTGATGCTATCTTACCAAACTCATCTCATTAACTACCCACCCCACTCCATGGTGTCCCTCTCATACAATGCCAGACCGATTCTCCCACCCATCATGACTGGAGGTACTCAAAATCGCCCGGATGCCCCTGGATATTCCATGACGCCTGACACTGGGGCCATCATTAAAAGGCCAAGGGGCACACAGTTGAGCTTTCTCAGTTGGAGATGTCCTGCACAGTTTACCCCGAGCATGGCAGATAAGGGGAAATTACATCACGGTTTGTCGACAGAGGCACGGAGGTCCTGGAGGATGGGCTAGTACAGAGGGGGACCATTCTCTTCCCAGAGGGATCACACCAACAGACACACCGAACATGGTCTGAGCTCACCACCCACCTCAGTGCAGTATCTGCAGTCTGAAGAAATGTCCAGCAAAACAGGACAAGGTTCATTAACCTTCCCCACACCGTTAGGATAAGTTTCACCATATTCTCCCTGCTCCCTCACACTCACTGTGTGTCTATTATAGCAAGGTTAGGTCTCATGGAATACAGGGAGAACTAGCCATTTGGATACAGAACTGGGTCAAAGGTAGAAGACAGAGGGTGGTGGTGGATAGTTGTTTTTTAGACTGGAGGCCTCTGACCATTGGAGTGCCACAAGGATCGGTGCTGGATTCACTACTTTTTGTCATTGACATAAATGACTTGGATGCGAGCATAAGAGATACAGTTAGTAAGTTTGCAGATGACACCAAAATGGGAGGTACAGTAAACAGCGAAGAGGTCACCTCAGATTACAACAGGATTGACAAGATGGGCCAATGGGCTGAGAAGTGGCAGATGGAGTTTAATTCAGATAAATGCAAGGTGCTGCATTTTGGGAAAGCAAATCATAGCAGGACTTATACACTTAATGGCAAGGTCCCAGGGAGTTTTGCTGAAGAAAGAGTTCTTGGAGTGCAGGTTCATAGGTCCTTGAATGTGCAGTCGCAAGTAGATACGATAGTGAAGAAGGCGTTTGGTTTGCTTTCCTTTATTGGTCAGAGTATAGAGTACAGGAGTTAGGAGGTCATGTTGCAGCTGTACAGAATATTGGTTAGGCCACTGTTGGGATATTACGTGCAATTCTGGTCTCCTTCCTATCGGAAAAATGTTGAGAAACTTGAAAGGGTTCAGAAAAGATTTATAAGGATTGGAGGATTTGACCTATAGAGAGAGGCTGAATCGGCTGGGGCTGTTTTCGCTGGAGCTTCGGATGCTGAAGAATGACATTATAGAGGTTTTCAAAAGTATAAGGGGCATGGATAGGGTATGTAGGGAAAGTCTTTTCCCCGGGGTCAGGGAGTCCAGAAGTGGAGGGCATAATTTTAAGGTGAGGGGGGAAGATATAAAAGAAACCTACAGAGCAACTATTTCACACAGAGGGTGGTACGTGTATGTAATGAGCTGCCAGGTGAAGTGGGGGAGGCTAGTATAAGTGCAACATTTAAGAGGCATTTGGATGAGTTTATTGAATAGGAAGGGTTTGGAGGGTTATGGGCCGGGTGCTGGCAGGTGGGACTAGATTGTATTTGGATATGTGGTCAGCATGGACGGGTTGGCCCGAAGGGTCTGTTTCCATGCTGTACATCTCTATGACTCTATGACTTATATTAATCTCTGTTTTTTGGTGCACCATACTAGTGAGAAATTTCAAAGGGATATTCTCCATGATGAGCTTACAAAGACCCAACACATCCTGGGAGTTTCAGACATCCAACACAACAGAATATTATTTCCTAGCATAGAAAGTAAGGATATATTTTTTTCCTATGTGCATCTGCGTAAGATACTCTGGGCAGGCCCAGGAAAAGAGAAACCGTGTCCATCTCCAATTCGGTCCCCAAGACCCACTCTACCACACCGAACACAGAGCTCCGATATATACGAAGCCTGCAGCAGGACCACATGCAATGAGTAAGAGTGCATGTAGTCATTCTGCATTTAGGACATGCTGAAGATAATCCCACATTGAATTTTGAGAGAAAATCTGGAGTCAGATAGACCCTATGAAGAATTTGCAACTGCATGGAATGGGACCTATTACAGATCAAAATCCTTCGAGCATTTTCACAAATATCCTCCCATGTCTCCAAAGAGATCTAAACCCCCCTACTCTCTCGCACAGACGTCATGAAGCTGCAGTCTTGTCTGAGGGGACACTCTCCAACAAATGATAAGCGGTACCGACAAAAAGTGTATTCTTAGCAATAAACACCCGCAGCTCTGTATCGGATCTGTAAGAGTTTGTTAAAAGTGTATGTTTTTAAAATCAAATCTCTACTCTGGAAAAAAAGCAGAAGAAATCTCTACTAGCGTTGATCAAATGATATCATTGTTTCTCCCTCAAGTAACACGTGGTGGCTTAGTGGTTTTCACTGCTGACTCACCGCACCAGGGTCACGGGTTTGGTTCCAGTCTTGGGTGACTGGCTGTGTGGAGTTAGTATGTTCTCAACTGTGTCTGCATAGGTTTCCTCCCACAGTCATAAACATGTGCATGTTAGCTGAATTGGCCATTGCTAAATCGCTCATAGTGTTCCAGAATCTGTAAGTTCAGACATTAGTCAGGATAAATATAGAATGGTAGGAGAATGGGTCTGGGTGGGTTAATCTTCAGAGCGTCGAAGTTGACTTGTTGGGCCCAGACCTGTTTCCACACTGTAGGGATTCTACTAATTCTAAATCACCCAAGCAAGGTACCACCCTCGCTGCCCACAGTTTAAACCTGGAATCCATAATCCCCGGATGACAACCTGGTATACCAATTAAAGGGGTAAGAAACATGGTTTTGGCTGTATTGCCCTCGATCTGATGCATAGTTCTTCAAGTTTTAACAGTATTGATAATCATTAGTTTTTGACAATACTCCATAAATGTTGTCATTTTATCTAAGAACAACAGACTAATAAGGGTTCACTTTTTCTGAGAGGGCTCAATTTCTAGCCGTATTGACGCCGAGTCCTCAGCGGCCCAGGCACTAACATAGGATGATAAAAAAACTTAATTGATTGCTTTTAATCTGGGAGATCTACACCCCACAATCTGTGGGGCAATTGCAATTTTGTTAGCTTGATAAGGAATCGCTTATGGTGCCAAATAAAAGAGCTAAACCAGCCATTATGTTTCAGAAATATCTGTCTGGGAAACATCAAAGAAAGCATTCGCACGGGGTCTAGGAAATGAGGAAGGACATTCATTTTAATAACAGCTATCTGATCGAGCCAGGATATTTGAAATGCCTCCCATCTTTGAAGGTATTGTTTAATTTTGTCAAACAAATGGACACAGTTCACCTTAAATAAATGATCAAATACAGATGTAATGAATATACTGAAATAGGGAAACCACCCCATTGACCATTTCAAAGGAAACCAGGATTTGCCCTCAGTATCAGGTATTTCCCTAAGATCTCCCATAGGCATGGCCTCCAACTTTGTAAAATTAATCTTATCACCCAGAAAGACAACAAGCGAATTAATGCATTGCATCACATGAACTACCGAAATTGCGGGATTTGACAAAAAACATAAGACCCTCATCTGCATACAATGTAATCTGCATACAATGTGACTTCTATCCCACCTCTGGGGCAGATATGTTGGCATCCCTACGGGTGGCCTCCGCCAGTGGCTCAATCCCCAACGTAAACAACAATGGTGAAAGTTGTCAACCTTTGCGGCTGCCTGGAGAAATATTAATATTACTCGTTGGCACACCATTAGTGAGAACAACAGCCAGAGGATCGCGGTAAATGACCCTCACCCACTTGATAAAAACTTTGCGTGGACCAAACCGTTCTACTGTACAGAAGAGATCCGGCCACTCAACCCAATCAAATGCCGTCTCTCATCTAAAGAGATCAATAATCCCTGGACAGATTGTTGTTGACACTCTTGGATCATATTGAGTAACCTCTTCACATTGTACGAAGATCTGTGGCCCTTTATAAAGCCTGTTTGGTCCTCTTTGGCAATGGAAGGCAGCAAAGTTTCCAGCCTTAATGCATGCGTTTCAGACAAGATTTTGAAACCAACATTTAAATGTGAGATTGGCGTGTAAGAAGCACAATCCTCCAGGGTCTTCCTTTCTGCAGCATCAGAGAGATGAGCCTCTCTTAAGGATGGAGGGAGGAGTTCGTGACTGTATGAGTGACAGAACATGTTAAACATCAGCCCTGACAATAGGTTTATAAATTATTTATAAAATTCACGAGGAAATCTGCCAGGAACGTGCACCTTTTCATTCTGAAGCTGCTTCACACCCTCCTGCGCTGACAATGGTGCATTAAGGCACAACACGTATTCAGGGGTTACTCCTGAAAAATGAAAAATGACTCCATCTTAATCCATCTATCCACATAATGCTCAGTCTGAAATAATTCGGAGAAAAATCTCGGACAGGAGGCATTAATCTTTTTGGAATTGAAGGTAAGGATCCCAATAGCTTTCCTAATTGAGGTAATGGCTTGAGAGGGGCGCTCGTTTTCTTGGCAAGATAGATTAAATACCTGTCTGGCTTATCACCATGTTCAAACAACCTTTGTTTAGCAGAAGTAAGTTCCTTCTTGGCTGTCTGTGTGAGCGTGGAATTCACTGTAGACCGAAGCGTTGTGATCCTCTGCAGCTTAGCCACTGAGGGTCTATCACAGTATGCCCTCTCGGCTGCCCTCAGCTGTGCCTCAAACCAGCGTTCCTGCTCCCCCTTCTGCTGCATCCTAAGGGATAATTATTCCCTTGGCATAAGCCTTAGCAATTTCCCATAGAATGGATCGGTTACTGGTTGAATCTGAATTAATGGCTAAGAAATATCTGAATTCATTACAGAAATACTCAATGAACTAACTAGTCTTAACAATAAAGGGATACATTCGCCAGTGTTTCGAATCTGTTATATTTCCCTAAATCTTTATCTATAAGTATGGTCACAAATGGTAATATTCCCAATTGTGCAGGATGCCACCGAATCTAAGATTGTTGCAGGGATGGGGAGGAAATCAAACCTGGTGTGGCATTTCTGCGGGTTAAAGAAGATATTAAAAGCCCTACTTGTGAGGTAGATGTGCCTCCAGACATCCACCAGCTCTAGTACTGCACACAAATCCACCAATTGGTTACATTATAATGAGGGTATTGAGGGACCTTCGGACATTCTGTCCACCGTGGTTCCATAAGACAGTTGAAATCTCCTTCTACAATAATGTGCCATGATGCAAGATAACTGAATTTGGAAAATGCATCTACCAGGCTTTTAAAGGGTGCACCGGGGTGGGGGTGATGGGTCGCAATTACTATTCAAAATATTTGATTATTTACCATAGTTCAAGGCTTGGGGGATTTATAATCCTTCCGTGAGTATCAAATACAATCTAGTAATTTAAATGGAAGGTTCTTCTTCTCCCCCACTCCTTGTATTAAAAGACGAAAATAAAAACCCGTTCAAACCCGCCCTGCTATCACGTCAAATGTTTCTAGTCATCGAGGTGCATCTTCTGCAATAGGACAAAATCCACCCTCTCTTTTTTAAGACTAGAAAGTAAGTTTTTCCTCTTGACTGGGCAATGGCTCCCCGTAATGTTCCAGGTGCACCACTTAAGCATATCATTTTCCAGAACAAACTGTAGCAACATTTGAACTCGAGAGAGGAAGAACTCGAATTACTGATCATTAATAAACAAAGTCTCATAGAGCTTAAAAACTACACAATCTAAAACTATTACAACTGACAAGCTCTCAAAACTTTCCAAAACTAAACATATAAAAAATCCAAAAAACTAAAAAAATCGATAGGGGAATTTAAAATTTCCACAAAGGTTTCGCTTTCTCTGCAGAGTCAGACGAGTTCATGGATCCATTAAATACAATACGGATAATCGTTGGGTACCAGAGGGAATACTGATTCCCGAGTTCCCTTACTCTTCTCGTGAGAGGTGTTAGACTTGGAAGCAGGTGAGCACTTTGGTGATAGCGATCACAATTCTATTATGTTAACATTAGTGATATCAAGGGATAGGTATATACCACTGGGCAAGAGTTACTGCTGGGGGAAAGGTAATTACAATGTGATTAGGCACGATTTAGGAAGCATAGGAGGGAGAAGGAAACTGAAGGGGATAGGCACATAAGAAATGTGGAGCTTATTCAAGGAAAAGGTACCGTGTGTCCTAGATAGGTATGTACCTGTCAGGCAGGGAGGAAGCTGTAGAGTGCGGGAGCCATAGTTTACGAAGGAAATGGAATCTCTGGTCAAGAGAAGAATAATGCTTATTTTAGGATGAGATGTGAAGGCTCAGTTAGGGCGCTTGAGGGTTACAAGGTAGTCAGGAAAGACCTAAAGGGAGAGCTCAGAAGAGCGAGGAAAAGACATGAGAAGTTGTTGGCGGATAGAATCAGGATAAACCCTAAGGCTTTCTGTAGGTATTTAAGGAATACATGAATGACGAAAGTAAGATTAGGGCCAATCAAGGATAGTAGTGGAAAGTTGTGTGTGGAGTCAGAGGGGATAGGGGAAGCACTAAATGAATGTTTTTCAACAATATTTTCAACATTTTCTGGAAAATGACAATGTTATCGAGGAGATTACTGAGATACAGGCTATTCGACTAGTTGGGATTGAGGTTCACAAGGAGGAGGTATTAGAAATTCTGCAGAGTGTGAAAGTCCGTAAGTCCCCTGGGCCGGATGGGATTTATCCTAGGATCCTCTGGGAAGCCAGGGAGGAGATTGCCGAGCCTTTGGCATTGATCTTTAAATCGTCATTGCCTACATGAATAGTGCCAGAAGACTGGAGGATAGCAAATGTGGTTCCCCTGTTCAAGAAGGGGAGTAGAGACAACCCTGGTAATTATAGACCAGTGAGCCTTACTTTAGTTGTTGATAAAGTGTTGGAAAAGATTATAAGAGATAGGATTTATAATCATCTAGGAAAGAATAAGTTGATTAGGGATAGTCAGCACGGTTTTGTGAATTGTAGGTCGTGCCTCACGAACCTTATTGAGTTCTTTGTGAAGGTGACCAAACAGGTAGATGAGAGTAAATGGGTTGATATGGTTTATATGGATTTCAGCAAGGCGTTCGATAAGGTTCCCAACAGTGGGGTAATGTACAAAATGCGTAGTAATGGGATTGTGGGAGATATAGCAGTACGGATCAGTAAGTAGCTTGCTGAAAGAAGACAGAGGGTTGTGGTTCATGAGAAATGTTCATACTGGAGTCAAGTTTGTAGTGGGTCGGTGTTGGGTCCACTGCTATTCGTCATTTTCATAAATGACCTGGATGTGTGCAGAAGGATGGGTTAGTAAATTTGCAGATGACACTAAAGTCGGTGGAGTTGTGGATAGTGAGGAAGGATGTTATAGGTTACAGAGAGACATAGATAAACTGCAGAGCTGGGCTGAGAGGTGGCAAATGGAGTTTAATGTGGACAAGTGTGTGGTGATTCACCTTGGTCGGAGTAAACGGAATGCAAAGTACTGGGCTAATGGTAGTGTAGATGAACAAAGAGATCTCAGTATCCAGGTGCACAGATGTTTGAAAGTTACCACCCAGGTTGACAGGATTGTTAAGAAGGCATACAGTGTTTTAGCTTTTATTAATAGAGGGATCAAGTTCAGGAACCATGAAGTTATGCTACAGCTGTACAAAACTCTAGTGCAGACGCACTTGGAGTATTGTGTACAGTTCTGGTCACCGCACTATAAGAAGGATGTGGAAGCGTTGGAAAGGGTGCAGAGGAGATTTACTAGGATGTTGTCTGGTATGGAGGAAAGGCTGAGGGACTTGAGGTTATTTACGTTAGAGAGAAAAAGGTTGGGAGGTGACTTAATAGAGACATATAAGATAATCAGAGGGTTAGATCGGGTGAGCCTTTGTCCAAGAATGGTGACGGTAAAGATGAGGGGGCATAGCTTTAAATTGAGGGATGATAGATATGGGACAGATGTCAGAGGTAGTTTCTTTACTCATATAGTATAAAGTGTATGGAATGCTTTGCCTGCAATGGTAACAGATTCGCCAACTTTAAGTACATTAAAGTCGTCATTGGACAAGCATATGGGCGTAATTGGAATAGTGTAGGTTCGATGGGTTTCAGAATGGTATGACAGGTTGGCGCAACATCGAGGGCCGACGGGCCTGTACTGCGCTGTAATGTTTTATGTTCTGTATCATCAAAAGATTTTTTTCTGAATCATCGCCGCCGAAACGTTCCGAAAGGACATAATCCTGGAGCCCGTGAATTAAAGGCATTGGATCTTGCCGCTGGGTTCTGGAAGCTTCCATTAGTCTTTGTTTATCCCCATAACTGTGTAACCGCACGCGGACAGGGCGAGAGCGCTGGTCTGAGCCTGACCTGGGCACCGTAACCCGATGAACTGTCTCAGTCTTCACCTCTTCAGTTTCGAAGTGAAGGAATCGCTGCAGCCAGTTCTCAAAAAATACTCACTGGCTGACCACCTGCTGTCTAGGCCAGCAGACCGACGATGTGAACATTCTTCATCCTGCCCCTGTTCCCAAGGTCGTCATCATGTTCAATTAAGATACGAACCTGTTTTTCAACGGTGAGGATCCTCTCTTATGAGGAATTTATTATCGCAGACTCTGTCATGCTTGACATCGTCCATTTTGTTTCCAAGGCTGTCAAGTTGCTGCTCATATTTTTGGAGCGCGCCTGAGAGTGGTAGTAGTTCTAGCCTCTGCTGAACCCTTCTTCAATCATGGTTTCAATCATTTCATATAACTTGGTTAACTCAGTGACCAAGGCCTGGTGAGAAACTGGGTCCATGGAACGAGCAGAGTGGGTTGCAGCTACAGCCTCAGGCAGGCTCGATGCTTCTGACGGGAGCACCGCTTGTTGGGACTTACTCGATCCTTTCCCATGTGTTGTCATTTCCACTTGATAAACCGGGATCCGTAAAGATTCTATCACTCTTTTAGGGTTAAATTTTAAGTAAATTCCTGGGATGGAGCGGGTTAGGGAACCACTTTGCCCATGCTGTGATGCAGAGCCCAACAAAGCAGACCTTCCGGATCGCCACAATCTTGGACTCCACCTTAACATTTTATCAATATTATCATTTCGGTTTGCATTATATTCCTGGATGTTCTGGAGCGCTGTGATTTTGTATCACTGTCTACATTTCCTCCTACAATGCAATTTGCTGCCCATTCCTCGATAATCCTTGACTCTGTTGTTACTTATGATACTTCTTAAGTGCCTCAAAAATATTCAATATCTCTGCCTCCAATGCTCTGCAGGGAAGAGAGTTCCAAACACTCTTACCACTGAGAAAACAAAAGTTAACCGCAACTGTGCGTGAGATCATTTTGTCTCCTTACCTGACAAAGGATATAATTGACTTGGAAGCAGTTCGGAGATGTTTCCCTTCATGTATTCCAGGGATGAGGGTCTTATATAATGAAGGCTTTAACAGGTTACTCTTGGAATGAGAGGTGATCTTATCGAAACATACAAAACCTAGAGGAGAGTGGATCAGATAGATACCCACTGGGTGTTTGTATCGTCCAAACGTCTTGTTGTTCTTATAGAATCTCTACAGTGTGGAAGCAGGACATTCCGTCTATCAAGTCCACATTGACCCATAAAACTGTATCTCGCCCGGACCTGCCCCCCTACTCTATCCATGTAACTCTGCATTTCCCATGACTAACCTATCTAACCTACACATTCCTGGGCACTATGGGAAATTTAGCATGGCTAATCCACTCTAAGCTGCATATCTTTGGACTGTGGGAGGAAACTGGAACACTGGTAGGAAACCCACACAGACATGGGGAGAATGTTCAAAATCCAAATAGAGGGTTGCCAGAGGTTGGAATTGAACGCAGCTCCTGGGCGATGGGAGGTAGTAGTGCTAACCAAAGATCCACTATGTGCATCCGTTAGTTCTATTAGTTACTGATGGCTGACTAAAGAAATCTGCCTGATTTGTTCCTGTCACTGAACCTCACCCAGTCTGAAACCTTTATTATCAGCCATATTACCAACCTGGTTGCATTTAAAATTTTAAAATTTGTTGTGAGCAGTGGAAAAGTGGAACTAGAAAAGGAAAGAGTGACAACCTCCATCCTCAGTCACAACTGGAGTGAGAAAAAAATCACAAAGTGGTATTTCATTCCAGTGGGAATTCTCTTTCCCAGAATTTGGGGTGGCCAGATATTTATATTATAACCAGGCTGGCTTTGTCTATAGACAGGTGAATCAGAGATAATGGTGGATGGAGAGCAAAGTGCAACTGGGACCACAATGAGATGAGCGACGACCTTATTTACTTGTGAAGTAGTGTCAAAGGGCCGAATGGCCCCCTCGTGTTCCTCAGCCCTGTGTTCTGATGTTCCATTCAGCCCTTCGGACCTGCTACACAGGGGCAGATCAAGGCCACTCCGATGGTTAGGTGCAGTTGCGGAAATGTACGTGGAAAATGCAGGCTGGGCGAGAAAATGCCCCCACCACTCGCCCCCCCCAAACAATCCCTGCTTCCAGGCTTCCCCTGTCTGGAAATTCTGCTCCAGATGAGGAACATATTGCAGCCCCAGATACGCTGCGAATACAACCCCATATCCCCCACGCAGGATTAAAACAACAAACCCTCTGCCCTCCCTGAATGCAACATTTTACAACGCGATTTCCATGAACATAACCCGTTACTTTCCAAAAGCATAGCATGTGAAATTAATAAATAGGAACAGGAGTAGGTCAATCGGCCCCTAGCCTTGTCATTTAAAAAGAACATGGCTGATCTACTCCAGGGCTCAAGTCCACTTTCTTGCCGACTCCTTGTATCCTTCCACACCTCTCTGGGTCAGGGAATTCCAGACATTCACTACCTTCTGAGAGAAGACAACGGTTTGCATCTCAGATTGAAATCGATGTTCCTTATTCGAAATCTATATCCTCGAGTTCGACACTTTGCCCAAGAATGGAAACAACTTCTCAACACCTAATTTCTCAAGCCCCTGCTGTGTCTTGTATGTTTCAGCAGTATCACTCATCATTCATTTAAACCCAATGAATGATCACATCAAATTTTTTAGAGATTCTCTATAACTAAACCCTTTCATCGCAGGAAAAGTCCTAATGTACCAACATAGTTACTTGCTGCACCAGCATGCTGACTTTATGTTTCACACATAGGAACACTCCAAACCCTTTGTACTGCTCCTTTTCTGGAATTTAAATAACAGCCTGCATTTTGATTCTCAGTGTCATCCTCAAACTCGGATGTATATTGCACTCAGCTCCCTCCTTCAGGCTGTCAGCATAGATTGTAAATAACTGATGCCAACAGACTGATATTTGTGGTACTCCAGCAGATACACCTTTATCATAAATATCCATTAATCCTGACTCTCCGATTTCTGTGTTAACCAATCATCATCCCATGTTAATACAGTATCCTACATCCTAGAGCTTCTGTTTTGTGTAAGAACTTTCATTTTGTAATACTTGTGGAAAATCTCTGGAAAGTTTTGCGTCTACCAGATCCCCTTTATCAAGTCCGTTGTTACATTTTCAGGCATCTCCAGAAGTACTTTGCATGAATTTAGAGGCAAAATATCATTTCCCGTTCACAAACCCACACTGACACTGCGTGAAGCTTTTCTAAACGTCCATGCCGAGCAAGTTTTCCAAACTGTACTAGTCCCATCTGCTTTCATTTGACCCATATGCCTCTAAGTGTTTCCCAGTCATATACTTGTCCAAATAATGTTTAATGTTGCAGCTCTACACGCCATTTACCACTCTTCCTCTGGCAGCCCATTCCACACCCACACCACACTCTGCGTAGAAACGTTGTCCCTTTGTCCTTTTTAAATATTCCCTCTAACACCTTAAACCCATTCTCTCTATGCTTGAACTACCCCAGCCTGTGGAAAAATCTTGGCTATTCACCCTATCCATTCCTCTCATGATTTTATAAGCTTCTACAATGTCAGCCCGCAACCTTCTCAACTCCGTCTGATACTAACTTCAAGAACAAGCATTTAAAAATAAGCACTGCAAATTTGAAGCGATATTAAACATCACAGGTAACCAATACTCAGCCCAATCTTCATACTGTTATTTGTTTTTCTCCATGTTACAATAATAAGGCGACATGAAACGCTTTCTAGTGCCAATAAGAAGTTAATCATCTGAATTCATTTGTCTAAAGGGGATGATGATCACCACAGTAAAAACGTATCTTTGGCCATATCTATATAATACCATATGGTCAACATTCTCCCTCCTGGCCTCCCTGTGACTGTATGTGGTTGTGTCTTCTTTATCTTGCAATCAATAGAGTGAACCCATTTCCCCATGTCCACCTTGATTTAAACTCCTTTTACAGAATCTTCTCATTCACCACTGCTAAAAGTACGCCTCCTAGCAGAGCGCTTTAGGGAACATCTCAGAGACACCCGCATCAATCAACCAAATCGCCCAGTGGCTCAACATTTCAACTCCCCCTCCCACTCTGCCGAGGATATGGAGGTGCTGGGCCTCCTCCACCGCCGCTCCCTCACCACCAGACGCATGGAGGAAGAACGCCTCCTCTTCCGCCTCGGAACACTTCAACCCCAGGGCATCAATGTGGATTTCAACAGTTTCCTCATTTCCCCTTCCCCCACCTCATCCTAGTTTCTAACCTCCAGTAACTCGACCTGTCCGGACTTGTCCGACCTGCCCAGCTCCTTTTGCACCTATCCACTCCACCCTCTCTTCCCTGACCTATCACCTTCATCTCCTTCCCCACCTACCTATTGTACTCTATGCTACTCTCTCCCCACCCCCACCCTCCTCTAGCTTATCTCTCCACGCTTCAGGCTCTCTGCCTTTATTCCTGATGAAGGGCTTTTGCCCGAAACGTCGATTTTGCCTGTCCTCGGATGCTGCCTGAATTGCTGTGCTCTTCCAGCACCACTAATCCAGAATCTGGTTTCCAGCATCTGCAGTCATTGTTTTTACCCCACTGCTAAAAGTCCGTTTATCTTTTGCCACACCCTCCTTTCCCTGCCGCACATTCCCCAATTCTGGCAGGGGATTAAAAGACCATTTTGCAATTGTATTCAGTTTTGAAGAAGTGTCACACTGGAAACGCTAACACTGTTTCTCTTTCTCTGCAGATGCTGACAGACCTGCTGAGTTTCACCAGAAATGAATAGGCACAGAAAAAAAGTTTCAATTAAACAAATAACTATGGATACTGGAAATAAGACTACAAAAACTGCAGGAGATACTGGTAGCTTTATAGAAGATTAACTGGACCTGAAACTTTAACTCTGCATTCACTCCAGAAAATGATGCAACACCTTTAGCAATATCTTCAGCAATTTTTGCTTTTGAACAATTTCCAAAGACGTCAAAGATGCCCAAACATCTTGTCCAACATGGAGTGCCATACACTGTGAACTGAACAATAACGCATGGTGCAGAAGTTCGTTGACTCTGAAATTGCATAAGGTTGGCATCACTGACACTACAGAGCTCTGAATCATGGTCAGGGAGAAAAACAGAGGGAAACACACTCACTTCAAATACAGAAGATGGCATTATGGAAATGAGAAGATTCAGATTAATACCTTAAATAGATTGAGTTTATGCAACGAATTGGAGGCGAGGCACCAAAGAAAGACTCCAGCAGAATGAGTATATGAAAATTGAAGTATTTCCACATCAGAAACCAGAGTAGGTCACTGAGTACAGGGCTGATGGGCGAATGGGTCTCGGTGTGAAATGGGGAACAGTCTGTTGAATCGAATTGTAAATAATGCAGCTAAAACTGGGTTATCATCTGATGCTGTAGAATCAACAGCAGAAGAAGCAGAGTTGTATTCAATGACAATCTGTAACATTTTCCCGACGATACTTCATAAGTCTACCATTACCATCAAGCCGATCCATGGTTCAGTGACGAGTGCGGGTGAACATGCCAGGGTCGGAATCACGAGCACCTAAGCCTGATGACAACCCATTAATGCGACCACACTTGACTGGTTACAATCCAAACAGCAGAACTAACACCTGATACAGAGGGAGAAATTATACCAAGACTAACAAATCAGATCTAAGCTCTGTCGGCCTGTCAAATCCATGCATAAAAGTCGATGGTCCATTAAACAATTTACTGGAAGAGATGACTCAACAAATATACGCACCCTAAATAATGGAACAGCCCTGTCCGTCAGTGTAAAAGATGCAGTATCGGCACCATCCTTAGCCAGAAGTATTGAGTCGATTATCCACCTCACCCTCACCATGATGCCCACAGAATCATCGATGGCAGTCTTCAAACAATTCAATTCACTGCATGTGACATGAAAAACTGCTGGACACTGCAGATACGACTAAGGCAGTGGGCCCTGACCCCATTCCTGCAATAGGACTGAAGACTTGTGCTGCACAACCAGCCGTGCCCCTGGGGAAGCTGTTTCATTCCAGCTCCAACTCCGACATCTCCCTGGCAATGCGGAAAATTACTCAACTATATCCAATCCGCTAAAAGGATTACTGCTATCTGACTCTTTACTAGTCCTTCAGTCCCATCACGACAGTTAAATTGGTGGGAGTTCAAATTTGACAGAGCTGCCAAGCAGCACAGAAATAATCTGCTCAGTGTAGTTTCCGATAGGTCCCCATTTACGGCACTGTTCCATTACAACATGTGATTTAAAGATTTATTTAGACTGAACTAGTATGGTTGTTAGACCAAACTTAATTTTTGGTTTTTACTGATTTTTTTGGGGGTTTGCCCCTTACTCTCTTTTTTCCATAGACCCCATTATTAATATTGCACGATTTTCAACAACACACTGTTTCAGAGAAACACAGTTACTGTGTTATTGGAGAACAACCTGGACTGATAGCTGATTTTCTATCTTCACACTGTACTCCTGCTCTATCCCTACCCTTTAATTTCCAGAAATCCTTATTTATATTCAGCGCCATGACTTCCACAGCCTGATCTGGGAGAGAGTACCCCTGGTTCACCAGTCTCAGAGTGCAGACATTTATTCTCACCTCAATGCAAAGCGGCCTGTCTGTACCTGATACTATGGCCCCTTGCTTCAGACATCCGAGCCAGGGGAATAACCATCCCTGCTTCCAATCTGTCTCGCTCAATCAGAGTGTTATATATTTCACTGAGATCTCCACTAATTTTCCTAAACCGCATGGAATACAAGTCCAGACCCCCAAACTCAGATCCCATAACAAGTCTGTCATCCCAGAGATCATTCTGGTCATCCTTTACTGCTCTCTCTCAATGTCAGGTTTGTCCTCGATTAGGAACAGAGACCAAAACTGCACACAATGCTGCACAATGTTCTAGATGGCGTCTCACCAAGACCCTGTACCGCTGCAGTAATAAACTCGCACTCCTGTACTCAAATCCCCCTGAACTGAAGGTGAATACAGCAGTTATCTTTCTCCCTACTTGCTGCTCCTGAATTATTGCTTTCAGTGACTGGTGGACAGGGAGATCAAGATTCCTTTCAATGTTACAGCTCCCCACTTGCTGGGTCTATATACACTGGTCAGCGTGCCAATGCCATTCCCAGTATTGTCACCTGGATTCAGAACTCACTGCCTTACATGGATTCGGAGGCTGCACAGAAATAAACAAAAATGCAGCTTAAGTTCCTTTATAGAGCAACATTTTTCAAACACTCCCTTTTCAAATGATAGGCTGCCATTCTTTTGTTCCCAACAAAGTACACAGCATCTCATCTCTCCCATTGCTCTCCATCCGCCACGTATCTGTCCAGTCATTTCACTTATCTCAGTCACCTTGGAGCTTTTTTACATCCTCCTCACCCACTCACAAGCTGACATTGTTTAGTGCTGTCAGCAAACTTGAGAATATTGCATTTGAGACACTCAACCAAATATATGATGTGTATTGGCAATAGCTGGCGCCCAAGCCACGATCCTTGCGATATACCCCTAGCCTTCCACTAAAAAAAATGTTGTTTTATTCCTTCTCACTGTTTCCTGCCAGCTCTGTCCTTCGAGAACCCTGACCATGTATTAGCCCCAGTCCCACAGGATTCGTATTTGCACAATAGGTGTGGGGCTTTATCAAAAATCTTTCTGAAATTCCACTCGGATTGCATTGATAGCTTCTACATAATTTTGCTTAAAGCCGCTTTCTCAAATATGATTCCCATTTCATGAATCACTGTTGACTTTGTCTATGCTCATTAATTTCAGTCTGATACTTTCTCTAAACTGTTTAGTTGATAATTTAATTCTATTCCCCTTTTCTCACCAGAGTAAAGTTCCCTCGTATTATAGGAAGTTTTCTTTTTTGTTTTGCTTTCTTCCGTAAAGGCATAACTGAAGTATTTGCTCCATAGTTCTGCTATTTCCCGGTCCTCAATTATCTGGTATCAAACCGTAGGAAAGCTGCACATTTATTTCCCTTAATTTTGACATTGACGTATTTTCAGAAAATATGATAAGTTCTGTCTTATAAACTTTGTTAAGATATTCTTCAGAAACCTATCAATTCCTATTTTAAGGTACTCAGTGATTGGACTTCCACAGCCATACAATCACAGAAGCAAAGACTCTGTACTATCAGAAATACAGCACGGTCTACATTAGACACACTTCGCGACACAATAACCATAGCCGTGAATCTTAAGGCATTTCAAGTGCACTGCCGGGTATTTTCTCATAGTTTTGAGGTTACCATGACAACTCGCCTCTCAAGAAATGCATTTCAGACCCCAACACATTCTGGGTGAAAAGCAATCCTCAAATCCTCACTAAACCGCAAACCCTTCACTTTAAAAGTGTGGCCCTTTGACTAAAAGGAACAGCTGCTGTCCATCCACACTGTCCATGCTCCTCGTAATCCTATCCTTCAGAATCACGTCTCCCTCAGCCTCTACTCCCCCAAACTAAACAACCCAAGCTTATCCAGCCTCTCTCCATAGCTGATATGCTCCATCTCAGGGAACATCCTGGTGAATCACCTTTGCACCCCCTCCAGTGCAGTCACATCCTTCCTGCAATGTGATTCTCAGAACTACACACAGTATTCCATCTTGGCCTCACCAAAGTTCCACATAGCTCTTATAATCTGTGCCTCAATGAATCAAGGTTATGTTTACAGTCCCCTATGCTTTCCCAAATTGTGTATTAACCTGTACATCACATTCAGGGATGTGTGGAGAAGCACCCTCTGACCTTCCTAGTGTGCTGCCATTCATTGAGACCTCCCCTGTCTGGTTCCTTCTTCCAAAGTGTATCACCTCATATTTATCAGGGTTACATTCCATCTGCCATTGATCTTCCTAGCTGACCATTCCATCTGTATCTTCCCGGAACTTAAGGCCTTCCTCCCCACTGCCAACCAACCGGCCATTCTGCGTATCAAACACAATCTTATTTGTCTCACTCCCCACCCCTCGTCCATATTCACAGCTACATCATTTATGAGTACCACAAATATTAAAGTTGAAAATCGCACAATATCAGGTTAGAGTCCAACAGGTTTTTTCGGAGGCACTAGCTTTCGAAGCGCTACTTCTTCATCAGGTGATTGTGCGCTTTGATGAAGAAGCAGAACTTTGAAAGCTAGTGCCGCCGAATAAACCTGTTGGACTATAATCTGGTGTTTGGGATTTTTAGCATTGTCCACCCAGTCCAACACCAGCACCTCCGAATCACAAATAATAAGGGACACATCACTGATCCCTGTGGTATACCATTGGACACTGGCCTCCAGTCACACAAGGAGTCAACCACCATCTTGTGTCTCCTACCACTAAACTTCATTTGCATGCAATTTGGCAAGTCACTAATGAGTCCTATCTGTTCCCTGGTCATTCTGTTCCGTTAGCCACACTTGTAGAATATCTGTGAATTCTCCCTAATCTTGCCCTGCCAGCAGGTTTCCATGCCCCTCTGTTAGTTAGTCCCATACACTTGCAGAATTTCCTCCTTATTGCAGTCTTAAATGGTCTGTCCTTTATCCTGCCATTATTTCCCTTGATTGTGTATTAGGCAGCCGGAGAAACATCCTATTAATTTCCAACTTGTCACATGTTTTGTGAATTTTATACATTTCACAGTGACCCACCTCTCATTCTTTGAAATTCTAGAGAACACAGGCGGAGTTTCCTCATCACGCAATCTCGCCAATTGAGGGATTAATCTGGACAATGTCCATTGAGCATCCTCTGTGGTCAGTATATTCTTTCTCAGATTTGGTGACCAAAACTGTACTCAGGTATCCCAGGTACATTACTCACTAACATGCTGTTCAACTGCTTCAACATGTCTTTACATCTATATTCTGACTCCCTTAAAGGAAGGCAATCCAAACTTTAACTTACCACTTGCAGATATTCCTCTAAATACCCTTCACATTCATTGCATTTACGAACTCATTGTCTGAGTTCTTATACAAAGCCTTCTGATAATCTAAAATATGCCAGTTGTACTGGTTCCCCATTATCTATGTTGTAAGAATCAACTTCAAACAATTCCAAAGCTTGTCAAGTATGATTTCCCTTTCACAATTGCAGCCTGATTCTCTTCAATGTTGCTGTTAATTTCTAAATAACGAATATCACATCCTATATAATAGACTCCAACAGTTTCCCCACAAATGTCAAGTTGATTCGTCTGCAGTTCTCCACACTATCTCTTCTTCCCCTTCTGGATGCTTGCATCACTACCGTACATCTATAGTGCTTGGATCACGTTTACGAATGTCCATTTATCTACAACGGCTTCCGTTGTAGAATGCACGGGGTAATAGAACACAGTCATCGACAGTGCAACTAATACTTCTATTAGTGGTTTATTTCTGAAGATTTTGGTTTGAAGTACATTTTGTTTGTCAAGGTTAGCAATGCTCAATCCAGCTGCATGTTAAAGTAGAGTTTTGTTACTAATATAAATTGACTTTATGTCTTTCGATCCACAAGTCTTATATAATAATGTTGTATTTCTGGGTGATTTTCTGGATCTTCCTCCATGAAGACAGATGGAAAGTAATTGGTTATTTGCTAGGCCATTTCCCTGTTATCCATATTAATCTCCAAAATTGCAGATTTCCACATTTGACTTTGCTTTTCTCTTTCCTTTGAAATATAGAACATAGATTTATGCAGTCTTTGTATTCCTGTTTGTTTGCATGCATGTTCGCTTTTTGATTTCCTTACCCGTTTCATGGCCCTCCTTTTCTGGATCTTAAATTTCTGAGAATTCTCAGGATTCCACAATGTCTGGAATTCTTCTGAAGTCACTTCCTGTGATTCATGTAATCTTTAATTTATTGTTAACCATTGTTAACTCACTTTCTCACTCTTGAGTGTTTTACCTAAATAAGACCATAAGACATAGACATAGGAGTGGATTTAAGGCCATTCGGCCCATCGAGTCCACTCCGCATAAATAGACATATTTTTCAGACTTTGTAGTATTTCTATAAATCTCCTGGTCCTGACCTGGTTGGTACTTTTGCATCAGCGGTAGCCAACGGGTGAAGTCCTGGCAAATGGAGGGTAGTGAATGCTGTGCCGTTATTCAAGAAGGGCTACAAATAAAAACCGGAGAACTATAGACCAGTAAACCTAAAATATGTAGCAGGTAAGTTACTTGAGAAGATTCTGAGGGAGGAGATATACATGCATTTGGAAAGACAGAGCCTTGTGAATGGGGGATTATGGTTCACACATTTGTTAGACTGCTTTGATGAAGTGACCAGTAACTTTGGCAAGGGCACTGTTGTATATATAGTCTGTATGGATTACAGTAAGGCCTTCAATAAGGTTTCACATGGTACTCTGCTCTGGAAGGTTAGATCATATGGAATTGAGGGGGAGCTGGCAAATTAGGTCCAAAATTGGCTTGATGATAGGAAAAAGAGGGTAATCGTGGAAGGATGATTGTCGGACTGGAGGCCTGTGATGAGTGGAATGCCTCAGGGGTCGGTGCTGGGACCACATATTCATATATTACACATATCTATGATTTAGATGAGAATGTACAGGCATGATTTTTAAGTTTCAAGGTGACACTAAAATAGGTGGTATCGTGGGCAGTGAGGAAGGTTCTCAGAAATTTCAGAAATTACAACAGTACCTTGATCAGGTGGGGAAGTGGGCCGAGAAATGGCAAATGGAATTTAATTCAGATAAGTGTTAGGTCTGGCAGTTTAGAAAGTCAAATCAAGGCAGGAGTTTCATGGTGAATGGCAGGGCCTTAAGGAGTGCAGTGGAACAGAGTGACGCTGGAATTCAGGCGCACGGTTTTCTGTAAGTGGAGTCCCAGGTAGATAAGGCACTGAAAAAGGCATTTGACTCACTGGCCTTCATCAGTGAGAGCACTGAGTATCGAAATTAGGGAGTTATATTGCCGCTGATGCAAAAGTACCAACCAGATCAGGACCAGGAGATTTATAGAAATACGACAAAGTCTGAAAATATGTTGGCGAGTCCATACTTGGAGCGTCATGTTCAGTTTTGTTCACTTTGCTCGTGGAAAGATGTTATTAAACTGGAAAGAGTGCAGAAGAAATTTACAAGGATGTTGCCAAGACTCAATGGTCTGAGTTGTATTGAGGGGTTGAACAAGCTAGGAGTTTTTACTTTGGAATGTATGAGGCTGAGGGGGATCTGATAGTAGTGTATAAGATCATGGGATGCATGGATAGAGTCAATGCACTCAGTCTTTTTTTCCCCAGGATTGGGCAATCACGGACTAGAGGGCATCAAACTAAGGTCAGAGGGGAAAGAGTCAAAGGGAACCTGAGGGGCAATTTCTTTTAAACACAGAGTGGTATGCATATGGGATGAGCTGCCAGCAGAAGTGGTTGAGGCGGGTACATTCACAAAATTTAAAATACATTTGGACAAATACACATGTAGGAAAGGATTAGAAGGATACAGGGAAATGGCAGGGAAATGGGGTTAGTGTGAATGGACATTTTGTTCGAAATGGACCATTTTGGGCAAAATGGCCTGTCTCCGTGCTGTAAGACTATATAGGTCTAAAACCCATTGTTCTCCTACTGAATGTTATATTGTATTTTCCCAATTCACTGGAGCGAACTTGACACTCTAGCCTCTGGGCTTCCATGATGTTTGACCAGAATGTTCAAACATTCCACATTGAATGCAGACGCCGTGTAAAATACAACATATTAATGTCACTATTCCTCCAAAGCTGCTTCAGAGCAAGGTTAGTAATTAGTCCTTCCGACCACACAATAGACAATAGGCAATAGACAATAGATGCAGGAGTAGGTCATTCTGCACTTCGATCCTGCACCACCATTCAATATGATCATGACTGATCATCCTTCATCAGTATCTCACAACACCAAATCCGAAATAATCTGCTCTCTAGTTTGGTTCACAACATTCTCTTCAACCGACCTGATATACACTAAAGGAATTTATTTTTCACAACATTAGCAGTCACTTAGTTAACTCAGTTTCGATGCAACTTGACACCATCCATTATTACTGCAGAACCCACAAGTATTTGCTACTCATTCACAGAATGAGGGCTTAGCTGGATAACCAGCATTTACTGGCCATGCCAGACGGCAGTTAGGAGTCAACAGCGTTGCCTTGGATCGGAGTGACATGCAGGCCAGACCAGATAAGAACAGCCGTTTCATTCCCTAAAGGACATTAGTGAACCAGATGAGTTTTTCCAACAGTCAGGAATGGATTCCCGATCACCATAAATCCTTGATTCCAGATACTTATTGAATTCAAATTCCACAATCTGCCATGGCAGGATTTGAAACCATGTCCCCAGAACATTACCTGGGTCTCTGGGTTAAGAGCCCAGCGATAATATCATTATGTCATAGCTTCCCTTTGCATATAGTTGCATATATGATTTCCAGAGCATATGATGCAAAATATTTGCGCGACAGTTTTGGTTCAGATATATAACACAAGTTTGTTTTTCCTTGCTATTTGTAAGACCCACCCAAACTCATTCTGTGGAATCTGGGGGACAGAGCCTATGTCGTTATTAGTGATAGAGTTGGATAATGCATTCGAGGAGGCTCACCTCGATGCTGAGATGATCTGAAGACATGTCAAGCAATACAGGACAAGCATCAATATCCAACCCGCTCATCAGGATAAGTGTCACCGTATATTCTCACTGCTCCCTCACACTCATTGTATGTCTCTTATAGCACCTACCCTTGACCAAGGCTCACTTTCTATCTCCAGATAAGGTTCAAGCACAACCACTCTCATTGTTGAATTCAGCACCTTCCCTCCCCCACATTGTCTGTCCCTGGTGCAATAGCCCCGCGCACTAATAGCACTACATGGATACAACACTATGGACAGACTCCCTCCGGCCACCTCACCATGTCACACCTTACCCAGCCTAGCACTAACAGCAGGGCCATCCACTCCCACCCTCACTCATTCCATCCCTTTCTCCCATTCCAGGAGAAACAGCCTGGAATAGGACAGAAAGGGCCAAGCCGGGTGGTGGAGTGCCGGATATCTGTCCCCTCATCCCCTTACCCTGATATGTGGGAAGGATCCTGGAGAGAACCGGAAAGGACCAGGAGGCCTTGTGTGGAGATTCGGTAACATCCACGTCCCACCTACCGAATAAGAAGCAGTGTTCAGTAAAGAGCAATTCTCAATTCAAACCTGCTGTCAGTTCAAGCTTCATCTCTCTAACTCGCAGAAGAACAGATACCCCATTGCACAGAGATGCAGGGATTGAAATACACAGACGTATTGGTAAATACCCCAATATACTAACATACACAATGCATACAAGGACATAAGCGTGCACACAAGGAGAAGCACACAAAGACATAAACAGTCACACACAAATAGACACAAACAGAGATAGAAACACACAGGCTGATACAAAGACAGACAGACATAGTCACACAAATAGAAAAGTAACAAGTACATGGACACACACATACATAAATGCACATTAAGACACAGACACGAGTGCCATTAGGACTCAAATAAATAAGTTTTTGATTTATAAGGAGATCCAGGATTCCAGGGCAAGGTGTGAGAATGATGTTGAGGAACATATTAGAAATAACTGAATGGTATATCAGACTCGATAGGCCAAATGGTCTAATTCTGCTCCTTTTTTAACGCTCGTGTGGTGTTATGCTATCAGGTATTCTCTTCCTGAGACAGTAGCAGCAACATATTTGATTGGAAACAGTCAGTGGTAATGTGGGAAAAGATTGGAGGGCAGACTGGTTAATGTCTATTCCTAGTTATTGTACCACTTTATTCGAAAAGGGGCAGTGATTTGATATGAGATAAACACATATTTTAAAAAAATTGTGTCCCACAATGAAAGAAGGATGTCCCTTTCCCTTTACTGTTGTGCTATCTGTGGTGTCCTCATCCTCAGGGAGTAGTGAAGACTCGGTTAATTTAGGTATTTTAGTTTGAGATTGACTGATCTTTGCAGGACAGGAGAGTCAATGCTTATTGGGAACAGACAGGAGACGGATGGTCAGACACACTCGGATCAGCCATGAGCATTCTGAATGGTGCCACCAAATGGCCACTGCTGCCCCTTTCCAATGTGTTGTTCCATCAATCCACCCTCCCGGCCGTTACCAGAGTATACTGTTGCCCCTATCCCACGTGTTGTTCCCTCAATCCACGCTCTCGGCCGTTACAGAGATATACTGCTGCCCCTACCCCATGTGTTGTTCCCTCAATCCACCCCTCGATGCTGTTACAGAGATATACTGCTGACCATACCCCATGTGTTGTTCCCTCAATCCACCCCTCAGTGCGATTACAGGGTAGAGGACCATCCCATTCAGCCAGACTGGATCGTTACAATGAGACGGGAGGAGACCATTCTGCCCCTCCAAAGAATTACACAGGAATATAGGATGAAGTAATTCAGCTCGTTTTGTACATTACACAGCCCAGGACGAGGCCATTCAACCCGCCTGAACAGCTGCACAGGAACAGGGATGCTGTCACTAACAGGAAATAGACAGTAGTGATATATGATTTTTTAAACAAAACTGTAACTAGTTTTGACTCAGCGATCACTGTAGGGTCACCAATGATCAATAATCTATGTAAAATATCTGGATGAATAGACTGAATGGATCAAAGCTGAACTACCTAGTAAACCAAAATGATCATTCATTAGATCTTCAAATGGAGTAGTGAATTTGCATTATGATACAGGGAAGGTTAGTGAGCGTAACCTCAGCAGAAATAATATAACGTGAGTTGTCTATTGCAGTCGGGAACAATTTAAAAGCAGAGAGATTGCAGAACTCTGTGATGCAGATGTTTTTCATATTTTTGGTACATGAATCATATGAAAATGAAGCAGATGCAGCAAGTGATGCTGAAGGTAAGTGGAATGATGCTGTTTGCGGCAACGGGTATTGGGTTTAATTTTGAATATTTCACTGTATCTGTACAGGGCATAGCTGAGAACACATCAGATACATTGGGTGCTGTTCTGATCCTCTAAACTAAAAACCGGATACAATTCCTTTCAAAGAGGTTCAAAGATGCTTCCCTTTACTCATTCCTGAAATGAAGGCCTTTTGTTATCGGGGATTATCTGTTTAGATCTTAAATGAGAAATCTTACTGAACCACGATTTTCAGAGAAGTCCTTCAGCTGGATACATATTTTTTCTTGTTAAGAAAACTAAAGCTAGATAATATTTTTTTGAATGAGATGCATTGATATTAATACAAATATTATGAAGATATCAACTCATTTTTAAAAATTACGCAGATGCATATAAACATCTCATCAAATCATAAAACGGGCACATTATTTTCTTTTGCTAATGAAAGACACTGTGCACAACTACAGCAATGATGCTGCATACAGCATACAGTCTATTATCACCCATTCCAGAGAATGTACACGGAGAGTGCACATGGTCCAGTTTGGTGTACAGTTGACATTCTTGTATTTTCCCACACAGAGACGGAGAAAAATATTACCTGCCTCAGAAGCAGCAGCCAACTGGTCTCTCTCTCTCTCTCTCTCTCTTACTTTGGTCTGCCTGAAAACAAGGTGTGAGAGCAGAAAATTCCTGAGTCATCTTTACCACTCGTGGAGGATTCCTGATGAGGATTCATAGGAATCGCTGTACAGCTCAAAGCAAAGGGAATTCAGCCAAATCCAACTGTTCTGGGAATAAATCCTCAATCCCAGACATTTGTGTGAGCAGAATAAGTTCAAAGTCAGAAAAATATTTGAGACACTCTATCATTTTACCATTTGTTCACAGTTCAACTTTCTGTGTCTCAGATTTTTCTAGAAAATTACCCCGTCCGATACCTATATCATTGGACACAGCACTCAACTGGTTACATTTAAAATTTGCTTTCACCAATAGAGGAGTGGGAAAAGACATGAGTGACCCTCCAACATTGGGCAGAACACGAACAAGTGATTTTCAAAGGGTTGTGAAGGTGTGAATTCCCTTCCACAGAAGATTGTGATGTCTGGATATTTCCATTTGTTCAAAATTATCTATGTAAGACATTTGAAAGACAAATGAATGTAGGGAAATGTACACTGACAGAAAAGTGCTGCTGAGACCTTAATCAGATCATAGTGCATGGTAGAGCCGTGACAAAGTGTCTGATGACCCACTCTTGCTCCACAGTCCCGTGTTACTATGGTGCCTTCAGCCTCTCACAACTCCTGTAAGGTGCAGACGGGGGCCACTTGCTCCAAATACCTGGTCCACAGTAACACAGGATCTCAAATAATCCCTCACAACTGTCACACACAGATTGGTATGGATTGGAAAATGTTATTTGGAAATCCAGACTAGTTCTGAAAGACGCCTCTGGTCTGTTTACAGAGTGCCCCCTCACTGCAACTTGTGCTTCATTTGTTGGTCTTGGTCTAGACCAGGATTCGTTATGAATAAAGCTCCATACCTCACCCAGAGATGACTCAGAAATGCTTTGCTCTCTCTGATTACAACATACAAAAACAGTACATCCAGGAAAATTACAGCCGTTTACTTTGAAATTACAGAAAATGGAAACATAAGGAACACGAATAAATAATTCGGATGGTCAAGACATTGTATACGATCATGGCTGATCTACTGTTAGTATTAACTCCTCCTTAATGCTCAGTTCTTCACAGCCCTCAGCTTTCTGACAGGTCAAAGATTCATGTACCACCTCTTTAAATACTTTCAGTGATGTAGCTCCCCTAACTCTCTAGTCCAGATAATTCCTGACATTGATTACCCTCTGTGAGAGGGTAATCCTGACATTGATTACCCTCCTATGAATCGTCATTCTGTGAGAGGAAAACACTCTCTACACATGCACCGTCACCTATTGATGTGAACAAGAGGTGAACACAGGGGCTCAGGAAAGAGTGAATGGCCTTGATACCAAGGCAGTAGTTGACTGAGGATGTCATCGAGACCATCTACTTATTTGAGCTTAATGAGAATCACGTCTCACCTCCTCACTGTTTGGGGTCTTTCAGAGCACGAAGGAAGATGTTTGTGGTCGGTGGCCGACAATCCTCTTAGTCCCGGGGCATCTCTTCAGGAGATCCTCAGATTAACTTCCTCAGCACAAACATCTTCAGCTCCTTCGTCAACGTCTATGTGTCCCATGCCCGGCGCCCCCCCATCTATCCCAAGATCAGAAGCGGAGTGATCACTGAAGATTACACAATATTCCGAACATTTTTTCCCCACTCAGCTCCTGAAGCGGTCTGTGTCTATATTCAGCAAGACCCAAACAACATTCATGTTTGTGCTGTTAAAGTGTCGGTAACATTCATGTAACAGAACGGCCAGGCACTGCACATTTCCACAGTTAAAAGAGGAGCTCAGTCAGCACCTCAAGCTGGTTACACGCAAATATGTGGAAACTGTTCAGCCCATCGAAATGACTGAACAAGAAGAGGGACAGACCATTCAATCCTCCTACCTGTTCCACAGGAAGAGGAGGCGTCTGGTCAGTACATTGAGCTGTTAAACAGGAACAGGCAGAGATCAGTAAGACCCCTAACCTGTTCTATAGAACCGGGAGGAGACCATTTACCCCTCGAGACACTTACACAGGAATAGGAGGGTGTCATTGATGCTCCAACCTGGAAAACGAATGGAGCAGATTTGCACTCATAGAATGCTCACAATGTTCCTCGTGACTCCATTGCCTGTGGAACAAATTATACTTTAACATGTTTTGTTGGCAGTGAGCAAGGAAGCCAAATGTTTTGTGCCAAGCCTCAAGGAGGCATATTCCATCTCCAAGAAGACAGACCCATGTTCACCGTGGGGCTCAGAAGCTGGTGGGAATAGTTAACTGTTTTATAATGAAGGTACTTCGGCTCCTGTCGCGATGGTGGATAACGTGAAGTTCTATGTATGATCACACACCAAATGCACTATATTAATGTTGGAAGAGTTTAGTTATGACTGTCTCTCTCTCTCTCAATCGATATGGGGAGTGGTGTGGACTGAGAGGAACGTTCTCAGAGTCTTTTAAGCCACCGAGCATCATGTAAATCAATTTAAAAAAACATGGAATTCATCACCGTATTAGTTCTGTTCGGAATATAATGAGTGACTGTCCATCACCTTAAGTTTCAATGTAATCACCTCTTATTTCTTCAAAGTGCAACAGATTAATCCTCATGCACTCCCGATGGTACAATCATCCCAACAATTAGTCTGGTGAAACTCCTTTACACTCTTTCTGCCAAGAGGATTATTCCTTATAAAGGAATGAAAATCTGTGCACAATACACCAAATACTATCTCAACAACACTCTAGGGGTGATCACAATAATTCTGTTCCCTCCCTTAGCTGTCTCAGCTTCTTTCCTGTGGTATAAAAAGCCATTCCTTTTCTCTGCATTTTGAATTTTCTCTGGAATTTTGAAGTTTCTTACATCTGTGCGTCAGTCATCACCAGAGGTGTCGATGGAGATGTATATCACGTTCAGAGGGAGATTCAATCAGAAAGCACCCGGAGGAAACCCACGCTGACGCAGGGAGAACGTGCAAACTCCACACAGTCAGTCGCCTGAGGCGGGAATTGAACCCGGGTCTCTGGCACTATGAGGCAGCAGTGCGAACCGCAGTGCCACCGTGCCTCCCACATGCCACCGTGCCACCCACAATGCTGATCTTGAACTGAGTGGCTGATTCAGCTATTGCACAGGATAATAAAGAGTGAACCACATTGCTGTGGGTTTGCAGTCACACAGAGACCTGAACATGAAAGGAAAACCCATTGCCTTCTCTAGAGGACATGAGGAAAACAGATATGCTTCTGTTTAAAACTAAAGGTGATAATTTCATTTGCATTTCATCAACTTCCTTCAGGAGACACCAAAAGATTATTATTCTGTGCCGCTCGATTATGAGTAAATGACTTGACCACCATGCACTGTCTGTCCATCTGACAGATTCTGTGGAGAGAAGAAATTACCCATCTCAAGTGCAAATATTTTGTGACGTAAGCATAGTTTGAAGGGACTTGAAACGGTTATATCTGGATTTACCAAAGGCACAAACGATGAAGTATTCAGCAGTTGCATTGAGGCTGAGAAGGTGACTGAAATATCCGGTATGTGGACTTGGGCAGGATTGGTGAGTGGGGAGAATATGTAGAAATGTAAATATGAATGAAGAAAAAAGATAATGGAGATTAAGAACAGTGTGGTTTCTCCTCGTGTATTGTTGAGTAAGTTGTGAATAGTAATGTTATAATCAGTAATGAATAAAATTTTTGACTGGATCTGAAAATGATGACTTCCAAATTTTAAAATTTGAATATGAACTGCAATTCAGTTCAACTCAGTTTAATGGTCAGATGGAATGACTTACCAGGAACACCAACTATAGCGAGGATGGGATAGTAAACACCTTGAATAATCCAAAGGATATCTTCGATCCGTGATGCTAATGATATCCAAGGCTGAGAAAGATAGTAAAGACCCGAGGATAAACTCCTGTCTGTTGTAATATTCCAGTCTAATGTTCTCAGATTCTGATCCATTAATGGAACATTCCAGTCTAATGTTCTCAGAGTCTGATCTCTCCTCCCCCTATCTCTCGAGCTGCTGATCCCTGTTAGTCCAGTCATTGATGCTCCCGCCCATACTGGGATAACACATTGAACCGAGTCCTTAATTAATAGAAGAGGCAAACCCTCCAGTGACACATCTCGGATCCACGGAGACTGACATCAATCACAATCACTGAACAAATAGCTCCAGCCAACGCCTTTCAATGCAATATTGTTTTATTCAAATTCAAAACAATGATTCAAACTGTCATTTTCTGGATGGGCTATGTGAAGGTGACAGATAAAATAAATCTTGAGGCCGGTAGATCAATTGAGTGCAACCATTCAATCTGTCTTGGATGCATGAGTAATGCCATAAGTTTATCAGAACGTAAACATGCGTCTCTGATTATAAATGGAAACATGCATCCTGGAACTATTGATCAAGTATCAGAATTTCAATTAAACAATTTTTATAATTCATGATCTGAGGCGAATGTGTGTCTGAGAAACGTAGGGTTGTAACAGTCAAATAGCATGGATAACAGAGAATTGTACGTGACAAATGCAATTCAGATTGTTAATCCAGGTTTAGAGAGAGGCAGATGAGGACTGTACAATTGATGTTATCGACGTTAGTGAACTGTGATGAAGTGTCATTTACTGGACTTCAATTACAGTGTGAATATGGTATTGTGGAGGAGACAGAAAACAGAGAGAATCGGGGGACATGGCAGTTCAGACTGGAGGGAGGGATAATAATATTCCCCAGTCATCAGTATTGGAATGTTACTCTTTACAACTCATATGGAGAACAGATTCAAGGATACATCTAAAGTGAGGAATGAGGAGTAAAATTTGTTTATTGAACACAAAATACTGGGACAAAATGATTTTCTGTCCGAACTAAATTATGGGAAGTACAAAGAAATAAGGTACACTCATGATAGTGAGCTCCTTAAATTGAAATGTGTATTACAAAACCACGAAAGTGGTGTGCAATCTTTCTCAATCATTATTTGGCCCACACTGAGATGCTGATTTCCCCTCTGTCAGTGATCCACCTCACTGAGTTTCTCTGGCGCAGTATCTCAGTATTGAAGGGGTACTCAGTTCCTGCTGCTGTTCACCCAGTCTGTTTAAATTAAATCACCTTCTCATTGTAGAGAAAAAAAAAATCACTTGGCCTTTTGGACTCTGTTTAACTGTCAGCAACTCAGCTCTGTGATATAATTGGCGATAAATGCTCTGGGACCACAGCCAGTATCTGCACAGTGCTCAAACGGTATGGCAATAGATAAAGACCTTGCCGTCCGTGAGAATTTCTAAATAAAACTTCCATTTTCTGTACGTTCCTGTCTATCTCCCCTCATGCTGTCTTCTGATCTATCCAACTTACCCTCGTTTAACATCCCTGTTTCCAAATTGTGCAGTTGTACAGCTTGATGTTGTGGCCATTTTGGAGAAATAGATAGAGCAGGGACAGGACTGATCGTTGGAGGGTCCGGGGTTTAAATGCTTCAGTAAGAACAAGGAAGGTACTAAAAGTGGGGCGGGTGGGGGTTGGGGTGGGGGAGGGTGGGGTGTCATTGAAAATCAAAGACAGCATTACGTTGGTAGAAAGGATGCTTGATAAGGACTTGCCTACTGAGATAGTATGGGAAGAGGTTGGAAACAAAAACGGAGAGGACATCCTGTTGAAAGTTCTCTATTTCCGTCTGAAAAGTTCCAGAGATGTAGAGGAAAGGATTACAAAGATGATGCTGGATAGGAGCAAAAATAACAGAGTAGTTGTTATGGAATAATTTAACTTTCCAAATATTGACTGGAAATGCTGCAGTTCAATTATTTTATAGGGGTCGGTTTTTGTCCAATGCTTGCAGAATGGTTTCCTGACACAGTATGTAGATAGGCCAACAAGGGCCGAGGCCAAATTGGATTTGGTACTGAGTAATGAACCAGACCAGGTGTTAGATTTGGAGGTAGGTGAACACTTTGCTGATAGCGACCACAATTCAGTTATGTTTACATTAGCGATGGAAAGGGACAGGTGTATACCGCAGGACAAGAGTTATAGCTGGGGGAAAGGCAATTATGATGCGATTAGGAAAGGTTTTAGGATGCATAGGATGGGGAAGGAAGCTGCAGAGGATGGGTACAATTTAAGTGCGGAGCGTTTTCAAACAACAGCTACTGTGTGTCCTTGATAAGTTTACACATGTCAGGAAAGGAGGATGTGGTCGAGTGAGGATGTTGTGGTTTACTGAAGCAGTTGAATCTCTTGTCGAGAGGAAGAAGGAGGCGAATGTAAAGATGAAACGTGAAGGCTCAGTTCGGATGCTTGAGAGTTACAAGTTAGTCTGGAATGACTTAAAAAAAGAGCTAAGAATAGCCAGGAGAGAACATGAGAAGTCTTTGGCAAGTAGGATCGTGGAAAACCCTCAAGCTTTCTATCAGTATGTCACGAATAAAAGAATGACCAAATGAACATTAATGGCAACCAAGGACAGTAGTGTTAAGTTTTGTGTGGAGTCTGAGGAGATAGGACAGGCAGTAAATTAATATTTGAATCAGTATTCACAATGGAAAAAGAAAATGCTGCCAAGGCCAATACTGAGATACAAGCTATTAGACTGGACAGGATTGAAGTTCGTAACGTGGAGATATTAGCAGTTCTGGAGAGTGTGAAAACAGATAAGTCCCCTGGGCTAGATGGGATTTACCATAGGATTCTCTGAGAAGCTAGAGAGGAGGTTATGCAACCATTTGTTCGGACTTTTACATCGCCATTATCTACAGGAACAGTGCCAGAAGATTGGAGGACAGCAAACATTGTCCCCTTGCTCAAGAAATGGAGAAGAGACAACCCTGGTAATTATATACCTGTCTTACTTCGGTTGTGCGTAAAGTGTTGGAAAGGATTATAAGAGATAGGATTTACTATCATCTAGAAATGAATCATTTGATTAGAAATAGTCAACAAGGTTTTGTGAAGGGTATGTCATGCATCACAAATCTTACCGAGTTCATTGAGAAGGTAATCAAACAGGTGGATGAGGGTAAAGTGAGGTGTATGGATTTCAGTGAAGCGTTTGATAAGATCCCCCATGGTAGGCTATTGAAGAAAATATGGAGAGTGTGGTGTTGGAAAAGCAGAACAGATGAGGCAGCGTCCAAGATGCAGACAAGTTAATGTTTCTCTTGTGAGCCCTTCATCAGGAATCAGTTTTCTGGTCTGCAGCATCTGCAGTCTTCATTTTCTCCTCGCTCCTCGGATGTTGCCTGACCTGCTGTGCGTTTCCAGCACCACATTCCCGACTCTGATCTCAAACATCTGCAGTCCTTACTTTCTCCCAGAAAATATGGAGACGTGGAATTGTGGGTGACTTAGCGTTTGGATCACAAATCGGCTCGCTGAAATCAGACAGAAGGTGGTAGTTGATGGGGAATGTTCATCCTGGAGTTTAGTTGCTCGTGGTATACTGCAAGGATCTGCTTTGGAGTGACTGTTGTTTGTCCTTCTGAAAATGACCTTAATGAGGGTATAGAAGGATGGGTTAGTAAATGTACGGTTGGCAGAAAGGTCGGTGGATCTGTCGGCAGTGCTGAAGGATGTTGTAGGTACTGAGCTGTAATGTTCTATGTGCATGGACCTACAATGGGCTAAATAGCTTCCTTCTGTGATGTAACAATTCTGAGGTACTCTGCCCCACAATAAAAGCTTTAGGTGCCTGGAGAGACAAGCTGCTCCAGTAAAGGACACACACTGCACAGTCATCCATCATCTCTTCCTGTTTTCTGATATACAGCGGCCTCAAAATATCAGTCCAAACAAAATAGATTGATTCAAATTCAAGCAGTCAGGAGGACGTTCACCCGAGGGGATTGTCGTTCAGAGGATTCAATGAATAATAAGATTTCAGAATAACACAAAAAATAAAACAATATCACAGCAGCATAATAATTGGCAGCAGAGTAAAACTTACAGTTCCAGATATTTCCAGGTTCAGTATTGTGTACAGTTTTGGTCACCATGCTATAGGAAGGATGGTATTAAACTGGAACTTTACAAGGATGTTGCCAGGACTCAAGGGTCTGAGTCATAGGGAGAGATTGGATAAGCTGGGACATTTCTCTTTCGAGCGCAGGAGACTGAGGGGAGTGAAGTTCTTCGAGAAGCTAGTCATGGCCTACATCAGTTCCAGTCTCCCAGCCTGCCTCGATCCCCTACAATTTTCCTACCAGTGCAATGGATCCATAGCGGGTGCCATATCCCTGGAACATCTGAAGAATAAGGACACCCACGTCAGATTCCTGCTCATTGATTATAGGTTCACCTTCAACACCATTATTCCCTTCAGACTGATCACCAAACTCCCTGACCTTAGTCTTGGATCGGCCCTCTAAAGTTGGATCCTTAGCTTTCTGACATACAGTGCACAATCAGTGAAAATAGGTAAGTGTGTTTCTTCCACAATAACATTCAACACTGAAATCCCAAAGGATGTGACCTCAGCTCCCAACTATACCCCTGTACACCCACGAGTGCATTGCCAAATTTTGAACGAATGCCATCGACATGTTCACTGATGACACCATCATAGTAGGACAGGTATGTAATGAGGCCAGTCAAAATACAGAACGGAAATAGAGGACTTCATGATGTGCTGCACTGAGACCAACCTCTCTTTCAACGTCGGCAGAACTAACCAACTGATCAATGACTTGAGAAAGAAATGAGGAGAACATGCCCCCATCTACATCAATGGAACTGAAGTTGAAAGAGTGGAAAGCATTAAGTTGCTTGGAGTGACGATAACCGATATCCCATGTAGATGTGACAGCCGAGATGGCACAAGAACGCCCCTTCTTTCTCTGGCAGCTCAAGACATTTGACATGTCCACAAGGACCCTCACCAATGTCTACAAATGCACAACTGACAGCAAAGTATCTGCGTGCACAATGACCTGGTGTGGCCACAGCCCTGCCCAGGACAGTAAGAGAAATGACAGAAGGTTGTGTGCACAGCCCATGCCATCACGGAAACCAACATCCTATCCATTGTCTCCAATTACACAGCTCACTGCCACGGAAAGGCTGACAACATGATCAAAGACCCATCGCACCCTGGATCTCCTGCAATCTCTCCCATCAGGCAGACAATACAGAAGCTTGAACACACAAACCAGCGGCTCATGAACAGCATCTTCCCAGCCATTATTAAACTAAGGAATGGACTCTCTAACTTCAAATAATGCTGATCTTGCTCACATTGATGTTGCCTAGAGCATGCCCTTTCTGGTGTAGCCTGTATGCCTCAGACTAAGTTTTTCCCTTACCCTATGGTATGTATGTCCTTGCTTATTTGTAGGAGCGAGATTCCCCAGCTAGGGACAAAGACTCTGGAGGCAGACAGGACACAGGCACGGAATGGACTTTAATTCAAGCAAAACCTGGTTAATGCTGGGAGAATACCTAAGGATCTTCCTCGAATCTGGCTTTGACATGAGAAGACAATCATTTACTTAATGTTTAGCTCAGATCAGAAGGCAAATCAATGACCCACTTCGATTTTGCAGTAAAAATACAGTATTTTTATAAGTTCTGTGTTGCAATGATCGAACACAACTTTGTCAGTGCCCCCTCCACTCCCCTTCTGCACAACCAATCTTGTAAAACAACTGATCAATGATGGACACTCGCACGGACAGCCCGAGGTTCGTATTTGTTTCGGATGTTTAACGATTGTTGTTATCTCTAGTCCTTGGGATCTTTCTATAATGCATTCCAAAGTTCGGGGTTGTGCTCTTTTTAGTCATATCCCTCATTGGTTATCTTGAAGGATTGCATAAATTCTATTCTCCAATGGGCAGGCTATCTCTTATCAAATTCCGTGAATCATATTTTACATTAGAAAGTTTATTCTGTTACAAAATTCGTAATATTATTATTATATCTACTGTTAACCTTTTTCTCAGCGAATTAGACAAGACATGTCAGGCATCTATTTAAGGTTTTATAATTACATGGAAATCTGTGTCCATGATTAGTTACCAAATATTTAACTAGAACCTATTACTGTTGTAAACAGTTTCAAATGCGCAGCTAGCTTCTGAAAGATAACTTGAGTTGCTGTTTTTGTGGATGAACAGAATCCTTACTGAGATCAGAATAAGTTATCTTTTGCAGAGATTCTTCAAAGTTTTTGTGCTACAATTTCATTATTTCATCTGTGTTCTGTTACAAATCATCACTTTTTAAAAAAAGAACTTTCTTTATCACGATGTTGGCATGTTTCAGAATCTTGCGAATCAGATTATCCTTTCTTTTGCTTGGAATAATTCCCTTCTCAAAGGCTCTTTTTTCACTAATACTGAAGCAAACTATTTTAATTTCTAGCTATTTTGTGGCTCTTCAAAAACAGACAGCTGAAGTAGACTTTTCAATTTCGGTCACTCCTTATCCCTAAAAAAGGCAGCTCCAACTCTCACTATGATCTGCCAGAACTGTGTATAAACAAAGAGTGTCACTCTACTTAGATACATGCGACAATGACTCCTATCAAATCAAATGAAACCAAATCTAATGGTAGAGAGAGCGAAATTGTCACAAGGTCAATAGACCCAGATCGAACTCTGCAGCCTGCCACATCCGGCCAAAAATCGTGATAGACGATTAAACAACTAACTGAATTATTCCCATTCTGTCAATGGATCAGCTCTGCACATCAGTGTAAAAAACAAGAAAATAGTATCTGTACCATCCTAGCCAGGGGTGTTGAGTCGATGATTCAACTCACCGTAATCATGATGCTCACAGAATCATAGATTAGTCTTCAACCAATTTGATTCGCTGCACGTGACATGAAGAAACAGCTGAATACAGTAGATACGACAAAAGCAATGGGCCCTGACCCCATTCCTGCAATAGGCCTGAAGGCTTGTGCTGCACAACAAGCCGTATCCCTGGGGAGGCGGTTTCCTTCCAGCTCCAACTCTGACATCTCCCTGGCAATGTGGAAAATTGCTCAGTGTCGGGGAATAATTACAATCTGACCAATTACAACCCTCTCAGTCTCATCACGATAGTCAAATTGGGAGTTCTTTTTGATAGAGCTGTCAAGCAGCACAGACATAACTTGCTCAGTGTGGTTTCTGATAGGTCCCCATGTGGAGATGGTGCTGTTTTGGAAAAGTCACTGGATTACTAATCCAGACCAGGCTAATGCTCTGGCAGCTGTTGGAAGTTACGAACAATTAATAAAATATCGAGATCTCAAATCTGGTGTCAGTAACAGTGAGCCTGAAGTCAATGTCGATTGTAAACACAAATTTGTTTTTCCAATGTACTTTCAGGAAGTGAATCTCCCGTGCTTTCCTGGTCTGGCCTAAATGTGACACCAGACACACAGACATGTGATAAACACTTCAATGGTCTCTGAAAAGGCCAAGCAAGACACACTATTGTATCAAACTGCTCCGAGGTCTTAAAGGATAAAACCGGACAGAACACCCAGGCCCAGCCTCAGTGTGGAAAAAGAATCGGGAATCACAGTCCTGTTGACCCTGCAGAGACCTCCCTTCTAACATCTGCGAACTTGTGACAACATTTACAGAGCTTTCCCATAGACCGCTCAGAAACATCGGGAATGGAATAGGCCATACAGCACATTGAGCCTGCCCCATTCTAGTTAATGTCTGAACATCTCCTCAATGCACTTTCCCCACTCACTGTACACATGCCTTAATGTGATTAACCTTGTGAAGCTATAAAATAGGAACTGCGGTCGTCCCCATGGTCTGTCGAGTTTGCTATCCAATTCAATATAATGATGGCTGACACTTTATTTCGACACCATACCCCTGCTCTCTCCCCCATCCTTTTGTTGTCGAGACATCCTTATTAGTCTTCAGCGCCTTGTCTTCCACAGCCTTATGTGAGAGAGACTTCCCAGGTTCACCAGTCTCTGAGTGCAGACATTTATTCTTATCTAAATGCAATGTGACCTGAGTGTACCTAACACTGTGACCTCTTGTTTTAGACATCCCAGCCAGAGGAATTATCATCACTGCTTCCAATCTATCTAACCCTGTCAGTGTTTTACATACCTCACTGAGATCTCCACTCATTTTCCTAAACCCCATGGAATACAGGCTCAGTCGCCCCATACTCTGCTCCCACAACAAGCCTGTCTTCCCAGAGATCAGTCTGGTCATCCTTCGCTGCACTCCCTCAATGTCAGGATTGTC
Organism: Chiloscyllium plagiosum; assembly: GCF_037043375.1. Classification (NCBI taxonomy): domain Eukaryota; kingdom Metazoa; phylum Chordata; class Chondrichthyes; order Orectolobiformes; family Hemiscylliidae; genus Chiloscyllium; species Chiloscyllium plagiosum. The sequence goes on from NW_028270167.1 coordinate 79,525,467, forward strand.
CTTTATTAGGTACGGAGACCAAAACTGCACACAAAACTGCACAATGTTCGAGTTGAGGTCTCACCAAGGGCTTGTACAGTTGCACTGAGATACCCTTACTGCTGGACTCAAGTCCCCCTGAAATAAGCGTCATTTCCCCCTTTATCTTCCTGACTGCTTTCTGCTCCTGAAATATTGCTTTCAGTGACTGGTGTACAGGGAGATCCCAGATCCTTTTCAATGTTACAGCTCCTCACTTGGTGGATCTGCGTAAACTGGTCTCTGTGCCAATGTATTCCCAGTACTGGCTTCTGTCTTCATAACTCACTGCCCTACATGGAACTCAGAGGTCTGTCCAAACAATAACAAAAGAAAAGTGCAGTTCCCTTTATAGATTGACATTTCTCAACCACTCCCTTTTCAAACGGTTCGCTGGTATTTCAGTGTTTCCAAACAAATTAGACAACATCACATCTATCCACACTGCTCTTCGTCTGCCACATGAAGACCATTTGTTTCAATCCATTTGTTTCAATCACCTTGAAGATTTTTTCACATCGTCCTCACTTTTCAAAATCCTAGTTCCGTCAGCAGACTTTGAAACTTTGCATTTGATTCTCAACGAGATGTTTGAGATGTATTGTGAATATCTGGCGCCCCAGCACCAATCATTGCGATCCCTCATGAGCCTTCCAAACTGAAAACCATCCATTTATTCATACGCATTATTTCCTGTCAACACTCCATTTAAACACCATGTTCATATGTTATCCCTTATCCCATGTGTTTTTACTTTGCACACGAGGCTTGGGACTCTATTACAATTCTTGCTGAAAATCCAAGTTCAGTGCCTCTATTGTTTTTTTTTCTGTAATTAATCAGTTTCTCAAATATGTTTCCCATTTCATCAATGTGTGTTGAATTGTTTCTATGCCCATTATATTTAGTTCCAATAATTTCTCCAAATTAGTTTATTTACTAATTTCATTCTATATCCTTTTCTCATCAGACTCAGGTTTTCACTTATTGCTGGGAAGGCTTTGTTTATGTATTTTTCTGTGAAGGCAGATTTGAAGTAGTTGTGTCATGTTTCTCTGTTCTCCATTCTCCATTCCTTGGTTTCAGACTGGAAGGGAGCTGACACTTTGACTAAAAAGAACAGCCGTTGTCAATTCACCCTGTCCATGCTCCTTGTAATCTTAAACCTGAATTACTCAATTTTCCCTGCTCCAAAATAAATACCTCGAGCTTACCCAGCCTCTCTCCACAGCTCATATGTTCCATCCCAGGGAACATCCTGGTAAATCTCCTCTGCACCTCATCCAGTACAATCACATCCTTCCTGTAATGAGGGTCCCAGAACTGCACACAATATTTCATTTGGCCTTACCGAAGTGCTATGTAAAACTTGTGTAATCTTTGGGTCAATGAATAAAGGCTTTATCTACAGTCATACTGAACTCATCAATTATCATATCCAGTCGCATTCAGAGATGTGAGGAGAAGTACCCTCTGAGCTTCCTAGTGTGATGCCATTCTTTGAGTCCTCCCCTGTCTGGTTCCTTCTCCCAAAGTGTATCACCTCATATTTATCAGGGTTACATTCCATGTGCCATTGATCTGACCATCTGACCGTTCCATCTGTATCTTTCTATAACATAAGACCTTCCTCCTCACTGCCAACCACACGGCCAATCTTTGTGTCAAACACAAACTTACTTATCACACTCCCCGTACCCACTTCAAATTCACATCACTTACGAATACCACAAATAATAAGGGACACAGCATTGATCTCTGCGGTGCAACAGGGAAATTGGGCTCCAGTCACACAAACACCCTTCTACCATTAAGTTGAGTTTGGATGCAACTTGGCAAGTCACTAATAAGCCCTACATGTTCCTTGGTTGTTCTGTTCCACCTGAAATACGTGAAGAATATCTGGGCATTCTCCTTAATCTTGCCCTGCTAGCAGGCTTCCATGCCCCTGTGTTAGTCAGTCCCCTCCGAGGGAAGAATTTCCTTCTTATTAGGGTCTTAAATGGCATATCCTTTATCCTGTCATTATTTGTCTTAAATATAGAGTTCGACAGCGAGAGAAACATCCTGTTTGTTTCCACCTCATCACATGTAGAATAGATTTTTGAAATTTCAGTGCGATCACCTCTCATTCTTTGAAACTGGAGAGGTCGCAAGACAACTCTCTCCATCAGAAATCCTTGTCATCTGAGGAATTAATCTGGAGAATGTCCATTGCACGTCCTCTGTGATCAGTGTACTCTTTCTTAGATTAGGTCACCAACACTGCACTCAATCCCTCAGGTACACTCTCACCAACATTCTATGCAACTGCTTCATGATGTCTTTACCTCTATATTCCGATTCACTTAAACAAACTCCAACCTAACTTTAACTTTCCAATGACACGTATTCCTCCAAATACCATTCACACTAATTGCACTTACGAACTGACTATGTGAGTTATAGAGGCAGAGAGATGTAAAGCATGGAAACAGACCTTCAGTCCAATCCGTCAATGTCTAGCAAATATCCTAACCCAATCTAGTCCCACCTGCCTGCACCCGGTCCATATCCCTCCAAATCCTTCCTATTCATATAACAATCCAAATGCCTTTTAAATGCTGCAACTGTACCAGCCTCCAACACATCCTCTGGCAACTCATTCCATACACGTACCACCATCTGTGTGAAAAAGTTGCCCCTTTAGGTCTCTTTTACATTTAGATTTAAATCAGATTACTTACAGTGTGGAAGCAAGTCCACACCGACCGCCGAAGCACAACTCACCCAGACCCATTCCCCTCCATTTACACCTTCACCTAACACTATGGGCAATTTAGCAGAGCCAATTCACTTAAGCTGCACATTTTTGGATTGTGGGAGGAAAACCACGCAGGCAAGGGGAGAATGTGCAAACTCCACACAGCCTGAGGTGGGAATTCAACCTGAGTCTCGAGCGTTGTGAGGCAGCATTGCTAAGCACTGTGCTACCATGCTGCCCAACATCTTTCTCCTCTCACCCTAAACTTATGCCCTTTAGTTCGGACTCCCCGACCCCAGGTAAAATACTTTGTCTATTTATCCTCTCCATGCCTCTCATAATTTTGTACATCTCTATAAAGTCACCCCTCAGCCTCCAACGCTCAAGGCAAAACAGCCCCAGCCTGTGCAGCCTCTCCCTATACCTCAAATCCTCCAACCCTGGCAACATCATTGTAAATCTTTCCTGAACCCTTTCAATTTTCACAACATAATTACGATAAGAAGGATACCGGAATTCCACGCAATATTCCATGTGTGGCCTAACCAGTACAGCCGCAACATGACCTCCCAACTCCAATACTCAATACTCTAACCAGTAGAGGAAAGCATACCAAACGCTGCCTTAACTATCATATCTATCTGTGACTCCACTTTCAAGGAGCTATAAACCTGCACTCCAAGGTCTCTTTGTTCAGCAACACTCGACAGGACCTTGTCATTAAGTGTATAAGTCCTGCTAAAATTTGCTGTCCCGAAATGCAGCAGCTCGCATTTGTCTGAATTAAACTCCATCTGCCACTTCTCAGCACGTTGGCCCATCTGATCTAGATCCTGTTGTACTCTGAGGTAATCTTCTTCGCGGTCCACTACACTGCCAATTTTGGTGTCATCTGCAAACTTACTGACGATACCTCTTATGCTCGCATCCAAGTCATTTATGTAAATGACAAAAATAGAGGACCCAGCACTGATCCTTGTGGTACTCCACTGGTCACAGGCCTCCAGTCTGAAAAACAACCCTCCACCTCCACCCTCTGTCTTTTACCTTTGAGCCATTTCTGTATTCAAATGGCTAGTTGCCCCTGTATTCCCTGAAATCTAAACTTGCGAACCAGTCATCCATGGAGAATCTTGTCGAACGCGTTACTGAAGCCCATATAGATCACATCTACCGCTCTACCCTCATCAATCCTCTTCATTACTTGTTCAAAAAAACTCAGTCAAGATTGGGAGATATGGGTTCCCACACACAGAGCCATGTTGACTGTCCCTAATCAGTCCTTGTCTTTACAAATGCATGTACATCCTGTCCTTCAGGATTCCCTCCAACAACTTGCCCAGCACCGACTGCAGGCTCACTGGCCTATAGTTCCCTGGCATGTCCGTACCAACCTTCTTAAACAGTGAAACCACGTTTGCCAAACTCCAGTCTTCTGGCACCTCTCCTGTGACTATCAACGGTACAAACTTCACAGCAAGAGGCCCAGCGATCACCTCTCTGGCTTCCCACAGAGTTCTAGGGTACACCTTTTCAGGTCCTGGGGATTTTTCCGCCTTTACCCGTTTCAACACATCCAGCACTTCCTCCTCTGTCATATGGACATTACTCAACGTGTAACGATCTATATCCTGACATTCTCTACCTTCCATATCCATTTCCACAGTAAATACTGATGCAAAATACTCGTTTAGTATCTTCCCTATTTTCTGTGGCTCCACACAAAAGCTGCCTTGCTGATCTTTGAGGGGCCTTATTCTCTCCCTAGTTATGATTTTGTCCTTAATGTATTTGTAAAAATCCTTTGGATTCTCCTTAATTCTACGTGCTAAGTCTATGACAAGGCCCCTTTTTGCCCTCCTGAATTCCCTCTTACATATACTCCTTCTGCCTTTATATTCTTCTAAGGATTCGCTCGATCTATCCTTTCTATACATGACATATGCTTCCTCCTTTTTATTAATCAAACCCTTTAGTCATCCAGCATTCCCGATACCTACCAGCCTTTCCTATCATCCTAACAGGAATATACATTCTCTGGATTATTGTTATCTCACTTCTGCAGGTTTCCCATTTTCTAGCCGTCCACTTACATATGAACATCTGCCCCCAATCAGGTTTTGAAAGTTCTTGCCAAATACCGTCAAAATTGGCCTTTCTCCAATTTCGAACTTCAACTTTAAATCTGGTCTATCCTTTTCCATCATTATTTTAGATCTAATAGAATTATTGTAGCTAGACCCAATGTGGACCTCCACTGTCACCTGCCCTGCCTTATTTCCCCAGAGTGGGTCAAGTTTTGCACCTTCTCTACTATGTTCATCCACATACTGAATAAGAAAATTTTCTCACTTCACAAATTCATCTCCATCTAGACCTTTAACGCTATGCAGTCCCAGTCTATGTTTGGAAAATCTCCTATCATAATCACCCACTTTCTTGCAGATAGCTCAGATCTCCTTACAAGTTTGTTTCTCAATTTCCTTCTGACTATTAGGGGGTCTATAATACAATCCAAATAAGTTGATCATCCCGTTCTTATTTCTCAGTTCTACCCAAATAACTTTCCTGGATGTATTTCCAGGAATATCCTCCCTCAGTACAGCTGTAATACTCTCCCTGATCAAAAACGCCACTCCCCCTCTTCTCCTGCCTCCCTTTCCATCTTTCCTGTAGCATTTGTATCCTGGAACATTTAGCTGCCAGTCCTGCCAATCCCTGAGCCATGCTTCTGTAATTGCTATGGTATCCCAGTCCCATGTTGCTAACCATGCCCTGAGTTCATCTGTCTTCCCTGTTCGGCCCCTTGCGTTGAAATAAATGCAATTTACTTTATTAGTCCTACTTTGTCCTTGCCTGCCCTGATTGTTTGACTCATTTCTGTTCTCAATTGTACCAATCTCATATTGATCTATTTCCTCACTATCTCCCTGCCCCCTCCCCCCCACTCCCCCTTACTAGTTTAAATCCTCCCGAGTAGCTCTAGCGAATCTCCCTGCCAGCATATACGTCCCCTTCCAATTTAGGTGCAATCCGTCCTTCTGGTACAGGTTCCTTCTACCTCAAAACAGATTCCAGTGCTCCAAAAATGTGAATACTTCTCCCATACACCAGCTCCACAGCCATGCATTCATCTGCTCTATCCCTCTATTCCTGTCCTCACTAGCTCGTAGCGCCGGGAGTAATCCAGATATTATTACTCTCAAAAACCTCCTTTTTAAATTTATGCCTATCACCATGCAATCTCCGTCCATAGTCTCAAACTTTTCTCTTCCTATGTCGTTGGTTTCAATTTGGACAATGACCTCTTGTTGGCCCCGATCCCCCGTGAGAACATTCTGCACCCTTTCTGAGACATTCTTGATCCTGGCACCAGGGAAGCAACACGCCATTTTGCGTATTTCTCTGCTGTCCACAGAACCGTCTGTCTGTACCTCAGACTAGCGAATCCCCTAACACAATTGACCTCGTGGAATCCGACGTATCCCTTGTTGCATTAGAGCCAGTCTCCATACCACAAACTTGCCTGTTTGTGCTACGTTCCCCTGTGAATCCACCACCCGCTACATTTTCCAAAACAGCATATTTGTTTGAAATGGGGACAGCCACAGAAGACTCCTACACTAGCTACTTAACTCTCTTGCCTTTCTTGGAGTTAACCCATCTATGTAACTGTATCTGAGACTGCCCCCTCCCTATAACTGCCATCCATCACATACTGTTGCTGGTACCAATTCTTCATTGTCTTAAACTGTCTCTCCAACCGATCCATTCGATCTGATAGGATTCGCAACCAGAAGCATTTATTGCAGATATAATCCGCAGTAATCCTTAAATCCTCCTTAAACTCCCACATCTGACAAGAAGCGCATATGATTCTACTGAGGCCATTTGTGCTCCTTCACAATCTACAGACCCAGAAAAACAAAACTGTCTCATTCCTCTACAAAACACTGCCCAAGGCTATATTAATATTAATGGCTTATATTTTAAGACTAATCAAGAGACATATCTCAAAAACATATATTTAAGGAAGAACCCACTCTACTCACTTCTGCAGACTTTCTGTAGGACACAGTTAAAACAATCCACTATCTGGCTGGGAACTTTGCTCAAACAGTTCCACCAAACCAGTTGTAAATTTCACTGTTTGTTAATTTTCCTAGAGGCACTCCGATATCTAGCGATACATGAATTCAAACAGCAAAGGCAGTAACTGTGCAGGTACGATGTCCTGTCAGTTTCTTCCCCTCACCATGTGCTTCCTTTGTCCGTGTACGTGTGTGACTCTGTGTCTCACATTTTTAGAGACACTGGGCTAGATTATACTTTAAATCTGTTGTAACCAGTGGAGAAGTGGGGCTGGAAAAGGACACAGCGACTCTCCAACATTTGTCGGAGCAGAAATGAGAAATTAACACGGGCTGTTCAAATGGGAATTCTCTTCCCCAGAGGTTTCAGCTCAAGACGGCAGCTCAACACCACCATTTCCAGCGTAATTAGACATTTTCCATAAATGTTGGCCTATCAACAACACCCACATTCCATGAACAAATCTAAAATGATAAACTGCAACAGAATTAATTGGACGGGAGCAAGACTGATAGATAAATGCCTGTTGCCTTCCAGAATTGTGTTGCTTGTGTACTTTGGCTTTGTGCAGTTCCCTAGTATTGTGCCTGGATGCTTGCATTTATTCCAAGTTGTGTTTTGCAACATTTGACAGACATGTGAATGGAGGGAAATTGTGGACAGACAGAAAAGTGCTGCGGAGACCACAATCAGATCAGCCATGATCTTACTGTCTGGTCGAGCAATGACAAAGTGTCTAAGAACCCACTCCTGCGCCTCAGTTCTCTGTTCCTATGTTCGAATCAGTCTTTAAAACCACTTGTACAGGAGCAGATGGAGACCAGTTTCTCCAAATACCTGGTTCGCAGTATTACACGATATCATTCAGTCCATCAACACTGTGTGGTTTGATGTGAGTTGGAAAATGTGATGGGAAATCCAAGCTGTCTATGAAAGTGGTCTCCCATCTCTTTAAAGAGTGTCTCCTCTCTGCAAGTGGTGTTTCATTTGTTGGTCCACTTCTTGTAGACCCAGATTCATGTGAATATAGGGCTGATACCTCTCCCAGAGATGGCTCACAAAATTCTTTTCTCTCATTGTCCTCAACATTCACTAACAACATTTCCAGGAAAATTAAAACCGTTAACTTTCCAAAGAAAGAATATGAGAACATAAAAACAGGAGTAGCAAATTGGATGCTCACACCATTGTATGTTATCATGGCTGACCTACTGTTGGCATTAACTCTTCTTTAATGCGCAATTCTTCACACCCCTCAGCTCTCTGACAGGTCAAAAATCTATCTACCTCCTTTTTAAATACTTGGAGTGATATTGCTCCCCTAACATTCTAGACCTGCGAATTCCTAACACTCACTACCCTCTATGAGAAGAAAATACTCTCCACACAGATACCATCATGTATTAACGTTAACAAAAGTGTTTAACTGACCTGCTTAGGTAAGAGGGATTGACCCTGATATCAAGGCAGGATTTGACTGAAGATTTTATTCTCAGAGGCAATTATCTATCCAGAATCATTCACCCCGAGTAAAATAAAAAATACAAACCATGGAAATTATCACCTTCTCAGTGTCTGTGTAGAACATAAGGAGTGATTGTCCATCACCATCAAGTTTCAATGCAATGACCTCTTATTGTCTGGCAGTGCGACAGATTAACCTTCACTCCTTCCTCTTTTACCATCAACCCAGGGATTAGTCTCGTGAAATTCCTTTACACAGCCTCTATTGCAATGAGACAATTCCTTTTAAAGGAGAAAAATCTTTCCATAATACCCCAAATACTGCCTCAACTATACTCTCAGTGATGATCACAATAATTCCTTTCACTCACTTATTGGTCTCCGTATATTTATTATGACATAAAAACCCATTCCTTCTCTATGCACTGCCACTGTTGTGGAATTTAAAAGTTCCTTACATCTGCATGTCAGCATCAGTAAAGCCAGCACCAGAGGTGCCCATGGAGATGAACATCACTCATGGGGAGAGACTCAGTCAGAAAGATTGCACTTGAAATAGGGCATGGTCACCTACCTGAATGGGAATGAAGTGTCTAAATAAGGAAAACAGGCAGAGGAAGGGAGCTAACTTTACTTTTGTTCTTCTCTCACGGGATATGTGCAGCCATGGCCAGGCCAGCATGTTATGCTGAGCTTGAACTGAGTGACTGGTTCAGCTGTTCCACAGGACAGTCAAGAGTAAAACACATTGCTGTGGGTTTGCCCAGACATGACTGGGGAAGGATAACGAATTGACTTCTCTGAAGGACATGGAGCAAGCAGATGAGCCTTTTCTCACAAATTATGATCGTTTCAGTTCAATTACATCAATTTCGTTGATGAGATTAAGTGTCAATGATTTAAGCAGCATGCAGTGTGTGCCCGTCTGACAGGATCTGTGCAGTAAACAAGTTCAACATAGTCAAGAACAATTATTCTGTAATTGACATGTGGTTACAAGGGACTTGATAAATTGTATCCAGATTTAACAAAGGCACAATTGATGGTTTATTCAGAAGATGCACTGAGGCAGAGGAGGAGTCGGGGATATCATGATGGTGGTATTGGACAGGATTAGTGAGTGGGGTGGATATAGAAATGTAGATCTGTGCAGGGGTAGAGGATTATGGAGTTTCAGAACAGTCTGGTTCTCCTCACAATTTGGTGAGCAATTTGTCATGAGTAATTTGCTCGATTTCAATTTGTGAGGAATGGAATATTTCATTGGAATTGAAAATGTTGACATCCACCTTTCTAAATTTTAAATAATATGTGCAGCAATTCAGTCCAACCTGGCTTAATGAACAGATAAAATGAATTACCAGAAACACCAACGTAGCGAGGATGGGATAGTAACCAACTTGAATAACCATCAGTACATCATAGATCCGCAAAACTAATTAGATCCAAGGCAGAGAGAGACGGTAAAGACCCTCGGATAAACTCCTGTCCATTGCTGGAACATTTGAGTCGAATATTCTCAGATTCTGATCCATTGTTGGAACATTCCAGTATAATGTTCTCTGATTCTGATCTCTCCTTCCCCTCTCTCTAGATCTGCTGATGCCTGTTAGTGCTGTCGGTGATGCTCCCGCTGATACTATGTGATAATACATTGAACCGAGTCCCTAATTAATAGAAGAGGAAAGCCCTCCAGTGATAAATTTAGGATGCACTGAGACTGAAATCAATCACAGTCGCTGAACAAATACCTCCCGTTAACCCATTTCAATTCAATACTTTTTATTAAAATTCAAAATTATGATTAAAATTGACATATTCTGGATGGGATATGTGGGGGTGACTGAGGGAACAAATGTTGGGTCTGGTAGATCGATCATGTGTAAGCATTCAATCTGCCTTGGATATGGGAGCAATGCCAGAGGCTTATCAGAATATAAGCATGCTTCTCCGTTTATAAATTGAAACATACGTTCTGTATCTACTGATCAGGCACTGCAATATCAGGAAGACATTGAGAGAACTTTTATCGGCCATGATCTGAGAAGAAAATATCCCTAAGACTACATGCGGTTATAACAGACTGTGACATGGCTATGTTAAAAGGGAATTGTACCTAAGAGATTTTGGGGACTGCAGATATTGGATAATTCAGTGTAGGTAAAGCATGGCGGTGCAAATGCACAGTAAGCTAGGCAACATCCGAGGAGCAAGAGAGTAATGTTTCAGGCAGGACCTTTCTTCAGGACTGGGGAGGGAGAAGGCGCTAAGAGAAAATGGGTGATGGGGTGATGCTGGGGGAAAGATTAGTGATAGGTGAGTGAAGGTAGGATGGGATAGTGATAGATCGGTGGGGAGTGTGGAGCAGATGATGGGAAGGAAGATGGACATTAGGTCTCCTCGAGAGGGCAGATATGAGTCCGGGGGTTGGATCTGGGATCTGGGTTGGCCAGGGAAGATTTGTAAACCAGTGAATCCAATGTTCATGCCGTGTGTTTGTGGCTTCCGAGGCAGAAGACGAGGTGTTACTGGTAACATCCTGGTAATCTCTTCTCAACCATCTCCAGCTTAATGATCTCTTTCCTATAACTGAACTGAACACAGTACTTCAGAAGAGGCTGTATCAATATCCTGCACAATCTCAGCATGACTTCCCAACTTCTAACCTCAAAGGTATGAGCAATGAAGTTACCTTAAGCACCCTACGCCACCAACTTGAAAGAATTATACCTGCGCCCCTGGGTCCCTCTTTTCTATATAACTACCAATGTCCACCATTAATTGTATAAGCCCTCCCCTTTTTGTTTTATCAAAATGCAATACCTCACACGTATACATGTTAAACTTCATCTGCCACACCTCAGCCCAGTGAATGATATTACTGCCCCTTCACACTCCCCCTTCGAATGAAAACAACAAACCCCTCTCCAGAAGGCCTACAAACACCAGCCTTGAGTTTCCCAAACACCTAGAGCTTGGTTTGCCTAGCGCAGGCAGAGGGAGGAGTCGGTAAGCAAAAGCTGGAAAGGAAACAGTTGCCTTGTGTCAATGAATGACTTTAGGAGGAGGGAAGCCACATGATAGAGATTTGAAATAGTGACCGGTGTTTTGGGCCCAGAATTGTGCTCCTTTCTCCTCTCAGGTGTTCAGTGTTGATATCTACTCAAGATCCTTCATAGTGCAGAGTGTGTCTGCAGGATTTCTTTCCCTAATATTGCAGACTACTGGTAATATCCATTTAAACCGGAAATCATAGCCAAAAAATTGAAGATGTTCATTGGTTATCTCAATGGCATAGCGAATGTATTCAACATCCTTTAGTTGAGGCTAATAACTTGTACTGTTTTTTCAATGAGAAATGTCCCCTGTATCATTTGGTAATGTTAACCAGAATTTAATAAATCCATACACTTCAAATATGACCCGAAATCTGGGCATGATTTAAGCCTTGTTTAATGGATGGTGCCCACGTTTCTGCGCCGGGGCTCTGGATTCGATTCCAGTCCATGAATGTCTGATAATGCCCCTATTTCTGGAGAAGGTGGAGTGGAGTCATGTCCTGTGGAGTTGGGTCACAGCGTGTTACAACAGGCTGATGAAAAACATACAGGAGCATCATGTTGCAGCTTTAGGGGGTAATGCTGAATAATGGTAGTGTCCCGATCACTTCGCCGAAAATCCTAGTTCCAAATCCCACAGAGCTGTTCCATAATATATCTGAACAAGTTGATTAAACTTTTTTGGAATCGTGCCTTGATGGAGAAGGAAGAGGTACGACAACTGAGTTTGAGACGATAGACCCAGGATGGCTGAAAGCACAGCTACCGTCTTGATTGGAGTCACATTTACACTTTTTAGAGGTTTATAAAATTAAGCAGGGCATGGATAGGGTGAGTGGTCAAGGTTCCTTCCCCCCCAAGGTAGGAGGGTCTAAAACTAGAAGGCATAGGTTTAAGGTGGGAAGAGTAAAAAATGAAAGACAATGAAGAGCAACTTTTTTTTCCTGCAGAGGGTGGTGCTTCTATGGAATAAACTGCCAGAGAAACTGGTGGAAGCTGGAACAACTACAGCATTTAAAAGGCAACTGGATGGCTTTATGATTAGTGGGACATGGGCCAAATGCTGGCAAATGGGAGCGGATTAATTTAGAATAATCGGATGGCATGAACAAGTTGAAGGGTCTGTTTCACTGTTGTACACCTCTATGAATCATTGATTTAATTAATGAAGGTCTCTTTGTAATCTTCAGCTGTTCACCATTATACAAACATTGTCCACTGTACACCAAAACTTGATGTCATCCGCACATTCGCGAAATATACCTTCTATAACTCTCATCTAAATCATTTATATAAATGACAAACAAAAGTGGACCCAACAATTTTGCCTCTGGATCATTGCTGCCCACCGGATTCCAGTTCAAAAAACAACCATCCACCACCACTCTGTCTCCTGCTATTAAACAGGTATACACAGAAACACACGCGCAATCACACACACATACAGAGACACTGACGCAACCATGTCTTCAAGACAAAGGTTAGATTAAAACAACGATCGAGAGTTATAGTGAGAAGGCGGGAAAGATGTGTTGAGAAACACACCCGACAGAATCAAATAGTAAAGTAGACTTGATGGGCCAAATGGCCTATTTCCAATTTCTTATGCTCTGTGGCCTTAAGGTGTCAGGATTATTTTCCAAGGGTGCAGTAGAAGCTAAGCTTGATAAATATTTGACTGAACAGTCAATGAGACTGTGAGATACGTTTGAGGGGCTGAATGGTATATGTTTGTTCCTATTTGCTGTGCCCTTGTTTCTGAAAAGAGTAGGTGACTTGCTGTGAGGTTAACATGCTTTAATATAAAAGGGGTCTCCCATTTCCATTTGAGATAACGTTGCTTCTTTCTCCTTTGGATTATGCGATCTGTGGCGTTCTCATCCCCCGAGAACAGTGAAGTCTGGGTCATTGAGGATACTCAAGGTTGACCTTGACTGACCCGTTGATGGACAGGAGGGTCAATGTCTATTGGGAACTGACAGGAAAGGGATATTCAGTTACAATCAGACCAGCCATGATGTTTCTAAACTGAGCAGCAAGTTGGAAGGGACGAATGGCCAACTGCTGCTCCTACCTCATCCGTTGTTCTGTCAATTGACCCCCAAGGCTGTTACAGAGGGAGAGAAAGATCCCATTCAGCCAGTGATAATACAGCAAGATCAGGCCATAATGCACCTCTATGGGGCTAGACAGGAATAGAATGAAGTATTCAAATCATTTCAGTAAATTACACAGCACAGGAGGACGCCATATAACCATCCCAGGCTGTTACGCAGGAGCAGGGGCGCCTTGGGCAGCATCAGGAAACACAGAGAAGAGATCATTCCTCATGTTGTGTTTGGCAAGCTGTAACTAGTGGAATTCTAGACGGGGGGAGGGCAGAGCGTCTGCAATGGGATACAGACAGGGGGAGGGCAGAGCGTCTGCAATGAGATACAGACGGGGGGAGGGCAGAGAATCTGCAATGAGATACAGACGGGGGGAGGGCAGAGAATCTGCAATGGGATACAGACAGGGGGAGGGAAGACCGTCTACAATATGATACAGGCAGGGGGAGGGCAGAGCGTCTGCAATGGGATACTAACAAGGGTGGGGCAGCGCTTCTCCAATGGGATACAGACAGGGTGAGGGAAGAGCATCTGCAATGGGATACTTACAGGAGGAGGGAAGAGCATCTGCAATGAGATACAGACGGGGGGAGGGCAGAGCGTCTGCAATGGGATACAGTCGAGGAAGGTATAGCGTCTACAATGGAATACAGACAGGGGGAGGGCAGACCGTCTACAGTATGATACAGACGGGGGGAGGGCAGAGCGTCTGCAATGGGATAGAGACAGAGGGAGAGCAGAGCATCTGCACCGGGATACAGACGGGGGAGGGCGGATCATCTGCAATGGGATGCAGACGGGGGGAAGGCAGCGCGTCTGCAATGGGATATAGACAGCAGAGCGCAGAGCGTCTGCAATGGGATACAGACAGGTGACGGCAGAGTATCTGCAATGGGACAGAGACAGGGGGAGGGCAGAGTATCTGCCATGGGATACAGACAGGGGGAGGGCAGAGCAGCTGCAATGGGATATAGACGGGGGAAGGCAGAGTGTGTGTAATGGGATACAGACAGGGGGAGGACAGAGTATCTGCAATGGGATACAGACAGGGGGAGGGCAGAGTATCTGCAATGGGATACAGACAGGGGGAAGGCAGAGTATCTGCAATGGGATACAGACAGGGGGAAGGCAGTGTGTGCAATGGGATACAGACGTGGGGGGCAGAGTGTCTGCAATGGGATACAGGTGGGGGAGGGGCTGAGTATCAAGCAATGGCATACAGACAGAGGACAGTTTTGAGCAAACCTTCAGCAGAAAAAAAGTACAAAATTTCTGTGATGGGAATTTTCTGTTTTGGGGAAAAGACAAAACAGCAGAAAATTATTTAAACGCAAGGAGAATGCAGAACTGAGTGGTACAGAGGGATCTGTGTGTCTTAGTACATGAACCACATCAAATTACTCTGAAGATGCAGCTGGTGATTTGGAAGTAAATGGAATTATTCTGTTTCATGCAAGGGGTGTTGTGTTTGATCTTAGCGATGATTTTTGCATCAGTACAGGGCATTGCTGAGATCACATCTGATGTATTATGTGTCGTTATAATTGCCTTAACTGATAACAACAAAATTGCTTTCAAAACATTTCAAAGATGTTTCTCTTTACTCATTCTTGGGATGAAGGCATTACGATACGAAGAAGGAACAGTTCGACCTGACAATCAGAGATGTTTTATTGACCGTATAACATCTTGAGAAGAGTGTAGTTGGTAACTACCGGATGGATATTTTTTCTTATTTGGGAGAATAAAATTGGGGAAATAATTTAAGAATAAGTCAGGATCAAAGGAAAAGTCATTGGACCGTAAAATTGAACTCTGATTTCTCTTCATACCTGATGCCAGACAGGCTGAGCTTTTCCAGCAATTTCTGTATTTGTTTAAGAATAAAACATATTCATCTTAACACAGATATTGTGAAGTCATCAAACGCTTATGTTTACATTATGCAGGCACATATTAACACATCTTCAAAACAAGTAGGGCCATTTATTGTTAATGAATTGATTCAGTGTATGACAACAGCAATAATGCACTGACCTGGAGTCGAGAATGTGATGGAGTCATATAGTTCGGACAATATTCAAGGAGAGCTCACATGGTCCCATTTGGGATCTGATAACGTTACTGATTTAACTTACAGATAGAAAAAATGTAGCCTATCTGTGAAGGAACAGCCTATTGCTCCTTTTCTGTTTCCCTGCTGCTCAACACAACACTGTGTGAGAGTGAAAAAAAGCCTAGTCGTCTTTTCCACTCATGAAGGATTCCTGATGATGATTGATTGGAATCTCCCCACTGCCTGAAGCAAAGCAATTCAGCCAAATCCAACTGTTTCAGGAAGAAATCCCATTGTCAGAAGGTTATGTGAGACAAATAACTTCAGAAGTAATTATTCCGACTCGATATGTGAGGGGATCAGACAAGAGATTCTATGGCTGCAAATGGGAATCCAAGATGATGTATAGCCTCCTACGTGCCAGGGTCCAGGATGTCTCAGAGCGGCTGCAGTACGTTCTCACCGGGGTGGGGGAGCAGCCAGAAGTCATTGTGCACATTGGTACAAATGACATAGGTAGAAGTAGTGATGAGGTCATGCAGAGTGATGATAGAGAGCGAGGAAAAAGGGTAAAAGACAGGACCGCCCCCTTGATTAAGGCGAGTACCACAGCAGTAATCAGAGATAAAATAACTGATGAATCATCCAGTGAGGATTTGTGGGGGAAGCTAAGAAATAAAAAGGGAATGATGATATTATTTGGGTTTTACTATAAGCCCCCAAATAGTAAACGGGGAATTAGAATAATTAAAATATGTAGAGAGATTGGGGAGACTTGCAGGGCCAATAGGATTGCCATAGTCATAGATTTTAATTTTGCTAACATTGACTGAGAATTACATAGAATTAAGGACTGAGATGGTGTGTATCTATTAAGTGGGTTCAGAAACGTTTCCTCAAGCAGTATGGAGAGGGTGCAATTCGGGAACGGGTAAAACATGACCTACTCTAAGAAATATGGCAGGACAGGTGACTGAGGTGACAGTGGGGGAGCACGCTGGGACAGGGTCCATAGTTCTGTTAGTTTTAAAATACTTATGGATAAGGACAAAACTGGCCCGCATGTTCAAGTTCTAAATTGGGGCAAGGCGAATTTTGATGGAATTAGATAGGAGCTTGTAGGTTTTGTTTTGAGGAGTTTGTTTGCAGGCGAAGGGACCTCCGGCTAGTGGGAGGCCTTTAAAAGTGAAATGGCTGGAGTTCAAGGTCTATATGTTCCTGTGAGGATAAAAGGCAATGTTGGCAGGAAGAGGGAACCCTGGATGTCAGGAGATATTGAGGCTTTGACAGTCAAAAAGGAGGTGTGGCTGAGGTCCATGCAGCTGGGATCAAGGGAAATTCTGGCGGTGTGCAGGGAATACAGGAGTTTACCGAAGAAGGAAATCAGAAGGGCGAAAAGGGCGCACATGGTAGCATTGTCTGAGAAGATTAGGGTGAATTCAAAGAGGTTCTTTAAGTATATTAAAGTTAAAAGAATAACTACATGAGAATATGACCCCTCAAGGTCCAAAGTGGACATGCATGTCTAGAACCATAGGAGATGTGTGAGATTCTCAACAAATATTTCTCCTCTCTCTTTACCGTGGAGAAATACAAGAAGACTTGGGAGGTTAACAAAGGTCGTGGTGATATCTTGGGGTTAGTCAATATCACAGGAGAGGACGTGTTGGATGTATTAGAATGTATGAAGGTGGATAAATCTCCTGGTCCTAAACAGATGCATCCAAGAATACTGCAAGAGGCAACAGAAGAAACTACGGGGACCTGGGTGATATTTTTGCATCATCGTTAGCCGCAGGTTAGGTTCCAGAATATTGAAGTGTAGCAAACGTTGTGCCATTATTCAGGAAGGGAAGCAAAGAAAAATCTGGGAACCAAAGACCGGATAGCCTAAACATCTGTGGTAGGTAGGTGACTTGAGAAGATTCTGAGGGATAAGTTATGCACACGTTTGGAAAGACAGGGTTTGATTAGAAATAGTTCTTTTTTTTCAATTTCCTACAGTATGGAAACAGGCCATTTCGCCCAACAAGGCCACACCGACCCTCTGAATAGCAACCCACCCAGTCCCATGCCCCTATCCTATATTTACCCCTGACTAATGCACATGAGGCTGTGGCCAATTCACTTGACCTGTACATCTTTGGATTGTGTAAGGAAAATGAAGCTCCCAGAGGAAGCCCACGCAAACACAGGGAGAATGTGCAAACTCCACAAGAGAGTCACCCGAGGCTGAAATCAATCCTCAGTGCTAACCACTGAGCCACCATGCCACCCTTGCTTTTTTTCAACACAGTTCAATTACGCAGGGACAATATCTATTCTGTCCTTCACCAATGATGCATGTTGCAAAGCCACAAACCATGGATAATTTATTCTCCGCTGAAAATGTCATCTTATTATTATTTATTATTGTTTGTTGTTATTTATTTTAATAATTATTATTGATAGTTGTTTTTAGACTGGAACGATTGCATGACTTTGTGAGTGGGCGATCATGCCTCACAAATTTGCTTGAGTTTTTTGATGAAGTGACCAGGAATGTTGATGAGGGCAGCGCGGTAGATCCCATAGTCTGTATGGTTTTCAGTAAGGCCTTTGACAAGATTACTCTTGATAGGCTGGTCTGGAAGGTTAGAATCGCATGGAATCCAGAGGGAGCTGACAAATTGGATACACAATTGGCTTGATAGTAGTAAACAGAGGGTTATAGTGGAAGGATGCTCTCGGACCGGCGGCCTGTGACACATGAAATGTCTCAGGGGTCAGTGCTGGGCCCATTGTTGTTTATTATCTAGTTCAATGATATTCTTCAGAATGTACAAGGCATGATTAGTAAATTTAAAGATGACACTAAAATTGGTGGTATTGTGGACAGTGAGGAAGGTTATCAGAAATTGCAGCAGGATCTTGATCAACTGGAGAAGTGGGCTGAGGAATATTTTTTGCAAACTTAGATCAATGTAGGAGTTTCATGGTGAATGGTAAGGCCTTAAGCAGTGTCGTTGAGCAGAGGGACCATGAAGTTCAGGTCCACCGTTCTCTGAAAGTGAAGTCAAAGGTAGACATGGGCAGTGAAGAAGACTTTGGCTCACTGGCAGTCAACGGTCAGGACATGGAGGAGAGAAGTTGGTAAGTTATGTTGCAGTTATACAGGATGTCGATGAGACTGCACTTGTAGTGTTGTGTTCAGTTTTGGTCACATTGCGATCAGAAGGATGTTTTTAAATGGAAATGTGTGCAGACGGAAGTTACAAAGATGATGCCACGACTCAACAGTATGAATTATAGGAAGAGGTTGGACAAGAGTGTTGTACACCAAGGGAATGAGCTGCCAGCGGAAGTGGTTGAAGCATTTATATTAACAATATTTAAACGGCATTTGGACAAGTACATGGACAGGAAAGGACGGGGTGTGTTGAAAGAATCAGTGCTGAGCTCAGTGCTTTTCATCATGTATATAAACAACTTGTATGTGATTATCGGAGGCATGGTTAGTAAGTTGACAGGTAACATCAAAAACATAGTGGTGAAGTGGACAGTGATGATTATTTCAGAGTACAATGGCACCCTTGACAAACAAAGTGCCATGGACTGGCAGATAGAATTTAATGCAGACATTTGTGAGGTTTTGCATTTTGTTAAGTTAAAGCAGGGGAGTGCCCTCGGGAATGTTGCTGAACAAAGAGACCTACGGATGCATGTTCATAGTTCCTTGAAAGTGCAGTAGCAGGTAGACAGAGTATTAATGTTCAGTCAGAACATTGAGTACAGGAGATTGGGTAGCATATTACGCTTCTACAAGACGTTGGTGAGGCCACGTTAAGAATACTGCGTACAATTCAGTTGACACTGCTAAAGGATGGATGTTGCTAAGCTTGAGAGGGTGCAGAAAAGATTTACAAGGATTTTCTGGAACCTGAGAAATTGAGCTGCAGGAGAGGATGAACAGGTTGGGGTCCCGCCCCCCTCCGGACTGTTGGAAGCTGAATAGTGACATGACAGAGGTTTATAAAATCCTGAGGGCTATTTATAGTGTCAATGGCCAACATCTTTTTTCCCAGTGTAGGGACTTCCAGAACTATACGTCATAGGTCGAAGATGACAGGGGAAAGATTTAGACGGGACCTGAGGGGAAACTATTTCATGCAGAGGCTGGTGGGTGTACGGAAATTGCTGTCAGAGGAAGTGGTGAAAGCGGGCAAAATTACATGTTTAAAATATATCTGGATAGATACATAAATAGGAATGGTTCAGAGGGATATGGTCCAAATGCTGGCCAGTGGGACTAGGTCAGGTTAGGATGCCTGATCGGTATGGAGAATTTGGACAAAAGGATGTGTTTCCATGCTGTATGACTCATCTATTCTATCACAGTGATGAGGAAAAATGCCAAAAGGGCTTTTGAATGGGAATTCTCTTCTCCAGAAGTTTGTGGTGCCTCTCTGATTGCAAGTATTCACATCGGAGTTAATTAAAGATTTCACAGAGTCTGCGTCATAGCTAATGGGATACAGACAAGAAAGTGGGGCTGAAACCAAACCTGATGAGCCACAATCTTAGTGCTTGGTGGAGAAGGCTCAAAGTATCTCATGACCCACTCCTACTCGTCAGTCCTCTGTTTCTGTGTTCCATTTAGACCCTCACACATGCTGTAGAGGAGCATCTGGAGGCCACTTACTGCCATCACCTGGTGCACAGAAACAGAGGAGAACATTCATTCCCTCATGACTGTCACACACGATTTAGGAAATTTGGAAAATGTAATTGGAAAACCCATACTGAATATGAAAGCGATCCCTCATTTCTCTTCCCCTCTCTGCAACTTGTGCTCCATTTGTTGGTAGACGCAGATTCACTTTGAATACTGCCCCCATACCTCACCCAGAGATGGCTCACAAATTCCTCTGGGCTCCTTGACTGCAACATTCCATAACAGACCTTCCAGGTACCTTTCTGTAAGTAATCTTATCTAATCAAATTTTCCAATAACAGAATGTGAGAATATCAGAAACAAAGGCAGGTCGTTCACCTCCCAAGCCTGCCTTGCCTTTCACGAAGATAATAGCTTCATAGCCCTCACCTCTCTGACACAACAAAATCCATCTCCAGCCTCCATGAGCACTTCCATAGAACACAGAACAAAGAACAGTGGAGCACAGTACAGGACCTTCGGCCCTCGATGTTGTGCCACCCGTTTATCCTACTCTATGATCAGACTATCCTCCATGCTTCCGTTCACTTTCTTCCATATGCCTATCCAGGAATGTCTTAAGTTTCCCTCACGTAATTGACTCTAATTCCACTGCTGGCAGTGCATTCCACACACCCACCACTCTCTGTCTAAAGAACCTACGTCGGATATCTCCCCTAAACCTTCCTCCAATTACCTTAAAATTATGACCGTTTGTGATAGATATTTCTGCCTTAGGAAACAGTCGCTAGCAATTCACTCTGTCTATGCCTCTCATCATCTTGCACACCTCTATCAAATCACCTGTCATCTTTCTTTCCTCCGATGACAAAAGCCCTTGCTCCCTCAAGCTTTCTTCATAGAACCTTCCCTCCAGTCCGGGCAACATCTTGGTAAATTTCCTCTGCACTCGGTCTAAAGCTTCCACATCCTTCCTATAATGGAGTGAGCAGAACTGAACCCAATATTCCAAGTGTGGTCTAACCAGGGCTCTATAGAGCTTCAGCATAACCTCACGGTTCTTAATCTCAAACCCCCTGCTAATGAAAGAAAACACACCATATGCCTTCTTAACCACACCATCAACTTGGGGAGCAAATTTGAGGCATCCGTGGACACGGACCCCAAGGTCGCTCTGTGCCTCCACACTGCCAAGAATCCTGCCTTTAACCAAGTATTCTGCATTCACATTCGAGCTTGCAAAGGCATTCACTTCACACTTGTCCAGTTTGAATTCCATCTGCCACTTCTCCGCCCAGCTCTGCATTCTGTCAATGTCCCGTTGCAACCTACAAAAGCCCTCCACATTCTGTACCACTTCAACAACCTTTGTGTCATTGTCAAACCCACTATTCCACACCCCCATCCAAGTAATTTATAGAAATAACAAAGAGTAGGGGTCCCAGAGCCGATCCCTGCCAGAACGCCACTGGTCCCTTTCAGTGATATAGCTCCCCTAACTCTCTGTGTAAGATAATTCATGACATTCACTACCCTCTGTTTGAAGAAAACAATATCTGCTTCCTCATCATGACCTATTGATATGAACAGAAGAGGGAACACATGGGCTCAGGTAAGAGAGACTGGCCCTGAACTCAAGGCAGTATTTGATTGAGGATAAGATCAAGGAGCCTGAGCAAAATCACACTTAATGAGAATCGATTGTGACCTCTCCAATGTTTGGAGTTATTCACGGCACAAGGGAAGATGATTGTCATCTCGGCCATGGGGCATCTCTGCAGGAGATCCTCAAGGTAGCTCCCTCAGCTCAGGCAACTTCTGTTTGTCAGCAGGGAATCCTGCAGTTTGGAAAGATACCTTTCAGCCCATTGAGTCAAAACTGAGCAGAAGTGGGGATATTCACTGAAGTTTCCATAATATTTAGAACAAGTTGTCCCTCATCAGCTCTTGAAGCAGTCTGTGTCCATGTGGAACTAGACCTGGACAACATTCAAGTTTGTGCTGCTAAAGTCTGGGTAACATTTATGTTACAGCATTGTACATTTCCACAGTTAAACGAGGAGCACATTCAGCACTTCAATCTGGTTTCACAAGAATATGGGGAAGCCATTCAGCCCATCAAAACTGCTGGGCAAAAAGAGGGATAGTCCATTCAGTTCCTCCTGCGTATAAAACAGGAAGAGAAGGAATCTGCTCACTCCCACACCCACTCACACAGGATCAGAACGAGACCATTTCACTCCCGGTTTCATTAAAAAGGAACAGGAAGAGGTCATTCAGCTTCTCAAGCCACTAACACAGGAACAGGAATGGGTCAGAGATGTTCTAACGTTGCAAACAAATGGAGCAGGGGCTGCACAGGTAGACTGCTCCAAATTGATCCACATGACTTAATTACTCAAAGTACATAAGTGTTACTTTAACATGGTTTTCTGGCATTCGAAATGAAGCCTATATTTTTAAAGTATTCACCAAATAATTGTCTTCAATCTCCAAGAAGGCAGACCCATGGTCTCCATGGAGGTCAGAAGCTGGTGGGGAATGACTAATTCTTTCAAAATGAAGTTTTGTAGCTGCTGACAGGATGGTGCACAAAGTGACATTCAATGCATTGTCAAACACTAACTGTGCATTCAAGTGTCCCGAGTTCATTCAGAGCCTGTAGCTCTCTGTCAATCGACATGGGGCTCTGCAGATGCATGTAAACTATCGGGAATCAATCATCCAATGAAAAGTATGGAATTTTCACACTATTTTGCTGTTTGGGACATAATGAATGTCCGTCCATAATCATCAAGTTTCAGCTTCTTATTTTCTCAGAGCCCTACACATTAAACACATTGTCACTTCACTCACTCCGCGGGGTACCATCATTCCAGGGTTTAGTCTGGTAAAACTCCTTTGTACTGTTTCGGTGACAAAGAGATCATTATCTATAAAGCAGACCAAACAAATCCTCTCTCAACAAAACACGACCAATGGGAAAGATGTTCTAACTCTGGTGCTTCAATCATTTTGCATGAAGAGCCACACATCACTTACTTCCTGCCCCATAGGAATTCTGTTTGCGAATTATGACCAAGGACATCCAGGTCCTTTTCAACAATAGCACTTCCCAATCGCTCACCATTTAATAAATACAAGTGTACATGATGATATTTGCTGTTCACATCTGAATTATTTTTATACCTTGTGAACAGCTATTGCTCAAACACTGATCCTCCTGCCACCCATCAAGCCTGCAGTCCAGAGAAAAACAGTACTCTTCTCGTATCTCCATTACCAATGTTTAATCCATATGGTATTTATTCCTCCCCGACATACCCATGGACTCTCACATTCCCCACTCACCATTATTCAATCAGGTCAAGCGTCTTCTAAAAACTCAAATAGTCCACTCCCATTGGTTCTCAATTGTCGATGGCACAATGCACAATCTCCACAAAAAGGTTTATCGACAATCATTTCCCTTTCCTGAATCTAGGCCGATTCTACCAAATCATATCATTATTTTCCAAGTGTCGAGTTGTTATGTTCCTTATAAAAGGTTCCATTTTTTTTCTCGCAGCTAACACCAAGCTATTTAGTTTAATGTTTTCCCTCTCCGTCCTGTTTTAAATATTTATGTTTCCAATAGCTGCTTTCCAGTCTGCAGGATCCTTTCCAGAATCTAACTAGCTTTGAAGAATAATCAATAAGTTTTTCACTAGCTCTGTTTTCATCTCCTCAATACTCTGGGATGTAACTCATCAGATGCAGCAACTAATGAAACTTCAGTTCAATTAGATTTCCAAAAGGATAACCTGCATTAATTTTAATTTCCTGCATTTCCCCATTTTCACCAGTCCCCCTTCTCTCTAGTATATCTGGAAGTTGGTTTCTGTACCTTCTCCTGTGGAGATGGAACCAATGCATTCCGCTCAGCAGGCGGTGGCTTCTGTCATCTCGTTATACATCGGAGGACTACACTTCAGAAATGTTGGATACATTATCCACTCCTGCCTGGAAATTTCCAGAATTAAAACAGGTAAATGCATAGTGAGAGTCAGCACAGTCCTGTCCCTGGTGTGAGGCTACAGGTTATACTGAAGGAAGGACACAGTTCAGAGAGCACCTCATTTTTGAAACAGGCTGATTTCACACTTTACACCTGAATGGGTCCAGCTTAGACAAATGTTCCTGGAAAGCCCAGGAAGGAAAGTGCAGTGCTTTGCTCCTCCTTGTTTCCAGAGCTCCCCTTCTGTGTAGTCTTCGCTCCATTTGTTTACCATGGACCCAGACACGCTGTAAATGCAGTGTCCAGAGTGCGGTCACCAGACCCTCGGGTCTCCGTGAATGAACTCAGCAGCTGACAAAACAAACCTGAGAGCACCATCCACAGAAACTCCACTGACTTTCTAAGGAAAGCAGCAAGTCAATGCCCCACATACATGGTGCACCCATTCAGTGTTGAAAATGCCCCCCTCTCCTTAGTTTCTCTTTCTGGCTGAGAAAGCCGTTGCATCTCTGTAAAGCCCCACAGTAACAGTTCCTCTCTCCAAAGAAGCAGCAGACTCTGTAACATTTCCTTCTTCTGTATCTCAGCAACTGTAAGGACAGCACCAGTATTGCCAATGGAATAGATAATCACACTCAGAGAAGAGAGACAGAGGGAACATGACTCACTTTAATCAGGGACATACCGAAATGGACGTGATATTCGGGAATATGAGAAAGTCAGGAATGTTAGAATAACTTGTCATTCTATTTTCTTTCCAGTCCATCATCAGCAATCCTTTCGTTTTCTTTACCTCTCTCTCTCTCTCTCTCGACACTGGAGAATTTTATTTCAGATCTCCAT
This sequence comes from Chiloscyllium plagiosum, assembly GCF_037043375.1. Classification (NCBI taxonomy): domain Eukaryota; kingdom Metazoa; phylum Chordata; class Chondrichthyes; order Orectolobiformes; family Hemiscylliidae; genus Chiloscyllium; species Chiloscyllium plagiosum. Next base: position 79,550,501 of record NW_028270167.1, read on the forward strand.
TATCCTTAGTTCCTTGGTTTATTTCACCTTTAATGTTGTTGTTTCATGGTATGTCAGCATCACTGGCAAGGGCAGCATGTGTTGTCTATCCTAATTGCCCTTGACTCTGAGGCCATTTGTCAAGACGACATGGAGCCAACCATTTTATGGTGGAACTGAAGTCGCCTTTAGTCCAGACCCGGCATAATATTAACTTTCTTTACCAAGGCCTATCAGAGAAATATTAATCGAATCCTGATTGTTTTTTTCCATCAGTGAAATTTTATTCCAATTTTTGTCATTCGACTTTATGTTCAGTCATCGGCTGTGGTAGAATTTTCAGTCGTTATTTTAAACGTTATCTGAATTGTACCTTTTTCCTTGATATGAAAGTTTCTCTTGCCCTTTGCCTGTGACTGTTTCAGTCTGTTAGAATTACACTGTCTCCCACTCAGTTGGCTGGACGGCTGGTTTGCGATGAAGATGGAGGCCAACAGCTCCGGTTCAATTCACCACACTGACAGAGGTTACCATGACGGGGACGCTGTCTCACCCTCAACCCATCACCCGATGTGTGGTGACCCTCAGTTTAACCGATCACAAGTGGTCTCTCTCTAATGACAGAGCAGCTTTATGGTCGTTGGAACTCTGTTCTATCGCTGTTCGCATTTTAAAATGTTTTCTAGATTACCATTTCGTTTTGCCAGATGTTCTGAAGCAGTGTCATTTTGTACCACTGTCAACATTTCCCCATGCTGCACATTCCAGCCCATTCCTTGATAATCCTTGACTCTGTTGCTACTTATGAACCTTCTGTCTGTGCCTCAAAAATATTCAATATCTCTGCCTCCAATGGTCTGCGGGGAAGAGAGTTCCAAAAAACGTATAGCACTGAGAAAACAAAAAAAAAGCCTCATCTGGGGTGTGAGGTTATTTTTTGTCAACTTCCCTGAGATTGGATATAATTACATTGGAAGCAGTTCATAGATGTTTCACTTCATGAATTCCAGGGATGAAGGCCTTATATTATGGTTACTCATAGAAAGAGAGGTGATCTTACTGAAACATACAAGACCTTCAGCAGTGTGTATCAGGTAGATACCCACTGGGTATTTGTGTTGTCCAAAATTCTTGATATTGTTATAGAATCTCAACCGTGTGGAGGCAGGACATTCTGCCCATCAAATCCACACTGACCCAGCGAACAGCATCACAGCCAGACCTGCCCCCCATCCTATCCATGTAACCCTGCATTTCGCATGACTAACTCACCTAACATACACTTCCCTGGGCACTATGGGCAAATTAGCATGGCAAATCCACTCTAGGCTGCACATATTTGGACTGTGGAAGGAAACTGGAACACTGGGAGGAAACCCACACAGACATGGGGAGAATGTTCAAACTCCACATACAGGACCCCCGAGGTTGGAATTGAACCCAGCTCCTTGGTAATGTGAGGCAGCAGTGTGAAACACAGATCCACCATGCTCCTCCGTTAGTTATATTAGTTACTTGTGTCTGACTAAAGAAATCTTTTTGACTTGTTCTTATCACTGAACGTGACCCAGTCTAAGACTTTTATCATCGGCCATATCACCAACCTGGTCACATTTAAACTCTCCAAACTCAGTCAGAACCGGAGTGAGGAGAAATTCACAAAGTGGGAATTTATTCACGTAGGAATTCTCCTTCCCAGAAGTATGGGATGGCTGAAGCTTTATATTATATCGAGGCTGGCTTCATCTGATTGTTCATAGAAAGTTGAATCAGGGATAATCGTGCTTGGAAAGAAAAGTGCAGCTGGGATCACAATGAGATGAGCCACGACCTTATTAACTGGTGGAGTCGTGTCCCATTTGTGTCCCTCAGCCGTATGTTCTGATGTTCCATTCAGCCCTTCGGACTGCTATACACGGGCAGATCGAGGCCACCCCGATGGTTGGATGTAGTTTGGAAAATGTAATTGGAAAATCCAGGCTGAGCCAGGAATTGACCCGCACCCCAATCCCTCTTTTCAGGCTTCCCGTCTCTTTAACTTCTGCTCCAGATGTGGGTCATGTTACACATCCAGATTCGCTGTGAATACAGTCCTGTACCCGCATCCAGCGTTAGCTCAAAGAAATCCTCTGCTCTCACTTAATGCAACATTGTATAACACCATTTTCAGGAAAATAACCAATTACGTTCCAGAAGAATAACGTAAGAATGTAAGAAATAGAAACAGGAGCAGTCTATTCAGCCCCTCAATCCTGCACTGTTATTTAATAAGAACATGGCTGATCTACTTCAGGGCTCAACTCCATTTTCCTGCTAACCCCTTGTATCCCTCAACTCGCTGATATGTCAAAACCCAATCCAGCCAGTCTGTAAATACATTCAGTGACCCAGTCTCCACAACTTCTAGGTTAGGGAATTCCAGGCATTCACTACCTTCTGAAAGAAGACGTTTCTTTGCATCTCAGTTTGAAATCGATATCCCTTATTCTGTATCTACAACCCTGAGTTGGACTCTCTGCCCTGAATTGATCCACATTCTCGAAAGCTACCTTATCAAACCCCCTCTGCATCTTGTCCACATTCATTTCAACTACAATGAATAAACGTCTCACCATTTTAGATGTACACAATAATTCAATCCTTTCCTTCCAGGAACCCGCCTAATGAACCAACCTAGTTACTTGCTGCATCAGCATGCTGACGTTATGTTTCAGACACAAAAACAATCCCATCCCTTTGCACTGTTCCTTTTGTGGGTGTCCTCTCCATTAAGTAACAGCCTGCCTTTTGGTACTCAGTGTCATCCTCAAACTCGGATATATATTGCACTCACCTCCAGCTTTCAGTATAGATTGTTACTAAATCTTGCAATTGCACTGATATTTGTGATACTCCAGCAGATATATTTCATCAGGAAGATCCAAAAACCCCGACAGTCCGATTTCTATGTGTTAACCAAGCGTCATCCCATGCTAATATATTAGCCGTCAAATTATGATCTTCTGTCTTGTGTAACAAGTTTTATTTCGTGAAACCAGATAAAAAATCTCGAGAAAGCCTCGTGTCTACCAGATCCCCTTTATCATGTCCGCTTGTTACATTCTGAGGGAACTCCAGAACAAAAACTTTGCATGATTTAACAGGCAAAATATAGATCGCCTTTCACAAAACCATGTTGACTTTGCGTGAAGCTTTTCTAAATTCCCCTGCAAATCCTTCCTTAATAATAGACTCTAGTACATTCCCAACAATAATGTTGAGGCTAAATGGTTACTGCTTTCAGTCTCGCTGTTTGTAGGGCCACATTGTCGGGTCTCCAGTTTCACTGGAACATTCCTGCAATCCAAAGAGTTATGAAATATTTCTCATAGTAACACCAGTCATTCTGTAACCGCTGCTTTTAAAACCAACTGTGAATTACTGCTAACCTGCGTACTCTTACTCTTATCTGTTTATTAAAAAGCCTAGTTCCTTTTTTTAGGGCAGTTCCTATTGCTATTTTGATTATATCATATAAATACTTACAGTGCCTTCTAATGTGAGGAATGTTATAAAATTCTGGTGAAAATTATCTGTCTGTTCCCTCTAGGCATACACTCCAAACATCCTCAATATATTTTCCTGACTTCTTTTCTACCAAAGGGCATACATTCATCTTGAACTTTCTTTATATACACAGAAAAGCTTGCACTGCTTGCTTTTATATTTCTTGCCAGTTTGCTTACATCATATCTTTTCTTCCACTTTCCCTTGCTTTCTAGATTCATACAGTCATATCGCGCACAAATAGACCCTTTGGTCCAACGTATCCATGTTGACCAGGTTTTCCAAACTAAACTAGTCTCATCTGCTTGCATTTGGCCCATATGCTTCTGAATGTTTCCCATTTATATGTTTGTCCAAATGTCTTTGAAATGTTGTAGCTGACTTGCATCTTCCTCTGGCAGCTCATTCCATAAGCAAATTACCCTCTGTGTGAAAACGTTGTCCATTTGTCCCTTTTGAATTTCCTCATTTTTACCTTAAAGCTACGACATCTATGTTTGGACTCTCCTATCCTCTGAAAAAGACCTTGGCTATTCACCCTATCCATGCCTCCCATGATATCAAAACTTCTAGAATGTCACCCCTCAACACTCGATCTGATTCGAGCTTCAAGAGCAAGCATTTAAAGATAAGCACTGCAAATTTGTAACAGCATTAAAAATGACAGGTAAACAACACTCAGCCCAAACTTCATAATGTGATTTGTTTTTCTCCATGTTACAATACTAAGGCAGCTTGCAACTTTTACTAGTGCTAATAAGACGTCAAGCAAACACATTCCTTTGTCTAAAGTGGGTGATGATCTCTACAGGGTAAACGTATCTTTGGCCAGTTCTATGTAAAAAAAAGAATTCTTAGACCATACGGTCAGCATGCACCTTCAGCAGAGTGAGATGAAGGCTGGGTGAACTTTTTGGATTTGGGATCACAGTGTGAATTCAGTGCAAAGGGAGAATGGTGGTTTCAATACGGTTTACTCCAAGAATGAAACTTTCCGGAGTGAGGTGTGAGTGGGAGGTCTAAAGCAACATGAATGAAGAGGCCGAGCCACACTCAGACCAGAGGCAAGGTGGCAGCACAAAACGTAGATTGATGATAGTGCAGGGAAGGTAGACTGGATCAAAGAGCTTCAGGTGAAGTGGGGAGGGACCAAAATGTGAGAGAATGTGCTCTGTAATTTGAGATGGAGAACCTGGCATCAGAAAGGGGAGAGGAGCAGGGAAGAGGGTGGAACAGCAATGGCAGGGGTTTCTGGGAGTAATTCAGGAAGCACAGCTGAAAGTCATGCCCAGCATCTGCTTATGATTCCTGAAATAAACATCCTAAATCTGGCCCTACACAAGTATCCTTGTCAACCATGGGTGATACATCTTCTAATCGAGTCCTTCTGTTGGAACAGAAACAACAATTTCTGAGCGTTATTGGATACCTGCTTGAATGTCTGCCCAGGTATACCCACTGACCTTCCTCTGGGTCTACTTCCACATGTCGCTTCAGATCAGATGTTAGACAGAAAGCCTCAATTTAGATCTCTGGTTCTTTTCAATCATGCAGGGGGACTTCTGCATGCAGCTGTACACATGATAAGCGGAGGCTGACTCCATTCTCCCAGTTTCTCTGTCTCTGTTGTTTCTGTTTGATGACGCCACATTCCAGTGCACTGCTTGTGACATGACCTCCTTTTCCTTCAAATCAGAAATCCGCTAATTCTGGTGGACAGGGCCTTCAGCTGTGACTATACCATCTCCCACGCTTCTGCCCTCCCTCCGTCCCCTTCGCAGAACAATGATAAATCTTCCCTCGTCCTCACTTCTACTGTACTAGAATCCACATTCACAGAATCATCTTGCGCCACTTCCACCATCTCCAATGGGACAGCACCATCAAACACATCTTTCTCTCGCAACCACTGACAGCATTTCATAGGGATCATTTCTTTTGTGATACCCTCCATCATCCCGAACACTTCCCAACTCCCCCATGACACCTTTCCACGCAATTGCAGAAGCGGCAACACTTGCCCATTCACCTTTCCCTCCTCACTGTCCAAGACCACAAACATACATTCCTGGTGAAGTAGCATTTCACTTTTACTCTTTCAATCCAGTCTCCTGTCATTGCTGCTCACAATGTTGTCTCCTTTTCACTGGGCAGACCAAACAGAGACTGGTTCAAGGACCACTTCCACGCTGTCTGTTGGAATAACCCTGAGCCTCTCATTGCTTCTCATTTCAATAACCAACATTGCGCTCATCCTAACATTTCGGTCCTGAGCTGCTGCAATGTTCCAGTGAAACATTACCCTAACTTTACACTTTGATGTGTCACAACCTGCAGGAGTTAATACACAATTCCAAATTCACAGCCTGACTCCATTATGGCTATTCTTCATTTTTCATATATTCTACTTCCTGGCATCCCAATGATCTCGTCTGTGTCTTTTTTATCCTGCACTCAATAGAGACAACCCATTCCTGCCATTCACACTTTAATTTACACCAATTTATATCTGTTTCTCTTTCACCACAATTAAAAGCCCATCCCTCTGTGCCATTGTGTCTCAACATGCTCTGTTTCCTATCATCCCTCGTCCACTTTTGCCAAGGCATTAAGCAGCCCTTTCCAGTTCTGAACAAGGGCCACGCTTGACTTGAAACACTCTCTCTGTTTCTCTGTCTCCACAGATACTGACAGACTTGCTGAATTTCTCCAGATATTTCTGGTTTTGAACATATTCAAAGGTATATGTCAAAGCTGCTCAAATGTCCTGACCCACTTGGATTGCCGTACACTGGGAAGTGAAAAATAACAAAGTTGCACAAATATCTTGGTTCTGAAACTACATAAGACTGGTGTAATATTAGAAATGGTAGTAAAAGTTTCTTTCAATACATAAGAAACAAACGACAGGCAAGAATAGACATTGGGCCACTTCAAACTGATGCTGGCAGCCTAGTGATGGGAGATAAGGAAATAGCAGGAGAACTTAATAAGTACTTTGCGTCAGTCTTCACAGTGGAAGACATGAGTAATATCCCAACAATGAAAGGGAGTCAGGGGTTTGAGTTGAGTATGGTTGCCATTACAAAAGAGAAAGTGCTAGAAAAGCTAAAAGGTCTTAAAATTGATAAATCTTCTGGCCCTGATGGGCTACATCCTAGAGTTCTGAGGGAGGTGACTGAGGAAATAGCGCAGGCGTTGGTTGACATCTTTCAAAAGTCACTGGAGTCTGGGAAAGTCCCGGAAGATTGGAAGATCGCTGTTGTAACCCCCTTGTTCAAGAAAGGATCAAGGCAAACGATGGAAAATTATAGGCCAATCAGCCTAACCTCGGTTGTTGGTAAAATTCTAGAATCCATCATTAAGGATGAGGTTTCTAAATTCTTGGAAGAGCAGGGTCGGATTAGAAGAAGTCAACATGGCTTTAGTAAGGGGAGGTCGTGCCTGACAAGCCTGGTGGAGTTCTTTGAAGAGGTGACAAGTAGGTTAGACCAGGGAAATCCAGTGGATGTTATCTACCTAGAATTCCAAAAGGCCTTTGATTAGGTGCCACACGGGAGGCTACTGAGTAAGGTGAGGGCCCATGGTGTGCGAGGCGAGCTACTGGTATGGATTGAGGATTGGCTGTCTGATAGAAGGCAGAGAGTTGGGATAAAAGGTTCTTTCTCGGAATGGCAGCTGGTGACAAGCGGTGTCCCGCAAGGTTCAGTGTTGGTGCCGCAGCTGTTCACATTATATATTAATGATCTGGATGAAGGGTCTGGGGGCATTCCAGCGAAGTTTTCCGAAGATACAAAGTTAGGTGGACAGGCAGGTAGTACTGAGGAAGTGGGGATGCTGCAGAAGGATCTAGAAAGTTTGGAAGAGTGATGCAGGAAATGGCTGATGGAATTTTACATGAGCAAATGCGAGGTCTTGCACTTTGGAAAAAAGAATACAAGCATGGACTACTTTCTAAACGGTGAGAAAATACGTAAAGCCAAGTACAGAGGGTTCTGGGAGTGCTAGTTGAAGATTCTCTAAAGGTAAACATACAGGTTGAGTCCGTGATTAAGAAAGCGAATGCAATGTTGTCAATTATCTCAAGAGGGTTGGAATATAAAAGCACTGTTGTGCTACTGAGACTTTATAAAGCTCTGGTTAGGCACCATTTGGAGTACTGTGTCCAGTTTTGGTTCCCACACCTCAGGAAGGACATACTGGCACTGGAGCGTGTCCAGCGGAGATTCACACGGATGTTCCCTGGAATGGTAGGTCTAACATATGAGGAACGGCTGAGGATACTGGGATTGTATTCATTGGAGTTAGAAGATTAAGGGGAGATCGAATAGAAACTTACAAGATAATACATGGCTTGGAAAGGGTGGACGCTAGGAAATTGTTTCCGTAGGCAAGGAGACTGGGACGGGTGGACACAGCCTTAGAATTAGAGGGGGTAAATTCAGAACAGAAATGCGGAGACATTTCTTCAGCAAGAGAGTAGTGGGCCTGTGAAATTCATTGCCGCAGAGTGCAGTGGAGTCTGGGACACTAAATGTCTTCAAGGCAGAAATTGATAAATTCTTGATGTCACAAGGAATTAAGGGTTACGAGGAGAATGCGGGTAAGTGGAGTTGAAATGCCCATCAGCCATGATTGAATGGCGGAGTGGACTTGATGGGCCGAATGGCCTTACTTCCGCTCCTATGTCTTATGGTCTTATGGTAACTGCTTTCCACTCCAAAAAAAGGAACTGTTTATTCTGACTCACTTTTTCTTTCTGCTCTCTACCATTCTCAACCCATGCCAGTATATTAGATCTCATTGTTGCCCACTGTTATGGGCCAGGACAGACCACCTCAAGTCATTTCAAGGAAGTAGTGAAGACTCAAACTTTGCTTGTTGCCTTAAGCAGGTGTCAGGCGGATATTCCAGGAGTGACGCAGCTGGTCAAGCCACTTAGTTTTAAATAAAACATAATTTATTTTTAAGGTTACGGAATGAAACACAAACAGAAGAGAATAGCATGCAGAATAACAAACTATCCGAAAACCCAACAGATTATCCTAACTTAATGATGTTAGCAAATTAAATTAATAAGGAGTGGGTACATGGGAAGACCAAGAACTGACTTTCAATCCAGCCTACAAAAATGTAGGGCATTACTGTGTAACATGATTAGGGATGACAATACCAAGAGGCAGCCAATTAGAAGCCATATCCGTGCTACTAGTTCCACAGTAAGTAGAACTAAAGTGACTATTCCCAGCTTTTGTCATTTTAAAGTTTTATGAATAAATATTAAAAAATATTAAAAGTTGGCTACTTAACTAATATTCCAGGTGAAGATTTCTCGTCTTCAGTAGCACTCCACTTCTCAACTGAGAATCTGAAAATGGTAGAAAACCATTGGTGGTATCATGGCACAGTGGTTAGCACTGTTCCTCACAGCGCCAGAGACCCCGGCTCAATTCCCACCTCAGGCAACTCTCTGTGTGGAGTTTGCACATTCTCCCCGTGTCTGTACGGGTTTCCTCCAGGTGCTCCGGTTTCCTCCCACTATCCAAAAATGCACCGGTTAGCTGAATTGGCCATGCTAAATTGCGCGTAGTGTTTGGTGAAGGGGTAATTGTAGGCGAATGGATCTGGGTGGGCTGCTCTTTGGAGGGTCGTTGTGGACTTGTTGGGTCAAATGGCCTGTTTCCACACTGTAAGTAATCTGTATCTAAATAATCTAAGGTGTTGTTCGAAGTACTTGAAACAATCCCCATAAATACCCCGTGGAAAAATCAAACCCAGGTTCGTCCAGGAGAGATATCAGAGAGAGAGGGGATCAGCATGGACTTCTTCTTTGGCCTGATAGCTTCACAACTGGCTGCCTGCTTTCAGTAAACAGCCAGTCTGTGAAAAATCAGTCCAAACAAATCAAAGCAGAGGGTCTGCGCTGGGAGATCTGGTCACTTCCCTTTCATAAGAACAGAAGGACTAGGAGCAGGAGTAGGCCATCTGGTCCTTCTAACCTGCTCAGCCATTCTGTAACATCAAGGCTGATCTACTCGTGGACTCATATCCACTTACCCGCGCTCTCACCATATCCGTAATTTACTTCATTGTTCAAAACATGTCGCTCTCAGCTTGAAAACCATTTACTGAAGTAGCGTCAACTACTTCACTGGGCAGGGAATTCCATAGAATTACAAACCTCTGGGTGAAAAGGTTCTTTCTCAAATCAATCCTAAATCTGCTCCCTCTAATATTAAGGTTTATCCATCTTGTCCTCGCTTCACCTGCCAGTGGAACCATCCTCTCTACGTTTTTCTTACCTCTTCCCTTCATAATATTTTATATGTTTCTATAAGATCCTCCCCTCATTCTTCTAAATTCCAACGAATATAATGCTGATCTACTCTGTCTGTCCTCATAAGACAACTCCCTCAACTCCAGATTCACCAGAGCGAATCTCCTTTGCACCATCTCCACTGCCAGTACATCGCTTTGCAAGTAAGGAGGCCGAAACTGCTCACAATACCCCAGGTATGACCTCACCAGCACCCTGTACAGCTGCAACATAACCTCCCTGCTTTTAAATTCAACCCGTTTCGCAATGAAGAATAAAATACCATTCACCTTCCTAATTACTTGATGTACCTGCAGATCAACCTTCTGTGATTCATGCACACGGACACCCAGGTCCCTCTGCACAGCAGCATGCTGCATCTTTTTACAATTCAAGTAATAATCCTTTTTACTGGTACTCCGAACAAAATAGATACTTCATTTTTATTAACATTGTATTCCATCTGCCAGACCTTTACCCATTCATGCAATGTAACTATTTTCCTCTGCAAAGTTTCACAGTATTCTGCACACTTTGCTCTGCCACTCATCTTCGTGCCATCTGCAAACTTTGACAAACTACGCATACTCCCAACTCCAAATCATCTATATAAATTGTGATTAATTGCAACCCCAACACTGATCCCTGAGGCACACCACTCAGCACTGATTGCCAGCCAGCATAGCACTCATTTATACCCACACTTTGCTTCCCGTTAGTCAACCAATCTTTTATCCATGTAAATACTTCAGCCGTAACGCCATCCAGCTTTATCTTATGCAGCAGCCTACTATGTGGCACACTGTCAAAGCCTTTTTGAAACCTAGATACACCACATCCACTGCGGACTCGTTGACTATCTTGCTCGTAATGTCTTCGTAGACTTCCAAAAGACTTGGTAAGCATGATCTGCACTTCATGCATCCATGCTGCATCTGTACAATGGGCCGTTTTCTATCAAAATGCCTTGCTATTTCTTCCTTGATAATACAGTCAAGGCACCTTCCCAACTACTCAGATTAAGTTAACTGGATTATAATTCCCCAACTTTTATCCACCTGCCTTTTTAAACAATGGCATCCCATTTGCTGTTTTTCAATCTGCTGGGACTGCCCCAGAGTTCAGCAAAGTTTTGGAAATTACTACAAGTGCACTTGTTATTTCTCCCGCTATCGTTTTAGTACCCTGGGATACATTCCATCAGGGCCACAGGATTCGTCTACCCTTAGCTCCATTAACTTGTCCAACGCTACCTCCTCTGTAATAATGATTGTTCACAAGTCCTCACCTACCCTCATCTCGTTGGAAAAAACAAGGACTGTAGATGCTGGAAACCAGATTCTAGAATAGAGTGGTGCTGGTAAAGCACAACAGTTCAGAGCATTCCTGATGAAAGGCTTTTGCTCGAAACGTCGATGTTTCTGCTCCTCAGATGTTGCCTGAACTGTTGTGCTTTACCAACACCAATCTAATCTAGAATCTTCATCGCTTCGTCGATCACAGGCATGTTATTAGTGTCGTTCAATATGAAGACTGATATAAAATACCTGTTCAATGCCTCAGCCATTTCATCATATCCTTCTTATTCTCTCACGGACCAACATTTAAGTTAGCCACTCATTTTCATTTTATATATTTAGGGAATCATCTGCTATCTGTCTTCATATACTGTGCTAGTTTTTTTTTCTCTCTCGTGTTCTATGCTACTTTTCTTTATAGCTCTTTTCGTGGCTTTCTGTTGGCCTTTAATCTTTTCCCAATCTTCTCGGTTCCTGCTGTTCTTGGCCACTTTGCATTCCATCTCTTTCAATTTGATAACCTTGCGTATTTGCTTAGACACCCATGACAGACTTGCCCTTTTCTTACAGTCTTTCCTTTTCACTGAGTATGCTTTTGCTTAGGACTTTGAAAAACTACTTTGAAAATCCTCCACTGCTCGTCAACTCTCACCATAAAGTATTTGTTTCCAGTCCACTTTTGCCAAGTCCTCCCTCCATTCTGTTGTAGTCTCCTTCGTTTAACCACAGGACCCTGGTATTGAATTTTATCTTCATTCTCCATCTGTGTTTTAAATTCAACCATACTGTGATCATTCCTTCCAAGTTGATTCCTAACAATGAGGTCATTAATTATTTCTGTCTCATTACACAGGACCCGATCTAGCATAGCTCACTCTTCATTGTACGTGTTTTAATTTTAGACTTCAAAGTATTCCCAAGTAGTCAAACCCAGACTCTTCGGATTCGCTGCTTTTAAGACTGCTAGGAAAGAAAAACAAGGACAGCATAACCATGTTAAAGGAGTAGTATTGTCACAACACTACACTTGGGACGTCATCAAAAATGTTTCTGAAAATTCAAATTCACTGCATACACTGCTTCGCCATAATTTATTTCGCAGTCGGATTCTTAAATATGATTCGCCATTAATAATTTGATATTGACTTGATCCACGTTCATTACTTTCAAATTAACATAATTCTCGAAGTTCCCTTGCAAAGCATTCTTTCTAATAGACTCTTGTATTGTCCTGACTGCTTCTTTGGTGCTAAGCAGACTGAAATTCCCTGCTGTCTCCCTGCCTCTTTTAGAAATATTGGGGTTACATTTGCTGCTCTCAAATCTGTCAATTCAATCATCTGGAATTTGGAAGACGGCAAGCAAAGTATCCATTATTCCCATGGCCACCTCCTTTAGGAATCAGAGATATAGATTAACATTCCATGGGGATTTATCAGATTTCAGTACAAATAATATCTCCAAAACTGCTTATTTAGTGATTTGATTGCATTTCCTTTCTTTCTCAGTAGACCTAGAATTGTTTGGAAGCATTTTTTTAAAAATCCTATCAGGAAGGCAGAACTGGAGTAGATGCTTCATAGTCTGCCATTTTCCTGTTCTCCATTCGCTAGTTCCGGACTGTAAGGAAGCTACAATTATCTTCTCCAAAATTTCACCTTGGTATATTGTACATTGAGAAGATTTTGCATTTCATGCTTGTTAATGTACTCTACCAAAACCCATTACTTCCTGTCTTAAGCTGTTCAATGATTGACCTTCCACAGCCATACAATCACAGAAGCGTAGACTCTGTACCATCAAAAATACAGCACGATCTATATTATTCCAAATTCCCTACATTGGTCCCGTAGCCATGAATGGTATGACACTTCAAGTGCTCGTCCAAATAATTTTTAATGGTTGTGATTAGATTAGATTAGATTAGATTACTTACAGTCTGGAAATAGACCCTTTGGCCCAACTAGTCCACACCACCCCGCCGAAGCGCAACCCACCCATACCCCTACATTTACCCCTTACCTAACACTACGGGGTGACGTGTGATAACTGCCCCCTTAGGAGTGCATTCCAAAGCCCATGACACTCTGGGTGAAAAAGAATTGTTGAATCATCTCTAAACCTCAAATCCTTCCCTTTAAAAGTGTGCTCCCCTGTTCTTTGCCGCTGCTGTCTATCGATCCTGCCCATGTCCTCGTAATCTTATACTTCTGAATCACGTCCCCTCAGCCTTCTCTCATTCAAACTAAACAACCCGATCTTCTCCAGCCTCTCTCCATAGCTGATATGCTCCATCACTGGAAACATCCAGGTGAATCTCTGCACCCCCTCCAAAATAATCACATATTTCCTGTAATGTGGCTCCCAGAACTCTACACAGTATTCCATATTGGCCTCACCAAAGTGCTACATAGATCTTGTAATCTATGCCTCGATGAGTAAATGTTATGCCTACTGCTTCCATTGACTTCTTACGTAACCTTTTATTCTCCCACGTCACATTCGAGAATGTGTGGAAAAGCTCCCTATGAGCTTCCTTGTGTTACAATTCATTGCGTATTCCCCATTTAGTTCCTTCTTCCAAAGTGCATCACCTCAGTTATCAGACTTACATTCCATCTGCCATTGATCCACCCATCTGACCATTGCATCTGTATCTTACTGTAACATAAGACTTTCCTCCTCACTACCAACCACCCGGTCAATCTTTGTATCAAACACAGACTTAGTTATCACACTCCCACTCCCCCTCTACATTCACACCTGTACCATTTATGAATACCACAAGTAATGAGGGACACAGCACTGATCACTGTGGAATACCAGGGGACACTGGTCTCCAGTCACACAAACAGCCTTCTACCACCGCCTATTTTGTGCAAAATTTTCTTTAACACTGATCTGAAACACACTGGTGTATAGTTCCCTGCTCTATCTCTACAACCCTTCCTATAAAGGGTGTTCTCCTGTCCTCGGAAACCTCACCTGTGACCAGATTCTGTTTAAACATTTGCATCAGCGCCTTTCATCCCTTGTCTCCAACAGCAGCCTGAGATGTAACTGATCTCTACTTGGGCATTGGTCCAATTTTATATTCGCCAATTCATCAATCCCTGCTCACATCTTACATCAATCGTAAAAGAGCTTCCCAGTCCATCTTCTTGAATTCTGTACCTGCCTCCTCCTTTTCCCAAGTAAAACAGACGTGAAGTTGTCATATAACAATCAATCAGCGTCTCCAGTTTCACACACAAATTTCCGCCTTGATCCTAGACCAAGTATCCTCAGCAGACAATCGTGCCATCTGAGGAATTGATCTGGAGAAAGCCCATTCAGTATATGTGATCAGTATATTTTACTTAGATCACAACATCAAAATTGTACAGGTACAGTCTCCCCAACTCTTTGTGTTACTCGTGCAGAATGTTTTTACTTCTCATAGGAGCAAATTACTGCAGAAGCATAATCTGTACTGAAACAATCACATGCTCGAGATCGCAGTTAGTCAGACAGCATCCGTAAAGAGAAAGCAAGCCAACACTTTGAGTCGAGTGGATTCTTTATCGTCTGTATTCGGATTCCCTTTAAATGAAGGCGTTTAAAGGGACACAGCACTGAAACCTGTGGCACACCAGTGTACACCGGTCTTTAGTCACACAAACAACCTTCTACCACCACCTATGTTCTCCAATAATTTCTCTAATGCTTACCTTCCCCCGTTTGCATATGTTCCTCTCAATACACTTTGCTTTAATGTTTTCTGCTAACTTACTGTGTGTGCTGATTAAACCTCCTCCTGAATATCTGACTGTACCACATTCACTGATTCGCCATTGTTTACAAATACAAGAGATATCTACAAGAAAAAAATTGTAAATTATAACTTCCCTTTCATAAATGCAGAACAATACACTTGAAATTTGCTATTACTTTCTCAGTGTCCAATAAGATCTTCGTTACAATAGGTTGCAACAGATTCCCTACTGTGGATAACAACTAACTGGCCTGTAGTCCTCCACTCTCACACTTCTTCCCTTCGTAATTCATTTGAATGCATTTATAACCTTCCGAAGTGAATACAGAGAAATACAGTGGCCCCGAATGCAATCAATATGTGTATTGCTGTTTTCTCTGAAATTTCAGTTTGAATTATATCTGGTCTGTCAGACTTATCAATACTCATCCCAGTTCTGCTTCCAAATACTACCTCGTAACTATATGTGAATTATTTTAGTCTTTAGTTAGAAAGGTCCCGTGGTGACTTGGTTTAAGTGGACTTGTGCCTCACAACGCACTTCACATTCAACAACCAGATATACGAACAAATCAACGGAACACCCATGGGATCACCAATCTTGGGACTCATAGCAGAGGCAGTTATGCAAAGGTTAGAACAAACAGTCCTACCACAAATTCAACCCAAACTCTGGGTCAGATATGACGATGACACGTTTGCAATCATTAAAAACACGGAAATAGAAAAAAACACACCGGATCATCAACGCCACACTCACTGGAATCCGATTCACGAGAGAAGAAGAAAAGGATAGCCAACTCCCATTCCTAGACGTGATGGTACAGAGAACACCGAACGGAGAATTCACCACAAGGGTATACAGGAAAGCCACACACACAGACCAAGTCCTAAACTATGAAAGTAACCACCCCAACACACACAAACGAAGCTGCAACAGGACACTATTCACAAGGGCCACAACACACTGCAGTACACCAGAACTGCAAAAAGAAGAAGAGGAACACCTATACAAGGTATTCGCCAAAAACGGATACCCGCGCAACTTCATCAACAGATGCCTAAGAGAAAGACCATGGAACGAGGACATACCACAACCAAAAGGACTAGCCACACTACCATACATCAGGAGCATCTCGGAACTGACAGCCAGACTACTGCAACCCCTAGGACTCATAACGGCACACAAACCAACAGCTACGCTCAGACAACAACTCACCAGAACGAAGGACCCGATACCCAACATGAGCAAAACTAATGTAGTGTACAAAATACCATGCAAGGACTGCACAAAACACTATATAGGACAAACAGGAAGACAGCTAACAATCCGCATACATGAACATCAACTAGCCACGAAACGACACGACCAGCTATCCTTCGTAGCCACACAC
Source organism: Chiloscyllium plagiosum (assembly GCF_037043375.1). Taxonomy (NCBI): domain Eukaryota; kingdom Metazoa; phylum Chordata; class Chondrichthyes; order Orectolobiformes; family Hemiscylliidae; genus Chiloscyllium; species Chiloscyllium plagiosum. Next base: position 79,566,788 of record NW_028270167.1, read on the forward strand.
GCAGACAACAAGCAACATGAATTCGACTGGGACAACACTACTATCATAGGGCAAGCCAGACAGAGAACAGCCAGGGAATTCCTAGAGGCATGGCATTCATCCACAAACTTCATCAATAAAACACATCGACCTGGACCCAATATACCAACCACTACAGCAGACAGCTGAAACTGACAACCGGAAGCGGCAGGGACAGACCACTATACACACCGGAGGAAACATCAAAGAAGCGCTTCGCAGGAGGCTCCCAAGCACTGATGATGTCGCCTAGCCAGGGTTTTTGCAACAAAAACTTCCAGCTCGGCGAACAGAACCACAACAACGAGCACCCGAGCTACAAATTTTCGCACAAACTTTGAACTCTTAAGTTTATATAATGCAGGAAGGAAAGTATGCTATATGCCTTCTTGATCATTCAATCGACCTGCCACTTTTAGCGAACAATGGACCTGAACATCCAGGTCTCTCTGTACATCAATATTCCCCAGGGCTTTTTCCAGTTACTGTATATTTCCTTCTCGAATTGGATCTTCCAAAATGCATCACCTCACATCTGCCCTTTCTCCACCCAACTCTCCAATCTATCTACATTCAGCTGTGTTCTCTGACAGTCCCCTCAACTTTCTGCTACTCTACCAATCATAGTGTAATCTGCAAACTTGCTCATCAGACCACCTGTACCTTCCTTCAGATCATGTAAGTATATCACAACAAACAGTGGTCCCAGGACGGATCCCTATGAAACACCACACAGAACAGTTGTCCATTTTGAGAAACTCCCTTCCATTACTATTCTCTGTCTCCGTTGCCCAGCCAGTTCTCTAATCCATCTAGCTAGTACACCATGGACCCCTGCGACTTCACCTTCTCCATCAGTCCATCTCATCAAACGCCTTACTGAAGGCCATGTATATAACATCTACAGCCCTTTCTCCACTATCAACTTTGTCATTCCTCAAAGAATTCTATTATGTTTGCTAAGATGTGACCTTCTCTGCACAAATCATGGAAGGTCTTGTGTGGAGTCCGACTTGTTTTAGCCTGGAGTAATACTGGTTTTATTTCCAAAGCAGGACTTTATAAATTGCCACAATGATTGTCTGCGTACAAATTGAATGTTGTTTTGAACAATATACAATCTATCCACAAATATAAATCTGCAAACGCAAATTCGCCCCTCAGATTTATAGGTGTGTCTGTGCGAGAGATGCGGAGTGTGTGTGTGTGTGTGTGTGTGTTTTGGGCGGGGGGGGGGGGGTGGCGTGCGAGTGAGAGACAGAGGATGTGTATGTTTGTTTCCATGTGTGTGAGCGAAAGAGGGTGTGTGTATGTGTATGTTTAAGGATGAGAGTGAGAGCTTGTGCTCACGTTAAGACACAGACAGATTTGGCAGATCCCTTTCCCCACACACACCCAGTCCGTGGTTTCAGATCTTCCATGCTCTGCAGCCTCTGCTCCATTTATTGTTCATGTTACAGACACTGATGCTGTAACTACAGTGCCCATGCTCCATCCAGAGTTGGCTCACTAAATCCTCTGGGCTCCCTGGATGTCTGAGGTCGCTCACAGCACAACCTCCAGCAAACCATCCCCATCCCCTCCACTAACTTTTCAATAACAGGAGACAATCAGATTTCCCTCCACTAAAAGGGAGACAGCTACTCCTTTATAATTTAACTTCAGAATCCTCCTCATGTTTCTGACCACGCGTTCAGCTGTGAGGGACAAACACAGGCGTTCAGTGGACAGGCACAGACCAAGTTTTTAAAGACATGTGTCAAAAATGCTGAAACTCCCTGTCCAACATGGAGCACCACTTGGGACACACCGGGAACTGAACAACAGCCCGAAACACAACCCCCTGTCCATGGAGCAACACATGGGATACACCAGCAACAGTCCAGTACACACACCGCTGTCCAACATGGAGCACAACGTGGAACAGACCGGGAAGTGAACAACTGTCCTACACACACACACACACACACACACGCGCACACACACACACCTCTTCATGAAGCACCTTAAGGGACACACCAGGAAGTGAATAACAGCCCTTCACACACTCCCCTGTCCATGGAGTAACACATGGGACACAGCGGGAAGTGAACAATAGCCTGACACACACCATCACTTTATTTCTGAACTTCATGATACCAGCATTCGATACAATACACAACCAAAAACCAAGGCCAGAGAAAGATAGAGATGGACAGAGATATTCACATTAAAGTTAGAAACGGACAATTTATGCAGAAACAGAGCATGTTGTTGAAATATGAGGAACAAACAAGGGAGTGGATCTAATTGGAGCAGTGTGACCTTGGCGGCTCAAATCACAAGAATGAGAATATTGAATAATGGCATTGCCAGATCAGTTGACCAAATTTGTTCCACTAAATTCTGAATTTGCCTCACAGAACAAACGCAGAAACTATACACTGTGACAAGTAGACAACCCAGCGTGGAGAGCTGTGCAGCTTATGCCAGTGTATTGCTCAGTAAACCGGACTATCTGCCCAGCATGGGGAGCTCTGCAGACTATCCCAGTGTTTTGCTCAGTTCGCTGTACTATCTGGCCAGCATGGGGAGCTGTGCAGACTGTGCCAGTGCATTGATCAATAAACTGAACTATTTGCTCAACATGGGGGGCTGTGCAATCTATCACAGTGCATTGCTCAGTAAACTGGACTATCTGACAAGCATGGGGAGCTGTGCAGACTATGCTAGTGTATTGCTCAGTAAGCTGGACCAGCTGCCCAGCATGGGGAGTATTGCAAAACTTTGCCAGTATATTGCTGCTACATTTGCAAAACGTAGCTGACTCATACGGGACAATTTGCCGCCCATACTGAGAGTGACAGTAAATGGGCTCCCACAAATTAATGTCTCTGTATCTTCATGCATCAGTTCGAGGCAAGGGTTTTATGTGTGCATGTGTGTGTAGTTCTGTGGCAGTGTGAGATGTGAAAATCATTGTCTAAGAGAGAGCACACATGGTTTAAATCAGTTTAAATGTGAACAACTGTTAGGGTTTGGTATAAGGAACAGAGAGAGATAGTTCATGGGCAGCTGTTAATGACGTGCTTGAGAATATTAAAGTAAAGGCATTGCCAGACCCAATAGCATTATAGGTCAGTACACACAGGAATGATGGATGGATGGGGAGTTCTGTGTGATATAAGATATGAGCTGTGGAGTATTGACTCAGATTTGTTTCTGCAGTTTTGCAGCTGAGTGTCAGCAACAGACGAATGCCATCTTTAAAACCGTATTTCACAGCTCATGGTTCAAATAGCAGATGGGATGAGCCAGTGAAGTATATGCTGGATTTATCAGTAGTTTCAATTAGGAATGGTCAGGGTGTAGTGTCAGGGTTTGGTTCATGGCCAAAGGGATCACCACTGTTGTCATTTGTCTATTTCAGCTTCAAATATTGGCCAGGGATGAGATGGAGTCAGAGGAAGGTAATGCAGTTTGTAACCAGAAAAGAAGATAGTGACCTCAATGTCTTCAATATTTAGATAGCAAATGCAGTGATACAACGAATCATGGTTCACAGCTGAAACTGAGCAAGTCAACATAGCAACCTATGAGTAACACTGCCAGAAGCAAGGAGGGAGAGAGTGAATTAACAATTTAGTAGTGGTTTGTCAGGTGAATATCTGGATTCAGAGTCATAGCAGGAACAATAACAGAGGCAAGGAGAGTCGAGTGAATGAAAGATCAGTATTATTGTCAAACAGGATTTATAGAATTAATGACTGAACAGTGAGACTTACCAGGTACACCAACAAAAGCCAGGATTGGATAATAAAAACATTGCATAATGTAAAGTACATATTTGATCCGCCACGATAATGACCTTCGATCATAATATGTAGAAAGAAACCAAACATTCCAATATAAACTCCTGTCCATTCTTGGGACATTCCAGTCTAATGTTCTCAGAGTGTGATCCATTGCAGTAACATTCCAGTCTAATGTTCTCAGATTCTGAAACAATCCAGACTCTTGTGCTCAGTCTCTGATCTCTCCCCTGTCTCTCTGGAGCTGCTGATTCCTGTTAACACTGTCGGCGATGCTCCCACAATAATGTGGGATAACACATTGAATGGAGCCCACTTATCATTAAAAGATGGAAACCGTCCACTGGGGTAATTGCAATCCATGGAGACTAACATTAATCACAGTCACTGAACAAATAGGTCCAGTTAACACCTTCCTGACATCACCTTACATATCCCAATAAAAGGGAACATTTTCTCGGTATGGGTGGAATGGATGGGCGTTGCTGAGGGATGGACCATAAATCTTTCAATCTTCTTATTGTTTCTTCCATGTATGTGGGAGTAGTGCCAGAACACTTCAGGACTGTGTATATTACATACTGTTTATAAAGGGCGACAGTGAAAACGTAACAGACCGGCTGCATAAGGTGACTGGTGGGGTAATTTCCAGAGCAAATAAACCAGTGAATATATTTATTGTCCATTGACTTTGTGTAACGTTGCTCCTGGTTTTATGTGCACTGTTGACAAATTCTTCCATAACCTTGGGACATCATTCAGAGCATCGAGACTGCTGCGCAGGAACAGGAGGAATTAATTCTGTCCACACGCCCCTGTAACAAAGGGAAAGGGAAGGCCATTCAGCCTCTCAAGTCTGGTACAGAGGGACGGGAGGAGGCCATTATGCTTCTTGAGCCTGTTATGCAGTAACTATTAGTTGTAAAATACTTATGGAGAAGAGTCGTCCTAATATAATTTTTAAAGTTTTAAATTGAGTCAGGCCAACTTTGACCGATTTATGTTGGCACTTTGAATAGCTTCTTTGGGGAAGCTATTGGCAGGAAAGTGGGAGGCCTTCACAAATGAGTTACAGAGTCTAGCGAAAGCATGTTCCTGTCTATGAGCAGGGTAAGGCTGGTAAGTGGACGGAATGCTGAATGGTGAGCAGAATGATAGGTACAGACAGTGGGGATCGAGTGAATCCATCGTGGAGTACCAGGGATGTAGGCTAATACCAAAGAGGGAAATCAGGAGGGCAAAATGGGGACATAAGATATCGAACATAGAACATAGAAGAATACAGCGCAGTACAGGCCCTTTGGCCCTCGATGTTGCGCCGATCCAAGCCCACCTAACCTATACTAACCCACTATCCTCCATATACCTATCCAATGCCCGCTTAAATGCCCATAAAGAGGGAGAGTCCACCACTGCTGCTGGCAGGGCATTCCATGAACTTACGACTCGCTGAGTGAAGAACCTACCCCTAACTTCAGTCCTATATCTACCCCCCCCCTTAATTTAAAGCTATGCCCCCTTGTAATACCCGACTCCATACGCGGGAAAAGGTTCACACTGTCAACCCTATCTAACCCCCTAATCATCTTGTACACCTCAATCAAGTCACCCCTAAACTTTCTTTTCTCTAATGAAAACAGCCCTAAGTGTCTCAGTCTTTCGAAAGTAGGGTAAGGGACATTCCAAAGAGATTGTGCAAATATTTTAAGGTCAAAAGAGTAACTAGGGAGAGAACAGGACCCCTTAAAGATCAGCAAAGTGACCTATGGGTGGAACTACAGGATATCCGTGAAATACTAAATTAATATTTTGCGTCAGTATTTACTGGGGAGTAGGATATGGAAGGTAGAGAACTTAGGGAAATAATTACTAATACCATGAAAATTGTCCATATTACAGAAGATGAGGAGCTGGATATTTTAAAATGCATTAAGGTGGATAAAACCCTCTGACCTTTTAAGAGAATCTTGGCTAGGCACATGGATTTTAGTACAATGAAGGTTAGTCTGACCTTAGAGTAGGATAAACTGCCGGCACAACATCAACAGCTTAAGGGCCTGTACTGTGCTGCACTGATCTATGAACTAATCAGATGTACCCCAGATCCGTTGGGAGGCTCGGTAAGTAATTGTTCAGTCTCCGGCTGAGATATTTGTATCATGGATAGTCACAGGTAAGGTTGTGCAATTGTTTAAGAACAGTTGGTAAGAAAAAGCCAGGAAACTGTAGACAAGTGGGACTGACATCATTGATGGTTAAGTTGTTGGAGGGGATTCTGAGGGACAGCATTTACTTGTGTTTGGAAATGTAAATTCAGATTAGTGATAGTCAACATGACTTTGTGAGTGGGAAATTGTGTCCCACTAATTTAATTTAGCATTTTGAAGAAGTGACGAAAAAGTTTGATGAAGACACAGAAATGTAACTGTGGAATAGAATATAGACTTTAGCAAGGCATTCAAAAAGGTTCTGCATGGTAAACTGGTCAGCATGGTGAGATCACATGGAATACAGGGAGAGTTGGAGGTAATTGGCTCGAAGGTAATAGACGAAGGAAATGTTTGTGAACTGTTATTTTATTTTGGACTGGAGGCCTGTGATCCGCAGTGTACCACAAGTATCTAATGAATTTTGTCATTTTATATAAATGATTTGGATGTGAATACAATAGGAATGGTTAGTGACTATGCAGATAACACCAATATTGGTGAGGTAGTGGACAGTGAAGATGGTTAACTCAGAGTAAAACGGGACGCTGATCAGATAGGCTGAAGGGCCGAGGAGTGGCTGATGGAGTTCATGTTAGACAAATGGAAGGTGTAACATTTTGTTGAGGCACATTGTGTTAGCACTTATAGGTAGGATCTTGGGACAGCTACATAGAAATTATAGAAGCACCGAGTCCACACTGACCCTCCAGATATCATCCAGATCAACAAACCCAAACGTTACCCCGGTAACTCTACATTTCCCATAGACAATCCACCGAACCTGCACATCGCTGGATACTGTGGATCAATTCAGTGAGGTCACTAAACCTAAACTGGACATTTTTGGACTGTGAAAGGAAAACCAGACACCCAGAGAAAGCTCACGCACACACAGGCATAAGGTGCAAACACTGCACAGAGAGTCACCAAAGGGGGAATCGAACCCAGGTAATTAATGCTGTAAGGCAGTATTGCTAGCCACTGTGCCACTCAATGACCAGCTGCGAGAGAGTCTGCATCCTCCCACATTCTCTGGATCCGTCACATCTGTTCAAATGATGTAAAATTCCAGTGCGGTGAATCCGACAAGCCTTCCTTTACCTCCACCACAAATTTCACATTCTGAATGACAGGGCCTTAAGCTGTGACTGACACATTGCCTGCTATTCTGCCCTCACCCCTTCCCCTTCTTCCCAGATCAAATTGTCCATTAATACTGCAGCATGCAAGATAATTGCTGATCTAAAATAAAACAAAGAGCTGCATATACTGGAGATCGGAAACAAAAAGTGTTCTGACGAAGAATCCCCAAATTAAAAATGTTGACTCACTCTCTTCCTACAGAGGATTAGGAAAACGTGAATTCTGGAATGAATTCCTGATGAATGGCTTACATCTGAAACATCGACTTTCCTGCTCCTTGGATGTGGCCTGACCTGCTGTTGTATTCGAGGGCCAAACTTTCGACTTTCATGTTTCAAATAGTACCAGACCCGTGGAGTTTTTCCTGCAAACGCTTGTGTATCTAATTTCCTGTTTATAACATATACAATTTTTTTTCCCTGCAGTTTTTACTTCCATACATATCTCCCACCAGTGTTGGTTTCTACTTCTTGTTTATAACCTCCAGTCAAATTGTTTCTGTGTAATCTGATTGCTGGCGTGAGATAAATGGTAGATTCCGTGAGATCTTTCCGGAGGCCTTTCTTGATGTCACAAACCTCGCTGCACTTTGTTCGAACAATATATGGATTTGAAAGGCAGAAAAGGATATGTGCCAAGTGCACGGAAATGGGGTTAATGTGGACGGACATTTTGGTTATTAAGGACCAGTTTTGGTTGAATGGCCTGTATCTGTGCATGACAGCTAAGGAAAATGGTTTTGGGTTTAGACAGAGAAGATGAGATTGAGAAATTATGTTACGGAAGGATGTAATCACAGGTTTCAGAATGCTGAAATATAGACATCTCAACACCTCCGGCAAAATATGCCAGTATTACCAGGAATGATGGTGAACAGGATATAGGTGTGAGTTCAGATGATGGAGAGTTTTGGATGAGGATTTGTTCTGCAGATTTGTACCTGGGAGTGGTTCAGCAGAGTCTTCAATTCATTGGGCTGAATCCAAGAATAATTCATCTTTGTGTGATTTTCATTGAGTGTTATAGGGGTATTGTCTGCAAGAGGCCGAGCTAATTCCCTGGTGCTTTCTTATCGAACTCACCTCATTAACTACCCACCCTACCCCATGGTATCTCTTTCCTTCAATACCATCCCGATTCTCCCACCCGTCTTGGCTGGAGGTACCCACCATCGACCCTTATGCCCCTGGATATTCCATGATCCCTGGCACTGGTGCCACCTATAAAAGGACAATGGGCACACGATTGAGCTTTCCTCAGTTTGGAGCTGCCCTGTACAATTTACCCAGAGCATGGCAGATAAGGCCGATTACACCACGGGTTGTCAACAGGGTCACGGATATCCTGGTGGATGAGTTAGTACGTCTCTTCCCAGAGTGGGCCACACCACCAGACCCACCGAGCATGGTCTGAGCTCACCACCGAGCTCAGTGCAGTATCTGCGGTCTGAAGAATGTTCAGTAACACACGACAAGCATCAATAACCTTCCCCATTTTGTCAGCATAAGGGTCACTGTATTCTCTCTGCTTCCTTACACTCACTGTATATCTGTTATAGCACCGACCCCGAACAAGGCTCATGCTCCATCACTCTCACTCCTGCAAGCATGCACATACCCACCTCTCTCTCTCTCCCCCTCTATTGCTTACCTTTGTAATACCCCCACAGATTGTAGAATGCTCTGGAAAATGCTGATTATGGCATGTTCCAGATAATATTCCAAATAATTCCCAGTTTTAGGAAAATGGCAGTGCCTCTTTGTGTAAAACATGAGGGGAAGAAACAGAGTTTTTTTTAATCACTTGCAATTAAAATCCATAATAGGCCATTCAGCCCTTCTGTATCATTTAATAAGATCATTTAATATGTGCTGTATCATTTAATAAGATCGGGGGCGATCTGACTGTCACCTGAGCTTCACGTTGCAGGAACTTTCGATCATTCACCCCCCTGGTTTCCTGTCACTGACCAAATGACACTCAGGCACTTTTTTACCACGAGTTTCTTCAAGCATGTGTTCGGGAGGCATTTCCCATGGGGATGGACCCTCCAAAAAATATGCTCCATCAGCTTTTTACTTTTATGCAATGCTTAGCATTCTTCACACAGACCAATCAAAAATATGCTCTTAATTTACGGTTATCGATATCTAATCACAATTAGTAATTCTGGTAATTTCGCTTGTGTCACATTATTATATTCAACCAAAGAAAGCATCTAATCACCTGTCTCGTTATAAAATACAATTTCCAGCGGCTTTTTTCTTTCCTCAGCCATTATCTTGACCGACATCTGAATTGTACCTTTTCCCTTCTTATCAAAGTTTATACTTTACTTTGAGTTTGGCTTTTTCTGTCTATAGTAATTATGCAGTCTCCCACTCTGTTGGCTGGCTGGCTGGCTTGTGATGCAGAGGAAGACCAACAGCGCAGGTTAAATTCCCCAAACTGACGGAGGTTACCATGAAGGGGACGTCCTCCCAACCTTACCCTGTCACCCGAGATGTAATGACCCTGAGGATAAACCACAATTTGTGGTCTCACGAATGAGAAAGTGGTCCTTTGGGGCTCTATTCTATCCAGGATAACATGTTATTTTTTCAAAAATATTGTTATTGACAGAAAATATTATTAATGCTACAATGAACCAATAAGTACCCAACTCAAAAGAAATGCAAATTGAACAAAATTACACCATTGTGCATGTACATACAAAACAAAAAGGTAAATAAACGGGCAGAAGAAAAAATAAAAATAAAAACAAATGAATAATACAACTCAGTGTGACAAAACTTTGTCTCTCAACCTACAGGAGCATTAACTAATACACGTTCATTTGCCCGTAATTATTCCTGCCTGGACATTAGCATCATTAGTAAAGTTTGTCATAGCTATATAAAAGTCCTTATTAGAGTAGCCGATCGGCCTGTATCTTGGTAATTCAAAAAGGGCTGCCATGTCTTATAAGAATCCTGTATTTTCTGCTGCACCATACCTTTGAAAAAGTTCAAAGGGCTATGCTCCATGACGAGCTTGCGAAAACTCAACAGACCAAGGGGGCTTTCAGGCACCAAACACAACAGAATGTTTTTCTGAACACAAAGAGCGAGGGTATTGAAGTATTTTTTTCCTATGCACAATGGTGTAAGGTACACTGGGCAGGCCCACAAAAAGGGAAACCAGATCCATCTCCAATTCTGTCCCCAAGATCCTCTCCATAACACACCGCTCATATAGCGCTGGTGCAAGGTCAACAAGTAATGAGTAAGAGTGCCCATAGTCATTCTGTATTTGAGACATACTCCCATTTTGAATTTTGAGGGAGGATGGGGGGCCAGATAGACTCTATGAAGAATCTTCAACTACATGGCAAGAGTATTCTTACAGATTGAAATCCTTCTTGCATTTTCATAAATATCCTCCCCTGTGTCCAAAGAGATCTGAACGCCCAACTCTCTTTGCAGACCTCAGAAAGGCACAAAGTCTCGTCTGAGAGACCACTCTCCAACAAGGGTACTGACAGAGAGTGTGTTCTTATCACTCAGCACCCTCTTCTATATATCGGATCTGTACGGGTCTGTTAAAAGCGTGGTTCTTTTTTAAATCACATCTCTGATCTGATAAAAAGAAAACAGAAGACATCTCTGCTCGGACGTCTATAGTTACGACTTATTTGACCAAAGCACATCCTTGTTTCTCCCTCAGATAAATCATCAAAGCAAGATACACCGATGAGTTGCCCATAGTTTAAACATGGAATCCAGTATCCCCGGTCGGAAACACGGTATACCATATTTTGGGATAAGAAATAAGGTTTGACTATATTGCCTTCGATCGGACACATTGCCCTCAATGTTTTAAAATTATTGATACTCATTGGGAAATGTCAATACTCCATAACAGTCCTCATTTTGTCTATGAATAGCAGACTAATAAGGGAGCGCTTTGCCTGAGAAGGTTCAATATCTAACCATTTCGACGCTGAGGCCTCACTAACATCGGGTAAAGAAGAACTTAATTGATAGCTTTTAATATCTGGGAGATCTACTCCCCGCAAACTGTGGGGTCTTTGTAATTTGGTTAACTTGATAAGGGATCGCTTATGGTGACAAATCAAAGAGCTAAATCATCCATTAAGTCTCCTAAATGTCTGTCCGGGAAACATCAAATAAGGTATTCACATGAGGGAGAGTAAACAAGGGAGGGAATTCATTTTAATAAGAGCTATCTGATCTAGCCAGGATATTGGAAGTGCCTCCCATCTTCGAAGGTCTTGTTTAAGTTTGTAAAACAAATGGACAAATTCCAACTTAAATATAAGTTCAAAGATAAGATTAATGAATATACCTAAATAGGGAATATCCCCATACCCCCGGGATCATTGAAAAAGAAATCAGGTTTCTCCATTGACTTCAGGTATTTCCCCAACATTGCCCATACACATGGCCTCAGGCTTTGTAAAATTAATGGTATTAACGTGACTTCTCTCCCACTTCTGGGGCAGATAGTTTGGGGTCCCTGCAGATGGCCTTCACCAGTGGCTCAATGACCAACGTAATCAACACTGGCGAAAGGGGTCTACCTTGGACTGCCTCTTGGAATATTAATATTATGGGATATCAAAACATTGGTGAGAAACGTGGCCAGAGGATCGCTTTCAAGGACCCTCACCCTCTTCATAAAAACTTTGCCTCGACCAAACTATTCTAAGTTATACAAGACATACAGCCACTCAACCCAATCAAATGGCTTCTCTGCGTCTAAAGGGATCACTAATACCTATATAGTTTGTTCTGGACACGCTTGGACCATATTGAGTAATCTTCTAATGTTGTTCGAGTACCTGCAGCCCATTATAAGCTGGTGTGGTCCAGTTTGACAATGGAAGGAAACCCTTTTTCCAGCCGTAATGTAAGGGTATCAGACAGGATCTTGAAGTCAACATTTAAAAGTGAGTTGGGCCTCTAAGAAGCACAATCTTCCAGTGTCTTCGTTTTTTTAAGAATAAGAGAGACATGAAACTCTCTTAAGGATGGTGGGAGTCAATCGTGACCGTGTGAGTGACTAACATGGTAAGCATCGGCCCTGACAATAAGTTTATAAATTCCACATAAAATTCACTTGGAAATCCGTCAGGACCGGGCGCCTTTCCGCCCTGAAGCTGCTTTATACCCTTCAGCACTGACAATGGTGCATTAAGGCAAGACACTCATTTGGGGGTAACCCCTGGAAGATCCAAGTTCTTGAAGAAAGATTCCTTCTTAATCCTCATAATGCTCAGTCTGATATAATTCGGAGTAAAATCTCCGAAATGCTGCTTTAACCTTTATGGGATTGCAGCTAAGGGTTCCAGTACCTTCCCTAATTGAGGTAATGGCTTTGTGGCTCTCTTTTTACTCGCAAGATATGCTAAATACTTGCCCGGCTTATCACTATGCTCAAACAGCCTTTATTTTGCAAAAGTAAGTTTCTTCTTGGCTGTCTGTGTGAGCATAGAATTCACTGTAGACCGATGTGTTGCGATTCTCTGCAGCCTAGCCACCGAGGGTCTATCACAATATGCCCTCATGGCTGCCTTCAACTGTGCCTGGAGCAAGCGTTCCTGCTCCAGTATCTGCCGCATCCTAAGAAATAATTATTCCTTTGGCATAAGCCTTAGCCCTTTTCCATAGAATGGATGGGTTACTGTTTGAATCTGAATTAATGGCTAAGAAAGATCTGAATTCATTACAGAAATACTAAATGAACTTACTATCCTGAAGAATAAAGGGATCCCTTCGCCAGTGTCTCGAACCTGCTTTATTGTCCTTAAACTTAATCAATAAGTATACTGTTGCATGTTCAGAAATTGTAATATTCCCAATTGTACAGAACACCACCGAATCGAAGATCGCTGCAAAGTGAGGATGAGATCAACCCTAGTGTGGCCTTTCTGCGGGTTAAAGAAGAAAGTAAAATCCCTATACATGAGGTGGATCTGCCTCCAAACAGCCACAAGCCACAGTTCCACACAAAATTTGCTTAGATTGTTAAGAAGGGGGATTTTGGCCCTTCTGTCCACCGTCGGTGCAAATGACAATTGAAATCTCCTCCTACAATAATGTGCTGCGAAGAAAGATAACTTAATTTGGAAAATGCATCTATCAGGAATTTAAGGCTGTGTGCCAGGGGCCTTAAACATTCAAAATACCGTTTTCAGTCCCCATATATCTTTGAGGATTATGATCCTCCCGTGGGTGTCTCATACAATCTCGTAATTTAAGTGGAAGATTCTTCCTCACCAGTGGCTTTTCCTCTAATCCTAGTATCAAAAGACGAGAAATAAACCCGATCAACCCACCCTGCTGTAACGTGAAATGTTCCTTGTCATCAAGGTGCATCTCCTGCAGTAGGACAATAACCACCCTCTCCTTTGTAAGGCTAGAACGTACCCTTTTCCTATTAACTGGCTCCCCTTAATGCTCCAGATACACCATTTAAGCATGACATTGGCCATAAAACACTGGAACAACATTTGAACTCCAGAGAAGAAGAACTCGAATTACAAATCGCAGAGCATCAATGAAAAAAACTCATAGATCCTAAAAAAAACTAACTAAAGCTACTACAACTAACAAGCTCTCAAACGTTCCATAACTAAATACATACAAAGACAACACAAAACAGGATACAATGGCTCTCAGGAGGGGCATTTACCCCCGCCCACTAGAGGCATTTGCACGTCACAAATCTTTATCTTCTGCCCCATTGGTAATACTGCATCCAGGGCAATTAGTCACAAACATCGGGATTGAACTGCCCTTAGGTAGGCATTCAGTCATCACGATCACTTTCATAACTCCCTCCAGCTTGAGTCGAAACTGACACACAATCTAAGCAAGAGAAAAACGAGTAGTAATATTAATGAAGTTAAAAGTGTGTACTCTACCCATCCCCAACTATAATTTAATAGAAGAAAGATTCAACAAACTTCCTTTAAAATGAGAGAAGCATGATTATCGATATCCATGAAAGAATCCAGCCGGCTTTATAGTGTCCACAAAGTTTTCACGTCCTCTGGAGAGTCAATGGATCTACTGAAAGATTCACCAGTGCGGAGATCTATTGAAAGCATACGGAGCACCGCTGGGTTCATTAAGGAATACTGAATCTCAAGTTCCCTTAGTATTCTCTTGATATCATCAAAAGATTTTCTTTTTTGAATCACTGCCGCTGAAAAGACCTGAAAGAACATAATCCTGGAGCCCTTGTTGGATCTTTTCCCTGTGTTCTGGAAGCTTCCATAAGTCTTTGAATGCCCCTGCAACTACGTAATCGCACAAGGACAGGGTGAGGGCGTTAGTCTGAGTCTGACCTACGCGCGGTAACCTGATGAACTGTCTCACTCTTCACCCGCCGCTCTTCAGCTTCGAAGTGAAGGAATCACGGCAGCCAGTTCTCGAAAAAAAAAATCTCTGGCCGAACACCTTATGTCTCCAGCAGACCGATGATATGAACATTCTTCATTCTGCCCTGTTCTCAAGGTCGTCACCTTGTTCAGTTAAGGTACGGATATGTTTTCCAAGGGCGAGGATCCGCTCCTTAGAGGAATCTATCACAGACTTTGCCCCTGCAGTTTGGCGCTCGACCTCATCCGTTCTGTTTCCAAGGCTTTCAAGTTGCTCGTCATGTTTTTAGAGCACGGCTGAGAGTGGTTCTAGTTTCCTGCTGAACTTTTCTTCAATCATAGCTTCAATCATTTCAAGTAACTTGGTGAACTCGGTGACCAAGGCCTGGTGAGTAACTGGGTCCATCGAACTAGCAGAGGGGGTTGCAGCTACAGCCTCAGTCATGCTGAAAGCTTCTGACGTTGCCCGGCGTGTTGGGACTGACTCGATCCTTTCCCGTGTTTTGTCATTTCCACTTGACAAAACGGAATTAGTCAGGATTCTATAGCTCATTTAGTGTTCAATTTTAAGTAAATGACTGTGGTGGGATAGGTTAGATTACCACTGTGATTCAGAGCCCAGCAAAGCAGACCTTTCATATCGCTGCCATGTTGTTTCCCCATTAAAACTTTATCAATGTTATCATTTCGTTTAATTCCTGGATATTCTGGAGCCGTGCCATTCAGTCCCACTGTCTACAGTTTCCCCAACACTGCACATTGCTGCCCACTACTCGATCATCCTTGACTCATCTGTGATTCGTGAACCTTGCCTCAAAAATATTCAATATATCTGCCTCGAATAGTCTGCAGGAAAGAGTGTTCCAAAGACTCACTACACCCTGAGAAAATGAACATAAACCGACTCATCGATATGTGAGATTAGTTTTATTTTTGTATCCTTATCTGAGAAAGGATATAGCAATATTGGAAGCAGTTCAGAGTTGCTTCCCTTCACTTATTCCATGGATGAAGAGCTGAAAATATGGAGACTTTAACAGGTTACCCTTGGAATGAGTACTGATCTTATTGAAGTATACAATGCCTTGGGGTGAATGGATCAACTAGATACCCACTGGGTGTTTTGCATAGTCCAAACTTGAAGTCATTGTCATAGAACCCCTACAGTGTGGAAGCATTCTGCCCATCGAGTCCACACAAATCCACCAAACAGTATCCTACCCAGACCTGTCCCCCTACCCTGTCCATGTAACCCTGCATTTCCCATGACTAACTCACTTAACCTACACATTTCTGGTCACTCTGAGTAATTTAGCATGGTCAATCACTCTAAGCTGCACATCTTTGGAATATGAGAGGAAACTGGAGAACTGGGAAGAAACCCAAACAGACACGGGAAGAATGTTCAAACTCCACATAGAGGGTCGGACGCGGTTGGAATTGACCTCAGCTCATTGCTGATATGAGGTAGCAGTGCTAACCACAAATCCACCACGCTGCTCCATCAGCCCTATTAGTTACCTGCGGCTGATGAAAGAAATCTGCCTGACTTGTTCCTGTCACTGAATCTGGCCCCGTCTGAGACCTTTATCATCGGTCATATCACCAACCTGGTTACATGTGAAATGTGTTATGAGCAGTGGAGGAGTGGGACTAGAAAAGGAAACGGTTGACACCCTCCAACTTCAGTCTGAACCGGATTGAGGAGAAATTCTCAAAGTTGGATTTCATTAAAGTGGGAATTCTCTTTCTCAGAAGTTTGGGATGGTTGTATCTTTATATTAAAGCAAGGCTGGCCTCATCTGATTGTTTGTAGACAGGTGAATCAGGGATAATAGTGCATGGAGAGAAAAGTGCAGCTGGGACCACAATGAGATGATCCACTACCTTATTTACTTGTGAAGTGGTGTCAAAGGGCCGAATGGCCCACTTGTGTCCCTCAGCCCTGTGTTCTAATGTTCCATTCAGCCCTTGAGACCTGCTACTAGGGGCAGATCGAGACCACTCCAATGGTTAGGTGCAGTTTCAGAATTGTACTTAGAAAATCCAGGCTGGGTCAGAAAGTGACCACCAACCTCAATCCTCCTTTCCAGGCTTCCCCTCTCTGTAACTTCTGCTCCATATGTGAGTCATGTTCCAGACCCAAATTCACAGTGAATACAGCCACCATACCCCACCAAGGGTTAACTCAAACAAATCTTCTGCTCTCCCTGAACGCAACATTGTAAAATACGATTTCCAGGAAAATAACCCGTTACTTTCCAAAAGCATAACATAAGAATGCAAGAAAAAGGAACAGTAATCGGCTATTCGGCCCCTCAAGCCTGAACACTCATTTAATAAGAACATGGCTGATCGGCTCCAGGTCTGAAATCCGCTTTCCCACGCAATTCGTTGTATACCTCCACAACTCTTTTGGAATAGGGAATTTCAGACATTCACTACCTTCTGAGAGAAGATTGAAACTGGTGTTTCTTATTCGGTATCTATCTCCTTGAGTTCGAGGCTCAGGGGAAACACCTTCTCAGCATTTACTTTGTCAAGCCCCCTCGGTATCTTGTATATTTTAGTAATATCACTCTTATGCATTTCAACCGCAATGAATAATCGCCTCACCATTTTCGATGCACTCAATAAATCAACCCTTTCATGCCATGAACCCGCCTCATGAACGAACCTAGTTACTTGCAACATCAGCATGCTGACGCTATGTTTCATGCACTGGAACACTGCAATCCCTTTGTACTGCTCCTTTTTTGGGAGTGTTCTCCATTAAATAACAGCCTGAATTTTGGTTCTCAGTGTCAACTACAAACTCGGATGTATATTGTAAATAACTGATGCCATCGGCCTGATATTTGTGGTAATCTAGTAGATACACCTTTATCATGAAGATCCAATAAGCCTGATTCTCCAATTTCTATATGTTAAACCCACCGTCATTCCATGCTAATATATTATCCATCAAACTAAAAGCCTCTGTCTTGTGTCAGAACGTTTATTTTGTGATACCTTGTGCAAAATCACTGGAAAGCCTTACCCTTTATCAAATCTGCTTGTCACATTCTCAGGAGTTCCTGATGAAGGGCTCTTGCCCGAAACATTGACTTTCCTGCTCCTTGGATGCTGCCTGACCTGTTGTGCTTTTCCAGCATGACTCTAATCTTGACATTCTCAGGATCTCCAGAAAAAAAAAAGTATGATTTTACTGAACAAAAGTAGTTTCCAATTTCACAAAACCATGCCACTCTGGGTTTAGCTTTTCTAACTGCCCTGCAATTCCTTCCTTACCAACAGGCTCTAGAAGATTCCCAGCAACAATGGTTAGGCAAAATGGTTCCTGCTTTCTGTCTCATTCGTTTCTTGAAGACAGGCGCCACATTGGAGGGTCTCCAGTTTCGCTAGAACACTCCTGTAATCCAGAGTGTTATGGAATATTTCACACAGTGCCGCTAGTCACTCTGAGACCACTTCTTTTAAAATTAACTATGAATTACTTCTGACCTGCTATCCTTATTCTTATCTGTTAGGTTAAAACCTTGTTACTTTTGTTGCAGACAGTTCAAGAAATTCCCTCCTATTACCATTTTATTTATACCATTTAAATGCTTACAGTACTTTCCCCATGAGGAACGGTTTAAAATACTGGTGTAAGTTATTTGCCTGTTCCCTGTGGCCAGTTCCCTAGTTACACCCTCCATATGGCCTCAATGTACTTTCCTGACTGCACTTCTGCCTCAGCTCACAAACACATTTTTAAGCTTAATTTTATACAGACGGAAAAGCTCGTGATGCTTGCTTTTATATTTCTTGCAAATTTATTACGTCATATCCTTTCATACATCTTCCTCGCTTCCTAGATTCATACAGTCATATTGAGCACAAACAGACCATTTGGTCAAATTTGTCCATGCTGGCCAGGTTTTCGAAACTAAACTAGTCTCATTTGCTTGCACTTGGCCCATATGCCTCGAAACGTTTCCCATTCATATGTTTGTCCAAATGTCTTTGAAATATTGTAGCTGTACTTGCATCTACGACTGTTACTCTGGCAGCTCATTCCATACTTACATCGCCCTCTGTGTAAATAAAGTTGCCCCTTTGTCCCTTTCAAGTTTTCCCTCTTTTACTTTAAAGCTATGCATCTATGTTTGAACTCCCCGATGCTGCAGAAAGGAAATTGGCTATTCTCCCTATCCATGCCTCCCATGACATTATAAACTTCGAGAATGTCACCCCTCAACCTCCTACACTCCATCTGATATAAATTTCGAGATAAAATGTTGAACAATAAGCACTTCAAATTTGAAAGAATTATAAAGATGACAGGTAAAGAAAACAGCCGAAACTTCATACTGCCAGTTTTGCTCTATGTCACAAAACTAAGGCAGCATGAAACCCTTACTGGTGCCAATAAGAGGTCAAGCACCTGAATTCCTTAGTGTGAAGGAGGTGGCGATCTATAGAGTGAAAACCTATCTCTTGCTAGATCTATATAATACCACATGGTCAACATTCACTCTCCTGTTCTCTCTGTGTCCTTGTGTGGTTGTGTTTTCTTTATCTTACACTCAGTTAGAGAAAACCCCTTTCCCCCATTCACATCTTAATTTAAACCCATTTTGCATCATCTCCTCGTTCACAACTGCTAATAGCCCGTTTATCTTATGCCATGCCTTCTTTTCCAAGTCATGCATCCCCCAACTCCGGCAAGGGATTAAAAAGCCCAGTTTCCAACCTTTTTCACTTCTGAACAAGTCACACGGACTTATTTCTCTATTTCTCTGTTTCTCCGTCTCTGCAGATGCTGCCAGACCTGCTGGGTTTCTCCAGAAACCAATAGGCACAGCACACTTTTTCAATTAAAGAAATAGCGAACGATACTTGAACTAAAAACACAAAAATTGCTGGAGAAACTGAGAGCTACGTAAAAGGGTCACTGGACCCAAAAGATTAACTCTACATTCACTACAAAAGACGCCTACAGACCTGCTTTGTTTCTTCAGCAATTTTTGAACAAGTTCCAATTTGTGAAAGCTTCTCAAACGCCCCGTCCAAAACGGAGCGTCGTACCCTGGGAACTGAACGATAACGCAAAGTGCACACATTCATTGGCTCTGAAACTGCATATGGCTGGCATCACTGACACCACAGAGCTCTTCATCATAGTCAGGGAGAAAACCAGAGAGAAACACATTCAATTCAACCGTAGAAGATGACATTAAGATAAAGGAGAAGATTCAGATGAATATGTTAAAGGGTTTGAGTAATGTAACAAATTGGAAGCATGGCACCAAGGAGAGACCCTCATCAGAATGAGAGTAGGAAAATGGAAGTATTACCGCATCAGGTGATGTCACTGAGTTCACGGCTGATGGGTGAATGGGTCTCGATGTGAACTGGGGGGCAGTCAGTAGAATTGAATTGCAGATATTGCAGCTGAAAGTGGGCTATCACGTGATGCTGTTGACAACAGCAGCAATAGAAGCAGGATTGTATTCAAACATAATCTGTATCATTTTCCCCAGGATATTCCATCAGTCTACAATTACCACCAAGCCGAGTGATGGTTCAGTGATGTGTGTGGGTGAACCTGCCAAGGTCAGGACCATGTGTACCTAAAGCTGATGACAAACCATTAAAGCTACCGCACTTGAATGGTTTCATTCCAAACAGCAGAACTAACATCTGATAGAGAGGAAGAAATGATCCCAAGACCAAAAGTTCAGATCTAAGCTCTGCAGTCCTGCCACATTCAGACATAAATGTCGGTGTACTACTAAACTGGAGGAAAGGATTCCAGAAATATCCCCATTTAAGTAATGGAACAGCCCTGCACATTAATGAAAAAGACAAGGATGTAGTGTCTGCACCATCCTCAGCCAGAGGTGTTGAATCGATGATCCACGTCACCCTCGTCATGATGCCAAAGAATCACAGATGCCAGTCTTCAACGAATTCGATTCGCTGTATTTGACATGAAGAAACAGTTGGACACATAGATACGACAAAGGCAATGGGCCCTGACATCATTGCCGCAATGGTACTGAAGACTTGTGCTTTCCAACAAGCCGTGTCCCCAGGGAAGCTTTTCCATTCCAGTTCCAACTCCGACAGCTCCCTGGAAATGTGGAAAATTACTCACACTGTGTCCCGTCCCTAATAGATTAATAATTACATTCTGACCATGTAACACTCCCTCAGCGCCTTGATAATTGGTGGCAGTTCATTTTGACAAAGCTGTCAAGAGGTACAGAAATAACCCGCTCAGTGTGATTTCCAATAGGTTCCTTTGTGGTCATGGTGCTGTTGTGGAAATGTCACTGGATTACTAATCCAATACAGGATAATGCTCTGGGCAGTTGGTGGAAGTTAAAACAATTAATAAAATATCAGGATCTAGAATCTGGTGATGGCATCAGTGACCTTGCATCCAATGTTGATTGTAAACATCGATCTCCTTCCCCAACGTACTTTCAGGAAGTGAATCTCCTGTGCTTTCCTGGTCTGGCCTAAAAATAACTCCAGACACAGAGCCATGTGATAAAGTCTTCAATGGTCCCTCAAACGGCCAAGCAAGACACTCAATTGTATCACACTGCTCCAAGGTCTTAAAGGATAAAACCAGACAGAATTCCAGGCACCAGCCTCGATATCAGAAAAGGGAACGGGAATCACATTCCTGTTGATCCTGCAGAGTCCTCCTTCCTAACATCTGAGAGCTTGTGAAAACATTTACAGAGGTTTCCCACAGGCTGCACGGAAACATCGGGAAAGGAGTAGGCCATTCAATACATTGAGCCTGCCCCATTCTAGTTCATTTAGAACATCTCCTCAGTGCAGTTTTCCCGACACAGTGTTCATATGCATTAATATGTTTAAACATTGTGAAATATAAAATAAGAACTGTTGTAGTCCCTTCAGTCCACCAATCTTGCTCCTTGATTCAATATATAAGCAGTTCTCTGATAATGCGGGTTTATTAAACGTGATTTGACTGCAGTGCGATTCATGAATTGTGCATCTTTTTTCTAAAAAGTGAGCTCCCGCTCACTGTGACGCGATTCCTTGCCAGACATCAGCTGAACAACAAAACCCAGCTTCAGGATCCTCTGTCTGCAAAATGCACCCTCTGAGTGTTCAGCTAAAACAGGAATGCAATCCGCTCTGCAAAGCCTTGAACCTGAGCCTGAAACGGGGAAGTGTTCTCTCCAATTAGAAGGAACTTTATTTCAAACCGGGGGAGAATCTTGAGGAGAAATGGAATTCCATGTTGGCATCACGTGGTCAGTCAGCCCTGCGCGCTTTCTGGTGAAGAGTTTGGTGAAAGGTACAGGTATGTAGCCAGTGACTGTATTCTCTTTTCCCCATAGACCACATTATTAATATTGCATGATTTTCTGCAACACAGTGATGCACGGGAACACAGCTACCATGTTTTTGGAGAGCAACCTGGAATGATATCTGATCCTCTATCTTCATAACATACCCTGCTCTCTCCCTAGCCCTTTAGTTTCCAGAAATCCATTTTTATATTCAATGCCTTGGTTTCCACAGCCTGATCTGGGAGATAATTCCCCAGGTTCACCAGTCTCTGAGTGCAGACATTTATTCTCATCTCACTGCAGAGTGGTCTGTCTGTACCTCATACTGTGGCCCCTTGTTCTGATGTCCCAGCCAGGGCAATTGTCACCCCTGCTTCCAATCTGTCTTGTCCTGACAGAGTTTTATATATTTCACTGATATCTCCACTCATTTTCCTAAAGCCCATGGAATTCAGGCCCAGCCGCCCCAGATTCTGCTACCTCAACAGCGATCAATCTGGTCATCTTCGCTGCTCTCCCTCAATGTCAGGTTTGTCCTTTATTAGGTAAGGAGATCAAAACTGTGCATACTACTGCACAGTGTTCGAGATGAGGACTCACCAATGCCCTGTACAGCTGCAGTAAAACACCCTTACTCCTGCATTCAAATCCCCCTGAAATGAAGGTGAATACACGATTTGTCTGCCTATCTGCTTTCTGCTCCTGCAATATTGCTTTCAGTGGCTGGTGTACAGGGAGATCCAGATCCTTTTTCAATGTTACAGCTCCCCACTTGTTGGGTCTGTGTACACTGGTCAGCGTGCCAATGCCATTAGCAGTATTGATTTCATGATTCAGATCTCATTGCCCTACACTGACCTTGGAGGGCTGCATAGAAGAAACAAAAATGCATCTTAAGTTCCTTTATAGATCAACATTTTTCAACCAATCCCTTTTCAAATGATAGGCTCCAGTTCTGTTTTTCCCATCAAATGTCACAAT